>NC_073626.1:56435981-57060981 GCF_029407905.1 Bubalus kerabau
GTGAAATTCAGGCTTATATGAAAACATATGATTTTCAGGCCTATATGAAACATCCACTAAGATGTAGCCCATGATGTACCTCATCAAGGTCGTAAACCATATATCAACATTTAAAAGAATAAAAATCAGACAAAGTATGTACTCAGATCACAGTGGAATTAAACTAGAAATCAATAACTGAAAGATAGTTCAAAATTGTACAAATATTTGGAAATTAAGTAGCACCTTTTAAAAACTACTATTAATTTTTTGCCACATTGAGCAACATGTAGGATCTTAGCTTGCTAACCAGGGATCAAATCCATATTCCTCTCAGTGGAAGCATGGAGTCTTAACCACTGGACCCCCAGGGAAGTCCCAGTAGCACCCTTTTAAAGCACACTTGAATCAGATATTAATCTCTGTGTGGCTATTCCTCTGTCAATATCACAATTTTGATTTTATACCAAATAATAATTCTTGACAGCAGGTAGGCTTATTCCTTCCATTTTGTTTTTATTTCAAAGTTTATTTAGCTATTTTAATTCTTTTGTCTTTCAATATAAATTTTAGAATAATTTTGTCCATATGGACAGAAATATCTTGCAGGGATTTTGATAAGGAATTGCTTTTACCTTGTGTATTGGGAGAACTAACACCTTTGATATGCTGTCTGCTAATTCATGATCACTGTATAGCTCTCCTTTTATTTAGATCCTCATTGAGTCATTGAATCAACATTTTGTAGTTGTCAGCATACAAGTACTCCACTTGCTTTGTTAAATTTATGCCAATACATTTTATATTTTAAGTGATTTTAAAATTTTATTTTTTTGAAATTTAATTTCAGTCTCCACTGTTCATTGCTAATATGTATGTGTGTATGTACAGTTAATTTTTATGTTGATCTAATAAACTGCAGCTTCACTGGAATCACTTAATAATTCTAGGGGTTTTGAGAAGATTCCTTGGGATTTTTTATGTACACAGTCACGGCAACTGCCAGTAGTGGTAATTTTATTTATTCCTTTGTGATCTGTTGGTTTTTTGTTTTCATGTGTTGCTTTCTCACACTGTCTGAAACGACGCACTGCACTGAATAAGAGTGAAGAGAGTAGACATCTTTACTTTGTTCAGTCTTTTAGCATTAAGTATAATGATAGCAATAGATTGTACATGTTGTTTAACAATTTGGGGAATTTTTCATTTATTCCTATTTTCTGAGAATTTTTATCATGAATGTTACCTTTTGCCAAATGCTTTTTCTGCATCAATTAATATTATATAGTTTTTATTCTTTAGTATGTTAATGTTCAGTTCAGTTCAGTTGCTCAGTTGTGTCCCATTCTTCACGACCCCATGAATCGCAGCACACCAGGCCTCCCTGTCCATCACCAGTTACCAGAGTTCACTCAGACTTATGTCCATCAAGTCGGTTATGCCATCCAGCTATCTCATCCTCTGTCGTCCCCTTCTCCTCCTGCCCCCAATCCCTCCCAGCATCAGAGTTTTTTCCAATGAGTCAACTCTTCGCATGAGGTGGCCAAAGTACTGGAGTTTCAGCTTCAGCATCATTCCCTCCAAAGAAATCCCAGGGCTGATCTCCTTCAGAATGAACTGGTTGGATCTCCTTGCAGTCCAGGGGACTCTCAAGACTCTTCTCCAACACCACAGCTCAAAAGCAGCAATTCTTCGGCAGTCAGCCTTCTTCACTGTCCAACTCTCACATCCATACATGACCACAGGAAAAACCATAGCCTTGACTAGATGAACCTTTGTTGGCAAAGTAATGTCTCTGCTTTTCAATATGCTAATTTCAAATATTTTATGCCTTGCATTCCTGGAATAAACTATACTTTATCACAGTGAGTAATTTTTAAAAACTGTTGCTTTTTTATTTTTTTAAGAATTTTTGACTCTATAGTCATGAATAATATTGCTTTTCTCTTATGGATTAATTGCACTTTGTTCTCTCACAAGTTTAAATAATTTTTCCTTAGTTTTAATTTTTGGAACTTTATGATTTATCTTGATTTGGACTTCTTTATTTTTTAAATTTATTTTATTGAGATATAATTGATTTAAAATGTGTTAATTTCTACTATACAGCAAAGTGACTCAGATATATATATATATATATATATATATATATATATATATATATACACACACACACACATTCTTTTTCATGTTCTTTTCCATTATGCTTTATCACAAGATACTGAATATAGTTAGTTCCCTGTCCTGTACAGTAGGATCCTGTTGTTTATCTATACTATATATAATAGTTTGCATCTGTTAATCCCAAACTCTCAGTCCATCCCTCCCTGACCCACCTGGCCCTTGGCAACCATAAGTCTGTTTTCTGTGTCAGTGAATCTCTTTCTTCTCATAGGTAAGCTCATTTGTGTCATATTTTAGATGTAAGTTTCTTTAATTCTGTTTGTGGTTAACCAGATTCATGAATCTGTAGTTTATGCCCTTTTTTCCTCAAAATTTGAGAGGTTTCCATCCACTATTTCTCTGAGTACAGGGTCATTCTCCTCTCTGGAGGAGAGTCTTTGTGCACTAGAGGACTCCACTCTTCTCATGAGTGTTTCTGCAGGGTTGGGCCAGACCACGTCAAGAAGAGAGGTGAGAATAAAGAGATAAAGCTATAAAGGATAAAGATACATCCTCTCCTAACAGCTGAGTGTTTTGTGCCTGCCTCACACTGGCAGCTTCACAGGACATAAATGAGTCAGATGCAGGACCTACAGTGACAAAGGCCATTTCTCACTTCTTAACAACATTGAAAGGTGAGCTGACACAGTACCATAACAATTTCTGTGTAGCTACATGACCTGTTCCAGGTTGTATGTTGTTTGGTAGTAGAGATTATCCATCAACATGCCTGGTTCACAGTCCTTTGGGAAGGTCTATTGATACCAAGGTTGCTAGAAACTAAACTGGGGATGGACAAAGTGCTCAAGGAATGCTCTTATTACCACTGTTTGTGTTCCTGAATCTCTGAGGACTGAAAATAAGTGCTCTTACATCCAGATTAGATGACCCAAAAATCACAAATCCAGAAGTGGAGTATTAATTACTCTATTCATTGATGCATGTGTGATTCTCCACTGACTTGTAGGTGGTAAGAGTGGGAGAGCAGCTATTATCTGAAAATTGAGTCAAAAATGTGGAGAAAAAAATGGTATCATGAGAAGTTGTAGAGAATTGTCATTAACTGAGTGGGATTTCTAACTGTCTGTGCCGAGGAATTCTTGTCCCTTTGGGCCTTACCTCACTATTATACCTATTAGTGTTTAGGAAAAAAAAAAAAAAAACTTTAACATAGTCCATTTCTTTAGAAAATAACTGTATTCCCAGAGCCACTATTGATAGAGTTACTGCTGCACAGTAATTCCTATGGCCATACTCCAAATCATACCCTGAGGTTAAGAAATGTCCTGATTGTTCATGAAGCAATATGGTATCTAAGATGCTAGTCTGTAACTTTATGCATGTCCAACAAGGCCATGCCTTTGCTTTCTGACTTTCCAGGTGTGCACAGGCATACTCAGATGCTTACATACATACGCCCACTCACACAACTGGAATGACATTGCTTCTGGTTGGTCTCATTCTCATAAAGGGACACAAGCCTGGTGACTACCCTATTGGCCTAAATTGCTTTGTCAAAAGACTGGATGCTGAGTGAACTTCCCAATAAGCTGATGTGTGTTTTTCTTCACTGAATCTCCTGTCTTCTCTTTCACCTCTGCTCCTTATGACTGAAAAAATTTACTTTGCACTGTGACTCTGAGCAAGAAGGGAGAAGCTGATCCTGCTTCCCATTCCCATAGGATTTCATCTTAGTTATACCATCTGAAAGCCAGTATTTCCAATGTTTTTGATAACTGTTTTCCTTCAGTAAAACCCCAGGCATGAGGTGTTGGCTGTCTTGTTTGGCAGAGTGCATGTAGGTGGTCTTTTCTGCTGCCATGAAGGAAAGAGCTGGTCACTGATGATCTCTGGTCTGGTATTCCCACAGAAAGCAGTAAGACCTCACCTTCCTGGCCCTTCAGAAAACCCTCTGCAGAGGAAAGCTCAGGACCAGTTCTTGAAGGATGAGTTGGAAATAGTAGGAGTGGAGGATTGAGTCTATATAGGTGGTGATCTGCTCCCACGTGTGGTCTCCCCACTGCAGGTGTGCCTGGTATCATCCACCTGGCCAAGACATCCAAAGGTGAACCCTTGAGCACTGACCTCAACTCCTAAGGAGAAAATATTTCTCCTGAGAGCATGGGAAAGCTATTTCCTCCAGGGTGAAGTGAGTCAAGAGAGTCCACCAGGTAAAGATGAATAGTGTGGGATAAGTGCTCCCATAACCAGTTGTTAAGTTTATTTCTAAAATAAGAATAAAGAGAATCTGAAAGAGGCTTGAGCATTTCTTCATAGAAAATAGCAGGTGTTTTTGACAACTTAGATGCCTGGTCTTGACTCTTTCATTTTTTTCTCAGTTTCTTCCTGAAGAAATAAATGAGGTCTCATTGCACTGTGGCTGCTTTGCTTGTTTTTGTTTGTTTGGGAGTTTGTGACAATTCCCATTTTATTCTTTACCATCTCTAGTAAGAGGTCAGTCAGCTCATATTCTGGTAGCATTTGATGTTTTGTATTCTACACGTCAATTCAGTCTTGATGAATTGAACTTTAAACCATCACAAATAACAAGTAAAAATACTTCTATTTATACAGAATAGACCATTTATTGGTGAACTGCTTATTTATAAAAAAAAATGAGTATATCATTATACAGTTTATGCTACTGCTACTGCTAAGTCACTCCAGTCGTGTCCGACTCTGTGCGATCCCATAGACGGCAGCCCATCAGGCTCCTCCATCCCTGAGATTCTCTAGGCAAGAACACTGGAGTGAGTTGCCATTTCCTTCTCCAATGCATGAAAGTGAAAAGTGAAAGTGAAGTCGCTCAGTCGTGTCTGACTCTTTGCGACACCATGGACTGCAGCCTAGCAGGCTCCTCCATCCATGGGATTTTCCAGGCAAGAGTACTGGAGTGGGGTGCCATTGCCTTCTCCATAGTCAGATATAATTAATTGACTATATAGTTTTGAATCCTCAAGAAAAAGCATTTAAAAACTAATGGCTTTGCCTTAAGAAGCATGTAAATAATAAAATTGATTAATTAAGTTACTTCTGTTGAGATTTGAGACAACTATGTTGTCAGTTTTCTTCCATTTTATGTTCTAAGGTATAAGGCTCCCTCAGTCATTCTCATTATCTAGTAATTGGCTTCAGTTAAAGCAAGTAATAATAATAAATGGTGACTAGTTGGACAGGATCTCTGCCTGACTCAAGGATTATAGCCACTGCCAGTTGTGATGGGAAAGCCATGACTCCAAGGACCATGTCTGTTTCATTTGCTCTCTATGCTGTATATTCTGATATTCAACACTGACAGGGACTTCCAGGACAAAATACATTCAGTCAAATCAAATATTTGCCTCAACTCTATGAAAATAACATATTGAGTAAAAGCAGACCTAGAAATATATATCTGCAAAAAGCAAAAACACTATTTGAAAAAGATAAATGCAACCCAATGTTCATAACAGTGTTATTTGTAACTGCCAATATATGAAAACAACCTAAGCCTCCATCAACAGATGGATTGATAAATAAGATGTGGTATATATACAATAGAATACCACCAAGCCATAAAAAAAGAAGGAAACATAGGTGGACTTGAAGGACATTATTCTAAATTAAATAAGTCATACATAAAAAGACATACAACATGATATCATTTATATATGGAATCTGAAACGTACAACCAACTAGTGAATGTAACAAAAAGAATCAGACCTACAGAAATAGAGAACAAACTAATGGTTATCAGTGGTGACAGAGAAAAGGGAGGACCAATATATGGGTAGAGAATTAAGAGGTACAAACTATTACATATAAAATAAATAAGCTACAAGGATATATTGTACAACACAGGAAATAGAACTGTTTTAGTAATAAACTGAACTGATAAAAAGAGCATAACATTTTAAAATTGTGAATCACTATATGGTACACCTGGAACTTATATAATATTGTATTATGATGACACATAATATGTATTATATTTATATCATAATGATTATATATATATTATAATGACACTTCAATTTTTAAAATTAAAAAAAAATCTGGCTCAGAAAGAATTGACAGGACCAGTAACAGAACAGTACTATACAGATGGACCAGGTCTTCTTGGCTAACCTCTCAGGCCCTTGATAAAGAAGCACATAAGTCCAACATTTAATGGAACCTCAAGGAATATCTGAATTGTCAATTGTATGAACTTATTTCACATTACTCACCAATTTTTACCTTTGATATTAAGATTTTAGATATGCTTTGCAGTTATAAACCATGCTTAAATGAATATCCATACATGTCTTCTTTATTCATATGTGTACTAGAGTTTCTCTAAAATCTATTCACAGATGAGGAGTTTTAGGCTGAAGGTCTTGCACATTTTTATCATTCATGGGCATAGACAAATTATTCCTCAAAGTTGTGTTCCAGGGTTCCTTTATGCTGGTGGTGTACGATGAATTGAGTCCTGAACTTAAGGTGGGTGGCCAATTGAGTCCTGAATTTAAGGTGAATGGGGAGCACGTTTACTAAATTCCTTTTAATGTCATCACATCAGGGTATCAGACCTGCTAGTTTCCTTCCAAATGCCCATCTTCTTCCTTTACTAAAGAGCTTGAATGTTGAATACAGTCTTCAGCAACATCCTTAGCTTTAAACTCTCAATTTTCCAATTGTAGGGTGGATGACAGATCAACGTCCTACTAGCAAATGAAATGTTGGTAGAAATCCCTTAGAAGCACATGTATTCATGAACAAAAAAGTGCAGGCTTATTGGGGAAAAGTCTCTCTGCCCATTTGCACCTTTAGAGCTTGCCTGGAAAGGAATGTGAAGCGAGGAGGCACAGCAGCCACCTTGTGACCTTTCAGTTCAATTCAGTTCAGTTCAGTCGCTCAGTCATGTCCGACTCATTATGACCCCATGAATCGCAGCATGCCAGGCCTCCCTGTCCATCACCAACACCCGGAGTTCACTCAGACTCACGTCCGTTGAGTCAGTGATACCATCCAGCCATCTCATCCTCTGTCGTCCCCTTCTCCTCTTGCCCCCAATCCCTCCCAGCATCAGAGTCTTTTCCAATGAGTCAACACTTCGCATGAGGTGGCCAAAGTGCTGGAGTTTCAGCTTTAGCATCATTCCTTCCAAAGAAATCCCAGGGCTGATCTCCTTCAGAATGGACTGGTTGGATCTCCTTGCAGTCCAAGGGACTCTCAAGAGTCTTCTCCAACACCACAGTTCAAAAGCATCAATTCTTCGGTGCTCAGCCTTCTTCACAGTCCAACTCTCACATCCATACATGACCACAGGAAAAACCATAGCCTTGACTAGACGGACCTTTGTTGGCAAAGTAATGTCTCTGCTTTTCAATATGCTCTCTAGGTTGGTCATAACTTTTCTTCCAAGGAGTAAGCGTCTTTTAATTTCATGGCTGCAGTCACCATCTGCAGTGATTTTGGAGTCCCAAAAAACAAAGTCTGACACGGTTTCCACTGTTTCCCCATCTAATTCAGGTAACATGAATGAGGATGAAACCTTGCTAACCGTAGTGGACAAGACACCTTTTTGAGGATCCACACACCAATAATAGCTGAGAATACACTTGCTTCACTGGTTGGAAGTTTCCCTTTACCTATCAGAACTGCTCACTTAGAGTTATCTCCCTTGCCTCCATGGGAAAGGTGATGGCAATGACCTTTCCAATGATCTTCCCAATGAAGGTGATGGCTAAAGCAGAGTTACGGAGACTTCACTGCTGTATCTTCATCTGGGATAAGAATATCCTAGTTCCAGAACTCTAATAGGATTGACTGAGTCATCAATTGCAAACATTTTTGCTGTTCAGCTCCTCCCTTTGCTTAGACCTGCTTTCCTCATGACCTTACTGTTGTATCTCCCCAAAACTCTCCCCAGTGAAACTTCTGCAGTCTGAGCTTATTTCCAGGGTACACAATCTAAGGCACACACAAAGCATGCAGAGCACAAATATTGAAAGAGTCCAATGTCACTGGTTGGATATCATAACTGCCCTGAACTGCACTCAGGTGTTTTGCAATACAAGACAAATAAAACTAAATGTATTTAAGCTTCTGCCATTTGAACTTCTATTTCTTTTAGCAGAATCCAGTTCTAACTGGCAACTGCAGTCTCATGTGCTTGGAAAGTGGTCAAGGTCCTGTCAAACTTGGGAGTGTTAAGAATATAATGTTTTCCCTTATGTTATGAGGTTATGTAAATGCAAAGAAGGTGAAAATGGTCCTCAGCTTTTTCTCCTCTCACTCTCCCAAAACCACTCTTATTCTATGCTTCAGCAATATGGAAGTACCTTTAGAACTCAGATTTTGCTTTATTTCTCTTTACCACAAGCTATTATTTCCATCTGAGAATATTTCTCTGAATCTTCCCCTGAAAGAGCTTCCCTAGTGGCTCAGACAGTAAAGAATTCTCCTGCAATGCAAAAGACCTTTGATCCTTGGGTCCAGAAGATCCCTTAGAGAAGGGAATGGCAACCCACTCCAGTATTCTTTCCTGGAGAATTCCATGGACAGTGGACCCTGGTGGGCTACAGTCCATGGGGTTGTAAAGAGTTGGACACTACTGAATGACTAATCCCCTGAAAACATGTCATTCTTCACAACCCAGAGCTGGCTCATTAGCATCATTCCCTGGATGCTACACTTCTGCTATCTTCCTTTGGCGGACATAGCTCCTTGCCTGCACAATACCTATTATCCCTTCTATCTTGATGGTGTAGTTTTGAACTATGTTCACTTAGCTAAATTGGAACTAACTTCCCCAAATTTCTTTCTGTATGGTTTTGGATAAGGGTTAACCAAGAAATAACGTGTAAGATTTAAAAGGCAGAGGTGAAACAGCAGGCATTGTTTAGGCTCTGAAGTCTGCATAGAACACTGGTGCTGTTGTTCTCATGTGTGTTGTCTCTGCCTTTTTGGCCCACCTTGCTAGCTCATGACTCCTGCAGCTCTACCAGATTGCCTCCTCCAGCTTCTCTGTGTTTTGGGCAAGGTGTATGCATCACTCCTTGGCAAAGAGCACTGACTTTTCCCATAGGCCACCCATGTCATTAAGGTTAGAGGCAGTGAGAGACATTTGTAGGTTCCACTTTATTCTCATAGCTTGCAGGCTGTCCTCATGCTTAATTCACAGGCTTTGCTTTGTCATTGTAATGACCCATCTCACATTCACCTTTCTTGTCTGATGGCCAGGCTGGCTTTAGGCTCAGAACCAAAACTTGGACATACAGGCAAAAGTCGACATACTTTATTGTCTGCAACTTTAAATGATCTAATGCTGCCAATAGATCTCTTATTCTATACAACATAGTGATTCTGTTATTGCATCATGATGGATACACTTAAGAACAAATTCCTATTTATTCAGTGTTAATATGATCAGCTACAAAACTAAATTACCCATACATTGCAGTAAGACTGGCTAATGATTTGTGAGTGCATACCACTGGATGAGGCTTCTGAGAAACTGAGGGTGAGTGTTCTTTTTGTTCCTTGACCTTCCTCTACTTCCCTTTTGGAATTCAGATATAAAGTTGGAGCTCCAGCAGCCATATTGCAACCTTGAGAAAGGAAGACAGAAACCAACATAGTGAAGCAGAAGGAAGGAGCCTGGGTTTCTTGTGTCTTCCTTCAGTTTATAACACAGCCCTGGCCAGTCAACTCTAGGCTTCTTTATTTGAAGGAAGAAATCTACAGTTTAATGAAACAACAATAAAAAAAACAAAAACAAACAAACAAAAAAAAACACTTAGTTGTGAGTCTATAGTCACTATAAGGCTGCCCAGTGGACAATCCACAAACCAGAGAACAATTATACCAAAGAAGCTCTCAAACTGTTGTGAAAGTTCTAGGCCCTGCAACAGGCTTCACAAGCTGGGGATCTGACAAAAGGACTGAGGATCTTCAGGGAATCTGATTGGAAGTTCAGCAGGACTTTATGACAGAATTCCCACAGGACTGGGGAAATAGAAACTCTTGGAGGGCACACACACACACACAAACACAAACATGTGTGCACCAGACCCAGAAGAAAGGAGCAGGGACCCCACAAGAGACAGAGCCAGACTCATCTGTGAGTGTTTGGAAGACTCCAGCAGAGGCGTGGGTTGACTGTGGCCTGCCTCTGGTCAAGGGAAACTGACAGTAGCAGTCCTGGGAGGTGCAGCATGCTGGTATAAATTCTTTTGCCATTAGCCCTATCATAGTTTGGCCCCAGGCCAAACTACAGGGAGGGAACACAGCCCTACTTGTCAGCAGAAAATTGTATTAAAGATTTACTGAGCATGGTCTTGCCCACCAGAGCAAGACCCAGTTTTCCCCACAGCCAGTTCCTCCTACCAAGAAGCTTGCACAAACCTCTTATCCTCATACAACAGAAGGCAGACAGAATGAAAACCACAACCACAGATAACTAACCAAAATGATCACACGGATTACAGCCTTGTGTAACTTAATGAAACTATGAGCCATGCTGTGTAGGGCCACCCAAGATAGATGGATTATGGTAGAGAGTTCTGACAAAATATGTTCCCTGGAGAAGGGAATGGAAAACCACTTCAGCATTCATTCCTTCAGAATCCCATCAGCAGTTAAAAAAAAGGGAGGGGGGGGAAAGATATGACACTGAAAAATGAACCCCTCAGGTTGGTAGGTGTGCAATATGATACTGGAGGAGAGTGGAGAAATACCTCCACAAGGAATGAAGAGGCTGAGTCAAAGCGGAAGCACTGTGCAGTTGTGGATGCATCTGGTGGCGAAACTTAATCCAATACTGTAAAATACAATATTGCATAGGAACCTGGAATGTTAGGTTCATGAATAAAGGTAAATTTGAACTGGTCAAACAGGAGATGAAAAATCGACATTTTAGGAATTACTAAATGAAAATGAATGGGAATGGGTGATTTTAATTCTGATGACCGTTATATCTACTAGTGTGGGCAAGAATCCCTAAGAAAAATAGTCAAAAAAACAAAAAGAATTCAAAATGCAATACCTGGGTGCAATCTCAAAAACGACAAAATGATCTAAGTTGAAAAAATTACATTGTCTTATGCAGTTATCAATAAACATAGAGGAAATATTTAACATCATTATATTATAATGGGGGGCTTAAAGAGACAAAAATTTCTAGACTCCACTTAAACTGGTAACATTTCAACAAAAATAGACTCTGAAAAGTTCAGTTCAGTTGAGTCACTCAGTCGTGTCTGACTCTCTGTGACCCCATGAATTGCAGCACCCCAGGCCTCCCTGTCCATCACCAACTCCCGGAGTTCACTCAGACTCATGTCCATCGAGTCAGTGATACCATCCAGCCATCTCATCCTCTGTCATCCCCTTCTCCTCCTGCCCCCAATCCCTCCCAGCATCAAAGTCTTTTCCAATGAGTCAACTCTTTGCATGAGGTGGCCAAAGTACTGGAGTTTCAGCTTAAGCATTATTCCTTCCAAAGAAATCCCAGGGCTGATCTCCTTCAGAATGGACTGGTTGGATCTCCTTGCAGTCCAAGGGACTCTCAAGAGTCTTCTCCAACACCATGGTTCAAAAGCATCAGTTCTTCGGAGCTCAGCTTTCTTCACAGTCCAACTCTCACATCCATACATGACCACAGGAAAAACCATAGCCTTGACTAGACGGACCTTTGTTGGCAACATAATGTCTCTGCTTTTGAATACACTATCTAGGTTGGTCATAACTTTTCTTCCAAGGAGTAAGTGTCTTTTAATTTCATGGCTGCAGTCACCATCTATGTGTGTGTATATGTGTGTGTGTGTGTGTGTGTGTGTGTGTGTGTATATATATATATATATATACACACATATATATATTACATATACATAACTTGTCAGAGTCTATTATATGATTAGAGTTCATTTCCAAGGAAAACTATTCAACATCACAGTAATCCAAGTCTATGTCCCAATCACTAATGCTGAAGAAGCTGAATGGTTCTATGAAGACCAATAAGATCTGCTAGAATTAACACCAAATAAAAGGTGTCCTTTACTTCATAGGGGATTGGAATGCAAAAGTAGGAAGTCAAGAGATACCTAGAGTAACAGGCAAGTTTGACCTTGGACTATAAAATGAAGCAGGTCAAAGGCTAACAGAGTTTTGCCAAGAGAATGCATTGGTTATAGCAAATACCATCTTCCAACAATACAAGAGATGACTCTACACATGGACATCACCAGATGGTCCATACCAAAATCAGACTGATTATATTCTTTGCAGCCAAAGATGCAGAAGCTCTATACAGTTAGCAAAAACAAAACTGGAACTGACTGTGGCCCAGATCATCAACCCCTCATTGCAAAATTCAGATTTAAATTGAAGAAAGTAGGGAAAACCACTAGGCCATTCAGGTATGATCCCTTAAGATTATACACTGGAAGTGACAGATATATTCAAGGGATAAGATCTGCTAGACAAAGTGCCTGAAGAACTATGGACAGAGCTTCATAACACTGTACATCAGGTTGTGATCAAAACCATCTGAAAGAAAAAGAAATGTAAAAAGGCAAAATGGTTGTCAGAGAAGGCCTTACAACTAGGAGAGAAAGAAGAGAAGTGAAAGGCAAAGGAGAAAAGGTAAGACATAGCCTTCTGAATGTAGAGTTCCAAAGGATAGCAAGAGGAGACAAGAAAGCCTTCTTAAGTGAACAATTCAAAGAAATAGAAGAAAACAATAGAATGGGACAAGCTAGAAATCTCTTCAAGATAATTAGAGATACCAAGGGAATATTTCATGCAAAGATGGGTCCAATAAAGGGCAGAAATGGTATGGAACTAACAGAGGCAGAAGATATTAAGAAGAGGTGACAAGACTACACAGAAGAGCTGTACAAAGAAATCTTAATCACCAAAGAAGGCTAAGCATCAAAGAATTGATGCCTTTGAACTGTGGTGTTAGAGAAGTTTCTTGAAAGTCCCATGGACTACTAGATCAAACCAGTAGATCCTAAAGGAAATCAATCCTGAATATTCATTGGAAGAACTAATGCTGGCCACCTGATGTGAAGAGCTGACTCATTGGAAAAGACCCTGATGCTGGAAAAGATTGAAGGCAGGAGAAGGTGATGACAGAGGATAAGACCGTTGGATGGCATCACCAACATTGAGTTGGACATGAGTTTGAGCAAACTTTTGGAGATGGTGAAGCACAGGGAAGCCTGGAGTGCTGCATTCCATGGGGGTCACAGAGAGTTGGATATGACTTTGTAACTGAACAAAGACCTGGATAATCATATTGGTGTGATCACCACTCAGAGCTAGACATCCTGGAGTATGAAGTCAAGTGGACATTGGGAAGCATTACTAGCAACAAATCTAGTGCAGGTAATAAAATTCCAGGTAAGCTATTTCAAATCCTAAAAGATGATGCTGTTATACTGTTGCACTCAATATGCCAACAAATTTGGAAAACTCAGCAGTGACTACAAGACTAGAAAAGGTCAGTTTTCATTTCAATCCCAAAGAATGACAATGCCAAAGAATGTTCAAACTACCCCACAATTGCATTCATTTTGCAGGCTAGCAAGGAACTGCTCAAAATCCTTCACACTAGCCTTCAGTAGTATGTGAACCAAGAACTTTCAGATATATAACCTGGATTTAGAAAAGGCAGAGGAACAAGAGATCAAATTGCCAACATCCATAATCACAGATAAAGCAGAGCAATTCCAGAAAAACAACTACTTCTGCCTCATTGACTACACTAATGCTTTTGACTGTGTGGATCACAAGAAACTGTGGAAAATCCTTAAAGAGATAGGGATACCAGAACACTTTACCTGCTCCCAGAAGCCTGCATGAGGTCAAGAAACAACAGCTAGACCCAGGCATTTAACCATGGAATGGTTCCAAATTGGGAAAGGAGTATGTCAAGGCT
The DNA here is from genome assembly GCF_029407905.1 of Bubalus kerabau. Taxonomy (NCBI): domain Eukaryota; kingdom Metazoa; phylum Chordata; class Mammalia; order Artiodactyla; family Bovidae; genus Bubalus; species Bubalus kerabau. Next base: position 56,450,035 of record NC_073626.1, read on the forward strand.
GTATATTGTCACCTTGTTTATTAAACTTATATGCAGAGCACATCACCCAAAATGCCAGGCTAAATGAAGCTCAAGCTGGCAGCAAAGTTGCAAGGATAAATATCAATAACTTCAAATACAAAGATAACACCACTCTAATGGCAGAACTGACTCATTGGAAAAGACACTGAAGCTGGGGAAGATTGAAGGCAGGAATAGAAGGGGATGGCAGAGGATAAGATTGTTAGATGGCATCACCGACTTGATGGATATGAGTTTGAGCAAGCTCTGGGAGTTGGTGATGGACAGGGAAGCCTGGCATGCTGCAGTTCATTGGATTGCAAAGAGTCAGACACGACTGAACTGAAGTGAATGGCAGAAAGCAAACAGGGACTAAAGAGCCTATTGGTAAGGTGAAAGATGAGAGTGAAAATTCTGGCTTAAAACTCAATATTCAGAAAACTAAGATCATAGCATCTGGTGCCATCACATCATGGCAAATAGATGGGGAAAAAATAGAAACAGTGATAGACTTTATTTTCTTGAGCTCCAAAATCACTATGAATAGTGACTGCAGCAGTGAAAGTAAGACAGTTGCTCCTTGGAAGAAAAGCTATGACAAACCTAGACAGTGTATTAAAAACAAAGACATCACTTTTCCAACAAAGGTGAACATAGTCAAAGCTATGGTTTTTCCAGCAGTCATGTATGGATTTGAGAGTTGGACCATAAATAAGGCTGAGCATCAAAGAATTGATGCTTTCAAATTGTGGTACTGGAGAAGATTCTTGAGAGTTCCTTGGATAGCAAGGAAATTAAATCAGTCAATCCTAAAAGAAAGCAAACTGAATATTCATTGAAAGGACTGATGTTGAAGGGGATTCTCAAACTTTGGATACTTTGGCCACCTGATAGGAAGAGCCAACTCATTGGAAAAGACCTGATGCTGAGAAAGATTGAGGGCAGCAGGAGAAAGGAATGACAGAGGAAAAGATGGTTTCATGGCATCACTGACTCAAAGGACATGAGTTTGAGCAAACCCAGGGAGATGATGAAGGACAGGGAAGCCTGGCATGCTGCACTCCATGGGGTTGCAAATAGTCGGACATGACTGAGTGACTGAACATCAACACGTAGTAGGTATGCAGAAATATCTCTTAACTATGACTGAGCTAAATATTGACAAGGTTATTAATTCCCCTGGAAGAAACTGAAGTCCACTGAAAGAGGAAGCAATTTGGAAATTTCATACTGATGCAGCCTATCATGAATCGTTTTCTTCCCCATTCATTTTTCCTGTGTCTATCTTTCCTAAAAGAAGTCTAAAGTAGTTACATTTCAGGTTTATTACATCAGCTCACCTTACTCTTTACATGAGTTCATCTTCCTCTTCATCTGTACTCTTTCTTCAATGATGTTTCTGGGATTTTCAATATGTTACAGTCAAAGGTCATGTTCCCCTAAGTTGGGCCCCAGTGTCTTGGGAAAAACAAGATCTGGGTACAAGATAATTCTACAACTTAGCCACTATCAAGATAAGATAAGCAAAGGGAAACAAGGAAAACTTCATCCACTGGCCAAAAGACCAATAAATGGAAAACCCATTGGGGATGGGAGGTAAAACTGTTACCAAATCCAAGATCACACTGCTTTCCACAAAAGGACAATAAATTGAGAGGCAAGTTCTTGGGGCCAAGAATAGTGACTTTATTTGGAAAACCAGCAGACAGAGAAGCTGGTGAACTCATGTCGCAAAGAACCACCTTGTCCAGGTTTGGATGCTAGTTTATATTATAGAACAGAGGAAAAGGTATAAAGGTAAAGTAAAAAAGGTGATAAATTGTTGCAAATGTTTCCTGGTTCCAGCGATACTCAGAAAGGATGTATTAAATTTTCTTTCCTGCAACCATTCACAGGTGGGCCTAGTCAGAATGTTTCCTGTGAGCTAAACAAAGGCATTTAGCTTAACACTCAGACACCCTTAACAGGAGGGAGGGCCATTATATATACTTTAATCTATAAGCAACAAACCTCTAGTAATTAACTTGTAGCAAAAGCAATAGAACGCAAAGGTAAAGGTAAAAGAAATGCATTCAATATGTTTTGTTCTTCTCTGTTATAAAACCTTCTGTTAAAGGCAGTGGCAGTTTATCTGTACACAAGAGCATTTCCAGTGGAACTCAGACCAGTTCTCCCCCTGCCTCCCACCCACTTGCTGCAACTAGTTTGATTTGCTCAGAGTGGAAGAATCAGCAGAACATTGGAGGGTTTCCAAGCCTGCACACTAAAGCAAGGTGACTCGCACTGAAACAGCAGATTTAAACAGGATCAAGAATCTGATAATATAATATATAAAATATCCATAACACAGTAAAAAGTCATTGATCACACCAAGAACCAGGGAAATTGTGGCTTAAATGAAAAAGGCAGTCAAGAGATACCACATTAAGATGAATTTGAGAAGTTGGGTATGTTTGCCAAAGATATTTGAGCAGCCATCATAGAAGTGGTTAAACAAAGTAGATAAGAACTCTCTTGGAGCAAATGGAAACAAAAAGAAGAGTTCAGCAAAGAAATAGAATTTAAGGAAAAAAGAGTCAAATAGACATTATAGAACTGAAAAAATATAAAAGCCAATGTAAAGAACTTGCTGGAATGGCTCAATAGGAGCATGCACATGACAGCAAGTACATATATAGCTTGAAACAGAATGTACTCAATCTGAACAAGAGAGCAAATTGACTAAAATGGACAATGACAATGAAAACAGAGCCTCAGTGACCTGAAAGATCTAGCATCTATGTTATAAATCTTTATCATAAACCTAGAAAAAGCAGAGATGGTACACACAAAGATAAACTCAAATGGATTAAAGATATAAATATAAGACTAGATACCATAAAATTCTTAGAGGAAAACGTAGACATGACAGTCTTTGACATAAATCACAACAACATCTTTTTTGGATTGGGCTCCTAGAGTAATGGAAATAAAAACAAGAATAAACAAATGGGACCTAATTAAATGCAAAAGTATTTGCATAACAAAGGAAACCATAAACGCAACTAAAAGACAATTGGGAGAAAATATTTGCAAATGATCTGACTGACAAGGGATTAATCTTCAAAATAGCTCATATACCTCAATATATTAAAAAACAACAACAACAAAAAAAACAAGAATAGAAGATCTAAATAGACATTTCTCAAAAGAAGATATACAGATGGCCAAAGTGCACATGAAAACATACTCAACATTGCCAATTATTAGAGAAATGCAAATCAAAACTACAATGAGGTATCACCTCACACTGATCAGATGGCCATCATCAAAATATCTACAAATAATAAATGTTGGAGAGGATGTGGAGAAGAAGGAATCCTCCTGCACTGTTAGTGGGAATGTAAACTGGTACAGTCACTATGCAGAACAGCATGAAGTTCTCTTAAAAAAATAAATATAGAGCTACCATGTGATCCTCAAATCCCATTCCTGGGCATATATCCAGAGAAAAGCAAAATTCAAAAAGATACATGCACCCTAATGTTCATAGTGGCACAGTTTACAATAACCAAGACATGGAAGCAATCTAAATGTCCTAAAGCAGATGAATGGATAAGGAAGTAGCATGTTTATGTGGGCTTCCCTGGTACCTCAGCTGGTAAAAAATTTGCCTGCAATGCAGGAGACCCAAGTTCAATTCCTGGGCTGGGAAGATCCCCTGAAGAAGGGATAGGCTACCCACTATATATAGTAAACTTGGGCTTCCCTGGTGGCTCAGACAGTAAGGAATTCTCCTGTAATGTGGGACACCTGGGTTTGATCCCTGGGTTGGGAAGATGCCCTGGAGGAGGGCATGGCAACCCACTCTAGTACTGTAACCTGGAGCATCACCATAGACAGAGGACCTGGCAGAATATAGTCCATGGGATCGCAAAGAGTCAGACACGACTGAGCAACTAAGCACAGCATAGTAACAACATGTCTATACAATTGAATATTACTCATCCATAAAAAAGAATGTAACAATGCCATTTGGAGAAACATGGATGGATATAGATATTATCATATTAAGTAAACGAGACTTTGAAAGACAAATATTGTATCACTTATACGTAGAATCTAAAAAAAAAAAATGGCACAAATGAACTTATATACAAAACAAAAATAAGTCCACATATAGAAAACAAACTTATGATTACCAAAGGGGAAAGGGTGAAGGAGGGATAATTAGGAGATTGGGATAAACATATACACACTATACTTAACTGGAATGGGTGAATTTAACTCCGATGACCATTATATCTACTACTGTGGGCAGAAATCCCTTAGAAGAAATGGAGTAGCCATCATGGTCAACAAAACAGTCCAAAAGGCAGTACTTGGAAGCAATCTCAAAAACAACAGAATGATCTCTGTTCATTTCCAAGGGAAAACATTCAATATCACAGTAATCCAAGTCTATACCCAGCCAGTAACACTGAAGAAGCAGAAGTTGAAAGGTTCTATGAAGACCTACAAGACCTTTTAGAACTAACACCCAAAAAAGATGTCCTTTTCATTATAGGGGACTGGAATGCAAAAGTAGGAAGTCAAGAAACACCTGGGGAAATAGGCAAATTTGGCCTTGGGATATGGAATGAAGCAGGGCAAAGACTAATAGAGTTTTACCAAGAGAATGCACTGGTCATAGCAAACACCCTCTTCCAACAACACAAGGGAAGATGCTACACATGGACAACACCAGATGGTCAACACTGAAATCAGATTGATTATATTCTTTGCAGCCAAAGATAGAGAAGCTCTATACAGTCAGCAAAAATAAGACCTGGACCTGACTGCGGCTCAGATCGTGAACTCCTGATTGCCAAATTCAGACTTAAATTGAAAAAAGTAGGGAAAACCCTAGACCATTCAGATATGACCTACATCAAATTCCTTATGATTATACAGTGGAAGTGAGAGATAGATATAAGGGACTAGATCGGATAGACAGAGTGCCTGATGAACTATGGAATGAGGTTCCTGACATTGTACAGGAGACAGGGATCAAGACCATCCCCATGGAAAAGAAATGCAAAAAAGCAAAATGGCTGTCTGGGGAGGCCTTACAAATAGCTGTGAAAAGAAGAGAAGAGAAAAAGCAAAGGAGAAAAGGAAAGATATAAGCATCTGAATGCAGAGTTCCAAAGAATAGCAAGAAGAGATAAGAAAGCCTTCCTCAGCGATCAAGGCAAAGAAATAGAGGAAAACAACAGAATGGGAAAGACTAGAGATCTCTTCAAGAAAATTAGAGATACCAAGGGAATATTTCATGCAAAGATGGGCTCGATAAAGGACAGAAAAAGTATGGACCTGACAGAAGTAGAAGATATTAAAAAGATGTGGCAAGAATACACAGAAGAACTGTACAAAAATATCTTCATGACCTAGATAATCACAATGGTGTACTCACTCACCTAGAGCCAGACATCCTGGAATGTGAAGTCAAGTGGGCCTTAGGAAGCCTCACTACCAACAAAGCTAGTGGAGGTGATGGAATTCCAGTTGAGCTATTTCAAATCCTGAAAGATGATGCTGTGAAAGTGCTGCACTCAATATGCCAGCAAATTTGGAAAACTCAGCAGTGGCCACAGGACTGGAAAAGGTCAGTTTTCATTCCAATAACAAAGAAAGGAAATGCCAAAGAATGCTCAAACTACCACACAATTGCATTCATCTCACACGCTAGTAAACTAATGCTAAAATTCTCCAGCCAGGCTCCACCTATATGTGAACCGTGAACTTACAGATGTTAAAGCTGGTTTTAGAAAAGGCAGAGGAACCAGAGATCAAATTGCCAACATCTGCTGGATCATGGAAAAAGCAAGAGAGTTCCAGAAAAACATCTATTTCTGCTTTATTGACTATGCCAAAGACTTTGACTGTGTGGATCACAATAATCTGTGGAAAACTCCAAAAGAGATGGGAATGGCAGACCACCTGACCTGCCTCCTGAGAAATCTGTATGTAGGTCAGGAAGCAACAGTTAGAACTGGACATGGAACAACAGACTGATTCCAAATAAGAAAAAGAGTACGTCAAGGCTGTATATTGTCATCCTGCTTATTTAACTTATATGCCAAGTACATCATGAGAAATGCTGGACTGGAAGAAACACAAGCTGGAATCAAGATTGCTGGGAGAAATATCAATAACCTCAGATATGCAGATGACAGCACTCTTATGGCAGAAAGTGAAGAGGAACTAAAAAGCCTCTTGATGAAAGTGAAAGTGGAGAGTGAAAAAGTTGGCTTAAAGCTCAACATTCAGAAAACAAAGATCATGGCATCCAGTCCCATCACTTCATGGGAAATAGATGGGGAAACAGTGGAAACAGTGTCAGACTTTATTTGTTTGGGCTGCAAAATCACTGCAGATGGTAACTGCAGCCATGAAATTAAAAGACGCTTACTCCTTGGAAGAAAAGTTTTCCTGTGGTCATGTATGGATGTGAGAGTTGGACTGTGAAGAAATCTGAGCACTGAAGAATTGATGCTTTTGAACTGTGGTGTTGGAGAAGACTCTTGAGAGTCCCTTGGACTGCAAGGAGATCCAAACAGTCCATTCTGAAGGAGATCAGCCCTGGGATTTCTTTGGAAGGAATGATGCGAAAGCTGAAACTCCAGTACTTTGGCCACCTCATGTGAAGAGTTGACTCATTGGAAAAGACTCTAATGCTGGGAGGGATTGGGGGCAAGAGGAGAAGGGGACGACAGAGGATGAGGTGGCTAGATGGCATCACTGACTCGATGGACATGAGTCTGAGTGAACTCCGGGAGTTGGTGTTGGACAGGGAGGCCTGGCATCCATGGGATTTCTCGGAGGAGCCTGGTAGGCTGCAGTCCATGGGGTCGCTAGGAGTCGGACAGGACTGAGCGACTTCACTTCACTTTTCACTTTCATGCATTGGAGAAGAAAATGGCAAGCCACTCCAGTGTTCTTGCCTGGAGAACCCCAGGGATGGGGGAGCCTGGTGGGCTGCCGTCTCTGGGGTCTCACAGAGTCGGACACGACTGACGCGACTTAGCAGCAGCAGCAGCAGAACACAGGTGTACAATACACATCAACAGATAAATTTAGATTCAGTTTAAATTATACAAGATGATAAATTTAGTACTTAGCAGAGCAAAGATTCTAAGTCATGAGTTGATTAACTATGGAGTTTATATATTTTTTTCTGTTACAGACCTGTCTCCTGTGGATGAGAGAAAGAGAGGGAGGGATGGAATAAAAGAGAAGCTTGGTTTTCCTGTGGTCATAGTGTTTGGGAATTACACGAGATGTTAGAGCAACCAGCATAGAATTAGTGTTCAAGACATAGCAATTCTTTCTCTCCTTTCTGCTTTGGGGCCTTATTATAATTTCCTGTTGACAGGTGAAAGCCATCACCGCTGAAAGGAATGGTGATCCAATAATACAGGTTTAGACCCTGAACAGCAGTTTTAGAGCCTGATCAGGCTTTTCCTCTACCCTGAGCTCACGTCTCTACCAGATTAATCTTCCTCCAGTTTTCCTCTCATAGTCCCTCTTCTTGCTCACAATCCTTCCATGGTTCTCTGTACCTGAGGATGGATGTTCCAGCTTGTTCACTTGCCATGTGAGAACTCTTTTCATTTGGTCAAGTCAACTTTCCTACTTTCCATCATCTTTTTTATTCAAATGTTATGCTTTTTCAGGAATGAAGACTCCAGCCTATGATTACTACATTAAATGTTCCTGTGTCATTGTCTTTGCTAATATAATATGTAGCAGACCCTGAAATTTTAACAGTCCATAGACTTACTTGACTTTGATTCTGCCAGGTATTAGAGGTACGTTACTCATAACAGGAGCTGGACAAATGGATTCTTGGATCAAGAATGTCTATTAGGAATGATTTAACTTTTAAAAAGATGACAATTGTACTGTTAACTCAAGCAGTTCTACTCAAAAATCTAAATACTAGACACTTGGATAATTAATGGAAACTTTTAATCTCTTCCACTGGTATTTAGTGGCAACCCCTGATTACCTTATCATGATGATAAAAATCGCTTTACTCCTACCTGGACCCTTTTCTACATGTATTTACCTCATTCTGCTAATCTACTTCTATGAGTCCTTAAGTGAACACTAATTTCATGACTATTGTCTTGGCATACTATCTAGTGAAAGATTACATTTTAACATATTTCACATTTTAACAACTCATTATTAATAGTTCCATTAAAGCAATTCATGTTGGGTTTGGTGAACCTGAATTTTGAAGTTCCTATTTCTGCCATGGTTTCATCAAGTAGTATATGTATGTGAAGAGTGTACATAGTAAACAGAGTTTTCCAGTTTAGCTCATGATTAAAACTAAAACATCCAGCAACAACTTGTGTTCCTTTCTTGCTTATCCTTTCCAATCTGTAGCTAAGAACTCCCTTTTTGGGGACAGCACGCAGAAAGCTTACTGACAAAATGAGTTGTGACTAGACCTAATGGCTAGGGACAGTTGATTTCTCACTGTTTCTGTGGTGGGTGGTTGGCAAAGTAGTCAAAGTTGCTGCTCCAGTCAGTTTCTTAAATGTCTGAAGTTTCACCATATTCAACTAATCAGTAAGATCTGTGGGAAATGTGTAACAATAGATTGAAGGCATCCAAAATATGATGAGAAGAGAATACACTGAAGAATCTTGTCACTGAGAGTGTAGACAGTAGTCTGAATGCTCTTAATATGTTTTGTACCTTGCAAGTTCAGTTGTTAATTATATTGTTTGGTAATACTGTTTTAAAAATTTAATGTATCCTTTCAGCATCAGTAAAGTCAAAATTTCACCAGTAAGTCAAAATTTTAAAATAAATGTTTAATAACAAAGTACTAAAATTAGTTTTTCAAGAATGTTAATAAACATGTACAAAATACAGATGTAATCTATTATGAGAGCTATAATGTTATTAGTGAAAGTAAAAATCATTCAGTTGTGTCCGACTCTTTGCGACCCCTGGACTATAGAGTCCATGGAATTCTCCAGGTCAGAATACTGGAGTGGGTAGCCTTACCCTTCTCCAGGGGATCTTCCCAACCCAGGAATCGAACCCAGGTCTCCCGCATAGCAGGCAGATTATTTACCAACTAAACTACCAGGAAGCCCATAGTGTTATTAAGAAACACTCAAAAGCAGAGGATAGAAGTCTGAAGAAGATGAATCAATATTTATTTCAAAAGTCAGTTGTTATTTTAAGAAGATTGCACTCAAAAATAATGTTTTAGTAAATTATCTCCAGAAGGAATGTTTACTTATTACTCAGTAAAGCACAACTTTTCTTTTAGATCAATTGACTCATTTTCCAAAATAATATATTTTTCAGTTCAGTTCAGTTGCTCAGTCGTGTCCAACTCTTTTCGACCCCATGAATCGCAGCACACCAGGCCTCCCTGTCCATCACCAAGTCCCAGAGTTTACTCAGACTCACATCCATCGAGTCAGTGATGCCATCCAGCCATCTCATCCTCTGTCATCCCATTTTCCTTCTGCCCCCAATCCCTCCCAGCATCAGAGTCTTTTCAAATGAGTCAACTCTTCTCATGAGGTGGCCAAAGTACTGGAGTTTCAGCTTTACCATCATTCCTTCCAAAGAAATCCCAGGGCTGATCTCCTTCAGAATGGGCTGGTTGGATCTCCTTGCAGTCCAAGGGACTCTCAAGAGTCTTCTCCAACATCACAGTTCAAAAGCATCAGTTCTTTGGTGCTCAGCTTTCTTCACAGTCCAACTCTCGCATCCATATATGACCACTGGAAAAACCATAACCTTGACTAGACAGACCTTTGTTGGCAAAGTAATGTCTCTGCTTTTCAATATGCTATCTAGGTTGGTCATAACTTTCCTTCCAAGGAGTAAGCGTCTTTTAATTTCATGGCTGCAGTCACCATCTGCACTGATTTTGGAGCCCAGAAAAATAAAGTCTGACACTGTTTCCACTGTTTCCCCATCTATTTCCCATGAAGTAATGGGACCGGATGCCATGATCTTCGTTTTCTGAATGTCGAGCTTTAAGCCAACTTTTTCACTCTCCTCTTTCACTCTCATCAAGAGGCTTTTGAGTTCCTCTTCACTTTCTGCCATAAGGGTGGTGTCATCTACATATCTGAGGTTATTGATATTTCTCCCGGCAATCTTGATTCCAGAATATTTCTCACACACATGCTAAAAAGAGTAGTTGCTGAAAATGAATTGGCTCTGTTATAAGAAAAACTTCCATCAGTTAAATAATATGAAAAACAGAGGATTACTAACAAACAGACCTGTACCAAAAAAAGAAATCTAAATGAAAAAAAGATTTGAGCACAAGGATAATGACCCCACAGGGAAACAGAACTGTGGAAAAAGATAAAGAGCAATACATGAGGTATATGTAGCAACAGTTAGAACTGATCATGGAACAACAGACTGGTTCCAAATAGGAAAAAGAGTTCGTCAAGGCTGTATATTGTCACCCTGTTTATTTAACTTATATACAGAGTACATCATGAGAAATGCTGGACTGGAAGAAACACAAGCTGGAATCAAGATTGCCAGGAGAAATATCAATAACCTCAGATATGCAGATTACACCACCCTTATGGCAGAAAGTGAAGAGAAACTAAAAAGCCTCTTGATGAAAGTGAAAGTGGAGAGTGAAAAAGTTGGCTTAAAGCTCGACATTCAGAAAACGAAGATCATGGCATCCGGTCCCATCACGTCATGGGAAATACATGGGAAACAGTGGAAACAGTGTCAGACTTTATTTTTCTGGGCTCCAAAATCAGTGCAGATGGTGACTGCAGCCATGAAATTAAAAGACGCTTACTCCTTGGAAGGAAAGTTATGACCAACCTAGATAGCATATTCAAAAGCAGAGACATTACTTTGCCAACAAAGGTTCGTCTAGTCAGGGCTATGGTTTTTCCTGTGGTCATGTATGGTTGTGAGAGTTGGACTGTGAAGAAGGCTGAGCGCCGAAGAATTGATGCTTTTGAACTGTGGTGTTGGAGAAGACTCTTGAGAGTCCCTTGGACTGCAAGGAGATCCAACCAGTCCATTCTGAAGGACATCAGCCCTGGGATTTCTTTGGAAGGAATGATGCTAAAGCTGAAACTCCAGTACTTGGGCCACCTCATGCAAAGAGTTGACTCATTGGAAAAGACTCTGATGCTGGGAGGGATTGGGGGCAGGAGGAGAAGGGGACTACAGAGGATGAGATGGCTAGATGGTATCACTGACTCGATGGACGTGAGTCTGGGTGAACTCCGGGAGTTGGTGATGGACAGGGAGGCCTGGCGTGCTGCGATTCATGGGGTCGCAAAGAGTCAGACACGACTGAGTGACTGATCTGATCTGATCTGATGTAGGAAAAAAAAAAAAAGTGTGTTTTGAGATTTTAGAACTATTGGAAAAAAAGTAAAAGTACTATTTTTTCTTAGACTAGGTCAAAACAGCATGCCTTTAGAATATCTAGGATAAATTCTGAATGAATAATGAAAGAATGTATCAGTCATAAGTTAATAGAAAAATGCTATTGATAAAAATATCTAATTAATTTAAAAGGTAAACAGATAAAAGGGAACATTGAAAAGGTATTACAGAAAACAAATAGTAATACAGTAGATAAAAGACAAAATGAATCAATATTTATGTAAAATTGATTTTATATAAAATAGCATGCTTTTCAGGAATGATTAAAACTAAGAATTTTGATAATTGGACATTATTAATATAAAAAACCCAAAACTGTTGCTCTGCAAAAACTCACATAGATAAGATGAAAGACAAACTACAGACTGGCTGAAAACATTTGCAAACCACATATTCATCAAAATACTACTATATATAATATCAAAGAACTCCAAACATTTAACAGGTTAGAAATTTAAAATTAAAATTAGAAAATGACCAAAGTCATGAACAGAAATTTCAACAAAGAGATATACAGATGGAAAGTAAGCCCATGAAGTGATGTTTAGCATAATTATCCACCAGGGAGAAGCAAATTAAAATCACAATGAGATATCAGTATAGACATATCAGAGTAACTAAAGTGAAATTTTAAAAAATAGTGACAACATCAAATACTTTTTGGACAAGGGAAAACTGAATCCCTCCTGTATTGCTACTGGTAATATAATGTGATCCATCGTTCAAAAAATCTCACCACCACCACTTATGACAAATGTGACTCCAGTGCAATATGTAAAAGCTATTATTTTTAACATACTGTTTTAATTGGCTACCATGTAGGAAAACTAATGTATCTTGGCCCCTACTTCCCAGTTTACATAAAAATCAATTTCAGGTGGATTGTTCATGTAAATATAGAAAGCAAAACTATTAAACTTTAAGAATACAACATAAAATATATCTTCATGGCTTGATGGTAGGCAGATAGTCTTAAATAGGGGATAGAAGTGCTAATATTTTAGAAAACTGCTGCCAACCACACTAAAATTGAGGACTTGCATTTATCAGAGGACATTGTTAAGTGTTAAAAGGCCAGTGCATAGAGCAGAGATTATATATAATAAATACATCTAGCAATGGTCATTTGTCCAAATAATATAATACATAGTTTCACAGGGCAAAAGATAAGAGCAATCATTGAAAGGGCCATAAAAAGTAATAAAAATGACAAAATCCATTGATCATCTGGGAAATGTGAATTAACACACAATAATTGCAGCTATATTGTTTGCAAATGAGGCTTCATTAACTTCTTAGTTTCTGTAGGCATGGATTTTTGAAATGAGAATTAGTTTTTCCTCCCATGAGAAGATAACATTAATTTCTACAAAATTGACATGGTTTCACACAAGACACCAGAAGGCCTTGAATCTGAAATGACCTTGTAACTTGCTTTGACCAGTAGAACGTGGAAGAAGTATTGCTAGGACCTCCTAGGAATGCTGCAGCCACCATGCAAAGAAGCCCAGGCCAGACCCCTTGAAGATGACAGAACATCTGGAGAAGGAAGCAGAGCCAGCTTTGAGTACGAAATGTCACACATGTGAGTGTGGCCATGGTGGACCAGTACCAGTTTAGCACCTGGATGACTCCAGCAGCATGGGTGTTCCCGGGAAACACTAGCAGAAGCACTGCCCTGATGACAGTAGGCCAAAACTTTTGACCCATATAATTGGCCCATGTAGTAAAATAGTGGTTATTTAAGCTTGTAAGTTTTGGTGTATTTTGTAACACAGCAATCGCTAACTAAAACAATGATGTGGCAGTGCACACTCAACAGAGTTACTAAAATGAAAAACAAAGACAATACCAAATGCAGGGCATCTGAAACTCTTACACCGTAGAGGTGAACAACACTGGACAGTATCTACTAAAGTTAGACATACACATACTCTAACACCCAACAATTCCACTCCTTAGTTACATGCTCAAGATACAATGCATCTAAAACATAAGTAAAAATGTTTATTGCAGCACTATTGATAAATATGAAAACTGCGATAGCTCAGATATCCTTTTAAAGTAAAATGGATAAAAGAGTAATTGTGATATAGTCCTACATTATACAGACTTGAGGAAAACTACAAATATACACAACAAATACACAGCTATATATATAAGCATCAAAAGCATAATCCTAAGAGAAACGTGCAATTGATGGCAGATTCATGTTGATGTATGGCAAAACCAATACACTATTGTAAAGTAATTAACCTCTAATTAAAATAAATAAATTTATATTTAAAAAAAAGAGTTCAAAAGTGAGCAGAAGTAGTCCATGTTGTCAACAGTGAGGAGAGTAGTTAAATTTGAGGGGGGCGTGTAGGGAGGCAACACAAGCAGGCTTTTGGAGTGCTAGTAACACTTAATCTCTTGATGTGAATCCTGGCTGTGTGCGTGCTAAGTCACTTCAGTCCTGTTTGATTCTTTGCTTCCCCGTGGACTGTAGCACTGCAGGCTCCTCTGTCCATGGAATTCTCAGGCAAGAATACTGGTTTTCCATTTCCTCCTCCAGGGGATCTTCTTGACCTGGGCTTATTTACTTTTTGAGAATTCATCAAACTGTACACTTAACAATCAGTGCACTTCAGTGTGTGTGTGTGTATGTGTACATACACACATATATTTTACATATGTATGTAAATACACATATATTTTATATATGTATATATATGTATGTATATATAAAATATATAGTAGCACACATATATTATTCTTCAATGCAATTTACAAAAACAAAAACCTACTATGAAAGATAATACCTTCTTCAGAAAAATAGTAGTGTCTTGTTATTAGAAAGATATGTCTGAAATGTTGGTTGAACTGTATGAATAGAAGCCAAGGATAAGATTTTAAAATACAATTTTAAGATGTCCACATAATTGATATAAATTTGTTTTTGTAATTTTTGTTTTAAAGTTAATTTGTATAGATTATATTTAAAATTATTTTAAAATAGTTTTTGAATAGGATAATTCTCTGGCTCCAACAATATAATACAACTAATTTGTAATCAATAAATAGTTTTCGAACTTTAGATCTTTCTAATGCTTTCTCTCACTCTCAAATGTTCCCTATTTTGAAACAAAAATTATATGGTTACACATCTATCATGCTCCACATGTTTTTTCACAAACTAACATCTGGGCTTTTATTTCTATTTGCTGATGGTTGCTCAAGGTTTGCTTTTGAGTTTATTTTTAACTAATTTTTCTATAAATGTTTTCTCTGTCTAATAAATTTCTTTGCTATTTGCTTCACTTGCTAAACCAGATGGTTTGGGGTATTCACTTCAGTCGCTCAGTTGTGTCTGACTCTTTCCAACCCCATGGACTGCAGCTCCTGGACTTTACTCAGCTCCTGCATCACCAACTCCTGGAGTTTACTCAAATTCATGTCCATTGAGTTGGAGATGCCATCCAGCCATCTATCGTCCCCTTCTCCTCCTCTGCCATCCCCTTCTTCTCCTGCCTTCAATCTTTCCCATCATCAGGGTCTTTTCCAATGAAAAGACCTTCACATCAGGTGGCCAAAGAATTGGAGTTTCAGCTTTAACATCAGTCCTTCCAATGAACACCCAGGACTGATCTCCTTTAGGATGGACTGGTTGGATCTCCTTGCAGTCCAAGGGACTCTCAAGAGTCTTCTCCAACATCACAGTTCAAAAGTGTCAATTCTTTGGTGCTCAGCTTTCTTTATAGTTCAACTCTCACATCGATACATGACCACTGGAAAAACCATAGCCTTGACTAGACAGACCTTTGTTGGCAAAGTAATGTCCCTGCTTTTTAATATGCTGTCTAGGTTGGTCATAGATTTTCTTCCAAGGGGCAAGCATCTTTTAATTTCATGGCTGCAGTCACCATCTGCAGTGATTTTGGAGCCCAGAAAAATAAAATCTATCACTGTTCCCATCTATTTGCCATGAAATGATGGGACCAGATGCCATGATCTTAGTTTGCTGAATGTTGAGTTTTAAGCCAACTTTTTCACTCTCCTCTTTCATCAAGAGGCTATTTAGTTCTTCTTCACTTTCTGCCATAAGGTGGTGTCATCTGCATATCTGAGGTTATTGATATTTGTCCTGGCAATCTTGATTCCAGCTTGTGCTTCCTCCAGCCCAGCATTTCTCATGATGTACTCTTCATATAAGTTAAATAAGCAGGGTGGCAATATACAGCCTTGATGTACTCCTGTTCTGATTTGGAACCAGTCTGCTGTTCCATGTCCAGTTCTAACTGTTGCTTCCTGACTTGCATGCAGATTTCTCAGAAGGCAGGTCAGGTGATCTGGTAGTCCCATCTCTTTAAGGATTTTCCACAGTTTGTTGTGATCCACACAGTCTAAGGCTTTGGCATAATCAATAAAGCAGAAGTCGATTTTTTCTTTTTTTCTGTAACTCTCTTGCTTTTTCAATGATCCAACAGATGCTGGCAATTTGGTCTCTGGTTCCTCTGCCTTTTCTAAATCCAGCTTGAACATCTGGAAGTTCATGGTTCACGTACTGTTGAAGCCTGGCTTGGAGAATTTTGAGCATTATTCAAATGGTTTGGGGTATGCTCTCCTTCTAACTCACTGGTTCTTAACTGCTCAGATTTAGAGCTTTCATTGCAAATCTCTTGAGATTCTGCATCTCCTCTGTGAGAACAGTGTCCCAACTCTTCCACTCACACATTTTCTTGCAGTGTCAGGGTCATTAGGAGACCTGATCTGAAGGAATCATCTGATGGTTTTTAATCCAGGTGTTGTTGGTGTGGCCCATTTCCTCAGCTGGGAAGACCCGCTTTCCAGCAGGGCCTGGAGGTTATAGTGCTGCTCTACATGTTGCCTGGTGAGCTCTTTGGAGGCCTCCTCCCACCACATCCCATGGTGGCCTCATGTGTATCTTGTTACCTCTAACTGCTCTCCCACCTTCACTCCTTCCAAATTCTGGAGAAACTCCACCAGCACTTTGAACTCTCACTTAGCCTGTGTGGAATCCTCTCTTTCCTCTGATTTTCTTTGCCATTTGGACCTTGATGAATTTACCTCTGTTTTATATTACTTAGTTTTATCTGTAGGTTTCCTATCTTACCAAGAATATTACATATTTTCTAGATTTATGGCTGTGATTTGAGATGAACCCATTTCAACAAGATAATCACAATATTAAAAAAAAATTGTATTTAGTGCTTCATGGACGTCCAACATTATACTTGATTTACGAAAATTTCCCTTGTGCCAACTCCTACTGTGTTGAAAGTATTGGCTATGGATGAAAGAAGTGTTGAACACAGAGGCTCAATGACTTGCCTAGGATTCCTTGGCAAGATGTGACAGAACTAAAAGGTACTCTTGTCTGGTATGGGACTCTGGCACATGCCTTGTTCTAGCCAGCTTCTTCTTAGGCCGTGGCTATATCCAGTTCTGACAGGAAACCTAGCTGATTGTGGTGAATTCTTTTTTTTTTTTTCCTCCCTGCGTTTATTCCATTTTGTTTCTCAATACACCACAGCAACCATCAGTTTAGCATCATGTGTTGAAAACTTTATAATCTCTGGTTTTACATGACACCTATTCATAACTCAGATAAGTGCAGTGATTTTTTTAAAACTCATATAAAATACATAGAATTGATCATCTCTTATAGAACTAATTATTAAAAAAAAAAGCCAAATGTATACATGTACAGGTAATGCTGCATATTAAAGATGGGAGAACTTTAAAAATCTGATCTCATGGAGCCTGCCTCAGACCACATTATGGTTTCCCTGGGTGCTGACTTGGAGGTGTCCACATATACGTGTTACTGAAATCTGGTCCCACTACTTGCTTGATAATCAAAAATAGATACCTGTGGGGCAAGTATTATTTGAAAGCAAAATTGCTTTTAATCAGGAAGCCAGCATCTTGGAAGAAGGTGAACTCAGTCTAGTTCAGTTCAGTAGCTCAGTCATGTCCGACTCTTTGCAACCCCATGGACTGCAGCACACCAGGCTTCCCTGTCCATCACCAACTCCCAGAGCTTTCTCTAACTAATGTCCAGCTAGTTGGTGATGTCATCCAACCATCTTATCCTTTGTCATCCCCTTCTCCTCCTGCCTTCAATTCTTTCCCAGGATCAAGGTGTTTTCCAGTGAGTCAGTTCTTTGTATCAGGTGGCCAAAATATTGGAGTTTCAGCTTCAGCATCAGTCCTTCCAATGAATATTCAGGACTGATTTCCTTTAGGATTGGCTGGTTTGTTCTCCTTGCAGTCTGCACTGGTTCTAGGGCATGTGGGCTTCAGCAGTCACAGCATACAGCTCAATAGTTGTGGCACATGGACATTGTTGCCCCATGGCATGTGGAATCTTCCCAGATCAGGGATTAAATATGCGTCCCCTGCATTGGCAGGTGGACTTCCTTCCACTTTAGCACCGAGGAAGTCCGAGGTGAACTCAAATCCCCCCAAACTCTGAAGATTCTGCTCGGCCATAAAAGTCTTTAAAGGGAAAACAGGAAGTAATCTTAGCTAATTATTGAGATAAGGGGTTAAACTCACAGTCATCTCCCAGTGTTTGCAGACTTGTTGACTTCTAGTGATCTTTCTTTAGATGCCATCTTGTTCACACAATTTGTTCACAAGGTACCTTGTTCACACAGTCTATTTGCAAGATGTCTACTTGCTTGGTTATCTGTTAATTACTTATTCTTCATTTCTACTTATTTGATCAAGGAAAAAAACCAACAAATTAGGCAAGGTACAGTGTGATCAAAAGATTTAAAAGTTGTGCTTGTGCTGGAGATGAGCAGAGCAGGGCCTGCTGTTTTAAGGTTGGTTACAATATAGATCTGCTAAAGTGACAAGACAAAAGGAGCTTTCTGCAGAGAGCTCTTTCATGCAAAAAAAAAAAAAAAAAAAAAAAAATTGCTGCTTACATCCACTTTACAAACAAAGGTGAGAACCACAGAGAAGGGGCCATTTTATGGTGAATAGAAACTTCAGTGTCTCTACCATCATTTCTTGGGGTGAAATATTTCAACATAGGACAGAAATAACTGTGGTCGCACCGAGATGCTGCAGAAACCTCTTCTTTTCTATTAATAGCTACTTTTAATGTTTTGCTTTCCTGGAGCATTTTCTTCCTGTAGGGGGAGAACATTCTGCATGGAAAAAGCAGCTGCTAGTCAGATACTTAGGGCTTCACAGGTGGTGCTAGGGATAAAGAATCTACCAGCCAGTGCAGGAGACCTAAGAAATGTGGGTTCAATCCCTGGGAAAGGAAGATCCCCTGGAGGAGGCAATGGCACCCCACTCCACTATTCTTGCTGAGAGAAGCCTGGTGGGCTTCAGCCCATGGGGTCACAAAGAGACAGACACTCAGAAGAAGCTGAGTCTCAGGCTTCCTTCCTTCATCAAACATAGAGTACAGTGCAGTGGTTCAAACTCGGGGCGGGGGAGGGGCGGGAAAGCCTGAAAACAATATTGAAATTAACCTTCTTTTCTTCTTAATAAGCTCTGCAGAAAATTCTGTGGGATTAGACAGACAACAAAACAGCATGTAAAATACACAATAAATGTTCAAGGTAGAACTTGAAGGTGAATTATGGAGGTCCCATAAAGGTATATATAAATCTGATCTGGCAAAAGGCAGAGATGAGTGGGCACCAGCCATTTGTGTCTCAGAGACTACGTGAAAGACCAAAGCCTGTAGGAGACTGGGAACCCTGTTGTCACCACCTACTTTCCGGTGAAGATATTCAGAACCTTCTCTCCAAGTGCAAGATAAAGCAGCAGCTACCAGTGCAGATTCCAGCAATGGAATGATTTGCTGGCTGTGCGATCAAGGTGCATCTCGTTACTGATCTTAGTCTGTTTTTTACTTGGAATATCTGGATGCTGATGGCACCTATGCTCTGGGGTCGTGGGAATAATTAGACAGGACAAGATTCAGTCTATTACAGCAAAGAGTCTGGTGCATTAGTGCCCAGTAAAGAGTAACTATGATAGTGTTACTACCTGTGGGTATACACAGTGAAGTTTTTCACACTGAATCTAAGTGACTTGCTGCTCTACCATACCAGAGATGCCGTGGTTCCTCCAAGGGGTGTCTCCATTTATGGCCCAAAGGTCAATGTAAAAATAAAAGACAGGACACAGAGTCTGACCTCCTTGTTTAGCATTCTGAAGCAACCAAAAGCTCCCCTCCAACCCAAGCATATTTGCATCAGCATTCTTAAATTGCATGCTGTTTTCTGAGGATCATCATGATTCAAATTTTAATAATCTTGTTGAAAAACAAATCAAGAAATGAAAAGAAAAATGAGCTGGAGATATTGCATTTCTCTGGAAGGCTACCACTAATTAAGACATTGAAAGCAATTTTAACACCATTTCTCACCACCGTGACAAATCTGACAGGTTTACAAATTAGCATTCTGGGACTCTCTCACTGAATGTCCATGTTTTGTCAGATTCTGTGATGGATCACAAATGGGCTTGGTAATTGCCCCAAGTTGATACAATACCTTGCAAAAAGTAAAGCACATTCTCAGGTGATTGCAGGAAACTCGCCTTTTCATTTGCATTAAAAACTATTGTCTTTGGCAGTTATGAGAATAAATGAATAACATTTTGTAAGGCTAAGTTACTAATTCTTCTTTAGATAAATTTCAGGTTCAAAAATGATTATATACCAGTCTCTGTGTTAGATATCCAAGCCATGTGGTCTACTTAGTAGGATCTTTCCAGGATATTTGGAACCCAAGATACAGATGGGAAATATTTCACAAAATGTGGGGTGACTCCAAATCAGCACTTTTCCAGCAAATAAGCTGCTCAGAATAATTTCTCATCTTATGCACGGCAGCTCCTACTGGGCTCACTGAATCCCTGTCTCCCACAGGAGAGGAATAATTCAAGGGCAGTTCTGAAAGGTCACTTCTGCCAGGAAATTTTTGATAAATCAGCAGACATAAACCCTGGGTTAGGTTGCAATAGCTGTTTTCTTTTCTTTACCTTTCTTTTTGTTTTCTTCTCCTATGCATCCTCACTCCCTTCTTTTCTTCTTCTCCATATAAAGCTATCTTGTGTAGGTAGATTGCTGAGCAGGAGGAGAGATTCAAGTTGAATTTCTATAACATCCAGGGTTGAGCTTCAAAGGTTTTGAAGGTTGAGTTTCAAAATAATTTTAGATAGAGGAACCAGAAATAGAAGTATCCCTTTTCTAAATATTGTCCTTTTCCCATACGTAGAGCGTTCTTCCTCTTTAGCCCAAGATAAAGACTTATAATCTTAGTACTGACATTCAGCATAATTGGATTCCAGCCATAAGTTGGGAAATTACATCCATTATCTTGTTTACATCCATCATTTACCAAGTAAATAGTTGTTGTTGTTGTTTTTAGAAGAAAATAAGAGGCTCAGAGGAGTTAAGTGACTGGTTCAAGGTGACACTGCCAGCAATAAATCAGCATTCAGCTCAAGCCTGTGTGCCTCTCGCCCATGACTTTACTCCTGTTCTGTTTCACTGTGGCTTGATTACTATTATGGGGCTTCCCTGGTGGTGTGGCAATAAAGAATCTGCCTGCAATGCAGGAGACCTGGGTTTGATCCCTGGATCAGGAGGATCCCCTGAAGAAGGAAATGCAACCCACTCCAGCATTCCTGCCTGGGAAATCCCATGGACAGAGGACACTGATGGTTACTTTTATCTGCTAGTCTGTGGAAGACACAGATCATGTCTTTGCTCTGCTTCATAAATGCCTGTGCACTGAACCTACAGCAGTTGCTCAACATGGGTTTATTGAAAGAATGAACAAACGAATAAGCAAATGAGTGCATGAAGCTACTATTGTTCCAATCACTTGCTCAACATTTCTCAATTTAATACCTGCAATGAACCAGGTCAGTGTTCTGAGACAGAGAGTCACATGCAATTGATTTGTTGAGAGAGTAATCTCGGGAGAAAGAAGATGAAGGAAGAAGGATAGAACAAGGCATGTTCTGAGACAGAGACAGAGAGTCACATGCAATTGATTTGTTGAGAGAGTAATCTCGGGAGAAAGAAGATGAAGGAAGAAGGATAGAACAAGGCATGGAGCTAAACAAAGATGTGGTCTCAGGAGGAGTCTGACTTCAGCCTGATCCCACAGGGAGTTCTGGAGTGGAGACTGGACCACAGAGTGCAATTAGAGAAGGAGCAGACTTTTCTCAGTCAGTCATTAGCTGTGTCCTGCCCATATGGGAGGGGACATAATCTCCCAATCAGACAGTTTCTATCAGCCAAGGGTGATTCTCTGGAGAAAAGGGCAGCAGGAGCTGGGGATGAATACTCGAGGTGAAGAGGATTGGCAGGAGCCAACAGCACCTTTTTGGGCAGACATTATTAGAGTCTTATGGATGTTTCCCCAGAGAAACCTCCATCGGTGTACACTTCCAATGCCTGCAGCCCACTCTGACATTGCCATTCAGGGCCCACTCTAAGACCAACCTTCCTCAGGATGTCTCCCTGGACCACTCCACACAGGGATCTTTCCTTTTCAGAAGTCCTACAAGTGCTTTCCTGAACCAAATGTTTATACAGTTAATCATTGCCCTTAAATGCCTTGAGATTGTTATATATGCATATGATTATGTCTTTATTAAACCTGAAAATTCCTCCAAGGCATAGATTGTGGCATCAAATGCAATCCTTACCTTGATGCACTTGGCCATGTTAGATGTTGTCAGGGATGTAGTAGAAGGTGTTGGTCCTGCATAATAATGAATAATGATATACTGAAAGTAATAAATAATAATGTACACTCTGTAGTGCCTTCTATTTGTCAGGCAGTGTGCTAAGCACTCAAGTATCATTTCACATAAACTCCACAAATTTCTGTCAAGTACTCTATTATTAGGAATGCTAAGATAAGAGAAAAACCTGGATACAGAGTGACTTAATCAAGTTAGGGAATTTTTTTTCATCCTGTATCTGGGAAATCTGAAGAGTATTCCTGACTTCGGTTTCAAGGCTCTCTGTGATTCTCTTGGACTTTTCTAATTGCCTGTTACCCCATGTTCCCACAGTGGCTAATGCTGCTCCCACAAGCATTCATTTGATTCAAGACAGGAAGGATAAGTTGTTGCTGGCTGCATCAGACAGCATCAGACAGAGTAAAACCCTTTCCAGGAGATGCAAGGAAACTTCTGCTTCCATGTTATGGCCAAAACCGTGCTATAGGGCTATCCTTTCAGCAAGAAAGGCTGAAAAACTATGCATTTCTTTTTCTCAGATTCTTTCTCATCCCAGTGGGATGAACTGCAATAAGAGAGAACAAGAATTTGGAATGTCTATCAGGTCAACCCACAGACATTATCTGCTGCATGCAATTACTAAATTCATCTCCATTTCACAGAATAGGAAATTGATACAATGAAGTAATTATCTAAGAACTGGTAAGCCATGCATCCAGTATTCATATTCAATTATGACTGCATATTTTGCACTTTTGACTACTATGCTGTATTACCTCTTTAGTTACTATATCTTAGAACCACATTTCTATCTCAAAAATGATAACTCCAGGATAAGGATAATTTAGAGCACTACCTTAGAGCATTCGTCATTAACAATAAAAACATCTAAACCCTGGGTTAATATCTATCTCCAGAAAAGACTAGCTGTGAGGGAGCTGGGTTTATGTTGATAAGGAGAAGCTCTTATGATGTGAGTACAAAGAGGATGATGACCGCTGTTAAGCAGAGTGATGGAGCAGACACACATGGTGAATCCTCCATGCTTAATACAGAAGTCATCTAAAAACGTCTACTTTTTTTTTTTTTAACCTAGGAAAGACCACCACTATTTTTTGATCTCAGAATGCCAAGGTGTTTTATACATCCTCATTTTTGTAGTTCAAACCTTCCTGGATGAGACAATTCATTTAATTTTTATGTTTTTTAATCTTTGTGCAAATAAGACACAGAATAAGGTTTCTTGGCAGAAGGTGTGATATAAATGGAATTCAGGAAAGGTAGGGGTCCTAGCCACCCACTTTTTAATTTACAGGTAGAACTGACTCCCAGGACACAAACAGAGACAATACAGTTGAGATGGTGTTGGGAAGGTGCTGGACATGGCACCCGAGTGTACTGGAGTTTGTTCATACTGAGGCAACAGAGTCCACTGCTACCATTTCTTCCCAACTCTGTGTTCAGTAATGTCACATTGATACTTAAAATCATGTACAGTGGAAGTATCAATACTTATAGAACACATGTGGCAAACAATACAAACAAGGGATCCCCCCCCACACCCCCTGTGAGAGCCAGTTTTTAAACATTCACTAGCACACCAACTTCCTGATGTTCAAGCTGGTTTTAGAAAAGGCAGAGGAACGAGAGATCAAATTGACAACATCCAGTGAATCATGGAAAAAGCAAGAGAGTTCCAGAAAAACATCTATTTCTGCTTTATTGACTATGCCAAAGCCTTTGACTGTGTGGATCACAAGAAACTGTGGAAAATTCTGAAAGAGATGGGAATACCAGACCACCTGATCTGCCTCTTAAGAAATTTGTATGCAGGTCAGGAAGCAACAGTTAGAACTGGACATGGAACAACAGATTGGTTCCAAATTGGAAAAGGAGTACGTCAAGGCTGTATATTGTCACCCTGCTTATTTAACTTCTATGCAGAGTACATCATGAGAAACGCTGGACTGGAAGAAACACAAGCTGGAATCAAGATTGCCGGGAGAAACATCAATAACCTCAGATATGCAGATGACACTACCCTTATGGCAGAAAGTAAAGAAGAACTAAAAAGCCTCTTGATGAAAGTGAAAGTGGAGAGTGAAAAAGTTGGCTTAAAGTTCAACATTCAGAAAACAAAGATCATGGCATCCGGTCCCATCACTTCATAGGAAATAGTGGAAACAGTGTCAGACTTTATTTTTGGGGGCTCCAAAATCACTGCAGATGGTGACTGCAGCCATGAAATTAAAAGACGCTTACTCCTTGGAAGGAAAGTTATGACCCACCTAGATAGCATATTGAAAAGCAGAGACATTACTTTGCCAACAAAGGTCCGTCTAGTTTTTCCTGTGGTCACGTATGGATGTGAGAGTTGGACTGTGAAGAAGGCTGAGTGCCGAAGAATTGATGCTTTTGAACTGTGGTGTTGGAGAAGACTCTTGAGAGTCCCTTGGACTGCAAGGAGATCCAACCAGTCCATTCTGAAGGAGATCAGCCCTGGGATTTCTTTGGAGGGAATGATGCTGAAGCTGAAACTCCAGTACTTTGGCCACCTCATGAGAAGAGTTGACTCATTGGAAAAGACTCTGATGCTGGGAGGGATTGAGGGGAGGAGGAGAAGGGGACACCAGAGGATGAGATGGCTGGATGGCATCACTGACTCGATGGACTTAAGTCTGAGTGAACTCTGGGAGTTTGTGATGGACAGGGAGGCCTGGCGTGCTGTGATTCATGGGGTCACAAAGGGTCGGACATGACTGAGCGACTGAACTAAACTGAGCACACCAACTCATTAAATTCTTCAGACAAGTAAAATCACCTTCCAAGACCAAAAAAAACAAAAAGGAAAAAAAAAGAGGAAGAGAAACTGAATGAAACAATATCTAATTTGTCTAGGATTTGATGAACTCCTCAGATGTGCAATCCCAACTGCTGACTGGACCCCATTATTGATATGAAAGCGATATCATGTTTCCATCAGAGGCCTAGGGCTCTGGGTAAGGGGTGCTTTTTGGGCAACTGGCTTGGATTCCTTTAATCAGCATTTGTTTCTTGCTTTAAACACCTGTTATTAACTATTGTAAATCCAATGGCATGTGGTTATATTTATGATAAATTCTTTAAATAAGGGGGACACATTTAAATATTATCAAGTTCTTGAAGGCAAGTTTACCAACCAGTTCACTTTGTGTGGTGGAGCTCTACTCTCCCATTCATTATCCCTCTGATGCAATGACTTTTCACAAGCAATCAATAGCTAACCTGATAAATGGGAGGGCTCCTTAAAAATCCATTGCTTGATTGCTGAGACTGAATATTTTATTAATTGACAGCTGTGATTTATCATTTAGTGGAGAGGAGGAAAATGTTTGTTCTTGCTGTTCTCACCAATGTTGCCCAGCAGTGGGGCTTTCCATCTGCTTCCACAGAACAGATTGACTTTCAGTTGGGGAACTGCAGCTATATTTAGAATGTCAGGTCATTAGCTATCTGCAAACAACCCAGATGCATTATCCTTCTCATTGTTCATAATTAAACTCCTCATTGTGGGAATTGTAGTGCAGAGTCTTTGATCTCATATTCAGGTTCCAAAAACTATGATGTATTTCTATCCATGTGGAAATAGCTCCTGGCACTAAGGAAATAGTCCAGTTCCCTAATGACACAGTGATAGCTACCATCATTGAGGACCTACTATATGCTAGACATTAGATTAGGTCATTATTTGCATTTTATATTTTAAAATCTTTATAGTAACTATGAATGACTTTCATTATTGGTGCCCATCTGATTCTCTGCAGGGATGCATGGTGACAACATCAGTCAGAGTTCAATATAAGGAGTAGAACCACTAGGAGTGATGAAGAGCAAGGCATTGATTACAGGGACTTGATCCTATGCCTTTGTGAAAGCAAGTTAGCAGCTTATATATGGCTATTTATTCTGCATCTGATGTTTTATCTGTGGTCAGCAGGGCTTCAGCAGGCAGTAGGTACGGGAAGATGGGCATGCAGTAGAAGAAAGCAAAGACAAATGGAAACCTGCAAAAAGCAGTTGGATCCTATGAAAATGGCCTGGAAGCCTCTTTTGATGATGATGGTGTCCTACAGAAAATCTGGTGCCATTATTTATGGAGCTACATATGAATCTGGCCCAAGTGTCCAAGGAGTTGAATGAGAAGACTTCAAAGGAGTTGGTGGAACTGTCAACCCAGTTGTGGCCACTGGAATGGGAGCAGCGTCAGGAGGAGAGTCAGCAGGGGCTGGGGAACTGGCTGCATCTTCATGTCAATGAGTGAGCCAGGAGACCTGCAGCAGCATTCAGGAGCTGCAACACATACTGTGCCTCTGAGGCGTAATTCTAGACTGGCTCCTGCTGACTGCAGCTATTTGCCTGTGTGCTGGTTCTCTCTCCCATGATGGCAGGTAACAAACCTTCTAACTCCCACTCTTCAAGAAAGCTCTTCTCTTATCAGGCCCCAGAAGCAATATGGCCATAGGCACAAGGGACTCCAGGAGTGGCTCAGGAGCACAGACTTGGGAGCCCAAACAGAGTTTAAATCTGACTTCAAGTCCTAATGATGATCTCAGGCTTGTTAACTCTGAGCCCAGTTACTTCAAGTGAAAAATAAGTTGGTCATCAGTACATCTCTGGCTTGTGTAAGGATTTCATGAGAAAAGGTTGAGTGCAATATGTTGTAATACCCATCAACACATGCTGGCTCCTTTCTCTTTCCCCTGTATTCAGAATGACCTTGGGTCCTTATCCTGACACCATAACCTTGCCTCACTGCCTATTCTTGAAGGACAAGCAGTTCTGTTCCCCATCTCACTGGTGCCCTGATGTGAAGCACAGTCCTCCCTATCCACAGGTCAGAGAATCCTGTCTGGTTGATAGAACCCTTTCTGGGGAGCTGCCTTCTTTGAACTCTTAGAGTCTTTCCACTGATCTCATCAGTGCCTTTGTTCTCTGGTGCATGGCTGAGAGCATGAGGATGGAGAGTTTTCTGAGCCCTATGAGAACATGGCTTCCCTTTAAGAGTATTATGATGACATGGATATGGATTCTGTTGAAGGAGAGGGTGAGGAAGATCTCAGTGGCACTGCTACAGACCCTTCAGTACTGCCC
Source organism: Bubalus kerabau (assembly GCF_029407905.1). Lineage (NCBI taxonomy): Eukaryota > Metazoa > Chordata > Mammalia > Artiodactyla > Bovidae > Bubalus > Bubalus kerabau. Next base: position 56,477,347 of record NC_073626.1, read on the forward strand.
CTCTCTGCTGTCCCCACAGGCCTTTGTAGATAGTCAGACACCCTCTAGGCACCTGCAGTGGGCTCTGACCCTACCACAACCCCTCTTCAGCATGGGGTCCCTTTTCAAGGTCTAGATCATCTCAGTCTTCTCACTCTTGGAGTTTTCCAGGCCAAGCCTATATGTCAGCTGTGTTTATAAATGACAACTAATACTTTGGAATTTCCTAGTTATAAAATATTTTCTCCAAATTTTCTTTACCCATAGATTTTAGACTTTCATACAGTGAGCCCAACTTGGATATCTTACTCTTCCCTTTGTTCACTCTTTGCTTCCTGGGGGCAGTTGCTCCCATCTCAGTTAACTCTGCCAGTATCCTGTTACACGTCATTCCAAATGTCACATTTTCTGTTCACTGACTTCCTGCAACCCTCTGAGTAATCTTTCTTTCTTTCTTTTTGTTCTCTGTAGTCAATCTATTTCTATTCTGGAACTGCAGAAAGACTTTGATATTGAGTTCCACAAACTGTTAGGAAAAAAAGTTACACATTGTCTGGTCATCTCCAGTTTTGTAGATGAGGGAATCAGGAATCAGAAAAACAATGGAAAAGTGGTCCTGGAAGAGAAAGCTTTTTTTGGTTGTTTGATTTTAAGTACTGTATCTTCTCTAACACATGGTATCATCAGACTTTTAAAATTTGTGTAAATCTGATATTACATAATTAGGCCTTGATGAAAACCTCAAAATGTTCCAAAGAGGAAAAGTCTCTTACAGTCTATTCTCCAACCATAGCAGAGGAAAACCATAGATCCATTTCTAGAATGTGAATTCAAAAAACAGTCACTTGGAAATGTGACCTAAAGGCAAAATGTAAAAAACTTTCAGAAGAATATAAAACCTTCCAAAGTAATGATTAGTTTGTGTAAGAAATCAAAACTGCAAATTCATAGTATTTTGGAAATTATTGTAATAAAAAAAAACAATAAAGATGAAAATATAACTAAAAAAAAAAGAAAAACAATGGGTTTGTCCCACTCTTGTGGTTAATGAGGTTCAATAACAGATATTTTCTCCCCTTAGTCAATTGACTCTAGTCAGAGGCAACATTCACCTACCTCCAGTCTTAAACCAGTGCACTAGAGACTAAGTTCAAGGCCTCCCTCCAAGCACACCCCTTCTTACTTGCTTTATTCTCAGTAGATGCAAAGCGAAGCAACCCCTTGAGTACCATGTACTCTCCCTTCCCAGGTTTATCTGTAATGTCCCTTGACACCTTTGATGATTTTAGGGAATCAGGGTGAATATCTGAAGTATAAGATATTTTTCAAGCATGATTCAGGCTTTCTTGCCCCTTTTCCTGTAACTCCCAATAGAGTAGTGTCCTCAAGACACAATGACCCAAGGAGGAGCAGTGATGGGCGAATTAGTATCTGGTTCCAAATGCCCTGTGTGGGGTCTTATCCAGGACTGGTTGGATCATGTGATTTAGACTTGTGTGGGGTTTATTGCTCCCAGTATCCAAGTCTGTTCTCTGGTGGGCCCTAATCCCAAGAGATGACTGATGGTTCCACAGTGCTTCAGGTGGGAGGAAGTAAACTGAAGGCACAATGGCCAGCCTTGTTCCAAGGAAAAAGACACAGAAACGGGTGGGGAGGGTATTGGAGGGAGAGATAGAGAAGACAGGAGGAACAGGGAAAGAAGACTTGACCTCCCCATCTGTCCCCTAAGTTCAGGAAGACACATCTTTCAGACTTCTCTGGTGGTCCAGTGGTCAAGACTCCACATGCTTCCACTGCAGAGGGCACAAGTTTGATTCCTTGTTGGGGAACTAAGATCCAACATGCCACAACGTGCAGTCAAATAAATAAGTCAAATTAAAAATGACATTTCTTTAATAGAAGTTCTTTTATTTTTTATTTTATTTTATTTTTATGTGTACACCCATGGTGGATGCATGTTGATGTATGGCAAAACCAATACAATATTGTAAAGTAAAAAAAAATAATTATAATAAAATTTAAAAAAATATATAAGTTATTTTAAAATGCTCCATGACAGTGGAAGATTCAAGTGTAAGTGGTCTACCAAAAATCTGAAAAGTAGAAAGAAATGAAGGGCAGAAAAGAGAGGACAATATAAAAGGATAAGAGAAGACAAAAAAAAAAAAAAAGAAAAGTAAGGGGAGAGAGCAGAGTAGATGGTAGAGAGGGCAGAGGGAGGGAGTGGAGGAGTGGAGGAGGGGAAAGTGGAAGAGCTCCTACCGGAGCCTGACAAACTGACAGTGCTGGTGGTGGAGGTGTGCAGGGGGTGGGCACCTCTGCAGGTGGGAGCTTACTTTCTAGTGGGAACAGGGATTAGCTGCTGGCATTGTCATTTTCCTTCTATGGTCTACTCCTTGTGTGTAACACTGTCAGCCACCTCCTATTCTAGGATGACATGCATCTCTGTGATCTCTATAACCAAAAGAGTGCCTGGAAGAGAGAAGATGTTCAGGGGAAAAGGAAAGAATGATGGATTTTGTTCAACACCTAAAGTAAAAGACTAACAACCACAGACCCAGATAGGTTAACCCTTTGCAGATAAAGCCTGATTGTACTCTCTGTTTGGCATCAAACCATAGCAGGTGGGATCCAAGGTCAATAAAAGGTCACCTCACTCTTCTCAAGACTGTTTCTTTAATAACACAGGTGAGAGCAACTGAGATTCACACCTGGAAAGGACCCTCTAAAGGCTTACTGGTAGTGCAGGGGAAATGGCATGGGTTAGAAGCTGCTTTGTACATGGTTGACCCCCATCTCGATTCTTTAGCCAGAGAGACCAGCACAAGTCAGACTAGACCACCATCACACTGCTTGGCCCCAGCTGGATTCTTCAAGCTTAGAAAAAACAAGGGATGAACTAATCTTAGTCCCAAGGTCTCCTTATCTTTGAAGTAGCCAGGTTCAGGGTTCAGGCTGCAGCCTCTGAGCTTTTCTTGCTCCCCAAGATTCTTGCCCTTCATGTCCTTCAGGACACCCGACTCCACCCTTTCTCTTGGTATTTCACCTGAGTGTCCCTGGGTTATGCGTACTTTCTTGCAAAGTCTGCAAAAGGTCCTTATACTCCTCACCAGTTATCCCTGATCTGATTAATGGTTCAAGAGCCAAACTGCACTCTCTGTGGTAACCCCACATTCTTACAAAGAGGAAGATTTTTAAAAATTTGTGTGAAGGAGACTGTCAGCATTACTATTTAGTTATACTGCTAATTAACCTTCAACTATTTGTATAGCACATAAGTAATAACACTGCTTATATATGCAAGAGAAGTCTGATCACTGAAATGTGCGTGACAAAGAGATTATTTAAGTGAATGCCTTTAAAATGTACCAATTTAATAAATAGCAAAAATATCATTCGACATTTATTTTTGTGGGCCACCATTATAGACCATCACATCTTGCTGCCGGTTGTGAGACTTTCTTTAAGCACAGCTACCCTGGATAATCTAACAAGTATATATGTCATACATACATAGCATGTATCAATTTTTTCAAGCCTCACAACAACCCCTCCGAAGAAGGTAAATCCCTTTTACAAATGAATTTCTTAATGCACAAATCAATTAAGCAGCTTGGAGCATATGATGACTGAGTGACAAAGCTGACAAAGCTATACTGCGATGTGCTCTGAAGTTCATGCTCTGCTCACTGGACTGGGCCCCTCTTTCCTATGCTATTGGTCAGTGTCTTTCCACTTACAATTAGTGTGAGTCTATATTCTCATCTACAGAGCTTCTGGAATTCCAGTCTCTGGATGGCACAGTGCTACTCTTAGGGTAATTAATTCTTCTTTCATTAGTTCATTCATACTATGTAGACTAGGACAAGAAATATTTCAAATAAAAATTTCAAAGTGACATTTGGGGATTTTCAAGGAAATTCTATATTCCACCACTTAATTTTGTATTTCTAAAATAATGTCTGTTAATGACTGCCTTTTGTTATGCTATTAATGTTTTTTTTTGTTTTTTTTTTTTTAAATTTTATTTTATTTTTAAACTTTACATAACTGTATTAGATTTGCCAAATATCAAAATGAATCTGCCACAGGTATACATGTGTTCCCCATCCTGAACCCTCTTCCCTCCTCCCTCCCCATTCCATCCCTCTGGGTTGTCCCAGTGCACCAGCCCCAAGCATCCAGTATCGTGCTTTGAACCTGGACTGGCAACTCATTTCATACATGATATTTTACATGTTTCAATGCCATTCTCCCAAATCTTCCCACCCTCTCCCTCTCCCACAGAGTCCATAAGACTGTTCTATACATCAATGTTTTTAGTGACCACTCCTTCCTGTAAAACAAGGCATTCAGATTTCAAGCAAATTGGAGGGAGATCTCACATTGAATGAGAAGAATGAAAAAAAATGCTCAGACCTGCAAATTCAGGATACAGAATAGAGAACATGGATTCTGAAATATCCTGTTCTGCCTGTTGTGGTTACAAACAGAATCAGTACTTAGTGGGATGGGAGGTATCCTGTGAAGGTGAGTCATGTGAGAGAAGTGTGTTATTGATGCAGTGGTCATAACATCTCTCAACTACAATGGTTTCCTCTGTTAGCTTCCCAATAATTGAGTATTTCTAATTTAGTTAGTTCACAATTTGTACCCTTTCTGTGCACAAGATAAATTACTGCAAGCTTGAAAAGCAGAGAACCTGGAAACATATTGAGTATAAAGAGAGATTTGACAAAAATGCAGCCAGAATGGGGCTGGCTGGCCATGGTCAGGTCTAATCAACTTCTGTCACAAAGGGGCTGTTGTCTCTGACCTTGTGTGTGTGTTGCATTCCAGGCCACTATGCAGGCAGTCCTACACAATTTGTGTAGAAATAAATTAAATAAACAACTATCCAGGGAGCTTACTCCCTGAGCAGAAGAATACTGTTAGTGTCAGTGTTTATGTGCTGGCCAAGAATTAAACCACTGCTACAGAGTACTTAGGGTTTGTAGGTTAGAAGGGTTTTTCAGTCAGAAAACTGAAGCTCAAAGAGGAAAATGAAGATTTGCTCAAATTCTCAAAGGTGGTTGTTGGTAGGGGCAGGACAATTCAGGTCTCTTGATCAAATTCTTTTTCCAATCCCTCTGTGACCCCCAACATCAATGTCAGGTAGCCTTCCTGGGTATAGGCTTCTTGTTTTTGATGTATGCAGTGAGCACCAAGATCTGCTTTTGGAGAAGTGGCTACCCACTACTCCAGAGGCTACCCACTACTTCCCTGGGTCAGTGACTGCAGATGAGGTGAGCTTTCCTCAGAGAAACTGGTGGGTTGGAACTTCTTCCCATTTCATGAGTTTGATTAACTGGAAAAAATCCCTCAAACATCTTGATAAAATTATACACTCTTTCCACTAATTTCCAGCTATTATTAATTATTCCTAAAGTAGTTTTAGTATCAAAATATATTAGAACAGCTTTCAGTTCAGTTGTGCAGTCGTGTCCGACTCTTTGCAACCTCATGAATTGCAGCACGCCAGGCCTCCCTGTCCATCACCAACTCCCAGAGTTCACCCAAACCCATGTCCATTGAGTCGGTGATGCCGTCCAAAAATCTCATCCTCTATCGGCCCCTTCTCCTCCTGCCCTCAATCTTTCCCAGCATTAGGGTCTTTTCAAATGAGTCAGCTCTTCATATCAGGTGGCCAAAGTATTAGAGTTTCAGCTTCAACATCAGTCCTTCCAATGAACACCCAGGACTGATCTCCTTTAGGATGGACTGGTTGGATCTCCTTGCAGTCCAAGGGACTCTCAAGAGTCTTCTCCAACACCACAGTTCAAAAGCATCAATTCTTCGGCACTCAGCTTTCTTTATAGTGCAACTCTCACATCCCTACATGACTACTGGAAAAACCATAGCCTTGACTAGATGGACCTTTGTTGACAAAATAATGTCTCTGCTTTTTAATATCCTGTCTAGGTTTGTCATAACTTTCCTTCCAAGGAGTAAGCGTCTTTTAATTTCATGGCTAGAATCACCATCTGCAGTGATTTTGGAGCCCAGAAGAATAAAGTCAGCCACTGTTTCCACTGTTTCCCCATCTTTTTGCCAAGAAGTGATGGGACCAGATGCCATGATCTTAGTTTTCTGAATGTTGAGCTTTAAGCCAACTTTTTCACTCTCCTCTTTCACTTTCAACAAGAGGCTCTTTGGTTCTTCTTCACTTTCTGCCATAAGGGTGGTATCATCTGCATATCTGAGGTTATTGGTATTTCTCCTGGTAATCTTGATTCCAGCTTGTGCTTCATCCAGTAAAGCACTTCTCATGATGTACTCTGCATAGAAGTTAAATAATAACAGCTTTAACACACTTTAAATTCATCTCATGAAGTGAATCTGAATTGGGTTCTAGACCTCTGGAAAGGTGGCTACTAGAACTCCTCCTGGAAAATTTTTATTGCCTTTGTTCCCTCTTGGAGTGGTATGATGCCAGCTGTGCTAAGTTGCTTCAGTCACGTCTGACTCTTTTCAATCCTATAGACCATAGCCCACTAGGTTCCTTTGCCCATGGGATTCTCCAGGCAAGAATACTGGAGTGGATTGCATTCCCTTCTCCAGGAAATCATCCGCAGCCAGGGATCAAACCCATGTCTCATATCTGCTGCATTGACAGGTGGGTTCTTTACCACTAGCGCCTGCTAGGAAGCCTCATGTATGGGCAACAGTTTACTTCTAATTCTCCTGCCTGTTTTATCCTTATTCAGAGCAAAGAGAAATCCAGGAAACACTAAAACAAAAGTTTTGAAAACAAATCCATTTGATTCTGGATAAACAGATCATGCTGTAATAACTAACAACCACCAGACTTCAGTCTTACACAACAAAAGTTTATGTCTTATCCCCCGCATGGAAAGTCCATTCTAGAATATAGGCAGCTCTCTGGAGCTGCTTTTACTGCTTCATCCAGGAAGAGACACCTGTGCTTGATGCTCTTATTCCATTGACCAGACCTGTTCATGGCCCCACTTAGTGCACACTGCAAAGAGTCACTTGTGCACTTGGTCAGGAAAGAGGCCTGTATACTGTGAGTGCTTAAGTCTGTATGAGTTTGAGTAAACTCCGGGAGTTGGTGATGGACAGGGAGGCCTGGCGTGCTGCGATTCATGGAGTCGCAAAGAGTCAGACATGACTAAGTGACTGAACTGAACTAAACTGAAGCTTAAGTTCCCACCCTCAGACTCTGTTCCTACCCTTGCACAGTCTCTCTTGTGAAGGTTGCCTTATTCCAGCATCCTGAAAGTGCTGACCTTTGCCACAACTCTTATTTTCCACATCTGATGGGAAAACTGGTCTTGTCAACCTCACCCCCTTAATACCTTCAGTGTACACCTTTGTCTTTATTTCTAATAAGTCCTCATCATGGCTAGAAAGTATCTCTATTAGTAATGTTCCATTCCAGTCTATTATCCATCTACAGTAAGGATAGTTCTTTAATATAAATCTGATTTTGTCATTCATCTTCTCAACAACCTTTAGGGAACACTTATAGTTTTAGGTTCCTTGTAAGGAAAGCTATGACAAACCTAGACAGTATATTAAACAGCACCATCACTTTGCCAAGAAACGTCTGTGTCGTCAAAGCTGTGGTTTTTCCAGAAGTCATGTATGGATGTGAAAGTTAACCATAAAGAAGGGTGAATGTTTAAGAATTGATGCTTTTGAACTGGAGAAGATTACTGGAGAAGATTCTTGAGAGTCCCTTGGACTGCAAGGAAATCAAACCAGTCAATCCTAAAGGAAATCAACCCTGAAGATTCACTGGAAGGACTATGCTGAAGCTCCAATACTTTGGCCACCCAATGTGAAGAGTCAATTTATTGGAAAAGACCCTAATGCCGGGAAAGATTGAGGGCAGGAAGAGAAGGGGGCAACAGAGGATGAGATGGTTGAATGGCATCACCAACTCAGTGGACAAAATTCTGGGAGATAGTGAAGAACTGGGAAGCCTGGTATATTGCAGTCCGTGAGGTCACAAAGAGTTGGACATGACTTAGCAACTGAACAACAATAATAATAGATTCAGGCTTTGGTCCAAACTCCCTAGAGGTTAGGCCTCCATAGCACTCCCTTTCATGGCCCATTCTCATCCTCCACCACACCACAGCCTGCCCTTTAGTCTGGGCACATGGGATGAATTGCCCATGTTCAATTCAAAGATGTGAAAATCCTTTGAAAAACACAATGCCTTTGCACAAATCTCCTCAATTTGCTAGAGTTCCTAATCCCTTCTCTACCTCATTCTTCAAAACCCACTTCACATATCAAACTTTTGTCTAGCTGCCAACCAGAAGGCATTTACCCTTTCTCTGTGATCCTTTTTTTGTTAGCCACTGTTATAAATTTGTCCAACTACATTTTAATCATTATTTCAAAGGCCTACTTTGATGAATCCAGGGAGACAACTTGAAGGCAGGGCTGTTATTTACAGCCATGTGTCTCACAGGACCAGGCAAACGAATTGCCACATGTCAGGAAATCAGTGAATGACTGTGGAATGAAAAACTCTGGAACACCATCTATCAAATGGAGCAAGACTTTTGAGTAATCACAGCCTCACGTGTCTGTATGTACCTGTGTGAATTGTTTATGTGAGCATCTATGTGTAATCAAATTTTTCTTAACTTTCTAAATCATTGTGAGGTGCCCATCTTGGTAAGGTATCTTTAGAACTGTGGTTATGGAATGAGAAAAGACAATGGCCTTCAAACCTTGTGCTTATGTAGGGAGGAATTAGATAAAGGCCCTCCAAGAGAGGCCTTCCAAGAAATGCTCACAGTTCTGTTTCTGGGCAACTGGATCTCACTGGGACTGTAGATAAGAAACTTTTGTCAAGTTGAGAATTGTGTCATTCCACACTTGGACTTTAAGTCTCTGTCATTAGGCCTGGGAAAGTTGCTCTAATTTGATCCGGTCAAATTGCCTGAGGTCTCCACTGGACTAAGATATGGCAAGGACAGATGACAGGAAAGCAGTGCTCCAGCCAAGCAGAAGGACAGGGAGTGAATTGGAGTCTTCTTTTGCCAGGAGCCTCCTACTATGATGCATGAGCAGTCACAGTTCTGCTCATGAGTCTCCACTGACTGCTTCTTTCCTCCCACGCCCCTCTCTCCATCCCCTTACTCTGAACTGTGGCATTTCCTCAAAATAGGGTGCACCATTCATGCCTTTCCTTGCCTGTCCTTCCTGACTTAGTGCCTCAGCTATTGATTCAAAGCCCCTCTCATGCCTGTCCCAGCCTGGTTACTTTTTTTTCCCTCTCCTCTGTGCCTGTCCCTCTAGTGCCTCCCCCATTTTTATACTGCCAGTAATGCTACCTACGTTCATCTACCACTGGCCCAGAAGCCCTTCTCAGCCAGTTACCAGATCTGATTCATCTGTCTCTCACAGCTCCCACAGAGCACTTGGTCAGCAGCCTCTTGTGAGAGAAGGAGAAGGGGTTTGGGTGGGCAGCTTAGTGAATGTGGGAGTGGGTGTAGGTCCACATGGGTGGATGAATGGTGGTAAGGGAGGGGGTGAGTAGCTTAGTACGTGGGGAGGGTGTGTTCATGAGTTAGGTAGATGGTGCATGAGTGCAGGGGTTAGGAGTGAGTACATGAGTGAGCTGGAGTGGGCAGTGAGCAAGCAGGCAAGTCAATGGGGGAGTGGGGGTGTCAGTGGGCATCTGAGTGATTCAGGGGTTGAATAGGTGGGTCAGATGTGGAGGGCAAGGATATAGTGGAGTGGAGTGGAGTGGAGAAGAGAGCAACATGACAAAGCCAAAGTGGGAGCCAGAGCCCTCATTCTCAGCATCTATGCTGCCCCCAACCCTCTCTCTGAATAATAGTTCCTGTCACTTCACACCCTCACTGTCCTCCAATTTATTCAAATATGTGCCAAAAGTTCATTCAGAAGCAGAAGGTGCAGACCACGAGGAACCTCCTTCAGCCCAGAGACTGGTGTGGAGAAAGGCAGCTTCTGCTGGACCCTTCACCACAGTCCCTGGCAGAGAAGAAGTGACAAGGCTCAGGATGAACATCTCCTTTCTGGCAGAGCCCTCACATTCAGCTGTGGCACCAAGAGAGTCCTGTAGATGACAGGGTACATGCACTACATAGGCCCACTGATGTGACCATGGACGTGGCTTTTTGAGAGCAGAGGCGGTGTCCTATTCATCCGTGAGTCCTCAGGACCCAGCTCAAAGCTGACAGACGGGGGCTCAGAGACTAGGAAGTGAAGGGTTGAAGGGAGAGGACTGTCAAATGCACTGGAGAAAATAACCACCTCTCTGAAGTTAATGTTGACATTCACAGGCTGAGAGCCCTGAGAGGACCTAGCACTATATTACTTTTGGATTTGAAAAATAAATTGTAACTGAAAAACTGAGGGCATTAAAAGAATTATAGCAAGTTGGGTGGTGCTTGGAGTCTTAGTTCATAATCAGACTGAAATCACAAGCAATGTCAGTGGGTGAGAATGCTATTTCCTTAATGGTAGACCCTTAAGAAAAACACATTTTGAAAGTTAATGAGCAGGGAAGAGACAAAAAGAAACATGATTTGTTTGAAAAACATATGGAGAAAGAATTCTTAACAGATTCACAGCATTAGTAATTCTGATTGTCTGATATTTGTGTGGCAAGGACAGCCCACCGACTGATTTATGAAATCACATTAATGGGCAGTTACAAATTTCATTGCTTTTATTAACTGCTTGAAATGTTATTTACTTGATTGAATTACAGTTCTGGCCATTAACACTTTGAAATAACAGCCCAGTTAATTAGCATGGCATTTCTGTGGCAGTGCCATGACTATCCTTGAAGGATTACGTCAGCACCAAGGCACCCAGGGTGACGGATGCGCCCTGGCGAGTGCCACCAGAACCAGCAGTATTGGAGTATCACGGCACACCTTACCTTATGGGGCTTCTCACCAATACATCTTCTATTCAGGGAATGAGAAGACCTCCTTCAGGGCTCTTAATGTCCCTTCAGTGGACCCCAAGTCTAAAACAGGAGGGACCCAACTTGATCTGATGTGTGCCAGGTGACCTAGGTAAGGTATCTCCTTGTAACTTTGTTACAGGAGGGTGCATGTTTCTGTCTACATTTACAAATGAGAAAATTAATGTTAAAGTGACTCACTGACATGCCCACATACTACAGCTGTTAAGTGGTGGAGTGGAGCTGGACTCACATTACTCTGGCCCACAAGCCACCCGATCTGTCATCTTTCAGGAACTTTCTGAAGCATCAGAATAGGAGGCTACATCAAAGGGTGTGAGTTTTCTATTTCCACAGTGCGGCAGTGCCGTGACCTCTGCCACCAGCCAAGTTGCCATGGGGGTCTGTGGGCATGTTTTGGATCACATATCAAACCATCAGACTCCTCACAAGGAAGCTCCCTTCTGGTGTGGAGTGAAGTCATGAGTTGCCTGATAAGCTGAGCCTTTCATTTGGTGAACAGCTTCTGCTACAGTCACTTTTAGATTTTTTTTTTTTCCTTTTTACAAGAAATGCACAGTGTAATAACCATCTAGCTCCTTTATTTCTCAGTGGAGCTGTGTGTGTTCAGCACTGACCTCACTGGCCTTACATTTGGCTGGAAGCAATGCTCTTATTAAATCAGAAACCAAAGAGGACCCCTGCCCCTTAACCCTGACCCCAAGACAAGCCTGAGGCTGGCCTCATCCTGACATCACCAAGGAGTCTGGCATTTAAATGCCAACATCTCTCCAAAGATCCATGATGAAAGCAGTGGGCCGTGCACAACTTTTTATACTTCATTTCCCATTATAGGAAAAAAAGGGAAAATGTCAGAGGAAATTCAGTTCTGAAACCCAAGCCAAATTTCTCATTGGGCAGAGAGGGATACAGCCATGAGGTGATTTCAAGAGACATTGGAGCCCCTCCAAAGTTACCTCATGTCCTCAGACTGCTGTCTGCAATCTTGCCATCAAAGTGGCTGGCCACTGCTGAGTATCTGCTATGTGCCAAGGACTGTGCCTGAGCTTTTGCATGTTCTTTCTCTGTTCCTCTACCTCTTTACCTATCCTGAATAGCAGGATAGGAATAGCAAGATTCCCTTTACCAGATGGAATAGCAAGTCTGAGAAAGATTGGCTTGGCAAAATGGGGAGAAATCCAGATCCTGCCAGACATGTGGCCTTGGCATGGTGATATCCCCACTGTCCAGAGGTTGGTGATCAGCCTGCAGCTTCAGAAATGGAATTCAGTGAACAGGGCCTTCATTCATTCAGTAAGTGTTTGTTGAATACCCCTTTGGAAAGCTACTTGCTAAGTTCTGAGGATTTACTGATGCATAATGGAGGAGTTTCTTCATGGAGTTTCTCTTCTGGTGGGGAATCCGAAGGCAAACAAAAATGGTAATTGCAGACCACAGTGCTTGCTTGAAAACAACAGTATAGATGAGAGAGAGAGAAGGTGGGTGGGATGAAGGGGAACAGGTGCCATTAATCAGCTCCTGAAATGACACCCAGAGTATCAGTTAATTAATTCACTAGGAGAACAAAGTGCAAATAGGCCTAGACCCTGTGCTGTTACCAGTGTTTTCTCTGAGATAGATCAATGAACTCAAAACAGAGATGAGAAAGTGCTTGACCAGTTGGAACTCGAACAGATGAGTTCACTGTAGAAATAGCATGTCCAACTACGGCATATCCACTGAGTCAGCCTGGTGTCTGTGTTACCAACTTGGGAATGTTTGAAGGTCCTCTGGACCACACTGACCTTGGGACTCTTGCATTTGTCTTTTTGACTCTGCTTTTGTGACCCCTTGTACCTCTCTTCTGACTGACCTCACCTTTCTATAAGCCTCTTTACTTATTGTTTCCCTAGCTTGGCTTCTCAAGAAATCAGGGGCTGGAAAAACAAATTTGCATTAGGAACAAGAAGGTAGGAAAATGTTTCAGAGAAGAGAAAGTCAAGGCAAGGATGAGTATGGGGCTAACTCTCATGAGTACAGGAATCCAGGGAAATTCCTGAAGAGGTCTACGAACACTTTCTCAACTCTTGACCCAACTTGGTAGAGGGTAGCCCAAGGTATTAATTCTGTGATGTTTCTAGGCTGTACAAGCATCAAGGCTAAGGTACACAGATGCCCAGGCTGTAACAACAGAAGAATTCCAAGGCATAAAGCAGTAGTAGTAGTGAAAGTCTCTCAGTCGTGTCCCACTCTTGCGACCCTATGGACTGTAGGCCACCAGGTTCCTCTGTCCATGGGATTCTCCAGGCAAGAATACTGGAGTGGGTTGCCATTTCCTTCTCCAGGGGATCTTCCCCACCCAGGAATTGAACCCATGTCTCCTGCACTGCAGGCAGATTCTTTACTGACTGAGCTAGGAGGGAATCCCTAAGGCATAAAGGGGGAGATCCAAAACACAGGTCAGAGATAAGGCTCCATTCAGTAGCACCTGGTAAAGCAGCCCTAACAGTAGTGGCTGGAGTCAGATGAGACTTAGAGGACCTGAGTGGGGCACAAAAGATGCCCTGCACATATTAATAAAATCCTTCATTTTTAAGTCAAAATATTGACTTAGAATTTGACCAATATCCTACTTTAACCAGTTACTCTTCAATTAGGTTTACTTGCTTGGCAGTTATTCCATGTCTTGAAGCTGACTTGGCCCATCCCTGCTTTTTACACACAAACTTAGCAGTTTATTTCTATTAGGCCAACCAGAGTCTCCAATTTATAAATGCCCCATTAAAACAGATAAATAAACATTTATAACAAGGCTCAGAAACAAGGGGTTTGCCTCAATTCACCATACCCATTGATGCTGAGAGAGGCCTTGAACATAGAGTTTGCTACATTTTGGCCACAGTATGCTGCCAAGAGGCCTGCTAAATTTTGAAATTTTACATATTTTCATTTGGATTGCTTCAATAAATTCTTTTCTTTTAAATCAACTTGTTTTCTTCTTTGTCTTAATAAGCATTTTAATGCTTCTTCATTGCCTGTAGAAGAGCTTGTGAACACCTTACATCACTTTCAAGATTCTCCAAGAACTACCCAAACAACATTCCCTTCCTAATAAACAGTCAGTGGAATGACTGACAGCTTTTAGACACTTTTAAGACTGTTATAGTCCCTGCGTTTACTATTTCTGGTACTTGGCATTCCCTCTATTTCTATATCTCCTAAAATAATGAATGGGATTAGTCAATGGGTGGAGGTTGAATGAATTTGAAAAGCATAATGGGAAAAGCCAAGGTTGCTGCTGCTGCTGCTGCTAAGTCACTTCAGTCGTGTCCGACTCTGTGCGACCCCATAGACGGAAGCCCACCAGGCTCCCCCGTCCCTGGGATGATCCAGGCAAGAACACTGGAGTGGGCCGCCATTTCCTTCTCCAATGCGTGAAAGGGAAAAGTGAAAGTGAAGTCACTCAGTCGTGTCCGACTCTTAGCAACCCCATGGACTGCAGCCCACCAGGCTCCTCCATCCATGGGATTTTCCAGGCAAGAGTGCTGGAGTGGGGTGCCATTGCCTTCTCCAAGGTTACTTGGAATATAATGTTAAATATGGAACCCTGCTGAAGTGAATGAGGGGAACTTTAGAAAAAGTCCTCAATTGTCTTAGGAAAAGCCAGAACTTTGGTGAAGAGACTGTTAATAGACATCTGTGTTTGGAGGACACTAGAAGTGAGGACTCAGAAGGAAGTAAGGGACATGTGATTGGAACTGAAGGAAGGGGTACTCTTGTTATGCAGTGGTAGCAGTCTTAGCAACACTGTATCTTGCACCATCTCAGAGATATTTAAAGAGTTAGGAGGATCAGTAAACTACTAGTGGTTTGAAGACGGATATGCAGTATGTTGGGGAATGCAGTTGGTCTAAAGAGTTGAAAAAATAATCCCACCTGATTGCCACAGGCATGGGGTTATATAGGTACAAGGAACTGAATTTTGCCAGAAAACCTAATCAATTTAGATAAGAACCCAGGCTGGTCAGCACCTTGTTTTCAGCCTTGTTAGACTCTAAGGAGAGGAACTGGATGAATTCAACCTACAGGACTGTGTTGTTTTAAGTCCCTGAAAGTGAAAGTCTCTCAGTTGAGTCTGATTCTTTACAACCCCATGGACTATACAGTCCACAGAATTCTCCAGGCCAGATTACTGGAGTTCCCTTCTCCAGAGTTTCTTCCCAACCCAGGATTGAACCCAGATCTCCCACATTGAAAGCAGATTCTTTACCAGCTGAACCACCGGGGAAGCCCAATTAAAAGTCAACTGATTGGCTAGGTTCTTGTCAGTTATCTCTGCAGCCTCGCAGGCAGCACAGTGCTTGTGCTCAGTCATGTCCAGTTCTTTGCGACCCCATGGACTGTAGCCTGCTAGGCTTCTCTGTCCATAGAATTTTCAGGCAAGAATACTGGAGTGGGTTGTTATTTCCTCCTCCAGGGGATCTTCCTGACCCAGTGACCATACCCGCATCTCCTGTCTCTTGCATTGCAGGAGGATTCTTTACTCACTGACCTATGGGGAAAGTCCCTGGTTTTTGGTAATTTGTTCCAGCAGCAATGGATAAACACTACACTGAAACACATTGTACTTCTTAAATCTGTTCTGTGTATCTTTCTTGTTTTGGGACAATTCTCATCCACTCTCACATATGTTTCTTCTAACCCATTCTTCCTGTCTCCCCTTTTGTTCTCAAATTATATATGGAATTTAGAGAGATGGTAACCACAACCCTGTATGTGAAACAGCAAAAGAGACACAGATGTATAGAACAGACTTTTGGAGTCTGTGGGAGAGGATGAGGGTGGGATGATTTGGGAGAATGGCATTGAAACATGTATAATATCATATGTGAAACAAATTGCCAGTCCAGGTTCGATACATGATACAGGATGTTTGGGGCTGGTGCACTGGGATGACCCAGAGAGATGGGATGAGGAGGGAGGTGGGAGGGAGGTTCAGGATGGGGAACACGTGTACACCCATGGCAGACTCATGTTGATGTATGGCAAAACCAATACAATATTGTAAAATAATTAGCCTCCAATTAAAATAAATAAATTTATATTAAAAATGTATGCTAGATATTTTCACTGTGTTTTTTGTTGTTGCTGTTTGTTTTAATGCGTGTTTATCTAGTTTTCCCCCTTATTAACACTTAGACAGATAGGTAATGAGAGTTTATTCTACTAGCTTATCTTTCAGTTTAACAATCCTACTTTCAACTTTGTCCAACCTACTGAGTTCTTAATTGCATTTTTGTATCTCAGTTTTAGAAATTTCATTTGATTCATTTTAGTCTGGACTAGAATATACCAAAATGAATCAAATGAAATTTCTAAAACTGAGACAGTCTGGACTAGAATATACCAAAATGAATCAAATGAAATTTCTAAAACTAAGAAAAATGCAATTAAGAACTCAGTAGGTTGGACAAAGTTGAAAGTAGGATTGTTAAAGTGAAAGATAAGCTAGTAGAATAAACTCTCATTACCTGTCTAAGTATTAATAAGGGGGAAAACTAGATAAACACACATTAAAACAAACAGCAACAACAAAAGAACACAGTGAAAATATCTAAATTTATCCATCTTGCTATCTATTTTCTTGACCTTATTATTATGGTTACAGTTATTTCTTGGTATATTTTCCATTGTTATATTCCTATTGTTGGATTTGTGGCTATTTTTTTTTTCTTCCATCCTTAAGTCTCCAAGGGATCTGCTGAGCCACTATTTTCTGCTTGACTTTCTCCTGGGCTGCTCCTCCTTTAACCCACAGTATTTAAACAGCATAACCTCCATGATGTTAAACTTAGAGACTTTTTAAGGATGTTAGACACTAAAGTGCAGGCTCCTTGGAAACCTTTTATTCCACCTTGCAGAGAAGGAAACAGCAGGACCTTTAGTTATAGAAGGATTTGATGGGCCAAGCCCAGAAGTAAAATGCACCATTTTTGTTCATAATCCATTGGATAAATGTGATCACCTCAACGACAAGAAAAGATGAAAAGTGTGGTCTATACTGGTGCCCAAAAAGAAAGAAGACAGAAAGCCTATGTGGTGTCATGGTCTAGACTTAGTAGGTATTTGGTGAGTTTAATAACAATGGAAATGTTGCAAGATAAACCAAATGATGTTTGAATATGACTTCAGGCTCAGTCATCCCTGTTCAATTCCTGAATGTGATTTATTTAAGAATTTCCTACAGCAAAATGATAAACAAAAATATAAAAAGATAAAGACATTCTGCTCATTCTTTTAGGAATTAAATGCCGCATTTATAATAGCAGTGAATTTTCTTGTCTGAAGTGCTAAGATAGTCCTTATGACTTAGAATTTACAATGGACTCTCTTAAAAATATCATTCCTGCACAAACTAATTCAACCATTCCTCAGGATATTCAGGTTCAATGAGCTGGAATATGTGTTCACTGGGTATTGGATAACTCAAAAGTTTCATCTAACATAAGGCTAAAATGCTTTCATAACCAAGGAGAATATGAACTTATTTCAAATTTTCATTATTGTTAAATTATGGTTTAAAGTATGGTTTAACTAAATACATTTACCACCTCAGGACTTTTAATAAGTATTTGGGGAATGCAAGAAAAGCAAAATCAAAGTACCTTTTCTTGAAGGTATTGTACCATGGCTAATGTAACCTAAGTAAAGAAATGATGATGAAATAGTACAGCTGAAAAACATCAACATTTGGATCTGAATACAAAAATCATGCAAAGAGGGTTTATTATTAGTGATCAATTTTAGCTTTAGAGAAAAACTGAGCAGAAAATTTAGATAGTCTCATAGAGCTTCCTCTTCCTAGTTTCTACTATAATTGATGTCTTGCATTAGTGGGGTACATTTGTTATAACTGATGAATAGATAGTAATATATCATTAATTTGAATCTATAGCTTGCATTAGGGTTCACTCTTCATATTTTAAAGCTAGATTGGCTTTGGAAAATGTGTAATGTCATGTATCCACAATTTATGAAATCATAAAGAACTGTTTTACTGCCCTAAAAATCCCCTGTGCTCTTTCTGTTCATTTCTTCCTCCTTCCCCCATAGAAGCCCTCTTGAACAATAATTTTTCTTTTTTTAAATTATCCCTGTAGTTTTACCTTTTCAAGAATGCCATGTAGTTGATATTGAGAGGGTTAGAGGCAGGAAGGCCAGGGGTCTCCAAACAAAGGAAATAGGCTGCAAGTGTTAGACATTTTTCTCTCTCTCTTAAGCGGCAGGAGGAAACAAACTACAAGTGTTAAGATATTTTCCCCTTCTCTATACAAATTTAAAAAGAAATTTCTCTTAAAATTTTGCCTTGCCATGATGACACCTGGCTACACCTGAACTTAACTTTTCTCAAACCTTGAGCTAACCAACGTGTTTTTCTTGTGGAAATGTTTGCCTTAAGCTATGTTAATGAACTATGTATTTACCCTAGACTCTGTCTTCAAGTCAGTTTTCGTCTAAGACTAAGAACCAACTTGACAATGGATAAGAAAGCTGTGGTACATACACACAATGGAATATTACTCAGCTATTAAAAAGAATGCATTTGAATCAGTTCTAATGATGTGGATGAAACTGGAGCCTATTATACAGAGTGAAGTAAATCAGAAAGAAAAACACCAATACAGTATATTAAGACATATATAAGGAAGTTAGAACGATGGTAACGATGACCCTATATGCGAGACAGTGAAAGAGACACAGATGTAAATAACAGACTTTTGGACTCTGTGGGAGAAGGCGAGGGTGGGATGATTTGAGAGAATAGCATTGAAACATGTATATTATCATATGGAAAACAGATCCCCAGTCCAGGTTCGATGCATGATACAGGGTGCTCAGGGCTGGTGCACTGGGATGACCCTGAGGGATGAAATGAGGAGGGAGGTGGGAGGAGAGTTCAGGAAGGGGAACACATGTACACCCATGGCTGATTCATGTCAATGTACGGCAAAAACCACCACAATATTGTAAAGTAGTTAGCCTCCAATTAAAATTTAAAAAAAAAAAATCAATTTGACAAACCAGTATGTTTTGCTTATGAAAATATTCTCTTAAGCTATGTTAAAAAAGACTTGCATTTGCTTGGAAACCTGCCTTTCTTCAAGATTCATGTCAATTGTTTTATGGCCTGGGATGACTCACCTGGTGCCAATGTTATCTCAAAACTACATGTTGTGGGTGAGGGGCCTGGTGCCAGTCTCTGAGTTTTGAGACTTTTCCTTTCTGTAATTAGCAGACTGCTAGTAGCTATATAACATCCAGCTAAAGACTAGCAGGGGGGCACTCTTTCTGCCCCCTTCTGATGTTTATGTCAGAAGCTTTTTCCATCTCTTTTATACTTTACTAAAACTATTACACAAAAGATCTGAGTGATCAAGCCTCATCACTGGCCCTGGATTGAATTCTTCTCCTCCAGAAGCCAAGAATCTTGGTGTCTTTCATGGTTCAGCAACAACCTTTCAGTATTAAAGCATGTAACCTTTTAAGACTGACTTCTTTCACTTACCAATATTATCTAAGGTTCTCCCATGTCTTCTCGTTGCTTGATACCTCATTTCTTTTTATTATTGAGTGACATTTCACTGTGTGGATGCACCACAGTTTGTTTATCCATTTACTTATTGGTGGACAATTTTGTTGCTATCAAGTTTTAGAATTATTATAAAAATCTGTTTGCAAGTTATTGTGTGAATATAGGCTTTCAACTCATTTAGCTATGTCAAAGAGTGCAATTACTGGATCATAGGGCAAAACTATGTAACTTTTCAACTAACTGGAATGCTGTCTTGCAAAGTGGCTACATCATTATGTATATGTACCAACATCAAGTAAGAGTTCTTGTTGCTCACCAGCATTTGATGTTGATGGTGTTTTGAATTTAGGCCATTCTAGTAGATGTATCTCATTATTGTAGTATCTATGTTTAATTTGCATTTTTCTGATGCTTTCTTATGCTGATTCCCATCTGTATGTTCTTTGATGAGGCATCTGTTAAAGTCTTGGGCCCATTTTTTAAAATGGCTGTCTGATTTCTTATTGTTGTGTTTTAAGTGCTCTTTGTATATTTTGGATGAGAGTCTTTCATCAGATATGAGTCTTTCAAACATTTTTTCCCAGTCTGTTTGTTTTCCCATTCTCTTAACCACGGTTTCACAGATCATATGTTTTTATTCTTATTGAAGTCCAGTTTATCAATCTTTTTTTCTTTCATGGACTCTATTTTTTATTGTATCTAAAAAATCATCACCAAACCTAAGCTCACTTAGATTCCCTCTTATATTATCTTCTAGGAATTTTATAGTTCTATTTACATTTAGGTCTGTGATCCATCTTGAGTAAATTTTTGTGAAAGGTGAAAAATCAAACTCTATTTAATTTTTTTTTTTTGCACTTGAATATCTAGTTTCTACAGCACCATTTGTTAAAAGAATTTCATTTTCTCCATTGTATTGTCTTTGGTTCTTTCTCAAAAATCAGTTGACTATGTTTATGTGGCTCTACTTCTGTCTCTAGTCTCTGTCCCATTGTCCTATTGATCCATCCTTTCACTAAGTGTTGCAATGAATTACCCTGTCTTATGACTGTTGTTTTACAGTAAGTTTTGAAGTCAGGTAGTGTCTACCACCCCCCAACTTTGTTCTTTGATTAGTGATTTTTTCTTTCTTTTATTTCTTTCTTTCTATGGGAGGGGATTAGAGTTTAATTTTGAATGTTATTTCCAGGCACATGCAAAATTACTTAGAGATATCCCTTATTTATAGGATGAAGTCCAGATGCCTGAGTATTTAAAGACATTTATAGTCTAGATTTTTTTTAAAAAACATCATCTATTACTACAGCCATACCTATCCACTCCCTGTTCCTCAAATTCCCCTCAAGTTCTCATAACCTTCATTTGAGCACATTGTTCTGTCTGATTTGAATGCCCTTCTGTTTGTGTCCATCTGGATAAATCATCTGATCCTACTGAGTATGTCTCTGAGCCATTCCTATAAATGTGGGTGTTTTTTTTTAATATTTAATTATTTATTTAGCTGTGTGAGGTCTTAGTTGTGGCATGTGAACTCTTAGTCACAGCATATGGGATGTAATTTCTTGACCAAAGATTGAATCTGGGTCCCCTGCATTGGGAGATTGAAGTCTTATCCACTGGACCACCAAGGAAGTCCCTATAAATGTGCTTTCTGATCTTTCCTAGTCTGACGTGGTACTGCTCTCTATTTATTCTTCCATCATCAGACACTGTATTCTAGTTACTTTTGGGATACAATAATCTATCCTAGGATAGACCTTTCATCTTGATAAAAAACCAACTAGAAATATTTAAATAACACAGATCCAGGTTATGTTATGATAATCACTATAAAGAAAAAAAAGGAGGATTCTAGTTCAAGATGGCAGAGTAGAAGGATGTGTACTCATTTCCTCATGCAAGAGCGCCAAAATCACAACTAGCTGTGGAACAGCCATCAACAGGAGGATTCTAGAACCCACCAGAAAAAAATACCTCATATCCAAAGAGAAAGAAGAAGCTGCAATGAGATTGTAGGAGGGGCACAATCACAATAAAATCAAATCCCATGCCTGCCAAGTGGGCGACCCACAAACTGGAGAACAATAATACCAAAGAAGTTCTCTGACTGTTGTGAAGGTTCTGAACCCTAGTTCAGGCTTCCTAGCCTGGGGATTTGCCAAAGGGACTGGGAATCTGACCTTGAAGGCCAGTGGCATTTGATTATGGGAATTCCATAGAACTGAGAGAAACAGAGACTCCACTCTTGGAGGTCATAAACAAAATCTTTCATGCACCAAGACCCAGGAGAAAGGAGCAGTGACCCCACAGGAGCCTGAGCCATACCTATTTGCTAGTGTTAGAGGCTCTCTTATGGAGGCATGGTTCAGCAGGGGTTCACCACAGGGATTGGGGCACTGGCAGCAGCAGTCCTGGAAGTTCCCCTTGGCATAAGTCCTGTTGGAGGTCACCATTAACCTACCATGAAGCCCATAGAACCCAGAGCTGGGTTGCAACAAGCCAAACAACTAACTGGGAGGGAGTACAACCCCACCAATCAGCAGAAAATTGGATTAAAGTTTTATTGAGCAAGGTCCTGCCCACCAGAACAAGATCCAGTTTTTCCCACCCAGCCCCTCCCATCAGAAAGCTTACACAAGCCTTTAAGCCTCATCCACCAGAGAGCAGACAGAAGAAGCAAGAAGAAACACAATCTCACAGTGGCTAGAACAAAAACAACATTGCAGAAAGTTATCACAATAAAAAATCAGATAGTTATGTCCCAGATGAAGGGACAAGATAAAACCCAGAAAAACTAAATGAAGTGAGATATGCAACTTTACAGAAAAATAATTCAGAATAATGATAGTGAGGATGATCCAGGATCTCAGAGTCAGAATGGAGATTCAAGAAATGTTTTCCAAAGACTTAGACGAACTAAAGAAAAAACAAACTGACATGAACAATGCACTAGAAGAAATCAATAGCAATATAACTGAGGGAGAACAAATAAGTGACCTGAAAGACAGAATGGTGGAAATCACTGCCACAGAACAGAATATAGAAAAAATTTGAACACAGCCTAAAATACCTCTGGGACAACATTAAACACACATTGTAAGGGTACCAGAAGGAAAAGGGGCTTCTCTAGAGGCTCAGAGAGTAAAGAATCTGACTGCAATGCAAGAGACCCAGTTTGATCCCCAGGTCAGGAAGAACCTCTGGAGAGGGGAATGGCTACCTACACCACTATTCTTGCCTAGAGAATTCCACAGGCTGTGGAACCTGGCAGGCTACATACAGTCCATGGGATCACAAAGAGTCAAACATGACTGAGTGACTAACACAGAGAACAAGAAGAGAGAGAGAAAGGCCTAAAGAAAGTAGTTGAAGAGATAATAGCAAAAGTTTTCCTAACATGGGAAAGGAAATAGTCAACGAAGTCTAATCTGAAGAAGCTGAAGTTGAATGGTTCTATGAGGACTACAAGACCATCTAGAACTAATAACAACAACAACAAAAGTCTATTTTTCATCATAGGGGACTGGAATACCAAAAAAAAAAAAAAAAAGGAAGTCAAGAGACACCTACAGTAACAGGGAAGTATGGCCTTGGAGTATAAAATGCAGGGCAAAGGCAAGCAGAATTTTGACAAGAGAGTGCACTGGTCCTAACAATCACCTTCTTCAAACAATATAAGAGGGGACCCTACACATGGACATCACCAGATGGTCAATACCAAAATTAGATGGAATGTATTCTTTGTAGTTTAAGATGGGGAAGCTCTATAAAGTCACCAAAAACAAAACCTGAAGCTGACTTTGTCTCAGATCATGAACTCCTTATTGCCAAATTCAGACATAAATTGAAGAAAAGAGGGAAAATCAATAGACCTTTTAGGTATGACCAAAATCAAATCCCTTATGATTGTACAGTAGGAGTGACAAATAGGCTCCAGGGATTAGATTTGATAGAGTGCCTGAAGAACTATGGACAGAGGTTCATGATACTGCACAGGAGATAATGATCAAGACCATCCTCAAGAAAAAAATCCAAAAATGCAAAATTGTTGTCAGAGGAGGCCTTACATATAGCTGAGAAAAGAAGAGAAGTGAAAGGCAAAGGAGAAAAGGAAAGATATACTCATTTGAATGCAGAGTTCCAAAGAATGGCAAGGAGAGATAAGAAGCCTTACTCAGTGATCAATGCAAAGAAATAGAGGAAAATAATAGAATGAGAAAGACTAGAGATCTCTTCAAGAAAATCAGAGATACCAAGAGAATATTTCATGCAAAGATGGACACAAAAAAGAACAGAAAAGGTATGGACCTAACAGAAACAGAAGATATTAAGAGAGGTGGCAAAAATACACAGAAAAACTATACAAAAAAGATGTTAATGACCAAGATAACCATGATTGTATGATCACTCATTTAAAGCCAGACATACTGGAGTGCAAAGTCAAGTGAGCCTTAGGAAACATCACTACAAACAAAGCTAGTGAAGGTGATGGAATTTCAGACGAGATATTTAAAATCCTAAAAGATGATGCTGTTAAAAAGTTGCACTAAATATGCCGGCAAATTTGGGAAACTCAGCAGTCGCCACAGGACTGGAAAAGGTCAGTTTTCATTTCAAACCCAAAGAGAGGCAAGGCCAAAGAATGTTCAAATTACCGCACAGTTGCACTCATCTAACAGTCTAGCAAAGTAATGCCCAAAATTCTCCAAGTGAGGCTTCAACAGTGTGAACTTTCAGATGTTCAAGCTAGATTTAGAAAAGGCAGAGTAATTAGAGATCAAATTGCCAACATCCGTTGGATCATCAAAAAAGCAAGAGTTCTAGAAAAACATCTACTTCTGTTTTATTGACTATGCCAAAGGCTTCGATAGTGGGTCACACCAAACTGTGGAAAATTCTTAAGAGACGGGAACACCAGACCACCTTACTTGCCTCTTGAAAAATCTGTATGCAGGTCAGGAAGCAACAGTTAGAACTGGACATGGATAAACAGACTGGTTCCAAATCAGGAAAGGAGTATGTCAAGGCTATATATTGTCACCCTGTTAATTTAACTTATATGGAGAGTACACCATTAAAAACGCTGGGCTGGATGAAGCACAAACTGGAGTCAAGACTGTCAGGAGAATTATCAGTAATCTCAGATATGTGAATGACACTACCTTTATGACAGAAAGTGAAGAGGAACTAAAGAGACATTTGATGAAATTGAAAGAGGAGATTGAAAAAGCTGGCTTAAAACTCAACATTCACAAAATGAAGATCATGGCACCTGGTCCCATCACTTCATGTCAAATAGATGGGAAAGCAATGGAAACAGTGAACAATTTTACTTTCCTGGGCTCCAAAATCACTTCAGATGGTGACTGCATCCATGAAATTAAAAGACACTTGCTCTTTGGAAGAAGAGCTATGACCAACCTAGACAGCATATTAAAAAGTGAAGACATTAATTTGCCAAAAAACATCTGTCTAGTCAATGCTATGATTTTTCCAATATGGATGTGAGAGTTGGACCATAATGAAAGCTGAGCACTGAAGAATAGATGCTTTTGAACTGTGGTGTTGGAGAAGACTCTTGAGAGTCCCTTGGGCTGCAAGGAGATCCAACCAGCCCATTCTAAAGGAGATCAGTCCTGGTTGTTCTTTGGAAGGACTGATGTTTAAGCTGAAACTCCAATACTTTAGCCACCTGATGTGAAGAACTGACTCATTGGAAAATATCCTGAGACTGGGAATGATTGAAGGTGGGAGGAAAAGGGTACAACAGAGTATGAGATGGTTGGATGGCATCAGTGACTCGATGGACATGAGTTTGAGCAAGCTCTGGGAGTTATTGTTGGATAGGGAAGCCTGGCGTGCTGCATTCCATGGGGTCACATAGAGTTGGACAAGACTGAGCGACTGAACTGACTGAAGTCAACTATGCAGCAGTAAAATATACATATTAAAGAAAAAATGAAGGACCAAGGTAGAAACTAAAAGACAAAGGAGAGCCTTCTTTAAGAAGCAATTAAAGACATTTCTGAGTAGGATCCTTTTGTATTTACTGGAAAAATGACCACACTGAAAATGCATCTCATGAAAAGTCTTGTATTCAGGGAGAAGAGAGCTCCTTGCACTGAAGAGCAAGTATAGGTGATGGTAGTGAACAAGGGGTGGGGCATGAGATGAGGCTGGACATGTAGTCAACATTCACACTAGGCAGAGCTTTAGATACCCTAGTATACAGGATCAATTTTATTCTAGGTCCAATAGGCCCAATGAAGGGCTTTATATAGGGCAGTGAAATTATCTGATTTATACTTAAACGCTCATCAACTGCTGTATAGTGAATTATATGAAAGCAGTACTAGGGTTGCCATGTAATTTATCACCCACTGGAACACTTTTCAGTGTGAAATGGGCATTATTAATAATTATGCTTAGTCAATAGAAACATACTGGGACATGTGGAAGCCCAAGCAATAATAGACACAAGGCAAAGCTAATAGTGGTTGCTAGATTCTGAACTAGGTGATGGCCTAATAAATAATAAATAAATATTAAAAAAATGATTTCATGATATGTTTTGGAGGTAGAATCAAGAGTATTATTGCTGATATTGATCTAGAGGATGGAGAGTAATCAAGACTTTTAGTCCCTGATTTAATAACTATATGAACAGAATTTCCTGAATTGGGAAAGGAGTTTGGGGGAATATTTGTTTAGGATAAAGGCAGGGGAAAAGTATATATGTATTTCATAGTAAACCTCTAAACTCAGTTGTTGCTAAGATATTTGGTTGAGACAGTGGGTGGGACATTTTTATATGTGTATTCAGGAACTTAGAGGTGAATAATGGATAAGAGATATATCTCTGGGCATCATCAACAAGTAAATGCATTTGAATAAATACTATTGGAAGTGGTCAGATATAAAGTGTGAAGAAAATGAATACAAAAGAGCATAGGTTCCCTATGAAACAGAAGTATAATATGGCAGAAGAGAAGAGAAATGTGAGGCTGAGAAGAAACAGCTTTTGAAATGTAAGATAATTCAGAAGACTATAGACATGGAATTCAAGAGAGGAAAGTGTTTCATGAAGGATTTAACTCTGTAAAATGATGTTGATTGAAGTAGAGGGTATAAACACAAGGAAGTACCTACTAAATTATGAGTCATTGTGATCTTAAGAACAGCACTTTCTTTAAGTGGAGCCAGAAGAAACCTGGTTGGAAAATAATGAAGAATGAATTGCTGGCTTGAAAGAAAGGACAATTTACTTAAATATCTATCTATCTATATCTCTAAATATAGACATCTATATCTCTAAATATAGATAGATAGATAAATAGACAGATAGGTAGGTAGAGAGATATAATTTCAAGAAATTTGTCATAGAGGGAAAGAAATAATGAGAGGGAAGTCATAGCTGGATGGGGACATGAAGCTTAAGGAAAGTTAATTTTTTTCTTTGTCTTAAGATGAAAGTTAAAATAATATATTTGTATTCTGATAGATATCTATTAGGGGAATTAAATGAATAGTCTTGTTTAGGCTTCAGAGACTAAGTAGGGCAGACCTCTGACCTTGTTTCTAACCTGCCTGGACACTGCCCTGACTGGGAGTGACTGGGAGTGACTGCCTACTGTGAGTGCAAGACTTGCAGTACCATAGGTAAGATGTGGGGGAAATCTTGAGATTGTTGAGACACTGGAGGGCGCCTGGCCAACCAAGCCCCACCTTAGCTACATTCTAAGTTTTACACAACAAAACAAATAGTGTTAACGGGAAACCAGGCTTGCAATTTGGTCACAGATTGGTGATAATATCAGTTTTCATCCATTCCGGGGTTATAAGCGAGAACCCTGAATTGCAATCTTTGAAGTCTCACCCACTGAGCGGATGCACTGCTTGGGACACTTTCCCAACTGGGACTCCAGATGTGCTGTGACACAGGACTTCCCAGTGCTGATTCAGTCTGGATGTTGGTCAAAATCCAATTTGGTGATGTATTCTATGCTCTACTTCTCTTTTCTTTTAATGTTAGTATATTGAAAGTAAGCTAGATAATTCTCAAATAAATATTTGCATTATTTGTTTGTATATAATGAGTGGCTTATTTTGTTAACGAATCCTTTGTATCTGAGACAAAAGTGAAAAAGTGCAAATGAAAGTCCCTCAGTAGTGTCCAACTCTTTGTGACCCCATGTCCATGGAATTCTCCAGGCCAGAATACTGGAGTGGGTAGCCTTTCCCTTCTCTAGGGGATCTTCCCAACCCAGGGATCAAACCCAGGCCTCCCACATTGCAGGTAGATTATTTGTCAGCTGAGCCACAAGGGAAGCCCAAGAATACTGGAGTGGGTAGCCTATCCCTTCTCCAGGGGATCTTCCCAACCTGGGAATTGAACCAGGGTCTCCGGCATTACCAGTGGATTCTTTACCAACTGAGCTACCAGGGAAGCTATTAGGGAAAGAGAAACTTTCTGCAAAACAATATTCTCCTTTCAAATACCCCCAGCAACTATTTACTTGGTTGTCTTCTCTACTTTCTTTTAAAAGTGATTTATTATAAGGCTTCAAGGATCTACTAGACAGCCCAATACAAAACAGTTTCTCAGTGAACGGCACTGAATGAGGACTAGTGCCTGAAAGCAAAAGCACTTGTTAGTTGTTGTCTTTTTGATAATAGCCACTCTGACAGGGGTGCAACAATATCCCATTGAGGTTTTGATTTGCATTTCTCTGATGATTAGTGAAATTGAGCATCTTTTCATGTGTTTCTTGACCATCTGTATGTATTCTTTGGAAAAATGTCTATTTAGATGCTTTTCCCACTTTGTACTCAGATTGCTTTCTTTTTTGATATTGAGCTTCTATTAGGTCTTCCATTGTGGCTCAGACAGTAAAGAGTCTGCATGCAATGCCAGAGACTTGAGTTTGATCCTCGGGTCAAGAAGATCCCCCGGAGAAGGGCATGGCTACCCATTCCAGCATTTTTGCCCAGAGAATATCCTGGACAGAGGAGCCTGGTGGGCTACTGCCCACAGGATTGCTCTATATTTTGGACATTGATCCCTTATTGGATGTATTATTTGCAAATATCTTCTCCCATTCACTATATGTCCCTTTTGTCTTGTTGATAGTTTCCTTCACTGTGTGAAAGAGAGCTTTTTAGTTTGATGTAGTTCATTATTTATTTTTGCTTTTGTTTCCTTTGTGCAAGGTGGCATATCCAAAAACACATTACTAAGGCCAATCAATGTCAATGAGCACACAGCCTATGTATTTTTCTGCATATGCTCTTTATGATCTTACATTTGTCTTCAACCATTTTAATGCATTTTTGTTCACAACATGAAAGTGAAGTCCAGTTGGATTTTTTTGCATATACTTGTCCTGTTTTCCCAACACTGTTTATTGAAGAGGTTCTTTTTCCCCATTTAATAGGCTTGCTGCCTTCGTCATAGATTATTTGCCTGTATAAGTGCAGGCTCATTTTGGGCTTTGTATTCTGTTCCATTGATCTATGTGCCTGCTTTTTCTTTTTGTCAGTACCGTCCTGTTTGGATTACTGTAGCTTTGTATTATAGTTTGAAATTAGGGTGTGTGATATTTCTGATCTTGTTCTTCTTTCTCAAGATTATTTTGCTCTTTGGGGTCTTTTGCATTTCCATACAAATTTTTGAATTATTTGCTCTAGTTATGTGAAAATGCCACTGGTGTTTTAATAGATTGCATTAAATCTGTAGGTTGCCTTGAGTAGTATTATAATTTTAATAATATTAATTCTTCCAATCAAGAATATGGTATATCTTTCCTTGTGTTTGTGTCATCTTCAATTGCTTTATTCATTATCTCATAGATTTCTGAGTACAAGTCTTTCACCTCC
This sequence comes from Bubalus kerabau, assembly GCF_029407905.1. Classification (NCBI taxonomy): domain Eukaryota; kingdom Metazoa; phylum Chordata; class Mammalia; order Artiodactyla; family Bovidae; genus Bubalus; species Bubalus kerabau. The sequence goes on from NC_073626.1 coordinate 56,506,758, forward strand.
TTAGGTAGGCTTTTTCCTAGGTATGTACTCTTTTTGATGCACTCATGAATGGGATTGTCTCATTAATTTTTATTTCTTATAGTGCATTGTTAGTGCATAGAAATGCAACAGATTTCAGTATATTAACTTTGTATCCTACAAATTTACAGAATTCCTGATGAGATCTAGTAGTGGTGAGATCTTTAGTATTTTCTATGTATAGTATCATGTCATCTGCAAACAGTGACAGTTTTACTTCCTCATTTCCAATTTCAGTTCCTTTTAATTCTTTTCCTTACCTGACTTTTACGCTAGGGCTTCCAATACTATGCTGAACAAAAGTGGTAAAAGTGGGCATCCTGTTCTTGTTCCTGATCTTAGAGGAAATGCTTTCAATTTTTCACCATTGAATGTGATGTTAGCTGTGAACTTATCATATATGGCTTTTAATATGAGATATGTTCTCTCTCTATCCACTCTTTGTTGAGAGTTTTTATCATAAATGGATGTTGAATTTTGTCAAATGCTTTTTCTGCATCTATCAAGATGATCATATGATTTTTATTCTTCAATTGTTAATTTGATGTAGCACATTGATTTGTGATTGTTGAGCCACAAATCATGTATCTGTGGGGTATATGCCACTTGATGATCTATGATCCTTTGATATAGTGTTTAATATGGTTTGTTAATATTTTGTTGAGGATTTTTACACCTATGTTCATTAACGATATCGGCCTATTGTTTTTTTCTTTCTTTTTTTAGTATCTTTGTCACTGTTGGATAAGGCTGAGTTCTGAGGCTAGTGCAGGCCCACTGGTAGGTGGAGTGAAGTCCTAGGTCCCTGATAGACAGGGTCAGGTCCTAGGGTTGCTATGGGCTTAGAGAGTCTTACCACAACTGGCTTGCCAACTGGTGGAGCTGTTTCCCTGCTCAGATAGTCGTTTGGCCTGAGATACCCCAGTACTGGTGGTAAAAGGCCAGTGGTAAAACAGGTCCCAGCACTAATAAGCTAGAGGGAGGATTCCAAAATGGCATCAGCACCAGTGTCCTTGTAGTAAAATGATCTCCTTGGTATGACTGCCACCAGTATCCGTGTCCCCAGTGTGTGCTGCAAGTGAAGCCTGACTCTCCCAGAGGCTCTCCAAGATTAGCAGGTGGGGCTGAACAGGTCCCATTCAAATTACTGTTGCTGCCTTGGGTCCCAAAGCATGTGAAGCTTTTTGTGCACACTTTACTAGTTTTCAAAGCTGAACATTTTGGGGGTTCATTTTCCTGGTGCAGAGCCCCCAGGCTGGAGAAGTTAATGTGAAGCTCAGATCTCTTGCTTCTTGAAGAAAACTTCTGCAGTTGCAATTCTATTTCCATTTGTAGGTCAACTGCCTGGGAGTATGGATCTTGACTGTAGTATGTTTCCACCCTCCCATCCATCTCATTATGGCTCCTTTTTTATATCTTTGGTTGTATAAGATCTTCCCTAGTAGATTCTGGTCTTCACCATCAATGGTTGTTCTATAAATAGTTGTAGTTTCAGTGCATCCAAGGGAGGAGGTGAACTCAGGATCTTCCTATTCTGCTATCTTAGCCACCAATCTCCTCTTTTATACTTTAAATCATATATAGATTATTTATAATACCAAATACAAAGTAAATGTTGTATAAATAGTTGTCAACATGTGGTAAATTCAATTAAAATTAATTTAAAATTTATTTAAATTAATTGTAATTAAAAAAATATTAAATCCATTGTTAATTGAATCCCCAGATGTGAAACCTAAAGATATGGAGGGCCTACTGCATGGCAACCCACTCCAGTGTTTTCACCTGGAAAATCTCATGGACAGAGGAACCTGGCACTTACAACTGCTGCTGCTGCTGCTAAGTCACTTCAGTTGTGTCCGACTCTGTGTGACCCCATAGACGGCAGCCCACCAGGCTCCCTCATCCTTGGGATTCTCCAGGCAAGAACACTCAAGTTGGTTGCCATTTCCTTCTCAAATGCATGAAAGTGAAAAGTGAAAGTGAAGTAGCTCAGTGGTGCATAGGATCACAAAAAGTCAGACATGACTGAAGTGACTTAGCAAACATGCACTGCAAATATAATTTTTATTCACTTATACCAGAAGCATACTAAAATAGGGTTATAAAAGGTATTCCAGCTTTTCTGAAGAAATAGAACAAGTGATGACTTGGTCAGTGAGGAAAACCGTGTACTTCTGTACAAATACATCTTTTTCCCTGAAGAGTTAGGATCAGAAATAAGGGCAGTCCTTGACAGGTGGAAGCAGAAAAAGCGTTTGTTTTAAAGTAAGAAGAGTCAGAGTTGTGTTTTGATCAAGCATAAAGATGAGTTTATCTTGACTTTCTTTTTTAGCAAGCAGGAGCTCCATTAAGGAAGTTCCTGATAGAGTGAGCATGGGTTCTCCCTTCAGCTCTGACCCCAATCATTGTGGATTGTGACCCCATCTAAGAGGAATGATGAGCAAGCAGTCTTACTTGGGGGTGTCAGAGTGTGTCCCAGGCTGACAAAGCAACCATAGACTATGGCTTTTCTCCCCAGTTCATGGACGTCACAGATCTGATCTTAGCTCTTACTTTTTTTTTTTTTTCCTGGCCTTCCTAACTTGAGGCAACTTTCCTCTTTGTAGCTAAAACAAAAGTAATGACTTTAATCTTAATTTTAAGATTTTAAGCTTGAAGGGAAAAGCTTAATTTTAAGCCTTAAGAGAAATGCAGTTCATTAGTAATAAATATAGTGCAATTAGGTTATGGTATGTGAAGCTGAAGATAGGACTTCATATTCAATCACAGTGGCCACACCTCTGACAGTTAATTTCTAGATTTTTCCTAAATTTCATTGAGACCCAAGAAGGATGAACAAAAATATATCCATATTAAAACACACACACACACACACACTGTAATTAAACTGAAACATTTAAGTGTATCAACAAAGAAATGACAACCAGACTAAGGCTTCTCTTTACAATAACAGAGACCAAAAAATAATATTTACAAAGTGATCATAAGGTTATTGAAATAAATTTTTTTTCAAATAAACAAAGGCTAAGTTAACAATCAACAGATTGCAAGAGCTAATAAGATATATACTTCATGGAGAAAGAAATTAAATTCTGAACAAAGGTCTGAGATAAATAAGAAAATAAAGAAAAAGGAAGTGACCTAGATAGGATACATTGAACAAGAACTAGCTATGGAAACACAGTGGAAAGGATATTGTAAGAACATGCAAAATGGGAGGGGTGAGTGTTCAGAGCTTCAAGAGACAAGTTTCAAACTTCTTACATTTTTTTTTTCTGACTAAAGATGGAAATTACAGGTCAACTTTATACATTTTGAAATGAAGTATACCTCTTCAAAGCTCAAATATGACCACGAAAAGGACAAAACTCAGATTTCTACCAACCAAGGCAATAGAAGTATAGAGTAAATATAAATATGTTAATCAATCTAGTAAAAGGTGAAAAAAGAGAAAAGGAGGAGTAATCATAGAAATTTCAGGGAAAATAGCTCAGAATAACATAGTTATAAGAATAAATATAAAATTATGAGTAACCAAAATAAATTGATTAAATTTTCTAGTTAAAAATAATGTATTAAATTATATATTAAACCAAAATCTATTTGCTAGTTATGAGACATATTTAAAACATAAGGACAAAGAAAGGTTAAAAGTAAAAACATGGAAAAAAGTATTCAAGTAAAATATCAATAAAATTGCTGAGCAGTACTAATACCAGCAAAATATACTTTATTTTGAGAAAAACAACATTAAGGATAAAGAAACTTGCTAGCTGATAAAAGGATAAAATACTCAGGAAGATATAAGAATTCTGAACTTTATTTGTTAATTTACATAACATTCAATTGGACAAAGCAAGCATTGACAGGTTTAGCAGTAAATTATAGGTCCCTCATTATATGAGTAATTTAATGATTCTCTCAGTGATTTATTTACTTCATGAGAAAAAAGTAGCAAGTTGATAGGATTAAAAATATAATAAAAAGCTTGATTGAAAACCATCTCACCTCAATAATGTGAGAATATAGCTTATATTTAACTATGCTAATCAAACACTTAACCACAAAGTCCCCACATTACCTAAGGAACTGGTATTTGAGGTATCTTATAGACCATTTCATCTGACTAACATAAAATTAAGTAAATCAAGTTTTAAAAATCCCACATGTTCAGACCAAAGGGTAAAAAGGGAGAGACAGACAACATAGCTTCTTCATAAATCTTGGGTCAAAGAAGAGATGATAGGAATTAGAAAATAATAGAAGGGAAATTTTGCAAAACCTCTTCCACATTATTAAATTCAGTAGTCAATTCCAAATCTTCATTTTGTTTTCTGTTGACAGGATCACTCACCTCATTGTAGAGCTTTCTTCGCCTGTCCTTCCAACACCTCCTTCTCATCAACCCTTCTTCTCAGTCTCCTTTGCTGCTTCCTCCTCTTCTAACTTATTCCTATGGGAGCACCTCAAAAGTTGGCTGTTGAGCTAATTTCCTTCTCTCTCCTCTTGGGCATCTCACCCACTGCATGTCTTTAAATGCTACTTGTACACCTACAACTCTCACCTTGCATTTCCAGCTGGACCAATTTCCAGGTCTCACCTTCATATCTACTCCACATGGATGCCTAAGAAGCACATTGAACCTTACTGGCCACCACTTGAGTCACTGATCTTTCCCCACCTTAGTCCACTTATAGACTCCCATTTCAGTTCATAGAAAAGCTATTCTTTTTTTACCCAGGCCATAAACCTAGAACCTTTATGGATTATTCTTTTTCTCATATATTCTATACTGAATCTCCAGAAAGTCTTGTTGGCAGTTGTTTCACAATATATTCAGAATTTTATCTTTGCATTGACTGCTACTACCCTGTTCTAAGCCTCTCTCTTGACTTACCACCTATTCCTGTCTTTCTGCTTTTACTTTTCTAGCCTCTACAGTCTATTTACCATGAAAATCTAATTTTAGTACTCTTGCTCAAAATCTCCAATGGCTCTTCATTCTGCTCAAGGTAAAAGTCAAAAGCCTTGCACTATATCACAAGGCTCTAAAAACCTCCCTAATCCCATTCTACTTTTGATCTCCCTTGTTGTTGTTCAGTCACTAAATTGAGTCTGACTCTTTGTGACCCCATGGACTGCAGCACGCCAAGCTTCCCTGTCCCTCACCATCTCCCAGAATTTGCCCAAGTTCATGTCCATTGAATTGGTGATGCCATCAAACCATCTTATCCTCTGTCACCCTCTTCTTCTGCCTTCAATATTTTCCAGGGTCTTTTCCAATGAGTTGGCTGTTCACATCAGGTGGCCAAAGTGTTTGAGCTTCAGCTTCACCATCCGTCCTTACCATCAGTATTCAGAGGTGACTTCCTTTAGGATCAACTGATTTGATCTCTTACTTGTCCAAGGGATTCTCAAGGGTCTTTTCCAGCACCACAGTTCAAAAGCATCAATTCTTCATCACTCTAGCTTCTTTATGGTCTAACTCTCATATCCATACTTGACTACTGGAAAGACCTAGCCTTGACTATACAGACCTTTGTTGACAAAGTGATGTCTTTGTTTATTAATACGCTGTCTAGGTTTGTCATAGCTTTCCTTCCAAGATGCAATCGTCTTCTAATTTCATGGCTACAGTCACCATCTGCACTGATTTTAGAGCTCAAGAAGAGGAAATATGTTACTGCTTCCACTTTTTTCCCCTTCTATTTGCCATGAAGTGATAGGACCAGACGCCATGATCTTAGTTTTAATATTGAGTTTCAAGCTGGCTTTTACACTCTCCTGTTTCACTCTCTTCAGCAAAAGAGACACTGATGTATAGAACAGTCTTATGGACTCTGTGAGAGAGGGAGAGGGTGGGAAGATTTGGGAGAATGGCATTGAAACATGTAAAATATCATGTATGAAACGAGTTGCGAGTCCAGGTTCGATGAACGATACTGGATGCTTGGGGCTGGTGCACTGGGACGACCCAGAGGGATGGAATGGGGAGGGAGGAGGGAGGAGGGTTCAGGATGGGGAACACATGTATACCTGTGGCGGATTCATTTTGATATTTGGCAAAACTAATACAATTATGTAAAGTTTAGAAAAAAAAAAAAAAGAGACTCTTTATTTCTGCCATTAGAATGGTATCATCTGCATATCTGAGGTTGTTGATATTTCTCCCAGCAGACTTGACTCTAGCTTGTAACTCATCCAGCCTAGCATTTTGCATGAAGTGCTTTTCATATAAGTTAAACAAACAGGGTGACAATATACAGCTTTGTCGCACTCCTTTCTCAATATTGATCCAGGCAGTTGTTACGTAAGATTCTATCTGTTGCTTCTTGATCTGCATACAGGTTTCTCAGGAGACAGTTAAAATGGTCTGGTATTCCCATCTTTCTAAGAGTTTTCCACAGTTTGTTATGATCCACATATCTCCCTGGTTGTCCTCCAAAGTGACAGGCACAGTCTTACCTTCACAGGCCTATGTATCTTCTGTTCCCTCCTGTTGGATCCTAATCCCCTAGATTTTGCTCATCCCCATACCTCCTTCAAATCTGTGCCCAAATATCATGTGCTTGTTGAAGCTTATCCTCCTGAACCCAGAGCTCCTGTTACCCCTGCTCTACACCATTGTTTCTATCTGGTATTTAGCACCCTCTAACAGAGGACATGAATGAAGCTCCTTGGGTTGTTGTCTGCTTCCTCCTCTAAAATACAAACCCTGGGAGAGCAGAAGCTTGGATATCTCTTTCACCAGCTGTATCCTCAGCACCCAGAGCAAGACATCCAACCCATAGTAAGCACTTAAGTAATATTTGTTTAAAAGATTAATAGAGAATAATGAAAACACTATAAAAAATGAGTGGGATACAGCTGAACAGTTTATAGAATGAAATTGTCTTAAATGCTTATATTAACAATGAAGGATACTAATAAGAGATGATTCATTGGAAAAGACCCTGTTGCTGGGAAAGATGAAAGGCGGAAGGAAAAAGGAGCAGCAGAGGATGAGATAGTTAGATAGTATCATTGAGTCAGTGAACATGAATTTGAGCAAATTCCTACAGATAGTGAAGGACAAATGAGCCTGGCATACTGCAGTCCATGGGGTCATAAAGAGTTGGATACAACTTAGTGACTAAACAAAAAATACTAATAAAATAAACATCCAAATTAAAGAAATAATAAAAATAACAGATTAAACTAATGGAAAAACTGAAAAAAAGAAATGTTAACAGACCAGAGATAGATATAATGACAGTATCAAGAAAAACAAAATTGGTTCTTTGGCAATCACTGTCTAATAGTACTTTCTATGATGTGAAAGTGTCCTGTGCTGTATAATGTGGTAGCTGTTGGTTGATTAAAATGAGCAACTTAGATGTGTCTGAGTCTGACTGAAGATTTGAATTTTTTGTTTTATTTGATTTAAATTAATTTCAATAGCCGTGTGCAGTTTGTAATACTGCATTGGATGGCACAGTTCCAGGGTATTCTTATAGAGTGCTATATGTATATATATATGGAACACTGTGCCAGCTGGGAAGCCCTAAGTGTGTGTGTGTGTGTGTGTATGTATGTGTGTATGTGTGTATATATATATATATATATATATATATATATATATGGAGAAGGCAATGGCACCCCACTCCAGTACTCTTGCCTGGAAAATCCCATGGATGGAGGAGCCTGGAAGGCTGCGGTCTATGGGGTCACGAAGAGTCAGACACGACTGAGCGACTTCACTTTCACTTTTCACTTTCATGCATTGGAGAAGGAAATGGCAACCAGCTCCAGTGTTCTTGCCTGGAAAATCCCAGGGACGGGGGAGCCTGTTGGGCTGCCGACTATGGGGTCGCACAGAGTCGGACACGACTGAAGTGACTTCACTTCACTATATATATGTATATATATATATATATAGTATACATAAACATTCATATAGATGAATGTTTATGTATACTTCCCAGGTGTGCTTCCTGGGAATGTATATGTGTGTTTCCCAGGTGGCACAGTGTTTCATATGTGTATGTATGCATATATATATATATATTTATATTTATATTTATATACACACACACACAAAGGTGCTTACCAGGAGATACAGTGATAAAGAATCCACTTGCCAATTCAGGCTTGATTCCTGGGTTGGGAAGATCCCTTGAAGCAGGAAATGGAAACTCACTCCAGTATTCTTCCCTGGAAAATTCCATGGGCAGAGGATCCTGGTGGGGTACAGCCCATAGAATCTCAAAATGTCAGACATGACTGAAGTGACTTAGCACACACACACACACACACACATATATATATATATAAGAATTCTTATGAAAACAGAATGGGAGATAACTAGAGACACCCTAAATGACTGTCAGTATTTAAATATATAAATAAGGTGTGATAAATTCATAAAATATTATTTTTACAATTTATTAACTAGATTAATTCCATTGGACAATATGTAGTGCTAACACTATGCTGTTATAAGTCTGAGAAAACAGTTGTTTTAAAGATTTAAACATAATGCATCTATGAATATTTTGCTTATTATATATTCAAAAATATTCTTTTGAGTAAAAACTAAAGGCAAAATAATTAGAGTGTCATACTATGTATTTAAAATTTTTAAACTGCAAAATTAGTACTTTCTGTTTTGAAGATAGTAATATTTGCAAGAAAGCTGTTTATTGGTATTTGACAAAACTCTCTATTCACAGAAATTGCTCCCTCTGTTGTAGCCACGCATTCTGGGAAACAAACTAACTCAGAAGGACAAAGCAGATAGTGGAGTGCAGTTTATTACACTGGCGGGCCCAAGGCAGAGTCTCCTCTTAGCCAAGGACCCCAATCAGCATTTGTGAAAATCTTTTATATCCCATGTGTACGTGTCTGAACCCACCACTCCAAATTCCTTGAGACTTACATAAACCAAGGAAAATACAATCCCCATAACCCCATGATTCACGTGCTATGTGCTCATGGGCTCAAACAGTCAAACAATTAGCCAATAATCAATAAACCTGAGGTTACACTCCGATAGATACAGAAGAATTTATGGCCTGTTTGGAGGAAGGGGTGATTAGTGTATGTTTTCTCTTAGGCGATGAGTAACCTAGATATGATCTTTAAGGTTCCCCGGTCTGGAGGGGGTCTTATCCTTCTGTTGTTGTTTTCATAGGCACTAAACACAGAGTTCAGAGTCCATTGGAAAGGTGGCTGAGCATGATCAGCATGAACAGGCCTAAGATGGAGTCAGGCCCTATGAATTCCTTCTTCATTCCCCCCTCTTGATGCTCTTAACTCATATTATGAACATCATTCATAGGGATATATTGCACTGTAGCTCTCCGACCGCCAATTTGGGAGAATGACATCAACCTTTGGGTTACGGAGTTCATAATACATTGTAAAATTCAGGGTCCACAAAGCAGAACTATCAAGACAACTATAACAGTGGTAAATATAGTTTTCCACCAATTGCCCTTCACCCAAGATAGGACCAAAGTCCAGAAAAGAATGTTTTCATTTGACATTGCTTTTACCTGGTTTTTCATGTCATTTAAAGCAGTCGATACAATGCCAGATAAGTCAGGAATGTATACACAACATTCAACCTTAATTATAGCACAAGTCCCTCCTTGAGCAGCTGTGAGTATGTCCAAAGCTATTCTATTATGAATTACCGCTTTTCTCATTTGGATTTGCTCTTCATTTAAGGCTTTGATGGCTTTTGTTCTATCTAGGAGGGCCTGTTTTGTGAAATTAGTCAAGGCCTCTACTTTAATCATGATATCTGTTGTCCGTATAGAGGGTACGAATAAGGCAACAACATACTCATACCATCGAAACACGGATCTTGTCCACCTAGCATGTAAATAAGGTAGATTTACCGGGGCTATCAGGGTAGATTTACAACAAGTAGGTTAGGCTTTTGTTACACTGGCATTTATATCAAATGTAACCCCGTGACCCGAGTCTATTGACTGTAGGTCTTACACAAGAGAGTAAGGAGAGGTTATGACTGGTAAGAGAGAGGAAAGTCTATTTTTGTCATCCAATAAAAGAGCAGAGTGGTTTAAAATCTCTTTGGCAGAGTGGTGACACCCACCAAGGAAGTCCATCCACCACTGACAGAGGCATAGCCCTACATACCCAGCAGTTGGAAGTGTTGTGGAAGTCTGCGTAGGAATGTGCCCATGAGATCAAAACATTGTCCTGAGTTGAAATGGATGTTAAATTCCGAATCACGTTGATGAGGCCAAGCAGCAGGAGTTGATTGTATGGCTTCATCTTGAAGGGGCTCGTCCAAGATCTTCTTTTCCTTCTGCAGCCCACTCCAGTGTTCTTGCCTGGAGAATCCCAGGGACGGCGGAGCCTGGTAGGCTGCAGTCCATGGGGTCTCGAAGAGTCAGACATGACTGAGTGACTTCACTTTCACTTTTCACTTTCATGCTTTGGAGAAGGAAATGGCAACCCACTCCAGTATACTTGCCTGGAGAATCCCAGGGACGGGGGAGCCTGGTGGGCTGCCGTCTATGGGGTCACACAGGATCGGACATGACTGAAGCGACTTAGCAGCAGCAGCAAGGGTGGTCTTAGTCTCTCGAGGGTCAGCAGGGTCCCTCTGTGCAGTCCACTCAACGTTTTTTGGGTCTGTGTGGTATGTTCTCTTCACCCTCGTGTGATGGATCCAAGGGACAATACCTGCAACTTTAACTGCAGTAGGGGTAGTTGGAATAATATAAGGGCCCTTTCACCAAGGGGCTAGCAAATCATGTTTCCAATCTTTGACCCATATTTGGTCACCAAGTGTAAACTCATAAATCTGTTCCCCAAGTGGGAATGGCACCCTTCTTATACAAACTTAGTTACCCGACTTATTACCTTACCCAAATCCATCTGCAGTGAAATCCTATTCCCCCTTGCTGCTGCTGCTGCTGCTAAGTCGCTTCAGTCGTGTCCGACTCTGTGCGACCCCATAGACAGCAGCCCACCAGGCTTCCCGTCCCTGGGATTCTCCAGGCAAGAACACTGGAGTGGCTTGCCATTTCCTTCTCCAATATGTGAAAGTGAAAAGCGAAAGGGAAGTTGCTCAGTCGTGTTCGACTCCTAGCGACCCCATGGACTGCAGCCCACCAGGCTCCTCCATCCATGGGATTTTCCAGGCAAGAGTACTGGAGTGGCTTGCCATTGCCTTCTCTGATTCCCCCTTACCTGAGGCAAATTTGTTGACACCTGTTTTATTATGGGAGGGGGCCTCCCATACACAATTTCGTATGGAGAATAGCCTTGAGACCGTGGGGTCATCCTGAGTCTGAGCAGAGCCATTGGAAGCAAGTCCACCCAGGAGCAGTCAGTCTCTATGATCCACTTGGAGAGTCTCTTTAATGACCAGTTGGTTCATTCCACCATCTCAGAACTCTGGGCCTATATGCAGTGTGCAGTTTCCATTTGATGTTTAAAGTTTTGCTTACTTGTTGTACTAAATCAGCTACAAAAGCCGGGTCATTGTCTGAACCAATGCTGGTAGGAAGTCCAAATCTGGGAACTATTTCCCTAAGCAGGCACCGGGCTACTTCTGATGCTCTTTCAGTCCAGGTAAGAAAAGCTTCTACCCATCCTGAGAATGTACATACCATGATCAGCAGGTAACAGTAGTGTTGGCGAGGTTTCATTTCAGTGGAGTCCACTCCCAGGTGTTCAAAGGGCAGCATGCCTTTTGGCTAAATACCCAGAGGTTTTTGTCTGAATACCTGAGAGGCAGCATTAACCTGTGAGCAGGCAGCATGGCCTAGGTGGGTCGCTTGGTGTGTTTGGCTTACCAGATTGTGTGCCAGCTCCCCCAGTACCAATAATTTGCCACTTGGAAACTCCCACCATCCCGTTTCAGTCTTGATGGCCCCTTCCACTTTGGCTAACCTGACAGCCATTGTCCTTGTTTTATCAGGCTAGTGTCATCAGTATATAGGACCCAACTAGGGTCTGGACCCTTGCATCCTTCTTTAAAACAAACCCCAGATACCTTACCTCCTCCTTGAAGATCTGTGTCTTCTTCTTCGACACCCGGTAACCTGCTTCCATCAGCAGCTGGAACAGTGCTTTTGTCGCTTCCCAGTATTTTTCCTTGGTCTCAGCAGCCAGCAGCAGGTCATCCACATATTGTAGGAGCCAACATCCATACTCTTCCAGATGCAATGAGTTCAGGTCAGAAGCCAATGCTTCCCCAAAGATGGCTGGGGAGTTCTTAAACCCTTGTGGGGGAGTCCAGATGAGCTGTTGCTTGGTGCCCTGACTGGATCTTCCCATTCAAAGGCAAAGATGGGCTGTGACGCTGGGGCGAGGCGTACGCAGAAGAAGGCATCCTTGAGATCTAGGGGAAGTATAAACTTTAGTCCTCGGCGGGAGGAGGCTAAGTAAGGTATAGGGGTTTGGAACAGTGGGGTGTAAAGTCACAGTAGCCTGTTTAAATAGCCTAAAATCCTGTACCGGCCTATAGTCCTGTCTTCTTTACTTTTTGACTGGCAGGATCAGCATATTCCAAGCTGACTGGCACTCTACTAGAATGCCCGCTTGTTTCAATCTACTGATGTAGGGCAGTATGCCAACCCAGGCCTCTATTGGTAGAGGGTACTGGCACTTTCTAACCGGGATGGTGCCTGGTTTGAGTTCTATTATCACTGGGGCTTGATGTTTAGCCAGCCTGGAGGGAGGGGGAGTTGTCTTCTGCCCAGACCTCAGGGAATAATTGAGTTAGCTCTCTTTTATGCTCTTCTGGCCCACCCAGCTCCGCCTTCAGAGGCTCATGCAAACTCCACTCATCTTGGGGTGGAATTGAGAGAGAGAGCAAATAAGTCATAGTGTCCATCTGGAAGGTGGGCTTCTCCTCAGGGGAGAAAGTCACTTGTGCTCCTAGTTTGGAGAGCAAGTCTCTTCCCAACAGGGGTACTGGGCACTCAGGAATGTAGAGGAATTCATGAATCACTTGGTGCCCCCCATCTGACATTTTCTGGGCTGGCAAAACGATTTAATCATGTCTTCTCCCAATACCCCCATTACAGCGGTAGTCTTTTTGGACAGTGATGCCACAGGTTTTGTTACTAGCAACAGTTCTGCTCCTGTATCCACCATGAAGTGAATGTTTTGGTCCCCCACTTTTAAGGTTACCATGGGCTCTCGGGGACCTGATATCTCTGAACCCTGGCAGCCCTATTTAATTTCCAAGTCAGCAAGCCCCACAACTGTGGGAGCTTCCTCTTCCTTCCTTGCCTTAGGGCATTCATTCTTCCACTGGCCAAAAGCTGGGCACCGGGCACACTGGTTTGTCTGTAACGGGGCCTGGGGCCTCCGCTTGGACCGGATGAAGGACTTTCCTGTCCCTGGGGCAGAGGAGGTTTTTCGGAGGGCCCGAGATAGACTTTCCCAGAGCAGCAGCTAGCATTGCAAATCTCTTGTCTGTTCTCTTTCCTTCCCTCCGGCTCTCTGGCAGAGCGCAGGCTCTGCTTAATTCCAATGTCTCCCTCTCCTTCTTGTCAGTACTCACCGGTAGAGACGGGTATAGTTTGGGCGGTTCGCTGGAGCTGGATCCTGGAAGTGCTGGCCAGAGGCTTCTGTCACCGGGATCGGAGCCTGCGAGGTGGCGGCTCTACGACCTCAGGGAGAGCTGGCAGAGGAGCAGCGGCTGCTGCAGGACTTCACCTGGCCCTGGATTGGGCATTAAGGCAGCCTCCGATCCTGGTGGAGCACTGAGGCAGGAGCGTCATTATCCAGTATGGAGGAGGGGTCAGGTCGACCCGTTCAAATTCTGTAGAATTTCCTTTTTTTATCATCAGTCAATTTTTTATGCCATTAATATTTTTTCCCTTTCCCTTCTAGATACAGAACCTTGTCCAAGTAGGAGGGTCTTGAGCTAACCCTAGCCATGAATCAATATATGGATATTGATCCGGGTGTCCCGGCTCTCTTACTGTATAGACTGCTTCCACTATTTTTAACTTCATGGTGTTCTCTGGTGGCCATCCTACTCCCATAGGGGGCCATTCTACCTCACAGAGTATGTGGAGGTGGTTAGGCTTCATCTTCACCCCATAGTCTCCTCCTAATCCCTTCTTAAAAATTTTAATCATGCACTCCAATACAGTTGCCTTAGATTTACTTTCTCCCATCTTGCTTACCTTCTCAGACCTTCTTCTAATTTTCCTTTTCGTTCTGTCTACGAAATTCTCAGTACCCTATGTACTTCTGATATTTCCACTCAATGACACTTAAATTGCCATTCTGCCTCCTTCCTAATTGGGGTGAGAAGAGCCTTACTTGCCAGATTCCAGAGGGAGGAGGGGAATCGGCCTGCCTTCACCTGCCGGTCAGCATAGCCGAACCAGAACACCACGTGGTCCAAGACTGTTTCTCCCTTAAAGTCCATTCTGCCTTGGTGGGCTTGATCAGGTGCGAATGAAAACACAGATGGGTTAAATATACCATGTCCCAGGCCATCTCCAGGAAAGCCAATTCATATTCTCTTATGTATCCCCTTCCTTCGAGCCTAACAATTCCGAGGGGGTCAAGAATTTCACAGCAGACGGGGGACACCTCCTGGGGGAGGGCAGAATACAAGCATACAAGGACCAGTTTCCTATCCTAAAAATCCTCTGGCCATCGCTGATAATAATTTTCCCTGAGACGGTGTGAACACACCTCCTAAATGACCTTCACAAATTTCCTTCTTAAACCGTAGCACGCTCGTTGACCTGTATACCAAGCAATCGCTGCTGTCTGCCTATTCCAGTCCCCTGTGGGTCTGTGCCCCTTCTAGTCCCTCCCAGGGGGGTGATCAGGCCCCCTCTTCCACACTGCCGGGTGGATTCCTCCTCACCTGAGCACTCAGTTCCTTTGCTGCCATTCACTACCTGCCAAAGCGAAGAAACCGGGCTTTGAAAGGCTGAATTCTTCCAGAGAGGTGAGGCGCCTTCCCCTCTCTAGGAGATTCAAGCCACAAAGCCTCAGAATGGCCTCAAAAGAGACCTGTCTCCTCAAAGTGAGGAGTTTCCCAGCCAATGCACCAAATGTTGTAGCCACGCATTCCGGGAAACAAACTCACTCAGAAGGACAATGCAGATAGTGGAGTGCAGTTTATTATACTGGCGGGCCCAAGGCAGAGTCTCCTCTTAGTCAAGGACCCCAATCAGCATTTGTGAAAATCTTTTATATCCCATGTGTACGTGTCTGAACCCACCACTCCAAATTCCTTGAGACTTACATAAACCAAAGAAAATACAATCCCAATAATCCCATGATTCACGTGCTATGTGCTCATGGGCTCAAACAAACAATTAGCCAATAATCAATAAACCTGAGGTTACACTCCGATAGATACAGAAGAATTTATGGCCTGTTTGGAGGAAGGGGTGATTAGTGTATGTTTTCTCTTAGGCGATGAGTAACCTAGATATGATCTTTAAGGTTCCCCGGTCTGGAGGGGGTCTTATCCTTCTGTTGTTGTTTTCATAGGCACTAAACACAGAGTTCAGAGTCCATTGGAAAGGTGGCTGAGCATGATCAGCATGAACAGGCCTAAGATGGAGTCAGGCCCTATGAATTCCTTCTTCACTGTGATGGAGGTCAAGAATGGCCTTGAGGTGGGATAAGCAGGGCCCTTGCATTATTTCATTTCTTAAAAATCTGAAGCTAATGGGCAACATATTAAAACTTGCCAAAGTTGGTGGTGGGTAAGCTGTGTTCATTATATCGTTCTCTACAACTTCTCACACAATTGCAACACTTCATAATAAAAAAGAGAAAACAATGAAGAGAAGGAACATGAATATAAACTCTAAGGACTCTGATGCTGTTTCCAAAACTTCTAATGAGATCCTCCCCATGAGGGTCAGCAAGGCCCCTGCTGTGGAGATACACCAGATGCAGCCCGTGGAAAACACAGCTTACTTAGTTTCCTTCTGAGCCAAATCCTTTGGAGGTTTAGGAGGGGGCATGAGCAAGTGGCAGGGCAAGGCTGGATGGGCTGGACACCTCCTGGATCTCCACCCGTGGTGGTTTTTTGGAAGACCACAGGGAGACTTCATGTCACCTGGCAGAATTTCACATGGCAGTTAACAACTTGTCCAGGCCTGATACCAACATAGGGGGAATCACCTCCATCGTAAGTGGCTTGACACCCTTAACCTAGGATAGACTTGAACCCAATACAGCAACACCCAACCCAAGCTGTTTCCTTTATGAAATAATTTTCTGTCCTGTAGGCCTCTTCTTTCCTCAAAGTCTCCAAAGTGTCTGTTCTAGCTCCATTTGTCAAAGGCACCTTGTCCACTACCCATCCCACTGTGGGGACTATGGCAAAGCCAGCTCAAAGCCACATCCCTTGCTGTGACAGGGCTCACCCCACCATCTGCTTGTCCCTTTGGTTTAGAGTTCCTCAGTCTTGTTTTCTCTGGACAGTAGACATGCCTCTGAATGAGAGAAAGCCGTGTGGATGGACATCCGAGTGTCATCTGGCAGTGATGGAGTTGCTGAGGAGGGCTGTTCTCACACTGAATGGTAGGTTGGATCAACCCACCGAGCCACAGGAAGGAGCAAAGCTTCAGGACTCCCTTCCTGGGCAGTACCTGTGTTTCCATTTGGGTGGAGCCAAATGAAGGTTCTCACAGGTAGCCAATTTCCAGGAGATAAGAAAAAGAAACTGAACCACACATGCTCCATTCCTGCTGCAAAGTTTATCAGTCAGCTAATTCACTTCTTTCATTGCAGAGAGAGAGGTGAACTCCTAACTCAGTGCAGGTCCTTATGCAGGGAGGGAGCAGTTAAGAGTTTTCCTCCAAGAGATCTCATGAAACTGTTAAGAGGAAAAATGAGATGGTGAATGTAATGAACTTGGAATGGTGACTAGTACACAGTAAAAATTCAATAGTGACAGGATTGTTGTCATTGTTGTCATTGTTGTTATTGTGTACTATGACCAGGACAAAAAAGTGAAAGCGAAAGTAGCATCTTCCCAACCCGGGAGGCACAGGTCTCCCACATTGCAGGTGAAGCCCATGTGAAATAAGCCAATCACAAAAGCACAAATATTATGTAAGGCACCTAGTTAAATTCTGTACCCATTAAGCATGCCCCATTTTCCCCTCAACCTAGCCAGACCCTGGCAACAACTATTCTACTTTCTGTCTCTATGAATTTGACTAATCTAGATAGTCAGATGACACCACCCTTATGGCAGACAGTGAAGAGGAACTAAAAAGCCTCTTGATGAAGGTGAAAGAGGAGAGTGAAAAAGTTGGCTTAAAACTCAACATTCAGAAAACGAAGATCATGGCATCCGGTCCCATCACTTCATGGGAAATAGATGGGGAAACAGTGGAAACAGTGTCAGACTTTATTTTCTTGGGCTCACTGCAGATGGTGACTGCAGCCATGAAATTAAAAGACTCTTACTCCTTGGAAGAAAAGTTATGACCAACCTAGATGGCATATTGAAAAGCAGAGACATTACTTTGCCAACAAATGTCCATCTAGTCAAGGCCATGGTTTTTCCAGTGGTCATGTATGGATGTGAGAGTTGGACTGTGAAGAGGGCTGAGCGCCAAAGAATTGATGCTTTTGAACTGTGGTGTTGGAGAAGACTCTTGAGAGTCCCTTGGACTGCAAAGAGATCCAACCAGTCCATTCTGAAGGAGATCAGCCCTGGGATTTCTTTGGAAGGAATGATGCTAAAGCTGAAACTCCAGCACTTTGGCCACCTCATGCGAAGTGTTGACTCATTGGAAAAGACTCTGATGCTGGGAGGGATTGGGGGCAAGAGGAGAAGGGGACGACAGAGGATGAGATGGCTGGATGGTATCACTGACTCAACGGACGTGAGTCTGAGTGAACTCCAGGTGTTGGTGATGGACAGGGAGGCCTGGCATGCTGCGATTCATGGGGTCATAATGAGTCGGACATGACTGAGCGACTGAACTGAACTGTCACATGTTTATTGCTTATCTGTTCATCTATTAATGGACATTTGGGTTACTTCCACCTATTTGTTATTGTGAATAATATTCCTATGAACCAGGGTGTACAAATATCTTTCCTTTTACTTCTTTTGTATTATACATAGATGCAGAAGTAAAATTCCAGTAATTCCATGGTAATTCTAGGTTTAAATTTTGGAGAATTACCATACCATTCACCATAATGTCTACACAATTTTATATTCTTACCAGGAATTCACTAGTGTTGCAGTTTCTTTATATCCTCTCTTGCTATTTTTGTTTGTTTGTTTTAATCTTTGTAGTAATCACCCTTAATGGGTATGAAATCATATTGAATTCTGATTTTGAAGATTTTAAACACTTTGAAGTGTATAAATCAGCATCATTCACAATGTACATTCAGTACATTCAAAATGTGGTGCAATCTTTACCACTATTTAGTTCCAAAATATTTTATCATGTGAAAAGGAAACTCAGTACCCATTAGCATCACTCTCAATTCACTTTACAACCACTGATCTGTTATCTATCCTTATGAATCTGCCTATTCTGGGTAATTTATAAAATGGAACCACAGAATATGCAACTTTTCTGTCTGGTTTCTTTTATTTAGAATAATGTTTTTAAGATTCATTCATGTATAGCATGTGTAAATACCTTTAGGATAGACTGGTTAGATCTCCTTGCAGTCCAAGGGACTCTCAAGAGTCTTCTCCAGCATCACAGTTCAAAAGCATGAATTCTTT
This sequence comes from Bubalus kerabau, assembly GCF_029407905.1. Taxonomy (NCBI): domain Eukaryota; kingdom Metazoa; phylum Chordata; class Mammalia; order Artiodactyla; family Bovidae; genus Bubalus; species Bubalus kerabau. The sequence continues at coordinate 56,525,503 of NC_073626.1, forward strand.
GGCACTCAGCTTTCTTTACAGTCCAACTCTCACATCTATACATGACTACTAGAAAAACCATAGCTTTGACTAGATGGACCTTTGTTGGGAAACCAATGTCTCTGCTTTTTAATATGCTGTTTAGGTTAGTCATAGCTTTTCTTCCAAGGAGCAAGCATCTTTTAATTTCATGGCTGTAGTCACCATCTGCAGTGATTTAAAGCCCAAGAAAAAAGAAAAGGAAGTCTCTTACTGTTTCCGTTGTTTCCCCATATATTTGCCATTAAGTGATGGGGCCAGATGCCATGATCTTAGTTTTAATATTGAGTTTCAAGCCGGCTTTTACACACTCCTCTTTCACCCTCATCAAGAGACTGTTTATTTCTGCCATAAGAGTGGTGTCATCTGCATATATGAGATTGTTAATATTTCTCCCAGCAAACTTGATTCCAGCTTGTAACTCATCCAGTCATTTCACATGGTGTACTCTGCATATAAGTTATATAAGCAAGGTGAAAAATACAGCCTTGATGTACTTCTTTCCCAACTTGGAACCAGTCTATTGTTCCATGTCTGGTTCTAACTGTTGCTTCCTGACCTGCATACAGATTTCTCAGGAGGCAGGTCAGGTGATCTGGTATTCCCATCTCTTTAAAAATTTTCCTTAGAGAGTTTTTCTAAGAAATGTTTTCAAAGTCCAGACATTTGCAACATATATAAGTACCTTATTCAATTTTATTGTTAAAAGGTTATAACTATATGGATATACCCCCATTTTATTTACTCATTCATGAGTTGACAGGCATTTGAGTTTTTTTTTTTTTCCAATTTTGGGATATTATGAAGAATGTTCTGTACAAGTGTGTAGACACATGCTTTCATTTCTATTGAATATATATCTAGGGGTGGAATTTCTGGTTCATTTGGTAAATCTACATTTAGCACTTATTAATAGCTGCACCATTTGAATCCTATCAGCAACACATATGAGGATTCATATTTTGATCTTTGCCAACACTTGGTATTTTATGCCGTTATGTATTTTAGCCATCTTAGTGAATGTGCAATGATATCTCATTGTTGCAAAAAAAGTGAGATGAGAGAGGAAGATCATGTCCAGTTATTGGGTGAGTCCCTGAGATAGGCTGGCTTCAAGCAGGAAAGAATTCAAGAATAAACTGAAAACAACTTTACTTAGAAAGAATACACACTCCTTAGAATCTCAGAAGACTGACAGGTAGTCCCAGGGCATGGGGTCATCTTGGAAAGTGAGAGCACCCCCCAAATATGGGGTGGTTAATTTTTATGGGCTGGGAAGTTTCATAGGCTAATGAATGGGAGGATTATTCCAACTATTTGGGGAAGGGTTGGAAGTTCCAGGTATTGGACTACAGCCCACATTTGGCCTTTCCTGGTCAGACTTAGAACTGTCAAGGTGACTATGGGTGTGTTGCTTAGCTAATGAATTACAGTGAAAATATGAGAGGCTCAAGGTCTGCTGGAAGTCGAATATTCTGCCATCTTAGGCCTTGGTCATTCTATCCAGTCTATGTCCTATCCTGTTCTCAATGATTATATCATTCTTTTAACTATATCATTCATAGTTTTTCTCCTTCTCCTTCCTTCTTATCTCTTAATGACTAATGAGAGTAACCACCTTTTCATATCCTTATTGGCCATCTCTGTGTCTTCTTTCTAAATTTGCTGACACATTGAATGCAGCACTTTCACAGCATCATCTTTTAGGATTTGAAATAGCTTAACTGGAATTCCATCACCTCCACTAGCTTTTTTCATAGTGATGCTTCCTAAGGCCTACTTGACTTCACAGTCCAGGATGTCTGGCTCTAGGTGAGTGATCACACCATCGTGGTTATCTGGGTCATGAAGATTTTTTTTTGTACAGTTCTTCTGTGTATTCTTGCCACCTCTTCTTAATATCTTCTGCTTCTGTTAGGTCCATACCATTTCTGTCCTTAATTGTGCCCATTTTTGCATGAAATGTTCCCTTGATATCTCTAATTTTCTTGAAGAGATCTCTAATCTTTCCCATTCTATTATTTTCCTCTATATCTTTGCATTGATCACTGAGGAAGGCTTTCTTATGTCTCCTTGCTATTCTTCGGAACTCTGCATTCAAATGGGTATATCTTTCCTTTACTCCTTTGCTTTTCACTTCTCTTCTTTTCACTTTGTTGTGAAAAGTGGTTGTCACAAAGACAACCACTTTGCCTTTTTAAATTTCTTTTTCTTGGGGATGATCTTGGTCCCTGCCTCCTGCACAATGTCAAGAACGTCCATCCATGGTTCTTCAGGCACTCTGTCTATCAGATATAATCCTTTGAATATATTCCTTACTTCCACTGTATAATCATAAGGGATTTGATTTAGGTCATACTTGAATGGCCTAGTGTTTTTCCCTACTTTCTTCAACTTAAGTCTGAATATGGCAATGAGGAGTTCATAATCTGAGCCACAGTCAGCTCCCACGTCTTGTTTTTGCTTGTTCAGCAGTGGCCAGAGGACTGGAAAAGGTCAGTTTTCATTCCAATCTCAAAGGAAGGGAATGCCAAAGAATGCTCAAACTACTGCACAATTGTACTCATTTCATGCTAGCAAAGTAACGCTCAAAATTCTCCAATCCAGGCTTCAGCAGTACGTAAACTGTGAACTTAAAGATGTTCAAGTTGGATTTAGAAAAGGCAGAGGAACCAGAGATCAAATTGGTTGAGGTCTGATTGGATCATCAGTTGGATCATCAAAAAAGTAAGAGAGTCCCAGAAAAACATCGACTTCTGCTTTATTGATTATGCCAAAGCCTTTGATTGTGTGAATCACAACAAACTGGGAAATTCTTCAAGAGATGGGACTACCAGACCACCTTATCTGCCTCTTGAGAAATCTGCATGCAAGTCAGGAAGCAACAGTTAGAACTGGACATGGAACAACAGACTGGTTCCAAATCGAGAAAGGAGTACATCAAGGCTGTATATTGTCACCCTGCTTATTCAACTTATATGCAGAGTACATCATGAGAAACACTGGGCAAGATAAAGTACAAGCTGGAATCAAGATTGCCGGGAGAAATATCAATAACCTCAGATATTCAGATGACACCACCCTTATGGCAGAAAGTGAAGAAGAACTAAAGAGCCTCTTGATGAAAGTGAAAGAGGAGAGTGAAAAAGTTGACTTAAAACTCAACATTCAGAAAACTGAGATCATGGCACCTGGTCCAGTCACTTCATGGGAAATAGATGGGGAAACAGTGGAAACAGTGACAGACTTTATTTTCTTGGGTTCCAAAATCACTGCAGATAATGACTGCAGTCATGAAATTAAAAGATGCTTGTTCCTTGGAAGAAAAGTTATGACCAACCTAGACAGCATATTAAAAAGCAGAGACATTACTTTGCCAACAAAGGTCCATCTAGTCAGAGCTATAGTTTTTCCAGTAGTCATGTATGGATATGAGAATTGAACTATAAAGAAAGCTTAGCACCAAAGAATTGATCTTTTTAAACTATGGTGTTGGAGAAGACTCTTGAGAGTCCCTTGGACTGCAAGGAGATCCAACCAATCCATCCTAAAGGAAATAAGTCCTGAATATTCATTGGAAGAACTGATGCTGCAGCTGAAACACCAGTACTTTTTCCACCTGATGCAAAGAACTGACTCATTGGAAAAGACCTGGTGTGCTGCAGTTCTGAGGGTTGCAAATAGTTGGACACGACTGAGCGATTGAACTGAACTGAACTGAACTGTTTCTTCACTAGAGAAATGTTGATTGACCTTTGCCAACTGGCCAATTGCCAATTGGCTTTGGCCAATAATTATTGAGTCATCTATTTTACTATTGAGTTGCGAATTTTCTTTATATACTGTTGGTAAAAGTCTTTGTCAAATACTTCTCTTATTCTATTGGTTGTTTTTAACTTCCTTTGGTGGTATAATTTGCAGCATTTTTTTTTTTTTAATTTGTACAGAGTCCAAAATTTTAGATAGCCCCAAGACAAGTTAGAAAAGAAATACACAATAATTTATGGATAACGTTTTCATGATTTCCTCTGATTTTATAGGAGGAACTGAGAACTGGGCTGCTGCTGCTCAAGACCAAGACCACCGTGGCTATACTGTGAGAGACTGAGGCAAGGGTGAGTAAAAACACACAGTATTGAACATAGCTTTTTTATCGGGTGTCTGCTTAGTTGCTGTATGCCTTTCATTGTTTACCAAAGACCCTATAAAGTTGACCTAGATGGCTTTTTGTCTAAGAAGGAGAACTTGGAGCTTTCTAGCTCACCATTTTGATGAAGTCTTAGTCCTCCAATTTTGATATCCTTTTTTTCAAAATTGTTTTGACTATTAGATACCCCTTGACTTTTCCATATAAATTTCAGAATCATTGTGTCTATTTCTGCAAAAAAAACAAAAACAAAAAAACAAAAAACAAACAAACAAAACCCGAAACAGCTAGTTTTTCAAAAAAGAAATACTGTAATTTTGAAAAAAAAAAAAGAAAAAATTGCTCTCTGAACAATTTCAAATCTTATTTAGATCTTTAACTTCTTTCAGTGATATTTTAGACTTTTGAAAGTATTAGCCTTGTGCTTCTTTGATAAATTTATCCCTAAGTGTTTTATTCCTTTTGATTCTATTATAAATGGAATTGTTTCCTTCATTTCATTTTTGGATTGTTCATTGTTAGTGTATAGAAGTACAACAAAATATTTATTAATTGCTGAACTCGTTGGACTTATTTTCTTTCTGAACTCATTTCTAGTAGTGATTTAGTGCACTATTTAGAATTTTTTGTATACAAGATCATGCCATATAAAAATATAGATACTTTTGTTTCTTCCTTTCAAATCTGGATACATATTATTTGCCCATAGCTGACTGGAACTGTTGAATAGTGGCAAGAGTGGACATCCTCCTTTTATTCCTGATCTTTAGTCTTTCATCATTAAGTATGATGTAGCTCTGGTAAGATGCTAAATTGCTTCAGTCATGTCCATCTCTTTGAGACTCTATGGACTGTAGTCTGCCAGGCTTCTCTGTTCATGGGATTCTCCAGGAAAGAATACTGGAGAGGGTTGCCATGCCCTCCTCCATGAGATCTTCCCAACCCAGGTTTCAAATTCATGTCTCTTACATATCCTGTATTGTCAGGCACTTTGTCTTTACCACTAGCGCCGTGTGGGAAACCCTGATGTAGCTCTGAGATTTTCATATATCTTTCTTGTCATGTAGAGAAAGTTAATTTTTATGATTGCTGATTTTCTTTTTCATGAATGGGTGTTAGATTTTTTTTTTCAATTGTGTTTCATAGATGTATTGAGATAATTATGGTTTTTTTGTGTTTATTCTATATTTATAGATATAGGGTTATATAGAGAGAAGAATTTATAGATACAGGCTATTACATTAATTGATTTTTAGATTTTAAACACACTTTGCATTCTTGGTATATTCCATTTGGTAATAGTGTAAGACCTTTTTTTAATATGTTGCTGGAATTGCTTTACTAGTATTACACTGAGGATATTTGCATCAAAATTCATAAGGGTGTTGGTCTGTAGCATTTTTTATTGATATATTTTTCTCTGGTTTTGATATTGGGGTTATACATTGGTTTTAATATTGGTATTAATACAATTAAATGGAAAGTATTCAGTCTTCTTCCATGTCTTGGAACGTGTTGTAAAGGATTGTGCTAATTATTCTTTAAATGACCAATATCAATAATGTGTGTGCCTGGGATTTTCTTTGTGTGGATATTTTTAATTAATTGCTAATAAGTTTCTTTCCTTTTTCAAGGTTATTCAGATTTTCTATTTCTTCTTAAGTTTATTTTGTCATTATTGTCAAATATATTACATTTTACAGGTACAATAATCATTGCTTTCTAAATCAGTAAGAGAAAAATGAAGAAGAAATATGCAATGATATTGTTTTTTAATAATTATATTTGCTAATATTCCTTGTTTTGTTATTTAAATTAAAATGACTCTCTGGGTTACCTATTTCTTTCTGAACAGTATTTATTATTTCTGAGAGGTACATCTTCTAGAAATGTCTTCTTTCGGTTTTTCCCTATTTGGGAAAATTTTTATTTTGCTTCAATTTCTCAGAAATAATTTTAGTACATATGATTCTTGGCTGTCAGCCACCCTCTCCCCCAACTTTAAATATGTCATCCCATTGCTTTTGGTCCTCCATTGTTTCTGATAAATCAACCAAATTGCTATTTGATTTCCCCTGTATATTACAAGTCGAGGTTTTCTTGTTACTTTGAAGATTTTTTTCTCTTTGTTTTTCTCCTGCAGTATTTTGCTATGATGTTTCTGGGTGTATATTTTATTTTATTCTACTTCAAATTGATTACACTTATTGAATGTGTAGTTTAATGTTTATTACAAATATAATTTCTAAACTATTATTTCTGAGTTTTTTTTTTTTTTTTTCCCTGTTCTTATTTCCCTCTCTTTTTTGTTCTGGTTCTTCCCTTATGTTAGTGCACTAACCAAACATTCCCTGTTTCTCTTGTACTCTGTTTTCTTTCTTCCTCCTCTTTATTATTTCAGTTACACTATCTCGGTTGATATGTGTTCAACTGTGCTGACTCTTTCTTAATGCTAGATCATATTTACTCTAGAGCCCCTCCAGTACATTTTTCATTTTGATTATCATACTTTTCAACTCCAGTATTTTAATTTTTCAGTTTTTTCTATCCTTTAATTTATATTCTCTATTTGATGAGACATTGTTATTATATCTTAATATTCTTTAAGAATTGTTTCATTTGGTTCTTATAATATATTAAACTTTTAGCTTGAGTATAATGTAGTTTGCTGATATCTGAAAATATCAGATTCCTCTTAATACCAACATATTTATTATTTTTTGACACTGACTTTAGGGTTGAACTTCCCCATGCTCTGGTCCAAGTAAATTCAATTTCTTTGGGAAGTGTTACTGAGCTCTTTGTTCTTATTGTCTCTCTCTCCCACTGTGAAAATCCTCTGTGCCACTGTTACAGAAATAGGGATAATGGCCCATTTCTATAAAAATAACATATCTTTTTACCATCAGGGAAGTAAGCAGGGGAAATAACCTCTGATCTTCTCAGCCTGCTATTTTCAACATAGAAACTCCACCCTATGAGAGAGATGGGGCATGAGATATTGGTGCCCAGTATACTTATTTGGGTTAGAGCTTTCAACTTCCAACTGGGTGGTTGGTAGATTAAGAGATTCTCAGATCTCTTGGAAACTCTTGCTTGGTATAAAGCTTCTCTAACATAGAACAATGTGGATGAGAGATTCTGGTGGTCTACTTCTCTAAGGAAGATACTATAGTCCTAGACTTGAAATTGGATGAGAGGAAGCCCTGTGTTCTTGGTTGAACCCTCCTGAGATAGAACTTCCATCACATTGAACCAGTGGGGTTGGAGTGTGTCATGGCTTAGATGTCACACCCTTATTTGCTTAATAAAATTTAGTAGATGTTCTTGAATAAATGTTCCCCAATTTCCCATATGTCCTTAGGGCAACTTCCACAGTCTTTAAATGTTTTCTAAAATAATTATCACCACTTACTTATGGTAAGTACACAGAACTACTCATACTACCACTCAGGAAGTCACTTACACAATTATAGATAATTTTTACTTCTTACTAATACTTTAAAAATAAATTCTAACTTTTCTACAGTAAGCAGAATTTCTCTTTTGAAAGAAAATCCCAATTAGCAACATAAACATTAAAATCTAGGCATTTTCTGTGGAGGGAGTCCACAAGGACAAACATAGAGTCTATAACCAATTCATTAGAAGGATATCTGTGCATTTAACCTGAGCTGTAGGAAGGGCTTGGTCTCTTTTGAGGAGAAAAAGAATTTCATCACTTGCAACAGCATGAAAAAGTCTGGTCAGAATGTAACTATGGCTACCATAAAATGGTTAAGAGGTCTGATGCATTGAAATTCTTATATCATGTGAATCTAGATCTTGATGGGATATAATTTAAATATAACCTACACCAATTTACTCATTTTATAGGTGAAAATTCTATGTAGTCATAGTGAGAATGGCTGGGATCAGGCCTCCAGATTCCCAGGTCTGGGTGTTTCCAATGGGAATAACATTTGACCTACTATTAGCTTGATCCCTGAAATGCATATGATTCTCTGACAAAGCATATAAATTCTGGCAAAGATTTGCAATTTTTAAGTCTAGATTCTGGCACCTACTAGTTGAGTTATTAACTAGGTGAGCCACTCCTCTGAGTTGGAGAAAATACTCCATTTTCAGTATCTAAGGCTCAAATAGAAAATTGTAATAGAAAATAACTTTATAAACTCCAAAATACTTATCAATTCCAGGATTTCTAGCCACAAACAACAGAGCTTGGGCTAACTAGCTTAGAAAAGTGCTGATCGAATAAGACTGCACAGTGTAAAGGATGAGTGGGAAGGCTGGAAAATCACACCTAGCAAACAGGGGGCACAGATGGAGGCAGGGCCAACCAGGAGCAGATGCTGTCACAATCTGGAGACCATCCAGCTGAGGATCATACTCCTGACCCCAACCAGATCCTCACTGCTACATCTTGTTCTCCTCATCACCCTACTTATCATTATTGCTACCTCACCTGAATTCTGATCTTCCTCAAGATTTCAACCATCCAAACCTGTCTTTGGGTGAGTGATGGGGCAGCAGCATCCAGTATCTCCAACTCCCACGGTGGGAATGCAGTCTAGATGCTGAGCAGCTGATTGACAAAGATCCACTGTAAACATTATATATTTTGTGCATAAAAAAATGCACAAAATGCTACTATGATCCATGTGATCTCCCCTCATTCTTGAGAAGCAGTCCAGGAACTTCCAACCTGGCTTGTGATGCAAAAACTTTGAGGCCACAGAGACTGAGTGTCTTGCCCATGCCACACAGCCAGGGACTCATGGAACAAAACCGGGAGGACAATGACCCTGGCATTTTCATACAAACACAACACACCGCCCTCTCTTCGATTCTCAAATCCATTTAAATCCATATATTCTCTGAGTTGGATGAGGAAATGCATGTTGTGTATTGTGCAGACATTATATTTCACAGTTTTTTACTAACCCTGCACATAAAGACATGCATTTTTACAGTTCTGTAAGTGTCATAATTTTGCTGAGTTTTCTAGTGTCTTCATTGCTATAAGACAGTGAAACAGATGACTAATTTATTGAGACAAATCATACCCCAAGAAAACCAGGAGGGGAATGAAGAGGGGGTTGCTGAACCTCTTCAATCTTAGGAACCAAATATTTATCATTCTATTAAGATTTTACTTAGTGGCTCTTAGGAATCCAGCATAAGGATTCACCATCTGAGGTGGAGACAGAGACAGAAAATATGACCCTTGTATAGAAGCTCAGTTTTGGGGAAAATACAATTTAAATGGGAAAAAATGCACAAATAATTTGTGATTATTGGGGATCCACAGCTAAGAAGGTGAAAAAAGAAAACTTAATTTTAAAAATCAGTTTCTCTTAAACTTACTCAAAATTGGAAAAGGTGTACAACAAGGCTGCATATTGTCATCCTACTTATTTAACTTCTATGCAGAGTACATGATGCAAAATACTGGACTGGATGAATCACAAGGTGGAAAAAAGATTTCCAGGAGAAATATCAACAACCTCAGATATGCAAATGATACCATTCTAATGGCAGAAAATGTAGAGAAATTAAAGAGCCTCTTGGTGAGGGTAAAAGAAGAAAGTGAAAAGGCTGACTTAGATGGTGTGGGGAAAATGGAATGCTCTTGTACTGTTGATGGGAATGTAAATTGATATAGCCACTGTGGAAGATAGTATGGAGATTCCTATAAAAACTAGGAATAAAACCACCATATGACCCAGCAATCCCACTCCTAGGCACATACCCTGAGGAAAACAAAATGGAAAAAGACACATGTATCCCATTGTTCGTTGCAGCACTATTTACAATATCTAGAACATGGAAGCAACCTAGATGTCCATTGACAGATGAATGGATAAAGAAGTTGTAGTACTTATACACAATGGAATATTACTCAGCCATAAAAAGGAACAGATTTGAGTCAGTTCTAATGAAGTGGATGAACCTAGAACCTATTACACAGAGTGAAGTAAATCAGAAAGAGAAAGATAAATATCGTATTCTAACACATATATACAGAATCCATAAAAATGGTACTGAAGAATTTATTAACAGGGCAGCAATGGAGAAACAGACATAAAGAATAGATTTATGGACATGGGGGGAGGGGAGGAGAGGGTGAGCTGTATGGAAAGAGTAACAGGGAAACTTACATTATCATACATAAAATAGATAGCCAACGGGAATTTGCTGTAAAGCTCAGGAAACTCAGGGGCTCCAAAAGGGAGGGGATATATGTATACCTATGGCTGATTCATGTCGAGGTTTGACAGAAAAAAAAACAAAATTATGTAAAGCAATTATCCATTGAAAAATAAATATTTTTTTTTAAAGTAAATGGAAAACTCAACATTCAAAAAACCAAAATCATGGCATCTGGTTCCATCACTTCATAGCCAAAAAAAAAAAAAAGGAAAAAATGAAAACCATGACAGATTTTATTTTCTTGGGCTCCAAAATCCCTGAGGCTGGTGATTGCAGCCTTGAAATTAAAAGACACTTGCTCCTTGGAAGGAAAGCTATGGCAAGCCTAGACAGCATGTTAAAACGGAGAGAAATCATCTTGCCAACAAAAGTTCCTGTAGTCAGTTTTTCCAGGAGGCTTCTCAGGTGGCGCTAGTGGTAAGGAACCCACTTGCCAATGCAGAAGACGTAAAGAGACTGGGGTTGGATCCCTGGGTTGAGAAGATTTACTGGAAAAGGAAATGGTAACCTATTCCAGTATTCTTGCCTGGAGAATCCTATGGACAGAGGAGCCTGGAGGGCTACAGTCCATAGTGTCACAAAGAGTCCAAAGGCTCGAAAGACACAACTGAAACAACTTAGCACATATGCACATGGTTTTTCCAGCAGTCATGTATGGATGTGAGAGTTGGACTATAAAGAAGGCTGAACATCAAAAAATTGATGCTTCAGAACTGTGGTGCTGGAGAATATTCTTGAGATTCTTGAGAAGATTCCTCGGACTGCAAGGAAATCAAACCAGTCCATCCTAAAGGAAATCAACCCTGAATATTTGTTGGAAAGATTAATGCTGAAGCTGAAACTCCAACCTTGGCCACCTGATGAGACAATCTGATGCATTGGAAAAGATCCTGATGCTGGGAAAGATTGAAGGCAAAAAGAGGAGGGGGCAACAGAGGATGAGATGGTTACATAGCATCAACCACTCAATGGTCATGAATTTGAGCCAACTCCAGGAGATAAAGAAGGACAAGGAAGCCTGGCATGCTGTAGTCCATGGGGTAGCAAAGAGTTGTACAAGACTTAGTGAGTGAACGGGTAGCAAAGAGTTGTACAAGACTTAGTGAGTGAACAACAACAAATTTGCTTCCTTTGTATTCTTTTTAGCACATATTAAAATTAATGTTTAAGTTTGATTTAAAACCTCAACTTTTAAAATTGGATAGCTTTCTTTTCAAATTTAAAATCTTAAGTCTTTAAAATATAAAGTCTTAGGTACCATTTGAAATTTTTATTTTTGAAACTGGGCAATTCCTAGATCTTACCTACCAGTCTAATGACCTTTTCTCTTTGTAGAGACATATATGCTGTAATTAATGTTTTTATGTAATTTAAATAATGCTCAAAATTCTCCAAGCCAGGCTTCAGCAATACGTGAATCATGAAATTCCAGATGTTCAAGTTGGTTTTAGAAAAGTCAGAGGAACCAGAGACCAAATTGCCAACATCTGCTGAATCATGGAAAAAGCAAGAGAGTTCCAGAAAAGCATCTATTTCTGCTTTATTGACTATGCCAAAGCCTCTGACTGTGTGGATCACAATAAACTGTGGAAAATTCTGAAAGAGATGGGAGTATCAGACCACATGCCCTGCCTCCTGAGAAACCTATATGCAGGTCAGGAAGCAACAGTTAGAGCTGGACATGGAACAACAGACTGGTTCCAAATAGGAAAAGGAGTACATCAAGGCTGTATATTGTCACCCTGCTTATTTAACTTATATACAGAGTACATCATGAGAAACGCTGGACTGGAAGAAGCACAAGCTGGAATCAAGATTTCAGGGAGAAATATCAATAATCTCAGATATGCAGATGGCACCACCTTTATGGCAGAAAGTAAAGAGGAACTAAAAAGCCTCTTGATGAAGGTGAAAGAGAGTGAAAAAGTTGGCTTAAAGCTCAACATTCAGAAAACGAAGTTCATGGCATCTGGTCCCATCACTTAATGGGAAATAGATGGGGAAACAGTGTCAGACTTTATTTTTTGGGGCTCCAAAATCACTGCAGATGGTGATTGCAGCCATGAAATTAAAAGACGCTTACTCCTTGGAAGGAAAGTTATGACCAACCTAGATAGCATATTGAAAAGCAGATACATTACTTGGCTGACAAAGGTCAGCCTAGTCAGTTCAGTTCAGTCACTCAGTTGTGTCCAACTCTTTGCGACCCTATGAATCGCAGCACTCCAGGCCTCCCTGTTCATCACCAACTCCCGGAGTTCACTCAGATTCACGTCCATCGAGTCAGTGATGCCATCCAGCCGTCTCATCCTCTGTCGTTCCCTTCTCGTCCTGCCCCCAATCCCTCCCAGCATCACAGTCTTTTCCAATGAGTCAACTCTTCGCATAAGGTGGCCAAAGTACTAGAGTCTCAGCTTTAGCATCAGTCCTTTCAAAGAAATCCCAGGGCTGATCTCCTTCAGAAAGGACAGGTTGGATCTCCCTGCAGTCCAAGGGACTCTAAAGAGTCTTCTCCAACACTAAAGTTCAAAAGCATCAATTCTTCGGTGCTCAGCCTTCTTCACAGTCCAACTCTCACATCCATACATGACTACTGAAAAAACCCTAGCCTTGACTAGATGGACCTTTCTTGGCAAAGTAATGTCTCTGCTTTTGAATATGCTATCTAGGTTGGTCATAACTTTTCTTCCAAGGAGTAAGCGCCTTTTCATTTCATGGCTACAGTCACCATCTGCAGTGATTTGGGAGCCCCCAAAAATAAAGTCTGACACTGTTTCCACTGTTTCCTCTTCTATATCCCATGAAGTGATGGGACCAAATGCCATGATCTTTGTTTTTTGAATGTTGAGCTTTAAGCCAACTTTTTCACTCTCCTCTTTCACCTTCATCAAGAGGCTTTTTAGTTCCTCTTCACTTTCTGCCATAAGGGTAATGTCATCTGCTTATCTGAGGTTATTGATATTTCTCCCTGCAATCTTGATTCCAGCATGTGTTTCTTCCAGTCCAGCGTTGCTCATGATGTACTCTGCATGTAAGTTAAATAAGCAGGGTGACAATATACAGCCATGACATACTCCTTTTCCTATTTGGAACCAGTCTGTTGTTCCATGTCCACTTCTAACTGTTGCTTCCTGACCTGCAAACAAATTTCTCAAGAGGCAGATCAGGTGGTCTGGTGTTCCCATCACTTTTAGAATTTTCCACAGTTTATTGTGATCCACACAGTCAGAGGCTTTGGCATAGTCAATAAAGCAGAAATAGATGCTTTTCTGGAACTCTCTTGCTTTTTCCATGATTCAGCAGATGTTGGCAATTTGATCTCTGGTTCCTCTGCCTTTTCTAAAACCAGCTTGAACATCTGGCAGTTCACGGCTCACGTATCGCTGAAGCCTGACTTGGAGAATTTTGAGCATTATTTTACTAGCGTGTGAGATGAGTGCATTTGTGTGGTAGTTTGAGCATTCTTTGGAATTGCCTTTCTTTGTTATTGGAATGAAAACTGACCTTTTCCAGTCCTGTGGCCACTGCTGAGTTTTCCAAATTTGCCGGCATATTGAGTGCAGCACTTTCACAGCATCATCTTTCAGGATTTGAAATAGCTCAAATGGAATTCCATCACCTCCACTAGCTTTGTTTGTAGTGATGCTTTCTAAGGCCCACTTGACTTCACATTCCAGAATATATGGCTCTAGGTGAGTGATCACACCATCGTGATTACCTGGGTCGTGAAGATCTTTTTTGTACAGTTCTTCTGTGTATTCTTGCCACCTCTTCTTAATATCTTCTGCTTCTATTAAGTCTATACCATTTCTGTCCTTTATCAAGCCCATCTTTGCATGAAATGTTCCCTTGGTATCTCCAATTTTCTTGACAAGATCCCTAGTCTTTCCCATTCTGTTGTTTTCCTCTATTTCTTTGCATTGATCCCTGAGCAAGGCTTTCTTATCTATTCTTGGTATTCTTTGGAACTCTGCATTCAGATGCTTATATCTTTCCTTTTATCCTTTGCTTTTTGCTTCTCTTCTTTTCACAGCTACTTGCAAGGTCTCCCCAGACAGCCATTTTGCTTTTTTGCATTTCTTTTCCATGGGGATGGTCTTGATCTCTGTCTCCTGTACAATATCACGAACCTCATTCCATAGTTCATCAGGCACTCTATCTATCAGATCTAGTCCCTTAAATCTATTTCTCACTTCCACTGTATAATCATAAGGGATTTTATTTAGGTCATACTTGAATGGTCTAGTGGTTTTCCCTACTTTCTTCAATTTCAGTCTGAATTTGGCATTAAGGAGTTCATTATCTGAGCCACAGTCAGCTTCTGATCTTGTTTTTGTTGACTGTATAGAGCTTCTCCATCTTTGGCTGCAAAGAATATAATCAATCTGATTTTGGTGCTCGCCATCAGGTGATGTCCATGTGTAGAGTCTTCTCTTGTGTTGTTGGAAGAGGGTGTTTGCTATGACCAGTGCATTTTCTTGGCAAAACTCTATGGTTTTTCCAGTGGTCATGTATGGACGCGAGAGGTGGACTGTGAAGAAAGCTGAGCGCTGAAGAATTTATGCTTTTGAACTGTGGTCTTGGAGAAGACTCTTGAGAGTCCCTTGGACTGCAAGGAAATCCAACCAGTCCATTCTGAAGGAGATCAGCCCTGGGTGTTCTTTGCAAGGATTGATGCTAAAGCTGAAACTCCAGTACTTTGGCCACCTCATGCGAAGAGTTGACTCATTGGAAAGGACTCTGATCCTAGGAGGGATTGGGGGCAGGAGGAAAAGGGGACGACAGAGGATGAGATGGCTGGATGGCATCACTGACTCAATGAACGTGAGTTTGAGTGAACCCCGGGAGATGGTGATGGACAGGGAGGCCTGGCGTGCTGCGATTCATGGGGTTGCAAGGAGTTGGACACGACCGAGCAACTGAATTGAATTGCATGCTTTTATATCACCCCTAACTCAAAGCATCTATATTTGATACATATTTAATGGCATTTCTTTCAAGATTTAACTCATTTTGGGGGGCTTGAAATTCTGAACACAACACATCTGACCTATTTCAAATCCTGTGAGCATTTTTTCTCATGAGAAATTTTAGATTTTAATAAAATATTCAGTATACTGAAAAAGAATGTAGAAGCAGCAGTGACTAAGTCCAGCATTGCCCTCAGTCACACGGGCAAGGAGTGCAAACTACAGCCGTTTCCTTTTTGTTGACCCAAAGGAGACCTTTCTTTCCAAGGAGACTGAGTTCTACATTGATGTGAATGAAGTCCCACCCCAGGGTTCCTCTAGGGCTCTTCACAATAACTGTGTTCCAATTCAGGTTGATGTTGATGTGTTCTGGGATGGCTCCTATAGTGGTTTTCATTCTCACAGTATACACAGCAAAGAGCTCAATGTTATTTTGATTTTGAAGTTTCACCCAATTGCACTTTACCAAATGCCATTTCTTTGGTGACATTTCCCCTCCTCTTTGCTTGGATCTAACTCTTCTGATATTAAGAAAAGGAACTATGGGTCGGAAAAGCCAACTCTTCTTAGACAGTTTGCCACTTATTTTGATGGAAAGCCATTTTGCTCTTTTTGAGTTGTCTTCTTTTGTGTGGTAATGGTCATTCCCCATATAGATGTTGTGTGGGATGACTTTGATGGGAGTGTTGTGTGTTATTCGGCCCTCTCTGTCACTGAATCAGCACTTTGCTCTTAGAAAAGCCTGGGGGAGGTACCAGAACCAATTTAGATCATGAAAGCTTAGTATTTCTGTATTTTCTACTGTGGACTCTGGTCACCAAATGCAGAGAAAAGACCCACTCAGCACCATTACACAGATGTACACATTGTGACAGATGGCTTGCTTTTTATTATAACTACTGAAGGTTCTCAAAGAAAAGAGAGTTGTGTAGGATCCGGTGCTCAATCAAAGTTTCTTAGAGGAGTTTGACAGACTACTGACTTAAAAACTAATTTCATAATCCTGAAGCAACCAAACCCCTATAAAACTTAATCAAATATCTGGGCATATTTTAGAGTTTGTAGATTTTTGGCATGTTCTGAATGTACAACCTAAAATAGATAGTCCTGTTGCCAAGTGTGTAGTGTGAAAGTCATTCCTCTGACTCATGAGTTTGACAAATTAATAGATAGTGGATATTACATATTCAAGAGAAAACGGAAAACACTTGCAGAATGGTATGGTAAAGACTAATGAAAATCTATTTTCCCATAAAGCAATGAAAACATTGGAAAAAATTTTTTATGGCAATCTCTCAAAACCCTGGAGAATAACTCAAAATTAACACCCAAGGAAAATGGCTAAATATAAGTAATAACAGACAGTTTGTGTAATTTTAACTTACCTTATTTCCATCTTGCTCTATTCAGTAACCTTGAAAACTGACAGACTTGCCATCATAATAGTTTTGGTAAACAATAGGCTAAAGGCTACCAGGCAGAATAGATTTTGAGGTCTCCCCAAAGCCTCATCTGAGCTTCCCTGGTGGTTCAGATGGTAAAGCGTCTGCCCGCAATGCGGAAGACCCGGATTCTATCCCTGGATCGGGAAGATCCTGTGGAGAAGGAAATGGCAACCCACTCCAGTACTTTTGCCTGGAAAATTCCATGAACTGAGGAGCCTGATAGGCTACAGTCTATGAGGTCGCAAAGAGTCGGACACGACTGGGCGACTTCACTTTCACTTTCAAAGTCTCATTTGCATAGAATTATCATTATTTAAAATATATAGCAGTTCCCTTGAAAAAGCCTACTCACAGGCTTTGTTTTTATTTGACTTGACCCAGAGCACATTC
Organism: Bubalus kerabau; assembly: GCF_029407905.1. NCBI lineage: Eukaryota > Metazoa > Chordata > Mammalia > Artiodactyla > Bovidae > Bubalus > Bubalus kerabau. The sequence goes on from NC_073626.1 coordinate 56,542,689, forward strand.
AATGCAAATAGCTTTTTCCCAAAGTCATCTATCAAATAATCAGTGTAATTTGATTAACATTGCAGCTGCTTTCTGTTGTAATAACAGTTGGAACTAACACAAAGCCACCAAAAAATTTAAAAGGAAAATCTGGAGAATTAGGTATCCATAAAGGTATCCATAAAGGGGCTTCCCTGGTGGCTCAGAGTCTGCCTGAAATATGGGAAACCTGGGTTCGATTCCTTGGTCAGGAAGATCCCCTGGAGAAGGAAATGGCAAGCCATTCCAGTACTATTGCCTGGAAAATCCCATGGACAGAGGAGCCTTGCAGTTTACAGTCCATGGGATTGCAAAGAGTAGAACACGACTGAGCAACTTGACATTTTTACAAAGGGTCCTGAAAGCTCTGATGGATTAATGAAAATCTGGGAGATATCATGCATTTGCAGGTCTGAATGTCATAGAAAATTCTGAGACAGTCCTATTCTCTCCCTTGGGCTGAATATGAGGCTATGCACAAACAAGCAGTGAGGGCTAAGGCAAAGTTACCATCTACCAGGCTGATTGTTAAACCAGTGCCCTAATCTACACACAGAGCCCCTCACTAGAGGCTGGGGGACTTCTCAGATCAAGATATTAGGTAAGTATCAGTATAGTTATTGACTGACCTGTTAGACAGCCAAGCAGAGACTTCAGTGGCTACATACAAAAAAGAGTACAGAATTTACAGATTTAGTTCAGAAAGGCCAACAAACAAACACCAATAACAACTTCTCATTGGCCCTAGCATGATAATAGGCATATTGATCAGTTGATTAGTATCAAGAGTCATTAATAAACCCTTGCATTTATGTTCAATCAATCTGCAACCAGAGTGCTAAAATAATTAAGTAGAAAAATAGTGTTTCAACAAATTTTGTTAGGATAACTGGATATCTATATTCAAAAGAATGAAAAGAACCCCTTGTAACTAACTGCCTCTTCTTTTGCCTATATACTTTATGTTCCTCTGTATTATTCTAAAAAACAAATTCAGTATGCTTCATCCAGACTTGTTTAAAACATAGCCATTTCTTTTTCATGTATTTCTGCTTGGATTTTTATGACTTATTTCCTTCTATTAACTTTTTTTTTTTTTTGGTCATTCTTTATCTAGTTGCTTTACGTGTGAAGTTGTGTTGTTTATGTGATGTATCTCTTATTTCGTGAGGTAGGCTTGTATTGCTATGAACCTCCTTCTTAACACTATTTTTACTGAATCCCACAGGTGTGGGCTGTCATGTTTTCACTGTAATTTATTTCTTTGCATATTTTTGCTTCTTTTTTAATTTCTTTAGTGATCTGTTTGTTATTCAGAAGTGTGTTTTTTAACCTCTATATGTTTGTGCTTTTAATATCCACCCCCTACCCTGTGGCTGATATCTAATCTTATAGCACTATGATCAGAAAAGATGCTTGAGATGATTGCATTTTTTTTTAAACTCACCCAGGCTAGATTTGTGGCCCAGGATGTGATCTATCCTGGAGAATGTTCCACGTGCACTTGAGAAAAGGTGAAATCCTTTATTCTGGGGTGGAATGCCCTGTAGATATCAATTAGATCTAACTGGTCTAATATATCATTTAAATCTTGTGTTTCCTTGATAATTTTCTGTCTGGATTATCTGTTCCTTGTTGTGAGTGGGGTACTAAAGTCTGCCATTATTACTGTGTTTCTGTCAATTTCCCTTTTAATTCCTGTTAGTATTTGTCTTATATATTGAGGTGCTCCTATGCTGGGTGCATATGTACTTATAATTGTTATATCTTCTTGGATTGATCCCTTGATCATTATGTAGTGTCCTTCTTTGTCTTTTATAACAGTCTTTATTTTAAAATCTATTTTATCTGATATGAGTATTGCTACTCCCACTTTCTTTTGGTCTCCATTTGCATGAAATACGGTTTGCCTGGGAAACAAACAGAGATCATTCTGTCGTTTTTGAGATTGCATCCAAGTACTGCATTTCGGACTCTTTTGTTGACCATGATGGCTACTCCATTTCTTCTAAGGGATTCCTGCCTGCAGTAGTAGATATAATGGTCATCTGAGTTAAATTCACCCATTCCAGTCCATTTTAGTTTGCTGATTCCTAGCAGGTTGACGTTCACTCTTGCCATCTCCTGTTTGAACACTTCCAATTTGCCTTGATTCGTGGACCTAGCATACCAGGTTCCTATACAATATTGCTCTTTACAGCATCGGACCTTGCTTCTATCACCAGTCACATCCACAACTGTGTGTTATTTTTGCTTTGGCTCCATCCCTTCATTCTTTCTGGAGTTATTTCTCCACTAATCTCCAGTAGCATATTGGGCACCTACCGACCTGGGGAGTTCCTCTTTCAGTATCTTATCATTTTGCCTTTTCATACTGTTCATGGGGTTCTCAATGTAAGAATACTGAAGTGGTTTGCCATTCCCTTCTCCAGTGGACCACATTCTATCAGACATCTCCACCATGACCTGTTCGTCTTGGGTGGCCCCACACGGAATGGCTTAGTTTCATTGAGTTAGACAGGGCTGTGGTCCGTGTGATCAGATTGGCTAGTTCTCTGTGATTATGGTTTCAGTGTGTCTGCCCTCTGATGCCCTCTTGCAACACCTACTGTCTCACTTGGGTTTCTCTTACCTTGGATGTGAGGTATCTCTTCATGGCTGCTCCAGCAAAGCGCAGCCTCTGCTCCTTACCTTGGACGAGGTCATCCCTCCTGGCCTTGAACGTGGAGAAGCTCCTCTCGGCCCTCCTGCACCCGCACAGCTGCCGCTCCTTGGACGACAGAATGATCTCTGTTCGTTGCCAAAGCAAACCATCCAATATCACAGTGATCACAGCCCATGCCCCAACCAGTAATGCTGAAGAAGCTGAAGCTGTATGGTTCTACGAAGACCTACAAGACCTTCTAGAACTAACACCCCCAAAAGATGTCCTTTTAATTATAGGGGACTGGAATGCAAAAGTAGGAAGTCAAGAAACACCTGGAGTAACAGGCAAATTTGGCCTTGGAATACAGAATGAAGCAGAGCAAAGGCTAATAGAGTTCTGCCAAGAGAACACTCTGGTCATAGCAAACACCCTCTTCCAACAACACAATAAAAGCATCTACACATGGACATCACCAGATGGTTAACACTGAAATCAGATTGATTATGTTCATTGCAGCCAAAGATGGAGAAGCTCTATACAGTCAGCAAAAACAAGACCAGGAGCTGACTGTGGCTCAGACCATGAACTCCTTATTGCCAAATTCAGACTTAAATTGAAGAAAGTAAGGAAATCCACTAGACCATTCAGGTATGACCTAAATCAGATCCTTTATGATTATACATTGGAAGTGAGAAATAGACTTAAGTGACTAGATTTGATAGACAGAGTACTTAATGAACTATGGGCGGAGGTACAGGAGACAGGGATCAAGACAATCACCATGAAAAAGAAATGCAAAAAAGCAAAATGGCTGTCTGAGGAGGTCTTACAAATAGCTGTGAAGAGAAGTGAAGTGAAAAGCAAAGGAGAAAAGGAAAGATTTACACATTTGAATGCAGAGTTCCAAAGAATAGCAAGGAGACATAAGAAAGCCTCCCTCAGTGATCAGTGCAAGAAATAGAGAAAAACAAGAGAATGGGAAAGGCTAGATATCTCTTCAAGAAAATTAGAGATACCAAGGGAATATTTCATGCAAAGATGGGCTCAATAAAGGACAGAAATAGTAGGGACTAACAGAAGCAGAAGATATTAAGAAGAGATGGCGAGAATACACAGAAGAACTGTACAAAAAAGATCTTCACAACAAAGATAATCACGATGGTGTGATCACTCACCAAAAGCCAGACATCCTGGAATGAGAAGTCAAGTGGGTAAGGCCCGCTTACTACGAGCATCATTACAAACAAAGCTAGTGGAGGTGATGGAATTCCAGCTGAGTTATTTTAAATCCTAAAAGATGATGCTGTGAAAGTGCTGCACTCAATATTCCAGCAAAATTAGAAAACTCGGCAGTGGCCACAGGATTGGAAAAGGTAAGTTTTCATTCCAAAGAAAGGCAATACCAAAGAACGCTCAAACTACCACACAATTGCACTCATCTCACATGCTAGTAAAGTCATGCTCAATATTCTCCAAGCCAGGCTTCAGGAATATGTGAACCATGAAATTCCAGCTGTTCAAGCTGGTTTTAGAAAAGGCATAGGAAGCAGAGATCAAATTGCCAACATCTGCTGGATCATGGAAAAAACAACAGAGTTCCAGAAAAACATCTATTTCTGCTTTATTGACTATGCCAAAGCCTTTGACTATGTGGATCACAATAAACTGTGGAAAATTCTGGAAGTGATGGGAGTACCAGACCACCTGACCTGCCTCTGAGAAACCTATATGCAGGTCAGGAAGCAACAGTTAAAACTAGACATGGAACAACAGATTGGTTCCAAATAGGAAAAGGAGTACGTCAAGGCTGTATATTGTCACCCTGCTTATTTAATTTATATGCAGAGTACATCATGAGAAATGCTGGGCTGGAAGAAGCACAAGCTGAAATCAAGGTTGCCAGGAGAAATATCAATAACCTCAGATATGCAGATGACACTACCGTTATGGCAGAAAGCGAAGAGGAAGTAAAAATCCTCTTGATGAGAATGAAAGAGGAGAGTCAAAAAGTTGGCTTAAAGCTCAACATTCAGAAAACGAAGATCATGGCATCTGGTCCCATCACTTCATGGGAAACAGATGGGGAAACAGGGGAAACAATGTCAGACCTTTTTTTTGGGCTCCAAAATCACAGCAGATGATGATTGCAGCCATGAAATGAAAAGACGCTTACTCCTTAGAAGAAAAGTTATGACCAACCTAGATAGCATATTGAAAAGCAGAGACATTACTTTGCCAGCAAAGGTCCGTCTAGTCAAGGCTATGGTTTTTCCAGTGGTCATGTATGGTTGTGAGAGTTGGACTGTGAAGAAAGCTGAGCGCTGAAGAATTGATGCTTTTGAACTGTGGTGCTGGAGAAGACTCTTGCGAGTCCGTTGGACTGCAAGGAGATCCAACCAGTCCATCCTAAAGGAGACCAGTCCTTGGTATTCATTGGAAGGACTGATGCTGAGGCTGAAACTCCAATACTTTGGCCACCTCATGCGAAGAGTTGACTCATTGGAAAAGATCCTGATTCTGGGAGGGATTGGGGCCAGGAGGAGAAGGTGATGCAAGAGGATGAGATGGCTGGATGTCATTACTGACTCAATGCACATGAGTTTGGGTGAATTCTGGGAGTTGGTGATACACAGCGAGGCCTGGCGTGCTGTGATTCATGGGGTCACAAAGAGTCAGACATGACTGAGAGACTGAACTGAACTGCATGAAATATCTTTTTCCAGCCTCTCACTTTCAGTCTGTATGCATCTCTAGGCTTGAGGTAGGTCTCTTGTAGACAGCATATATAGGGGTCTTGTTTTTGTATCCATTCAGCCAATCTTTGACTTTTGGTTGGAGCATTTAGATCATTTATGTTTAAGGCAATTTTTGATAAGTATGATCCTGTTACCATTTACCGTATTGCTTTGGGTTCATTTTTATAAATCTTTTCTGTGTTTCCTGCCTAGAGAAGATCTTTTAGCATTTGTTGAAGAGTCGGTTTGGTGGTGCTAAATTCATAGATTTTGCTTGTCTATAATTGTTTCGATTTTTCCTTGCTGCATAGAGTTATCTTGATGTGGGTTTTTTTTTTTTTCTTTCATCAATTTAACTCTTCCAGAAAAATGCAGAGGAAGGAAAGCTCCCAAATTCATTATATGAGGCCACTGATACCAAAACCAGACAAAGATGCCACAATAAAACAAAAATACAAGCCAATATCACTGATGAATGTAGATGCAAAAATCCTCAAGAAAATTCTAGCAAACATAATCCAACAACCTATTAAAAAGATCATACATCATGACCAAGTAGGCTTTATTTCAGGGATACAAAGATTCTTCAGTATTTACAAATCAATCAGTGTGATACACCATATTAACAAATTGAAAGATAAAAACCATATGATTATTTCAATAAATGCAGAGAAAGCCTTTGACAAAATTGACAAAATTTAACACTCCTTTCCAATAAAAACTCTCAAGAAAGTAGGCATAGAAGGAATATATATCAACGTAATAAAAACCCACATACTACAAACCCACAGCAAACATTATCCTCAATGGTGAAAAATTGAAAGCATTCCCTCTAAAATCAGGAACAAGACAAGGGTGTCCACTCTCATCACTACTAATCAACATAGTTTTGGAGTCATAGTCACAGAAATCAGAGAATAAAAAGAAATAAAATAAATTCAGATTGGAATAAAGTAATAAAACTCTCACTGTTTGCAGATGACATGATCTTCTACATGGAAAACTCTAAAGATGACAACAGAAAACTACTGGAGCTAATCAATGAATAGAGTAAAGTTCCAGGATAAAAAATTTATACACAGAAATTTGCATTCCTATAAACTAACAACAAAAAATCAGATAGAGAAAGTAAGGAAACAATCCCATTCATTTTTGCAACAAAAGAGAATGAAATATTTAGGAATAAATTTACCTAAATAAACAAAAGACCTGTACACAGAAAGCTATGAAACACTGAAAAAGAAATCACATGTGACACAAATAGTGGAGAAATATACCATGTTCTTGCATTCAAGAATCAATATAGTGAAAATGAGTATACTACCCAAAGTAACCTATAGATTCAATGCAATACCTATCAAAATACCAATGGTATTTTACACAGAAGTAGAACAAATATTTTCAGAATTTGTATGGAAACACAAAAGACCCTGAATAGCCAAAGCAATCTTGAGAAAGAAAAATGGAATTGGAGGAATCAACTTTCCTGACTTCAGACTAATTAAACTTAAATTTTAAGTTTAAATTAAATTTAATCTAAATTTAATTTTATACCTTATTAAACTTAAAAACTTTTGCACAATGAAAGAAACTTTAAGCAAGATGAAAAGACAGTCCTCAGAATGGGAGAAAATCATAGCAGTTGAAACAATGGACAAAGAATGAATCTCGAAAATATACAAGCAGCTCATGCAGCTCAATACCAGAAAAATGAAAAACCCAGTCAAAAAGTGGGGAAAAGACCAAAACAGATATTTCTCCAAAGAAGACATACAGATGGCTAATAAACACTTGAAAAGATGCTAAACATCAGTCATTATTAGAGAAATGCAAATGAAAACCACAATGAGGTATCATATCACAGCCGTCAGAATGGCCATCATCAAAAAGTCTACAAACAATAAATGCTGGAGGGAGTGTTGAGAAAAGGGAACCCTCTTACAATGTTGGTGGGAATGCAAACTGAAACAGCCACTATGGAGAACAGTGTGGAGATACCTTAAAAAACTGGTAATAGAACTGCCATATGACCCAGCAATCCCACTGCTGGGTATACATCCTGAGCAAAACAGAACTGAAAGAGACACATGTATCCCAATGTTTATTGAAGCACTATTTGCAATAGCTAGGACACAGAAGCAACCTAAATGTACATTGGCCAATGAATGGATAAGGAAGCTGTAGTACATATATGCAATGGAATTGTTACTCAACTATAACAATGAACTCATTTGAGTCAGTTCTAATGAGGTGGATGAACCTGGAGCATATTATACAGAGTAAGGAGGTCAGAAAGAGAAAGACAAATGCTGTATATCAGCACATATATATGGAATTTAGAAAGATAGTAGCTATGATCCTACATGCGGGGCAGCCAAGGAGACAAAGATGCAAAGAACAGACTTTTGGACTCAGTGGAAGAAGGCAAGCATGTGATGATTTGAGAGAATAGCATTAATACATGTACATTACCATATGTAAAATGGACGACCAGTGCAAGTTTGGTGCATGAAGCAGAGCACCCAAAACTATTTGGTGACAACCCAGAGGGATAGTGTGGGGAGGAAGGTGGGAGGGGATTCAGGATGGTGGAGACACATGTATACCTGTGACCAATTCATGTTGATGTATGGAAAAACCATTAAAATATTGTAAAGTAATTATTCTCCACTTAAAATTAATTAACTACTAAAAAAAAAAATAGCCATGATGCAACTAATTTACTTTTTTAAAATGAGCTGTTTAAATTCAACAAATACTAATCAGTGCTTAAATTTTCACTACTTTTTTAATAAATATTTTTTCCAAAGCTTTTGATTGTGTGGACCACAACAAACTCTGAAAAATTCTTAAAGAGATAGGAATACCTGACCTACCTGACCTGCCTCTTGAGAAATCTGTATGCAGGTCAGGAAGCAACAGTTACAACTGGAAATGGAACAACAGACTGGTTCCAAAAAGGGAAAGGACTACATCAAGGCTGTATATGGTCACCCTGCTTATTTAACTTATATGCAGTGTACATCATGAGAAACACTGGGCTGAATGAAGCACAAACTGGAATCAAGAATGTCAGGGGAAATATCAATAACCTCAGATATGCAGATGACACCACTCTTATTGCAGAAAGCAAAGAAGAACTAAAGAGCCTCTTGATGAAAGTGAAAATATTGGCTTAAAACTCAACATTTGGAGAACTAAGATCATGGCCTCCATCCCCATCACTTCATGGCAAATAGATGGGGAAACAGTAGAAACAGTGTCAGACTTTATTTTTTGGTCTCCAAAATCACTGCAGATGGTGACTGCAGACATGAAATTAAAAGACACTTGCTCCTTGGAAGAAAAGTTATGACCAACCTAGACAGCATATTAAAAAGCAGAGATGGGGGCTGTCCTAAGATGGCAAGGAATAGGACAGGGAGACCACTTTCTCCCCCACAAATTCATTGAAAGAACAATTGAACACTGAGCAAATTTCACAAAACAACTTCTGAATGCTGGCAGAGGACATCAGGCACCCAGAAAAGCAGCCCATTATCTTCAAAAGGAGGTAGGACAAAATATAAAAGATAAAAAGAGAGACAAAAGAGTTAGGGATGGAGATCCATCCCGGGATGGGAGTCTTAAAAGAGGAGAAGTTTATAAGCACCAGGAAACCCTCTCACTGGCGGGTCTGTGGGGAGTTTTGGAATCTCAGAGGACAACATAACTGGGAGGAAAAATAAATAAATAAAAGCCACAGATTACATGCCTAATGGCAACTCCCAGCAGAGAAGTACCCCAGAGGCTCGCATCCACCACCAGAATGTAGGGGCTGAATAGGGAGGATCGGGCTGCATAGCTTAGGATAAGAACTAGGCCTGAATGCCTTGACCTTTGAGGGCAATCTGAGGGAACTAACATGAGATAGCAACCTAAGCTGTGGGATAACCAGAGGGAGAGAGGAATAAAAAAAGAGAGAGAACTATCCCGCAAAAAGCCCTAACCTAAGGCACTGCCAGTCCCACTCACAGAACAAAGGACTGAGCAAATACCAGAGGAGAGCTAGCCGGCTGTGGATCGGCCCATCCCCTGCCGGAGACAGGGAGGCAGGAGAGGGGAAGCCAGAGCCAGAAAGGGGCAAACTCAGCCCCAGAGATGGCATCACCTACCAAACTGCAAGCAGGCTCCCAGTTGCTAATCAAGACTTCTTGGGATTCTGGATGGTTGACATCTGCCGGGAGGGTCTTAGCCAGAGATCAGCTCCCCAGAAGCTGGCACACCTGAGACAATGCACCTGTGCCTGCTGCACGCCCAGGAAACTGAACAACTGGGATGGGGAGGTGATAAGACACACTCTGTGCCTGCGGAGAGTGCACTCGCCAAGCACCTGGTCGTCTGAGCTGCTCAGACCTGGGAAGGGCACAAAACACAGGCCCAACCAAGTCTGCGCCTTTGTTGTGTACCCGAGAACATGAACCTGAGCTGCTTAGACCTGGGAAATGCATGCAACCCAGGGCCTGCTTTAGGCAGTTCAGCAGCAGAGCAACCTGGAGCCTGAGCAGTGTAGACCGTGAAAGCACACACGCTGTGAGTGGGGGCAAAAGTGCGGCCCAGACACTGTGAGCACTCCCCACACATGCCAGTGATATTTATTTGCAGTGTTCCTCTCTCCCCACAGTACAGCTGAACAAGTGAGCCTAAATAAACGACTAACTTTGCCCTCTTGTGTCAGGGCAGAAATTAGACACTGAAGAGACCTGCAAACTGAAGCAGCCAAATAAACAGAGGGAACCACTTTGGAAGTGACAGGTGCAACAGATTAAAACCCTGTAGTTAACACCAACTACATGGGAAGGGGCCTATAGGTCTTGAGAAGTATAAGCTGGAACAAGGAACTATCTGAAACTGAACTGACCCCACACTGCCCACAACAGCTCCAGAGAAATTCCTAGATATATTTTTACTATTATCATTTTTTTTACTTAAAGTGTTTTTCTTTTTCTTTAAGTCCTCTGTTACTCCTTTAATTTTCAGCTTTATAACCTACTATTACTTTGCAAAAAAAAGACCCTACTTTTTAAAGAAAATTTCATATATATTTCTTATACTTTTGTGATTTTTTTTAATATTGTATTTTTGAGAATCTAACCTCTAACTAGATTTTTAATCTTTGATTTATGCTTTTTGTTATCAATTTTGTACCTTTAAGAATCCAATCTTCAGTACCCATTTTTACTTAGGAGTGTGATTACTGGCTTGATTACTCTCTCCCCCTTTTGACTCTCCTTTTTCTCCCCCAAGTCACCTCTATCTGTTCCCTCCCCCTTCTCTTCTCTACCCAACTCTGTGAATCTTTGTGTGTGTTCCAGGCTGTGGAGAACACCTAGGGAATAGAGTACTGCCTAGATCTCTCTCTCCCCTTTTGATTCTCCCTTTTCTCCTCTTGCTCACCTCTATCTCCTACCTCCCTCTTCTCTTCTCTGTGTAACTCCGTGAACATCTCTGAGGGTTTGAGACTGTGGAGAGCACATAGGGAAGTGATTACTGGCTAGCTTGCTCTCTCTCCTTTTGATCCCTCCTCTTCTCCTCTCTGCGTAACTCCGTGAACATCTCTGAGGGTTTGAGACTGTGGAGAGCACATAGGGAAGTGATTACTGGCTAGCTTGCTCTCTCTCCTTTTGATCCCTCCTCTTCTCCTCCTGGTCACCTCTATTTCCCTCCTCCATTTTCTCTTCTCCATGTAACTCTGTGGACCTTCCCAGGTATCCCTCTCTGTGGTGAATTCTTTCACCATTAACCAAAAGTTTTTCATTGATGGTGTATGGATGGAAAAGTCTTGAGGCAACTGTAAGAATAAGACTGAAAACCAGAGGCAGGAGACTGAAGTCCAAAACCTGAGAGCACCAGAGAACTCCTGACTCCAGGGAACGTTAATCAATAAGAGCTCATCCAAAAGCCTCCATACCTACACTGAAACCAAGCACCCCCCAAGAGCCAACAAGTTCCATAGCAAATTATCATACCATGCAAATTATCCAACAACACAGGAACATAGCCCTGACCTTCAATATACAGGCTTCCCAAAGTCACACCAAACCTATAGACACCTCAAAACTCACTACTGGACACTTCATTTCATTCTAGAGAGAAGAATTCCATCTCCACCAACCAGAACACCGACAGAAGCTTCCCTAACCAGGAAACATTGACAAGCCACTTGACCAACCCCACCCATAGGGAGGAACCTCCACAATAAAGAGGAACTGCAATCTGCCAGAATACAGAAAGGCCACCCCAAACACATCAATCTAAACAAGATGAAAAGTCAGAGAAATACTCAGCAGGTAAAGGAACAGGATAAATGCCCACCAAAACAAAAAAAAAGAAGAGGAGATAGGGAGTCTACCTGAAAAATAATTCAGAATAATGATAGTAAAAATGATCCAAAATCTTGAAAACAAAATGGAGTTACAGGTAAATAGGCTGGAGACAAGGATTGAGAAGATGCAAGAAATGTTTAACAAGGACCTAGAAGAAATAAAGAGTCAATCAATAATGAATAATACAATAAATGAGACAAGAAACACTCTGGAGGGAACCAAAAGTCAAATAACGAAGGCAGAAGATAGGATAAGTGAAGTAGAAGATAGAATGGTAGAAATAAATGAAGCAGAGAGGAAAAAAGGAAAAAGAATGAAAAGAAATGAGAACAACCTCAGGGACCTCTGGGACAATGTGAAACACCCCAACATTCAAATTATAAGAGTCCCAGAAGAAGATGACAAAAAGAAAGGCCATGAGAAAATACTTGAGATAGTATTTGAAAACTTCCCTAAAATGGGGAAGGAAATGGTCACACAAGTCCAAGAAACCCAGAGAGTCGCAAACAGGATAAGCCCAAGGAAAAATACCCCCAAAACACATATTAATCAAATTAACAAAGATCAAACAGAAAGAACAAATATTAAAAGCAGAAAGGGAAAACAACAAATAACACACATGGGGATTCCCATAAGGATAGCAGCTGATCTTTCAATAGAAACACTTCAGGCCAGAAAGGAATGGCAGGACATACTTAAAATGATGAAAGAGAATAACCTACAACCCAGATTACTGTACCCAGCAAGGATCTCATTCAAATATGAAGGAGAAATCAAAAGCTTTACAGACAAGCAAAAGCTGAGAGAATTCAGCACTGCCAAACCAGCTCTTCAACAAATGCTAAAGGATATTCTTCAGACAGGAAACAGGAAACATGATATATAAACTCGAACCCAAAGCAGCAAAGTAAATGGCAATGGGATCATACTTATAAATAATTACCTGAAATGTAAATGGGTTGAATGCCCCAATCAAAAGACAAAGACTAGCTGAACGGATACAAAAACAAGACCCCCTATATATGTTGTCTACAAGAGACCCACCTCAAACCTAGCGACACATACAGACTAAAGTGAAGAGCTGGAAAAAGATATTTCATCTAAATGGAGACCAAAAAAAAAAAAAAAAAAAAAAAAAACAGAAAAAGAAAAAGCAGGAATAACAATACTCATATCAGATAAAGTAGACTTTAAAACAAAGGCTCTGAAAAGAGACAAAGAAGGACACTACATAATGATCAAAGGATCAATCCAAGAAGAATATACAACAATTATAAATGTATATGCACCCAACATAGGAGCATCACAATATGTAAGGCAAATGCTAACAAGTATGAAAGGGGAAATTAACGATAAAACAATTATAGTGGGAGACTTTAATATCCCACTCACACCTATGGATAGATCAACTAAACAGAAAATTAACAAAGAAACACAAACTTTAAATGACACAATCGACCAGATGGACCTAATTGATATCTATAGGACATTTCACCCAAAAACAATGAATTTCACCTTTTTCTCAAGTGCACATGGAACCTTCTCCAGGAGAGATCACATCCTGGGCCATAAATCTAGCATTGGTAAATTCAAAGAACTTGAAATCATTCCAAGCATCTTTTCTGACCACAATGCATTAAGATTAGATATTAATTACAGGGAAAAAAAACTATTAAAAATTCCAACATACAGAGGCTAAACAACAGCTTCTGAATAACCAACAAATCACAGAAAAAATCAAAAAAGAAGTCAAAATATGCATAGAAACAAATGAAAATGAAAACACAATCCAAAACCTATGGGACACTGTAAAGGCAATGCTAAGGGGAAGGTTCATAGCAATACAGGTTTACCTCAAGAAACAAGAAAAAAGTCAAATAAATAACCTAATTCTACACCTAAAGCAACTAGAAAAGGAAGAAATGAAGAACCCTAGGGTTAATAGAAGGAAAGAAATCTTTAAAATTAAGGCAGAAATAAATGCAAAAGAAACAAAAGAGACCATAGCAAAAATCAACAAAGCTAAAAGCTGGTTCTTTGAGAAGATAAATAAAATTGACAAACCATTACCCAGATTCATCAAGAAACAAAGGGAGAAGAATCAAATCAACAAAATCACAAATGAAAATGAAGCAATCACCTGTGGCGGATTCATTTTGATATTTGGCAAAACTAATACAGTTATGTAAAGTTTAAAAATAAAATAAAATTAAAAAAAAAAACAATTAAAATGATACTTGTCACATCATGAAAAAAAAAAAAAAAACAGACAGCACAGAAATACAAAGGATCATAGAAACTACTATCAGCAACTATATGCCAATAAAATGAACAACTTGGAAGAAATGGACAAATTCTTAGAAAAATATAACTTTCCAAAACTGAACCAGGAAGAAATAGAAAATCTTAACAGACCCATCACAAGCATGGAAATCTAAACTGTAATCAGAAATCTTCCAGCAAACAAAAGCCCAGGAGAGATGGTTTCACAGCTGAATTCTACCAAAAATTTAGAGAAGAGATAGCACTGATCTTACTCAAACTCTTCCAGAAAATTTCAAGGAACATAAACTTCCAAACTCATTCTATGAGGCCAGCATCACCCTAATACCAAAATCAGACAAAGATGCCACAAAATAAGGAAACTACAGGCCAATATCACTGATGAACATAGATGCAAAAATCCTTAACAAAATTCTACCAAACAGAATCCAACAACATATTGTAAAGGATCATACATCATGACCAAGTGGGCTTTATCCCAGAAGTGCAAGGATTGTATAATATCCACAAATCAATCAATGTAATACACCACATTACCAAATTGAAAGATAGGAACCATATGATTATCTCAATAGATGCAGATAAAGCCATTTAGAGGATTCAACATCCATTTATTATAAAAATCCTCCAGAAAGCAGGCATAGGAGGAACATACCTCAACATAATAAAAGCTGTATATGACAAACCCACAGCAAACATTATCCTCAATGGTGAAAAATTGAAAGCATTTCCCCTAAAGTCAGAAACAACACAAGGGTGCCCACTCTCATACTACTATTCAACATAGTTTTTGAAGTTTTGGCCACAGCCATTAGAGCAGAAAAATAAATAAAAGGAGTCAAGATTAGAAAAGGAGAAATGAAACTCACTGTTTGCACATGGCATGATCCTCTACATAGAAAACCCTAAAGACTCCACCAGAAAATTACTAGAGCTGATCAATGAATATAGTCAAGTTGAAGGATATAAAATGAATACACAGAAATCCCTTGCATTTCTATACACTAACAATGAGAAAACAGAAAGAGAAATTAAGGAAACAATTCCATTCAGCATTGCAAAGAAAAGAATAAAATATTTAGGACTATATCTACTTAAAGAAACAAAAGACTTATATATAGAAAACTATAAAACACTGATGAAAGAAATCAAAGAGGACACAAATAGATGGAGAAATATACCATGACTTTCTTCCAGTCATGGACTGGAAGAAAATGAGTATACTACCCAAAGAAATCTACAGATTCAGTGCAATCCCTATCAAGCTACCAATGGTATTTTTCACAGAACTAGAACAAATAATTTCACAATTTGTATGGAAATACAAAAAGCCTCAAATAGCCAAAGCAATCTTGAGAAACAAGAATAGAATGGGAGGAATCAACCTGCCTGATTTCAGGCTATACTACAAAGCTACAGTCATCAAGACAGTATGGTACTGGCACAAAGACAAAAATATAGAACAATGGAACAAGATAGAAAACACAGAGATAAATTCACACACCTATGGACACCTTATCTTTGACAAAGGAGGCAAGAATATACAATGGATTAAGACAATCTCTTTAACAAGTGGTGCTGGGAAAATTGGTCAACACTTGTAAAAGAATGAAACAAGAACACTTTCTAACACCATACTGAAAATAAACTCAAAACGTAAGACTAGAAACTATAAAACTCCTAGAGGAAAACATAGGCAAAATACTCTCTGATATAAATCACAGCAGGACCCTCTATGACTCACCTTCCAGAGTAATGGAAATAAAAGCAAAAATAAACAAATGGGGCCTAATTAAAATTAAAAGCTTTTGCACAACGAAGGAAACTATAAGCAAAGTGAAAAGACAGCCTTTAGAGTGGGAGAAAATAATTGTAAATGAAGCAACTGACAAGGAATTAATCTCAAAAATATACAAGCAACTCCTGCAGCTCAATTCCAGAAAAATTAGCGACCCAATGTAAAAATGGGTCAAAGAACAGACATTTCTCCAAAGAAGAAATACATATGGCTAACAAACACATGAAAAGATGCTCAACATCACTCATTATCAGAGAAATGCAAATCAAACCACAAAGAAAGTTGAAAGTTAGTTGAAAGTTAAGTCACTCAGTCGTGTCTGACTCTTTGTGACCCCCGTGGACTGTAGCCCACCAGGCTTCTCCGTCCATGGGATTCTCCAGGAAAGACTACTGTAGTGGGTTGCCATTTCCTTCTCCAGAGGATCTTCCTGACCCAGGGATCGAATCCAGGTCTCCCACATTAGAGGCAGATGCTTTAACCTCTGAGCCACCAGGGAAGCCGGGTTGCCATAAATCAAGCCACAATGAGGTTTCATCTCATGCCAGTCAGAATGGCTTCTATCCAAAAATCTACAAACAATAAATGCTGGAAAGGGTGTGGAGAAAAGAGAATCCTCTTACACTGTTCGTGGGAATGCAAACTAGTACAGCCACTATGGAGAACAGTGTGAAGATTTCTTAAAAAACTGCAAATAGAACTGCCATATGACCCAGCAATCCCACTGCTGGGCATATACACCAAGGAAACTAGAATTGAAAGAGACACATGTACCCCAATGTTCATCACAGCACTGTTTATAATAGCCAGGACATGGAAGCAACCTAGATGTCTATCAGCAGACAAATGGATAAGAAAGCTATGGTACCTATACACAATGGTATATTACTCAACCATTAAAAAGAATACACTTGAATCAGTTCTAATGAGGTGGATGAAACTGGAGCCTATTATACAGAGTGAAGTAAGTGAGAAAGAAAAACACCAATGCCATATACTAATGCATATATATGGAATTTAGAAAGATGGTAACGATAATCCTATATATGAGACAGCAAAAGAGACATATATGAACCGTCTTTTGGACTCTGTGAGAGAAGGCGGGGGTGGGATGATTTGAGAGGGTAGCATTGAAATACGTATATTATCATATGTTAAACAGATTGCCAGTCCAGGTTCGATGCATGAGACAGGGTGCTCAGGGCTGGTGCACTTGGATAACCCGGAGGGATGGTATGGGGAGGGAGGTGGGGGGAGGTTCAGGACGGGGAGCATATGTACACCCATGGCTGATTCATGTCAATGTACGGCAAAAACCATTACAATATTTTAAAGTAATTAGCCTCCAATTAAAATAAATAAATAATAAATAAATTACTTCCTAATTATATAAAAAAAAATGCAGAGACATTATTTTTCCAACAAAAGTCTGTCTAGTCAAAGCTATGGTTTTCCCAGTAGTCATGTATGGATGTGAAAGTTGGACTATAAAGAAAGCTGAGTGTCAAAGTATTGATGTGTTTGAACTGTGGTGTTGGAGAAGACTCTTGAGAGTCCCATGGACTGCAAGGAGATCCAACCAGTCCATCCTAAAGGAGATAAGTCCTGGATGTTCATTGGAAGGACTGATGCTAAAGCTGAAACTCCAATACTTTGGTCACCTCATGCCAAGAGTTGACTCATTAGAAAAGACTCTGATGCTGGGAAAGATTGAAGGTGGGAGGAGAAGGGGACGACAGAGGATGAGATGGTTGGATGGCATCACTGACTCAATGGACATGAGTTTGAGTAAACTCTGGGAGTTGGCAATGAACAGGGAGACCTGGAATGCTGCAGTCCATGGGGTCACAAAAAGTTGGACATGACTGAGCAACTGAACTGAACTGAACTTTCTCAGTAGGAATCTTTGAATTAGGATTCACATTATTCATTTGACTCCCAAGCCCTCAATTCCTATTTATTTTTTCCCTGCAATTTAGTTATTGAAGAAAGACCAGTGATCCTATTGAGTTTCCACCTCCTAGATTTTGCTAATTGCATCCTTGTGATGTCATTGAGCATGTGCTTTTGTCAACTGAATTTCTTACAAACTGGAAGAGGGATATAAAAAAAAAATGACACATCAAAAATTGTATATCAATTTTGGTTTCCTCAGTGTGTATGCCCAGCAGTATATATGGAATTTAGAAAGATGGTAACAATCACCCTGTATACGAGATAGCAAAAGAGACACTGATGTATAGAACAGTCTTTTGGACTCTGTGGTGTGGGAGAGGGTGGGATGATTTGGGAGAATGACATTGAAACATGTATAATATCATATATGAAATGAGTTGCCAGTCCAGGTTCGATGCACGATACTGGATGCTTGGGGCTGGTGCACTGGGATGACCCAGAGGGATGGTATGGGGAGGGAGGAGGGAGGAGGGTTCAGGATGGGGAACACGTGTATACCTGTGTATTCATATTGATATATAGCAAAACTAATACAATATTATGAGCAAAAAAATTTTTTAATTGTATATCAAATTTGATTTGATACACATTTAACATTTTGCTGTGACTTTTTGTATTTCCATACAAATTTTTGGATGCACTCAAAAATATTTAATGGTTTCCTTGATTTATTTATTTTAGTTTGCTTTATTTTGGCTCTTTTCTTTCTTTTCTCATCCTTAGACTAAATGTTGTTCATGCTATATTTCCCAAATAGTTCCAATGATTTCTGAGTTTCTGCTCATTTTATCCAACTCTTTTTTTTTCCTTTACTATTTAGATTTAATAATTAGCTTGAGTCTATTTTCAAGATTCTGTTTTCTTTTCTTTCCATTCTACTATTGAGCTCATCTAGCATTTCCTGTCACAGACTATAGTTTCAACTTCTAATATTTATTTTATTTTGTTTTCATAGTTTTTATTTCTTTCATAAGAATATTTATTTTTCTATTCAATGAAAAGTGTTTTGTTTTGTTTGCATTTACCAAATATGGGACAAGGTAATTATAGCCACTGTATAATTTTTTGTCTGCATTTATCCATTGAGCACTCAAGTGGTTTCCATGTCTTTGCTTTTGGAAATAATTCTGTAATGAACATTGGAGTGTGGATATCTCTTCAATATCTAGATGGTATTGCTGAATCATATGGTAGCCCTATATTTATTTTTTGAGAATTCATTATGTTTGGTAGCTCAGACAGTAAAGAATCTGCCCACAATGTGGGAGACCTGGGTTCAATCCCTGGGTTAGGGTTAGGAAGATTCTCTGGAGAGCAATAACAAAGCATTTTTTCCATAACAGCTACACTCTCAGTAACAATGCACAGGGAGACTTCCCTGGTGTTCCAGCATTTAAGACTCCATGCTCCCAATAGAGTAGGCCTGGGTTCTATCCTTCACCAGGGAACTAGATCCCACATGCCACAACTAAAAGTTTTCATGCCACAACTAAAGATCCTGCTGGCCACAACGATGATCAAAGATCCCGCTGCTGCTGCTGCTAAGTCGCTTCAGTCGTGTCCGACTCTTCATGACCCCATGGACTGCAGCCTATCAGGCTCCTCTGTCCATGGGATTTTCCAGGCAAGAACACTGGAGTGGATTGCCATTGCCTTTTCCGAAAGATCCTGCATGCTACAGCTAGGATCTGGCACAACCAAATAAATAAATAAAATAATATTGCACAAAGATCTCTTTTTTCCATATCATTTCCAATACTTGTTATCACTTACCTTTTTGATAATAGTCATTCTAACAAGTGTGAATTGATATTTCATTGTGGATTTGATTTGTATTTCCTTGATACCTGATAATTAGTGAAGTCAAGCATCATTCTTAGGTAGCAGTTTGACATTTGTATGTCTTCTTTGGAAAAATGTCTACTCAGATTCTCTGTTCACTTTTAATTGCATTGCTTGTTGTTTTGTTATTGAATTGTGTGAGCTCTGTATATACTTTTTATATTAACCCTTTATATTTTTTTATATTAAGCCCTCTGATTTCTTGTAGATTTTTGCTGTTGTTGTTTCAGTTCTTACATTTAAGTCTATAATTTATTTTAATTTATCTTTTGTGAACAGTGTAAAATTGGCATCTAATTTTATGCTCCTTCATGTAGGTTATTCAGTTTTCAAGCCACCATGTATAAGACACTATGCATTCTCTAATTAATATTCTTGACTTCTTTGTCAAATATTACTTGACTGACTATGTGAGATTTTATTACTGGGTTCTTAACTCTATAGCATTTGTAAATGTGTCTATTTTTTTTATACCAAGGACATGTGCATTTAGATTATTATAGCAGTATAGTTTGATATCAAGAATTATAATAAATCCAGATTTTTTCTCAAGATTGCTTTGGCTAGGCAGGGTATTTTGTAATTTTGTACAACTTTTAGGATTTTTTTCTCTTGTATTAAAAAATAGCATTTGAATTTTGATAGTGATTGCATTGAACCTATAGATTACTCTAGGTACTTTGGACATTTTAGCAATATTATTTTCAACCCATGAACATTGAATATTTGTCTGTTTGTGTACAGATCTTTCAAATCCTTGGTTAAATTTATTCCTAAGTATTTTATTATTTTTTCTTTTAAAATGCATTTATTCTGGTGGAGTCTTTAGGGTTTTCTATGTAGAGGATCATGTCATCTGCAAATAGTGAGAGTTTTACTTCTTCTTTTCCAATTTGGATTCCTTTTATTTCTTTTTCTGCTTTGATTGCTGTGGCCAAAACTTCCAAAACTATGTTGAATAATAATGGTGAAAGTGGGCACCCTTGTCTTGTTCCTGACTTTAGAGGAAATGCTTTCAATTTTTCACCATTGAGGATAACGTTTGCTGTGGGTTTTTCATATATAGCTTTTATTATGATGTATGTTCCTTCTATTCCTGCTTTCTGGAGAGTTTTTATCATAAATGGATGTTGAATTTTGTCAAAGGCTTTCTCTGCATCTATTGAGATAATCATATGGTTTTTATTTTTCAATTTGTTAATGTGGTGTATTACATTGATTGATTTGCGGATATTGAAGAATCCTTGCATCCCTGGGATAAAGCCTACTTGGTCCTTGTGTATGATCTTTTTAATGTGTTGTTGGATTCTGATTGCTAGAATTTTGTTAAGGATTTTTGCATCTATGTTCATCAGTGATATTGGCCTGTAGTTTTCTTTTTTTGTGGCATCTTTGTCAGGTTTTGGTATTAGGGTGATGGTGGCCTCATTACTAGAACTAATCAATGATTATAGTAAAGTTGCAGGATATAAAATCAACACACAGAAATCCCTTGCATTCCTATACACTAATAATGAGAAAACAGAAAGAGAAATTAAGGAAACAATTCCATTCACCATTGCAACGGAAAGAATAAAATACTTAGGAATATATCTACCTAAAGAAACTAAAGACCTATATATAGAAAACTATAAAACACTGGTGAAAGAAATCAAAGAGGACACTAACAGATGGAGAAATATACCATGTTCATGGATTGGAAGAATCAATATAGTGAAAATGAGTATACTACCCAAAGCAATTTATAGATTCAATGCAATCCCTATCAAGCTACCAACAGTATTCTTCACAGAGCTAGAACAAATAATTTCACAATTTGTATGGAAATACAAAAAAACCTCGAATAGCCAAAGCTATCTTGAGAAAGAAGAATGGAACTGGAGGAATCAACCTACCTGACTTCAGGCTCTATTACAAAGCCACAGTTATCAAGACAGTATGGTACTGGCACAAAGACAGAAATATTGATCAATGGAACAAAATAGAAAGCCCAGAGATAAATCCACACACCTATGGACACCTTATCTTTGACAAAGGAGGCAAGAATATACAATGGATTAAAGACAATCTCTTTAACAAGTGGTTCTGGGAAAACTGGTCAACCACTTGTAAAAGAATGAAACTAGAACACTTTATAACACCATACACAAAAATAAACTCAAAATGGATTAAAGATCTCAATGTAAGACCAGAAACTATAAAACTCCTAGAGGAGAACATAGGCAAAACACTCTCCTACATACATCACAGCAGGATCCTTTATGACCCACCTCCCAGAATATTGGAAATAAAAGCAAAAATAAACAAATGGGACCTAATTAAACTTAAAAGCTTCTGCACAACAAAGGAAACTCTTAGCAAGGTGAAAAGGCAACCTTCAGAATGGGAGAAAATAATAGCAAATGAAGCAACTGACAAACAACTAATCTCGAGAATATACAAGCAACTCCTATAGCTCAACTCCAGAAAAATAAATGACCCAATCACAAAATGGGCCAAAGAACTAAATAGACATTTATCCAAAGAAGACATACAGATGGCTAACAAACACATGAAAAGATGCTCAACATCACTCATTATCAGAGAATTGCAAATCAAAACCACTATGAGGTATCATTTCACGCCAGTCAGAATGGCTGCGATCCAAAAGTCTACAAGCAACAAATGTTGGAGAGGGTGTGGAGAAAAGGGAACCCTCTTACACTGTTGGTGGGAATGCAAACTAGTACAGCCACTATGGAGTACAGTGTGGAGATTCCTTAAAAAACTGGAAATAGAACTGCCTTATGATCCAGCAATCCCATTGCTGGGCATACACACTGAGGAAACCAGAAGGGAAAGAGACACGTGTACCCCAATGTTCATTGCAGCACTGTTTATAATAGCCAAGACATGGAAGCAACCTAGATGCCCATAAGCAGATGAATGGATAGGAAAGCTGTGGTACATATACACAATGGAGTATTACTCAGCCATTAAAAAGAATACATTTGAATCAGTTCTAATGAGGTGGATGAAACTGGAGCCTATTATACAGAGTGAAGTAAGCCAGAAAGAAAAACACCAATACAGTATACTAATGCATATATATGGAATTTAGAAAGATGGTAACAATAACCCTGTGTACGAGACAGCAAAAGAGACACTGATGTATAGATCAGTCTTACGGACTCTGTGGGAGAGGGAGAGGGGGAGATTTGGGAGAATGGCATTGAAACATGTAAAATATCATGTATGAAACGAGTCACCAGTCCAGGTTTGATGCACGATACTGGATGCTTGGGTCTGGTGCACTGGGACGACCCAGAGGGAGGGTATGGGGAGGGAGGAAGGAAGAGGGTTCAGGATGGGGAACACAGGTATACCTGTGGCGGATTCATTTAGATATTTGGCAAAACTAATACAATATTGTAAAGTTTAAAAATAAAAGAAAAAAAAAGAGTTCAAAAAAAATGCATTTATTACCTACTGTCTGATGAATAAAGGCTTCTCTGGTAGGTCAGCTGGTAAAGAATCTGCCTGCAAAGCAAGAGATCCAAATTTGATTCCTGGGTCAGGAAGATCCCTGCAGAATGGATAGGCTACCCACTCCAGTATTCTTGGGCTTCCTTGGTGGCTCAGCTGGTAAAAAATCTGCCTGCAGTGTGGGAGACCTGGGTTTGATTCCTGGGTTGTGAGATCCCCTGGGGAAGGGAAAGGCTACCCACTCCAGTATTATGGCCTGGAGAATTCCATGGACTATATAGTCCATAGAGTCTCAAGAGCCAGACATGACTGAATGACTTTCACTTCATTTGTGATTAATATATGGCAACAACAACAACAACAACAAAGAAAACTGTAGTTGCTGACTCCACTGGTCAGCAACATGGTAGAGCAAAAGCTCCTTTTGTCTTTCCCCTTCAAGCTACAATCAGTAAATGTGACCAGTTAGTGCAAGTAAGAAAAACAAAAAGCCTGTGCTGTAGCACCACTTTCTGTAAAACAAAAGGTGAATTTCTCACCTGTTGGTACTTCAAATGTGATTTCAGAAAACACATCAAGCACTATGGTGAACCACTGTAACACTGTACCACAAAATAGAATGACATTTTGTTTATCATTTTCTTTGCTGTGCAAAACCTTTTAAGTTTAATTAGGTCCCATTTATTTAATTTTGCTTTTATTTTCATTAATCTAGAAAGTAGATCAAAAAAGATCATACTATGATTTATCTTAGAGAGTGTTCTGCCTATGTTTTCCTCTAAAGAGTTTTAGAGTATCCAGCCTTATATTTAGGTATTTAGTCCATTTGGAGTTTATTTTTGTGTATGGTGTTAGGAAGTGCTCTAATTTCGTTCTTTTCCATGTAGCTGTACAATTTTCCCAGCACCATTTATTGAAGAGGCTGTCTTTTCTCCACTGTATATTTTGTCTCTTTAATCATAGGTAAACATAGGTGAGTGAATTTATCTCTGAACTTTCTCATTCCACTGATCTATATTTCTGTTTTTGTGCCAGTATAATACTGTTTGATAGCTGTAGCTTTTTAGTATTGTATGAAGTCAGGGAGCCTGACTTCTCCAGCTTTGTTTTTCTTTCTCAAGATTGCTTTGGCTATTTAAGGTCTTTTGTGTTTCCATACAAATTGCAAATTTTTTTGTTCTAATTCTGTAAAAAATGCCATTGGTAGTTTGATTGGGATTACACTGAATCGGTGTAAACCATAAACAAACTGAAAAGACAACCCTCAGAATGGGAGAAAATATTTGCAAATGAAGCAACTGATAAAAGATTAAACTCCAAATTATACAAACAACTCATGTAGCTCAATTTAAAAAAAAAAATCAGTGGAAGATCTAAGTAGACATTTCTTCAAAGAAGTCTTGCACGCAGTTAAAAAGCATGTTAAAAGATGTTTAACATTACTACTTATGGAGAAATAAAATCAAAACTACAATGAGGTATCATCTAACACCCACCAGAATGACTATCATCAGGAAATCTACAAACAATAAATGCTGTGAGTGTGCAGAAAAGGAAGCAATCTACAAGGTGTATAGGAATACAAATTGGTATAGCTACTATGGAGAAAGTTAGAGGTTCCTTGAAAAAAAAGAGCTACCATATGATCCTGGAATCACACTCCTGGGCCTATATCTAGAGTAAATCATAGTTACAAATGATACATGCACCCTAATATTCATTTCAGCACTATTTACAATAGCTAGGACATAGAAGCAAACTAAATGTCCATCAAGAGAAGAATGAATAAAGAATTGGTGATACATATATACAGTAGAATATTCCTCAACCATAGAAAAGAACAAAATAATACCATTTACAGAAACATAGATGGACCTAGAATTTGTCATACTGAGTGAAATAAGTCAGGCAGAGAAAAACAAATATCATATTATATTGTTTATGTGTGGAATATACTTTTTAAAAGATACAAATGAACTTCTCTACAAAACAGAAATAGAATTATAGATGTAGAAAATGAGGGGGGAAAGGGGAAATGATAAATGGGAAGATTGAAATTAACATACACACAAAATAATATATATAAAATAGAAACAGTAAGGATTCACTGTACAATACAGGGAGTTTGCTTCAATAATTTGTAATGGCCTATATAGGAAAATAATTTTAAAAAAGAGTTAATTTAGGTATATGTATAATAGATTTACTTTGCTGTATAGTAGAAACTAACACAACATTGTAAATCAACTATACCTTAATAAAAAGTTAAAAAAAATAAATTAAATAAAATTACCCCATGAGTCCATTAGCAGACTTCTCAGTATAAACCCTACAGGCAAAGAAGGAGTGGAATGCCATTCTTAAAATATAGAAAGATAAAAACTGTCACCCAAGAATACTCTATCCAGCAAAGTTGTCCTCTAGATACAAAGAAGAAATAAAGGTTTTCTAAGACAAACAAAAGCTGAGGAAGTTCACCAACACTACACTTTCCTTACAAGAAATACTGAAAGGTGCTCTTCTATCAGAAAAATAAAGGCAAAAGTACACAAGACTTTGAGGAAGGTGAGAAATAAACAGAATCAGAAAATTGTAATTCTTCAACAGAATAGGTTATTAAACATTTTGTTATAGCATAAAGATTAGAAAGGGGGACAAAAAAAAAAAAAAAAACAAATAACTATAGCTCCTTCAATTTGGTAACAAACTCACAAAATAAAAAGAGATAAGTGTGGGAGAGGGATGGGGGGTGATGATTTGGGAGAATGATATTGAAACATGTATAATATCATATAAGAAACGAATTGCCAGTCCAAGTTCGATGCAGGATACAGGATGCTTGGGGCTGGTGCACTGGGATGACCCAGAGGGATGGTATGGGAGGAAGGTGGGAAGGGGGTTCAGGATTGGGAACACATGTACACCCATGGTGGATTCATGTTGATGTATGGCAAAACCAATACAACATTGTAAAGTAAAAAAAAAAAAATAATAATAATAAATAAAAAATTTTTTTTAATTAAAAAAATAAATAAATAAAAAATAAAAAGAGATAAATTTACATAACAAAAACAAAAGGGGAAGAAGAAAAGGATGGAACCTGAACAAGTAAATGAAGAAGATACAATTTATTGGTAAACTAGAGATAGATTTATCTATTAGATGGTTTACACATCTCATGTTGTTGTTCAGTTGCTAAGTTGTCTCTGATTCTGCAACCCATGCACTACAGCACACCAGGCTTCCTTGTCCTTCACTATCTCCCAGAGTTTACTCAAACACATGTTCATTGAGTTGTTGATGGAATCCAATCATCGAATCAGGTGGTCAAAGTATTGGAGCTCCAACTTCAGTATCAGTCTTTCTAATGAATATTCAGGGTTGATTTTCTGTAGGATTGACTGGTTTCATCTCCTTGCAGTCCAAGGGACTCTCAAAAGTCTTCTCCAGCACCACAGTTCCAAACCACCAATTCTTTAGCTCTCAGTCTTCTTTATGGTCCAACTCTCACATCCATACATGACTACTGGAAAAACATAGTTTTGACTTTAGACCATTGTTGTAAAGCAATGTCTCTGCTTTTTAATATGCTGTCTAGGGTTGTCATAGCTTTTCTTCCAAGGAGTAAGCATCTTTGAATTTCATGACAGCAGTCACCATCCACAGTGATTTTAGAGCCCAAGAAAGTAAAATCTATCACTGTTTCCATTTTTTCCCCCATCACGAGGTGATGGGACTGAATGCCATGATCTAATTTTTTGAATGTTGAGTTTAAGCCAGTTTTTTTCACTCTCCTCTTTCACTTTAATCAAGAGGCTCTTTGCTTCCTCTTTACTTCCTGCCATTAAGGTGGTGTCATCTGCATACCTGAGGTTATTGGCATTTCTCCCAGCAATCTTGATTCCAGCTTAAGCTTCTTCCAGGCCAACATTTGCCATGATGTACTCTGCATAGAATTTACATAAGCAGGGTGACACCATACAGCCTTGATGTACACCTTTCTCAATTTTGAGCCAGTCTGTTGCTCCATGTCCGGTTCTAACTGTTGCTTCTTGACCTGCATACAAGTTTTTAGGGAGGCAGGTAAGGTGTTCTGGTATTCCCATCCCTTTAAGAATATTCCACAGTTTGTTGTGATCTGCACAGTCAAAGGCTTTAACTTAGTCAATGAAGCAGAAGTAGACATTTTTCTGGAATTCCCTTGCTTTTTCTATGATCTAACAAATGTTGGCAGCTTGACTCTGGTTCCTCTACCTATTCTAAATCCAACTTGTACATCTGGAATTCCTGGATCATGTACTATTGAAGCCTAGCTTGAAGGATTTTGAAAAATTCCTTGCTAGCATGTGTAATGAATGCAATTGTGCAGTAGCTTGAGCATTCTCTAGAATTGCCTTTTTTTGGAATTGGAATGAAAACCAATCTTTTCCAGTCTTGTGGACACTGCTGAGTTCTCCAAATATGCTGGCATATTGAGTGCAGCACTTTCACAGCATCAAATTTAGGGTTTTAAACAGCTCAGCTGGCCACTACTAACTTTGTTTGTAGTAATGCTTCCTAAAGCCCACTTGACTTCACACTCCAGGATGTCTGGCTCAAGGTTAATGATCACACCATTGTGGTTATCCAGGTTATTAAGACCTTTTTTGTACCATTCTTCTGTGAATTCTTGCCACCTCTTCTTAACCTCTTCTGCTTCTGTTAGGTCCATACCATTTCTCATTTATTGTGTCCATCTTTATGTTAAATATTTCCTTAGTATCTCTAATTATCTCAATGAGATCTCTAGTCTTTCCTTTTCTATTTTTTTCTTCTGTGTTTTCATTGTTCAGTTAAGAAGGCTCTCTTATTTCTCATTGCTATTCTTTGGAACTCTGCATTCAGATGGGTATAACTTTCTTTTTCCCCTTTGCCTTTCATATCTCTTCTTCTAAAAATCTCATGGTAACCTCAAACCATAAATCTAGAACGGAGACATAAAGTATATTAAAGAGCAAACTGAGAAAATTTTCACGGAAAACTATGAAACCAAAATGCCAGGCAGAAACACAAGGGAAAAGAAATCATGAAGACACAGAGCAAACAGAAAACAAAACACTGAATGGCAGAACTAAATTCTCATCATCTTAAATGCAAGTAGATTGAATTCACCAATGAGAAGAAGTAGAATGGATAAGTGGATTTTTAAAAAAATCAAAAGCAAAATATGCACTGCCTCCAAGCCAATCACCTCTAAAGATCAGCTCTAGAGAAAAGCATTGGCTCAAAGAGAAAGGATGGAAAATGATATTGCAAGCTAACTGCTGCCAGAAGAAACTAGGTTTAGCCATACTCAAATAAGACAAAATAGACTTCATGTCAAAAAATGTAACAAGAGATCAAAATGAACATTTCAGCAAGGAGACATAACAGTGTTTAATATACATGCAGCTAACATAGCAGCACCAAAATATACAAAGCAATTGTTAAGAGACCTTTAGGGAGAAATTGACAGCAGCAAAATAATCATAGGAGAATGTAATACTCCACTTACATCAATGGATAGATAGATTATTCAGACAGAAAGTCAACAATGAAATAGCAGCATTAAATAAAACTTTAGACCAGATGAACTCAATAGATTTATACAGAACATTTCATACACATGCAGCTTAATACACATTCTTCTCAATTGCACATTAAATATTCTCAAGAACAGTTCATATGTTGGGACATGAAACAAGTCAAAATAAATTTGAGATTTTTGAAATCATATCAGTAATGTTTTCTGATAACAAAGATATGAAACTAGAAATCAACTACAAGAAACTGGAGAAATCACAAATATGTGAAGACTTAACAACATGCTACTGAATAATTATTGACTCAAAAAAGAAATCAAAGAAGTAAAAATTTATCTAAAGACAAATAATAATATAATACCAAAATATATGGGATAGGGCAAAAACAGTACTAGGAAGGAAGTTTATCATAATACAGGACTACCTTAGAGAAATAAGAATCTCAAATAGACAATCTCATCATATACTTAAAGGAACTAGACAAAGAGTAATGAAGCCCAAAGTCAGTGGAATGAAAGAAATTATAAAAATCAGAGCAGAAATAAATGAAAGACTCTAAAAATCAATGAAATTAAGACCTGGTTCTTTGAAAAGATAAAACTGACAAAACATTAATTAGACCCACTAAGAACAAAAGAGAGAAAGCTCAGATAAAAATCGGAAATGAAAGAGAAGTAACAATGGATACCACAGAAGCACAAAAGATTGTAAGAGAATTTTGTGAACAGCTATATCACTTCATGGGAAATAGATGGGGAAACAGTGGAAATAGTGTCAGACTTTATTTTTTGGGGCTCCAAAATCACTGCAGATGGTGACTTCAGCCATGAAATTAAAAGACACTTGCTCCTTGGAAGAAAAGCTATGACCAACCTAGACAGCATATTAAAAAGCAGAGACATTACTTTGCCAACAAAGGTCCATCTAGTCAAGGCTATTGTTTTTCCTGTGGTCATGTATGGATGTGAGAGTTGGACTGTGAAGAAGGCTGAGCACCGAAGAATTGATGCTTTTGAACTGTAGTGTTGGAGAAGACTCTTGAGAGTCCCTTGGACTGCAAGGAGATCCAACCAGTCCATTCTGAAGGAGATCAGCCCTGGGATTTCTTTGGAAGGAATGATGCTAAAGCTGAAACTCCAGTACTTTGGCCACCTCATGCGAAGAGTTGACTCATTGGAAAAGACTCTGATGCTGGGAGGGATTGGGGGCAGGAGGAGAAGGGGACGCCA
Source organism: Bubalus kerabau (assembly GCF_029407905.1). Taxonomy (NCBI): domain Eukaryota; kingdom Metazoa; phylum Chordata; class Mammalia; order Artiodactyla; family Bovidae; genus Bubalus; species Bubalus kerabau. The sequence continues at coordinate 56,572,588 of NC_073626.1, forward strand.
GAGGATGAGATGGCTGGATGGCATCACTGACTCGATGGACGTGAGTCTGAGTGAACTCCGGGAGTTGGTGATGGACAGGGAGGCCTGGCGTGCTGCGATTCATGGGGTCCCAAAGAGTCGGACACGACTGAGCAACTGAACTGAACTGAACTGATACAATAACAAGTGGGCTTCCCTGGTGGCTCAGTGGTTAATTCTGACTGCCAATGCAAAAGATGTGGGTTTGATCCCTGAGTTGAGAGGATCCCCTGGAGAAGGAAATGGCAACCCACTCCAGACTCCAGCATTCTTGCCTGGGAAATCCCATTAACAGAGGAGCCTGGTGGGCTACAGTCAATGAGATTGCAAAAGACTCAGGCATGATTTCGTAACTAACTAATCATACAACCTAGAAGAAACACAGAAATTCTTAGAATCATACAACTTTCTAAGACCAAATCATGAAGAAATAGAAAACCTGAATAGACTGAGTTATTGAGAGGGGCATTAGTAGTGTCTGGATCTTTGCAACCCTATGAACAGTAGGCTGCCAGAATCCTCTGTCCATGATTTTATCCATGGGATTTTTCAGGCAAGAACATTGAAGTGGGTTGCCATTTCCTCCTCCAGGGGATCTTCCTGACTCAGGGATTGAACCCACACTTCTTATGTCTCCTGCATTGCAGGCAGATTCCTTATCTGCTGAGCCACTGGGATAACCTCAGAAGAGATTGAAAGAGTAGTCAAAAACCTCCTTTAAACCAAAAGTTCCAGACCAGATAGCTCTATAGTCTTCAGCTCAGTGATCTGTGATGACCTGGAGAGATGGGATGGGAGGGATAGGGAGGAGGCTTAAAGAGGAGAGGATATATGTATGCATATAGCTGATTCACTTCATTGTACAGCAAGACTCAGCATTACAAGGCAACAAAACCCCAATAAAAAAAAAGAAAGAGTAAAAAGAAGAGGTGAAAGCCCTTACACATCTGGGGTGGAGGCATGCTGGAGTATGCTGTGATCCTGCTCCAGTGGTGCTGGGTGCCGTGTTCAGGGGTGTGTGGTAGCACTGGTCCAGGAGGACGGGAGGTCTGGGTCAGGATATTGGGGTCAATAGCATCAACTGTGTGTACTTGCTGAACATTCCAGGGGGAATCCACAGAAACTGCCAAGGCTGTTAGGGTCTTCAGTGGCATCTCTATATCCAACAGCTAGGGACCACAGCAGGCAGTGTTGGAGGTCAGAGCTGGTGTTGTACACATACAGCTGCAGCAGTAGGGGCCAGTCAGAAATGGCTGGGTATTATCAGGGGCTGATTGCTGACACACATGTAGTGATGGGGGCCAGGTTGGGTGGCAAGGGCAGGGGCCAACTTCAGACACAAAAGTAGCCAAGGAGCCTTTGCTGTTGACATGTACTACAGTGACTGTTGAATCTCACCATCAGTGCATTGCTGTGTGGGTTGGTGACAGAGGTTGAATAAGGGCCATGTGGATGCCCAGCTGTGGGTGAGTGCAGGGGCATAGGCCAGTGACAGAAAGAAGGTACTGATCTGGGCCAATAAGCCACTGTGAGTGGCCTGGCTGCTGGCTGCACAGTCTCCTACTGTGTGCATGCATACAGTGGAAACTGACGAATGGTGTCAGGACAGCAGCATGCATGTCTACAGCTGGAGGGACTAGCCTAGCATATGTGTATGGTGGTAAAGGTCACCTGTTTTTGCTTGTGGCTAGCCATCAACTGCTGATCTTTATGGAGAATTGGGAGCTGGGGTCTTGTTGATATCACTCCAGAACTGAAATATGTTTCTTCTTCTCCTAGATGGTAGCTTCAGACCAGAGGTTTTTGCCTAATTTGAGTTTAGTATTTTTTTAAAGCTTTTGCTGTGCTACTGTGGGTCTGTCCCATACATGTACCACTCAGGCTGTAGTTTGACTAGTATTATGGTTTAAATTCTATTTCAGTTCTCAAAACCTCCTTGCTGGTTTGGTTTTACTATGCATGTGGTGCTCAGGGGTGAGACTGAGACACTGAGTGTGGATTTATGTAGTGAGCAATGCATTCCTTTCTCAGCAATTTCCTATTAGGGACCACTCCACCAATACTCTCAGACCACAGAGCTTTCTGTTGAGAGTTCTAATTTCTCATCCTTCTGCACTGCCTCACAACTGGGCCTGCCATGGGACAGAGTTGTGAGAAAAATGGCATCTTCAATTCCATGAAGGTCACTTCTCTATGTTTTAATTCTCTTCCAGATTTTTCCTGCTTTAGTTTACTTTTATTAGTTCTTAGGTAGCTGCTTTATGTGGATCGTCCTGAGATTTTCATTTTAGTGAGCAGGAAATATATGCTGTAATGTATTTATATGATCATAGCAAGACTGGAAATTCTCTGGCTGCTATTTAAATGTTCTTAGCCATATTTCTAAGAGAAATTTTTCTACTTTTGTTAGTACACAAATTTCTTAAATATGTATATTTATGTCAACAATTTTAGAATACTTTTTACTTTCCGTCTTCAGTTTTGCTTCCACCCCTTTCAACTGTCTTGTGGGAGGACAATAGCCCATATTTTAGATTTTCTCACTGTATCTTCTGCTTTCTACCATTTCTTTTCTCTTTTTCATTACTTTTTTCCTCTTTGTGCTTCTAAGTAGTTTTTGTTTTTCTTTTCAGTTGGGTGTAAATATTTATGAAACCAGTCCATTGAGTCTATCATTTTAGTTATTCCCGTCTTCATTCTCAAATTTCTATTTGGTCCTTTTTATGGTCTCCAGTACTCTTGCTTGGAGACTCCCAGGGACGGAGGAGCCTGGTAGGCTGCCGTCTATGGGGCTGCACAGAGTCGGACACGACTGAAGCAACTTAGCAGCCCCAACAGCAACATGGTCTCTAATTCTGTGGTTAAATTTTAATGTTGCTATTTTTACTTATTTGAATAAATGGAATTTATGTTTGAGTCATTTATATTGCTTGTCTCCTCATGTACATGCTTATTTTTTTGTTTGTTTGTGTGGCATTTATTTTGTTAAATGATTTGTAAAAATGATTTGAAGCCTAGGATGGTGTTATATGGGGCTTCCCTGGTGGCTTAGAGGGTAAAGAGTCTGCCTGCAATGTGGGAGACCCCGGTTCGATCTCTGGGTCGGGAAGATCGCCTGGAGAAGGAAATGGTAACCCACTCCAGTCTTCTTGCCTAGAAAATCCCCATGGATAAAGGAGCCTGGGCTACAGTTCAGAGGGTCGCAAAGAGTTTGACATGACTGAGCGACTTCATTTTCTTTGTTTTCTGTCTACGGTGTTATATTATCACAGAAAAAAGAAAACAACAACAACAACAACAACAAAACTTGCCTATTCTACTTTCCAAGTAATATGCTAAGTCCAATTTCAAGATTTGAAATTGTTTATAGCATATTTCGGGAAGATCCCCTGGCAACCCACTCCAGTATTCTTGCCTGGAGAATTCCATGGACAGAGGAGCCTAGTAGGCTACAGTCCATGGGATCGCAAAGAGTAGGACAGGACTGAGCGACTTCACTTCACTTAACTTGATTGCATATTTTTAGTCTCAGCTTACTTTTAGTTCATCATGATCACTACTATGTATTCCTTTAGTGTTCCTATCCAAATTGATGGGGTTTATTACGGCTCCAGGCTCCCCAGGTAGCCCTAGTGGTAAAGAACCTGCCTGCCAGTGTAGGAGATGCAAGAGACACAGCTTGGATCCCTGGGTCAGGAAGATCCCCTGAAGGAGGGCATGTCAACCCAGTCCAGTATCCTTGCCTGGAAAATCTCATGAACTGGGGAGCTTGGAAGGCTACAGTCCATGGTGTTGCACCAAGTCACATGTGACTGAAGAGACTTAGCACACATACACACATCATAGTTCCGTCTTGAGTGACTGTAAAACAAACAAACCACAACAAAACCAGAAAAACACCAAAAACCTTCTGTGAGTCACCTAAGTAACCTCTTTGAAATCAACAAACAATTCCAGGGAAAAAGATGCCCCAAACTCTATGCTTACTTCACTGAGCCTTCATCTTCCCCTAGATCATTGCATAGAGGTTCTTCACTATTTCAATCTCTCAAACATGTTCAAGCAGCCTTTAAAGATACCTTCTTTTGCTTTTATGTTGTCCTTAGTGACAGCTTTGATTCATATTCCTTAGTGCACCATTGCTGCAGAAATCCCCAAGATTAATGTATAAGCTGCCAGGCAAGTATGCAGAATGAAGGATGTTGAAGATAAACCTGAAAACCAACCACTTGTTTTATTCAGAGATCAATGGTTGGTTAATGTTTCTTTTCTTTCCTTAACATGAAATCTTCCAAATATTTTATGGACAACTGAAACCTCTAATCCCCTTTCCTTTTCAGCTACAAATACAAGGATTTTGAGTCATTTTGTAAAAGGGAATGGCCAAGCCTCCCTTCCTCTCATCCCCTCTTCTATGGCCAGAATGTGACTGTGGTGCTGAGCCATTTTTCATTATCCAGAGGCAACACTCTAGAGATGCTGCAAAACCATCATGCTGGCCTTAAGCTATATACCCAGATGTTACATGAGAAAGGATGTATTTTTATTCTGTTCAAGCCATTGTAGGTGAAAATTTCTTGTTTCCAGTCTGATCTGTTCCAGTCTAATCTGATTAACATAAGATTTATTACCAAGAGTGGATTGCTGCTAAATGAACCAAATGTATATGTACAAATACATTTTTGTACATTTTGTACTGTCTCTCAGTTGTGTCCAACTCTTTGCGACCCCATGGACTGTAGCCTGCCAGACTCCTTTGTTCATGGAGATTCTCCAGCAAGAATACTGAAGAAGGTTACCATGCCATCCCACAGGGGATCTTCCCAGCCCAGGGAAAGAACCCAGGTCTCCCACATTGCAGGTGGATTCTTTACCATCTGACCCACCAGGGAAGCCGAAGAATGCTAGTGTGGGTAGCCTATCCTGTCTCCAGGGGATCTTCCTAACCCAGGAATCGAACCAGGATTTCCTGCATTGCAAGTGGATTATTTTCCAGCTGAGCTACCACGGAAGCCCAATGCACATGTAGCATCACCTTAGTGCAGGTAACCTATAGAAATCGGAGATGACAGGAAAATGGATTCCCCTTTGGAGCCTCCAGAAAGGTTGGCAGGGTTTGTAGCCCTGCCAATACCTTGATGTTCACCCTGTCAGATATTCCATGCTTCTGACTCTCCAGAACATTAAGATAATAAAGTTGTGTTGTTTTTTAGTCACCAAGTTTGTCATAATTTGTTAGCTGTGTTAGAACTGAGGTAGGAGATGGATGGGCTCCAGGTTAATAATTTATAAGTAGCCTCCTGTTTACATATCCTGAGAAAAGAAGCAGGTGGCTTTGAGGCTAGATATTTAAAATCCATCTCTTTTTTGCATTTCAAATAGAAATAACAATAGAAATAGGGTAAATAAACAGCCTTTGCCTCCTGTGGACACAGTAAGATAACAGTTATGACTGAGCATAAAAGATCAAGATGTCATATTTCCCAACCTTGTGGCAAGGGAGACACTGCACATGCACAGAAAGACTCTTTGGGGGTCAAAAATGAGGGGGTGCCACCCAAGAATAGGTGATGCCAAGGCCTGTCTCATAGGTCTCTGGGCTAGAATCCATGCAACATGCATATTGGGAAGAGTCCTAGGCAGGTCAGGTGTGGAAAAAGGAACCAGACAATTCCCCAAAGGTAAACAATGATCTGGAAGAACTGCCCATATACATGGCTTAGCCATCTCTTTACTGTACTCCTCACCACTAGGGAGGACACTCACATGCTTACTCCCCAAGTGTGCATCTCTGTATTGCTTCTGGCCTAAATAAACTATTCCTCTATGGGCTCTCCCACTTGTTGTGCTGTATCTCTGATAATAAACTTTGTATCTCTCTTTTAGTTTTTGGCTCCTTGGAAATGAATTTTTCAATGGATGCAAGGCCCAAGGGAATTTTCCTTCTAGCCTCTAACTCCTGGTGGACTAGTGATTATGATAGCTGGTTTTCATACAGGCTACCCAGGTTCAATTCCTGGGCAGGGAACTAAGGTCTTACTTCAAGCTACAGCTCACTGCTGCCTCTCTGAGGTCATTATGAATAAACTGAGGTAGGCTTCAGATCCACTTCATCTAACTCCTGTCCTAAACTATGTCTTTTGTTTAGTGACTTTCATTATATCATAGAAAATCATTTCACAAAATTTTCTCTTGCAAAACCTTGAAAAAGAGACCACAATTTCATCTTCACTAAAGCCTTCAAGGAAGGCAAAATTGAGCCTTTGAAGAAAGGTCTCTGAAGAAGGTACTTTTCAGTCAACAGATTGTGGCTTGAAGGCATTATGTAGCAGTTTAGGTTATAAACCCTCAGCTAGGAAATGGGGCTATCACTGTGGCATAAATCATAAAAGGGATGTTAATTCCTGTCCAAGCCTCTGGTTTCAGATGACCTCAAGACAGGTACCTTTGTGTGTGTGTGTGTGTGAGAGAGAGAGAGAGTTCATTAATCAACCCAGATGTTTCAAGACTGCATATTTAGAAGAGATCTCTTGGGCTATAGATGCAAACATTGTAGATACATAAACAATGTTTGAAGAAATTGATTTCAGAAGCAATTCCAAGTTTAGTCTTAGATATCCAGGATGCCAACATTCACCTCTAGGAAACTGCCTATGAAAGGTTAGCAATCCAGCAATCCCCCAAAAGGGCCTTGTCTCCGATGTCCATTTCATACCAGGGTATGGAGAATAATAGACAAAGAACGACTTCTCAGAGGGAAAACCTTGGCATGGCCAGATGGGCATTCCATTCCACTGCCAAGGCAACAAGTGATTGTGATTCTTGAAAATTGTGATCCCTGTAGCAACTGGATGGGGATTTGGGTTTTTTTTCCTTTCAGAAGGAATGAGTATGGTATCTGGTAGGAACAAGGGTACTACTCATGAGTATTTGAGTGTGTTATAGGAGGTGGACTGGTCCCCTTTCCATAACAGAACTCTTGACTTCCCTACCCTTGTTGCCCTTGCAGTTAGATGTGGCCACCTAACAACATTCCGCTCAACCATGTGAGCATTAGTGACCTCTCCTCCTTTCTTCTCCACTCTCCTATGGCTAGAACATGGCTAAGGTTCTGAGCCATCCTGGGCTTTGTGAATGAGTGCAATGTCTTATCCCTGGCAGAGATCCAGGAAAGGAGACTGAGGTTCAGCACCACTGATCCATCACATTTGCTATGGACTGACTGTCCTGACAGCTATTCCATAGAAAATAAATCTCTGCCTTGTTTAAATGTCTGCCTTTGAAGTCTCTTGTTAACAGTTATATTGTTTGTAATTTAACAACATCCACAAATTAACAAAACATTTCCTGCTTTTGATTCAGTAATGAAGAAAATAGTTAAATTTTAGAATGCATAAAACCGGAGTCAGTAAATGTATGCTTTTATTCAGCATCCTCTTCCAAGAGATGGACAGTGAGTATAAAATTCTGCTTTCCCATGTAAAAGTATTCTGGCTGTCAGGAAGAAAGTTGTTTATGTTACTTTATAGAATGAGGACAAAGATAAAAGGATATTTCTTCCTGATACTGAAAATGTCAGCAAAAACCATTTATATAGTTTTAAGAGGTTGCTTCAAGTTTCAAGTGCTATATCACATCAGTAGATTGAGTAGTTTGAAAAGCCTCAAACTATCACTTATAGAGCTGAAGAACCTGTAAAGCAGAAGATAATCAGATTTTGTATGACTAAAATGTGGTCCCAACTGCTCAGTCATTGGGTTTAACTCATTCTCAGCACTTAATGTTTCCTTTTCTCTTCTGATAAAGAAATTAAGGATGTCTTCAGAAATATGTAAAAACCACATCCAATTCCTGCAGCAAATCAAGGAAATGAGAGCTTTTGCTTAATGTAATCACACAGGGGGACTAAGAATTAACCTGCTACTCCATTTCAATCTCCCAGCCCCCTTTGTACTGCTTGATGAAGCTCTCAAAATAATTTTTTAAGAATGGCTTTTATGTAACATTGAGCAGATAAAATTTAGGGTGTGTGTGAATGTGTGTCTGTGTTAGAAGGCACCATTTTATTTAACCTAATTACAGAAGGAACTTCTTATTATCATTTCCCTCTAGAAGTAAGCCCTATCCTATATTTTACGTTTAATTTTTCCTTATTATTTCTTCATAATTTTATTTTGAAAATGCTTATACTTTTCATAATATATTGTCTTTCGTGGTATATCATGGTTTAAACTTTGTATACATTTAAGCATACTGCATACTATAAAACTTCTCTGACTTAAAAAAAAAAAATTTTGTGTCCCTGAAATACGTTTGTGTTGTTATATGTCACTGCTGAATACTATTCCATTGTATGAGCATTCAGTTGTGACATATAGGCTAATATTCAATTTATTTCTAGTTCTTTGTTATTACAAATGGTTAAAGTGAACAGTCCTTTATGCTTCCTGGTACATGTATTCCAGGGTTTCTCCAGGTAGTAGAACTGTTGGGTCATAGTGCATATTTCTAACACTAACAGATTATGACAAGTTGTTTTTTCAAAGTGGTTGAACAATTTATAACATCCACCAACAATGTATGAGGGTTCTACATGCCTTTGAAAAAATTTGGTATTGTCAGATTTTTCAACTTTGTTTCTAACCTGGTAGGTATTAAAAAGCATCTCATTGTGCTATTAATTTACATTTACTGATGGGGTTGCTGCATGTTGGTCTGTTGCTTTCTACTTTGAAGGCCATGTTTTGTTCTTTCCATCTTTTGGCGTTTTTACTGGTTGCTTTTATTTTTTAGTTAATTTATAGGAATTCATTTTTTAGTACATAGCTTACTATTTTACTTACTTTCTGAAGCATTTATATTTATGTGATAGCATTTATGTGTTTTTATCTTTAGATTTTGCACTTTTAAAATTCTTATTTAAGAAATTCCCACTCCCCTACCCAAAATGAAAATATAATCTTTCAAATGTTATTATATTACCTTTAATACATAAGTCTTTTAACCATCTGAAATTGTACAGATCCTGTGGTATGGGTATATCATGTGATATGGAGATCCAAGTTATTTTCTATATGGGTAATTACATGGATCGGCACCATTTATTAAGAACTCCATCTTTTCCTCATGGTTCTCCCATAAAAATGTTTTCCTGCATGATGGTATCTGTTCTGATGATCCAATTGTCCATTTCTGTTCTAATATCACTCTATGTAAATTATTACACTGTTTAAGTTTTGATATGTTATTCATTAGGAGTGCTTAGACTATTCTTATGATTCTGTGTTTCCATGTAAATTTTAGAGCTGATCTTGCAGGGTATACACATACATATACACATACACATCCAAAACAGCTTTAATATGCTGATTTGATTTTCCATTAAATTTGTTTACTAATTCAGGGATGATTTGCATTATTTGAAGTTGAGGGGTTTTTTGGCACACAGTACAAATTTTTACTTATTCAAAATGTATTAACAACTGCAAATAATTATATATATAAAATTATATATATTATATATATAATTATATATAATATATATATTTCTATATCGTCTTAATTTATTTTGTTAGATTTTTTCTTTAATTAAATATTCTTGCTAAAGTGAAGCTCTTTTCACTATGCAAAAACAGTTCATCCTTAAAATATGTTCATACTTAAAATCTATTTTCTTATATAACTATAGGTGAAGCAGCTTTCTTCTGTGCTTATATTTTTCAAATGCTATTGTAAACAGGCTTTTAATATATATATATTTTTTCTACATATATATATTCTACTTATTTTTTGTGATGTAGACAGATGCAATTGATTTTGTACATTGATTTTGTATCTAGCAGCATTACTAAAATAATTTCATTTATTCTAACATTTTATCCTAGAATATTTGGGGATTTGCTATATGGACAATTAAAAGATAGATGCATAATGACAGTTTTCCTATTTTATAATATTAAAGTCTTTGATATCTATTTTCATTTTGCTCAACTTTCCAGGATATTTAGTATAATTAGAAAAATAAAACATAATAATAGCAAAAAATCTTTCTAATCATAAGGGTAAGCTTTTACACTTGTATATAAAATGTTTATTATACATGTTTAAATAAACTTTTAGCTTTAGAATAGGTTTAGATTTACAAACAAATTGTGTTTCTAGTACAGAGAATTACCAAATACCTCACATTCAGTTTCCCCAATTGCTAACATTTTATGTTAGTTTCATCTATATCACTCACAGTGGCTCAGGCTTTATTTTAAATCACTGTTACACTTTTGAGGAGGACTGGTCAGGTATTTCGTAGAATTTTCTCCAGCTGGGGTATTTTTCTCACGACTAGACTGGTTATTCACTTATCTATTGAAAGATATCTTCATTCCCTCCAGTTTTTTTTGTAATTATGAATAAGACTTCTATAAACTTTGCCTACTGGTTTTGTGTGAATATAAGTTTTAACTTACTTTGGCAATGCCTAAGAAATGCAACTGCTGGATTCTATAGTAAGTCTATATTTAGTTTTGTAAGAAACTGCCATATTGTCTTCCAAAGTGGCTGTACCATTTTGCATTTCTACTTGCAATGAATCAAAGTTCCTATTGCTGCATATCCTTGCCAACAGTTAATACTATCAATCAATATTTTTGTAGTTCAGCTATTCTAATAGATGCATGGTGGCATTGCATTATTGTTTTAATTTTCAATCCCCTAATCATAAATGAGTTTCCCTTGTGACTCAGTTATTAAAAAATCTGTCTGTGATGCAGGTAACTGCCTGAAATGCAGAAGACCCGAGTTCAATCCCTGGGTCAGGAAGATCCCCTGGAGGAAGAAATGCCAACCCACTTCAGGATTCTTGCCTGGAAAAATTCCATGGACAGAGGAATCTGTCAGGATACAGTCCATGGGGTTGCAAGAGTCAGACACAATTTAGGGACTAAACAGACACCATCAATCATAAGTGATGTTGAGCAATTTTCACATATATAATCATCATCTGAAAATCTTTGGTGAGATGTATGTTATGTTTGGTTATCTTGCCCATTTGCAATTAGGTTGTTAGTTTTTTTACTGTAGTTTCTTACTCTATATATACATCTTTAATAAACTCCTTACTCTTTTTTACTCAATGGATTTTGAATTTTGCCAAAAGGTTTTTGTTTATGTAAACCATTGAGTTGATTATATAATCAATTTTCCCTCAATCTGACATTGAAATGGATTATATTAATTTGTTAATAAAAACTAAAGTGTGTTACTGAAATAATTTTAACTTAATGTATTACCTTTTCACACACTGGTTAATTGGGGAGGGATAAATTGAGAGGTTGACATATACTAATACATACTACTCTATATAAAATAGATAACTAATAACATAGCACAGTGATAAAGAATCCACCTGCCAATGCAGGAGATGCAGGAGACATGTTTTCAATCCCGGGTTGGGAAGATCCCCTAGAGAAAGAAGTGGCAACCCTTCCAGTATTCTTACCTGGAAAATTCCATGGACATAGGAGCCTGGTGGGCTATAGTCCATGAGGTCACAAAGAGTCATAGGCAACTGAGTGACTGAGAACATGTGCAGGTACACACACACACATGCGCACACAATAAAGACATACAGAGAACTTCTACTCAATACTCTGTAATGGACTATGTGAGAAAAGGATCTTAAAAAGGAGTGGATATGCATGTATATGTATATGTTTAACAGATTCACTTTGTTGTATATCTGAAGCTAACACAACATTGTAAATCAAACATACTCCATAAATAGCTATTTTTTTATTAGAAAAAAATAGTACCTCTAATGGTTATAGACATTTTTAGATTTTTTACCCTCATTTCTTGTGTCAATTTTGGTAGGGTATTTCTGGAAATATGTTTATTTCATCTAAGTTGAAGCTTAGATATGATGGCATGAAACTGGCCAACATATCCTTATCTTAAGACTTTTTACACGTTTGCTTATTTAATGACATTTATCTTTATTGTCACCCTGTTTATTTATTTGACTTATATGCAGAGTACATCATGCAAAATGCCAGGCTGGATGAAGCATAAGCTGGAATCAAGATTGCCGGGAGAAATATCAATAACCTCAGACATGCAGATGACACCACACCTATGGCAGAAAGTGAAGAACTAAAGAGCCTATTGATGAAAGTGAAAGAGAGTATAAAAGTTGGTTTTAAACTCAGCATTCAGAAAACTAAGATCATGGCATCTGGTCCAATCACTTCATGGCAAATATATGGGGAAACAATGGAAACAGTTACAGACTTTATTTTTTTGGAGCTCCAAAATCACTGCAGATGGTGACTGAAGCTGTGAAATCAAAAGACACGTGCACCTTAGAAAGAAAACTATGACAAATCTGGATAGCATATTTAAAAGCAGAGGCATAACTTTGCCAACAAAGGTCCATCTAGTCAAAGCTCTGGTTTTCCCAGAAGTCATGTACAGATGTGAGAGTTAGACCATAAAGAAGGCTGAACACCAAAGAACTGATGATTTTGAACTGTGGTGTTGGAGGAGATTCTTAAGAGTCCTTTGGACTGCAAGCAGATCAAACCAGTCAATCCTAAATGAAATCAGTCCTGAATATTCATTGGAAGGACTGATGCTGAAGCAAACCTCTGATACTTTGACTATCTGATACAAAGAGCCGACTCACTGGAAAAGACCCTGATGCTGGGAAAGATTGAAGGTGGGAGGAGAAAGGGATAATAGAGGATGAGATGGTTGGATGGTGTCACCGATGAGATGGACATGACTTTGAGTAGGCTCCGGGAGTTGGTTATGGACAGGGAAGCCTGGCGTGCTGCAGTCTATGGGGTCACAAAGATTTCGACATGACTGACCTACTGAACTGAAATTGAAATCCTTATGTATTTTAAAATTGCTGATAGTATTTACATATACTGTTCTCTTTCTCTTTGATCAGATTCAATATAGGTTTAACAATTTTTCTGACTGTTTTCAAAGACCATACTTTAGGCTTCCTGATTCTATACATGCTTTCTTTTTATATAAATGCCTTATGGTCTAATGTTTATATTCCCTTCTAACTTTCTTTGTGTCTTTTTAGGTTATTTTTCTAAGTTTTAAATTAGACATTTTATTGTAACTTTCCTTCTTTTTATATTATTTTAATTATATTATATAATTATATATATATATATAAATATATAATTATATTATAACATTTAGTGTTTATATAAATGCCTTATGGTCTAATGTTTATTATACTTATAATAACACTAAATAAATATTTAGTGTTAAAACTGTCTTCAGCTATATCCCAAGAGATCTGAAACATTACGCTTTACATCTAAATTTAAAATCTTAATTGAATTGTGATTTCTTTAAAAGTGTGTTTCTTAACTTCCAAATGTATGTGGTTTTTAAAGTCCTTTTTCTCTGCACTTCTGACATGTTAATTTTGATCTGAGAGCATGCTTGGTGTGCATGGTGGTTATCTGTGACAGAATGATGTTGTGTAATATACTTCCCTCAAAATAATTGGTTTATCATAGGTTTTATTTAGCTTCTGGGTCTACAGGGTAGCTGGAAAGTTTTGTTGGTCTTTATTGGGCTTTGTCACATTTTTGGAGTTTAGGTACCTGTCATTTTATTTAAGATGACCTTCACCTGGATGATTAGGCTGATTCCTCTCTAGCCTGTAAATATATTTCATCTTTCAGTATGTACTCATGGTGATAGCAGAAGACAAGAGAGAAGGTAGAAATATTACCAAAGGAAGGCACAATATCAGCCCACATTTAAGAGGTAGAGAATGGAGTTCACCTCTTTACTAAGAGGATTGACGAAAGATACAGGGAGGGATGAAGTGTTAAGCTATTAATACAATCAATCTACACACTAAGTTACAAATCGTATAAATATTTTTAAAGCTTGCTTTATGAATAAGTTATCAATTTCTATAAATGTCCTACAACTTTAAAAAATATTATATAGTCTTTTTTGGGAGGTGTATGAAATTCAGAAATGTCTATTATATTCAACTTTCTGAATGTCTTTTAAATGTATATAAAAAGCATTTTTAAATGCTTTAAGCGATCACTTTATTTTCTAGTTTGATTAAGATATTGAGATATAATTGACATAACACTGACTACGTTTCAAGTATATAACAATGATTTGATATCTGCATATATTGAAAATTGATTAGCACAAAAAGTTTAGATAACATGAATCACTGCACAGTTACATTTTTTCTTGTGATGAGAACCTCTGTCTACTCTCAATAACTTTCAAATATGCAACCCAGTAGTGTCAACTGGAGTCACCATGCTGTACGTTACAAACACAGAATGTGTGAAGATGGTCAAAAGTTCAAACTTTCAATGTATTTATCTTATACCTGGAAGTTTGAATTCTTGATCACCTTTGCACATTTCATCCATTCCCCCACCCACTGTTTCTGGCAACAACCATTATACAGTATTTGTCTTTCTCTGTCTGACATCTCACTTGGCATAAAGTCTCCAAGTTTCATTCCTGTTGTCACAAATGAGAGGATTTTCAACTTTTTATGGCTGAAAAACATTTGTGTGTGCATGTGTGTGCCACATTTTCTTTATGTGTTCATTTTTTGATGGATATAGTTTCCATGATTTGATTATTATAAATATATTAAAATGAACGAGGGGTGGCAGATATATTTCAAAATAATGGTTTCAATTCCTTCCAATAAACACCCAGAAGTATGATTGCTCAATCATATCATAGTTCTATTTTTAACTTTTTGAGAAAACTCCATACTGTTTTCCACATGTGACTGAACCAATTTACATTCCCACTAATAGAATACAAGGGTTCCCTTTTCTCCAGATCCTTGCCATCACTTGTCTTTTCGATGACAGCCATTCTAATAGGCCTGAGGTGATATCTCGTGTAGTATAAATCTGAGCTGCAAAGTGGCATAAGGGTCTCACTGTAGTTATGGATTATTATTTTTTTTTAATCAATTAGCACAAATATCCTAGGCAGAGAATTTTCCTCCTAGCTTTTGGTGTGTTTGGAGGAGGTTTTATTTAGTTTACACTTACATAAGTTTTGTAGCCCCTTGGTTGGGGTCCCAGAAATATAAGAATCTCTTATTAGATATCCCTATCTGGGATTTTCCTGAGATTTGTGTCCTAAATCCATAACCCTGTATGACAACAAAAATTAAGCCTCAATTTACTAAAGATTTTTCAATTCTCTCAGAGTAAAAGCCTGATTCACTGCACATTGCACCTCTCTAATTTGTCTTTTTTCTTTTACTTTTAAGTTTCTCTTGTAATAGGCCCCTATTCTTTCTTTTTTCCTGCTAACTCTTCAAAACCCCTAAAAAAAAAAAAATGGGCCAAAGAACTAAATAGACATTTCTCCAAAGAAGACATACAGATGGCTAACAAACACATAAAAAGATGTTCAACATCACTCATTACCAGAGAAATGCAAATCAAAACCACTATGAGGTACCATTTCACGCCAGTCAGAATGGCTGTGATCCAAAAGTCTACAAGCAATAAATGCTGGAGAGGGTGTGGAGAAAAGGGAACCCTCTTACACTGTTGGTGGGAATGCAAACTAGTACAGCCACTGTGGAGAACAGTGTGGAGATTCCTTAAAAAACCGGAAATAGAACTGCCTTAATGACCCAGCAATCCCACTGCTGGGCATATACACCGAGAAAACCAGAATTGAAAGAGACATGTGTACCCCAATGTTCATCGCAGCACTGTTTATAATAGCCAGGACATGGAAGCAACCTAGATGTCCATCAGCAGATGAATGGATAAGAAAGCAGTGGTACATATACACAATGGAGTATTACTCAGCCATTAAAAAGAACACATTTGAATCAGTTCTAATGAGGTGGATGAAACTGGAGCCTATTATACAGAGTGAAGTAAGCCAGAAAGAAAAACACCAATACAGTATACTAATGCATATATATGGAATTTAGAAAGATGGTAACAATAACCCTGTGTACGAGACAGCAAAAGAGACACTGATGTATAGAACAGTCTTTTGGACTCTGTGGGAGAGGGCGAGGGTGGGATAATTTGGGAGAATGGCATTGAAACATGTATAATATCATATATGAAATGAATCGCCAGTCCATATTTGATGCATGATACAGGATGCTTGGGGCTGGTGCACTGGGATGACCCAGAGGGATGGTATGGGGAGGGAGGTGGGAAAGGGGTTCAGGATGGGGAACACGTGTATACCCGTGGCAGATTCATGTTGATGTATGGCAAAACCAATACAATATCGTAAAGTAATTAGCCTCCAATTAAAATAAATAAATTTATACTAAAAAAATAAAGTGTGATCTTTAAAAAAGTTCAATCTAAAATTCTATTGTTTTAATGGATCAATTATGGTGTGAGTGAAAGTCACTCAGTCGAGCCCACCTCTTTGCGGCCTCATGGACTATACAGTTCGTGGAATGTTAGAAAGTTAATATGTCTTTAAAATGAGGTTAGTATTTTAATTGGGATTGTTGTTATTGTTTTGTAAGATCTGCTTTAAAATATACATTTTCAGTGGTCTCACCCAATATATTTTCCCCTTAAAGAGTTAGCACAGAGTTAGTAAGAAATACAGGACTCAGACAATGGATTCCTGAGGACTCAGACAATGGATTCCTGATGCTAGCACTACCACTTCTAAAAGCACACATTATGAAGAATATCACATTAAGAAGAATGGTGGAAAACTGCAAAAGTTTTCTATTTCACACTATGTGATCCTTAAAAACCTTGAATTCTGCAAGAGAAAGCAAGGGAATTCCAGAAAAACATCAACTTCTGCTTCATTGGCTACACTAAAGCTTTTGACTGTGTGGATCACAACAAACTGTGGAAAATTCTCAAGGAGGTGAGAATACCAGACCACTTTACCTGTCTCTTGAGAAATCTAGACAAGGACAAGGGCTTCCCTTCTGGCTCAGCTGGTAAAGAATCTGCCCACAATGCAAGAGACCTGGGTTTACTTCCTGGATTGGGAAGATCCCCAGAAGGGAAAGGCTACCCACTCTAGTATTCTGGCCTGGAGAATTCCATGGACTGTATAGTCCATGGGGTCACAAAGAGTCAAACAGGACTGAGTAACTTTCACTTTCACTGAGAAATCTATATGTAGGTCAAGAAGCAACAGTTAGAATTGGACATGGAACAACAGACTGGTTCACAATTGGGAAAGGTGTACATCAAGGCTGTACATTGCCATCCTGCTTATTCAACTTATATGCAGAGTACATCTGCAAAATGTTGGGTTGGATGAATCACAAGCTGGATTCAAGATTGCTGGGAGAAATAGCAACCTAATATATGCAAATGACACCACCCTTATGGCAGAAACAAAGAGGAACTAAAGAGCCTCTTGATGAGGGTGAAAGAAGAGAGGAAAATAGCTGGCTTGAAACTCAACATTCAAAAAAACTAAGATCACAGCATCTACTCCCATCACTCAATTCGAATAGAAGGGGAGAAAGTGGTAGCAGTGACAGATTTTATTTTCCTGGACTCCAAAATCACTGGGGACAGTAACTGCAGCCATGAAATTAAAAGACACTTACTTCTTGGAAGGAAATTATAAGAAACAATGTGTTAAAAAGCAGAAACATCACTTTGCCAACAAGGTCTGTATAGTCCAAGCTATGGTTTTCCAGTACTCATATATGGATGTGAGAGTTGGACCATAAAGAAAGCTAAGCAGCAAAGAATCCATGCTTTTGAACTGTGGTGCTGGAGAAGACTTTTGGGAGTCCCTTGTATTGCAAGGAGATCAAATCAGTCATTCTTAAAGGAAATCAATCCTGAATATTCATTGGAAGAACTGATGCTGAAGCTCCAATACTTGGGCCATCTGATGTGAACAGCTGACTCATTGGGAAAGACCCTGATTCTGGGAAACATTGAGGGCAGGAGGAGGAAGAAAAAGAGGTAACAGAAGATGAGATGATTGGATGGCATCACTGACTCAAAGGATACGAGTTTGAGCAAACTCCAGGAGACAGTAAAGGGCAAGGAAGCCTGGCGTGTTGCAATCCATGGAGTCACAAAGAGCTGGACATGACTTAGTGACTGAACAAAAAGACAATAAAACTTTTTAATGAATAAAAGAGCTACAGTTGATAAAATTTCACTGTAATAGAACACGTGAGAGTAATCTGATGGAAGCAGTTGTAAGAAACAGCTGAAGCCGTGGAGTTAATAGAGATAAAGCAGTGGTATACCCTCATTATCAGGAGATTCAGGTACAAAGCAGGAGCTGATTTTATACAGCATGCAACCATCCACAGATGGCTGGCTTTGACTCATTAATACATGCTGGTTTCTTAGGGTACCATGAGAACATTTAATGCAAAGCAATGGCCAACCTCAACTAGAAGGAGGACTTCAGGGAACAGCTACCTCATGGAGCACGTATCCCCTTGGCTTGTTGTGTCCAAGGTTTTTTTCATTTGTTTGTTTGTTTTTTTAGCTTCAATAATGCTTATCATTTTTTTTTAGTATTTTTTTTAATTTTATTTTATTTTTAAACTTTACATAACTGTATTAGTTTTGTTCTGCTATGACTTGGTGATGCAAAACCATACTAAAGTACCTTGAGTTTATACTGACAGTTGCTTATGTACTAATTATGTATGAGCTAATTTTCTTTACAAAAGACATCTGTAACAAAACGGATAGTACATAATTAAAAATCTGAGCCCTATGATTTTTAAGCATGTATTTTTAACGTTATGCTTTGAAATAAAATAGAATGAGTTAATAGATATAAATACTCAGTATGTAACTGTATTGCTATCTTATAAACTTAACATGTATTAACATTTATTTTATTTTTCTCCTTTACCAAATCTGAGCTTCTTGAGTGTGGGGTCATGTGACACTCTTACTGGTATTCCAACACCTTTCATAGAGCCAGGCAGAGGTGTTTAGTAAAGTGTTTGCAGAATGAACACATGTATAATCACATATGTGACTGACTGAATGGGCAGCCTTGGTCCCCCACCAGACATAAATCTATCTGTGTGATAGTGGTGGAGGGTGTCCAGGTGTTTCCTTACAGGGTACAGTTTCCTGGATGTCCTTATTTATAGAACACCTACTGTATACCACGTGGTAATGTAGACACTCTACCTATAATTCCCCCCACAGACCTCTATCTTCAAGTTTTAGAGGAAGACAGTGAGATTTAAAAAGAGGCAAACTGGCTTGTCCTCTGCCCTGTGGTGGTGAGACATGAGCTGAGAATCTCTTTCTACTCTGCCTGGCAGCAGAGCTTCCCAGTCTCAATTGCCCATCTGGAAACATTCTTACGATGTTATTTATTTCTTTGTTAATGATCAAAAAATCGCTTAATAAGAGGTTACATAAATACTTTAAAGAATGAAACAAGACCATGTAGTGAAAAGAAAACAGAATATAAACACAAAAGTGGGTTTGAATCCCAGGAACTTTTCCAAACTGTGTGTTTTCTGTGTGTTTATACACACATATTTTCCTCTCAGACTTATTTATGGGATGAAGGGAAACCCATGGAAATGAAACAATAATATTTTCCTCAGAGGAGGAAGTTGAAAAAATTTACATATGCATGTAAATTTATATATGTACATATATATGCATATATTATGTACAAATGAATATATGTATACAAATACATATATATGGCTGATTTATATGTATATTATTCATGTGTGTCAATACATGCATGTATATTATGCATATTACTTATGTATGTACTGTATGTACATATCTACATAATGTAAGTAAATTTACCCTATCCTCTCTTCTGAGGGGTCTTTCCTGGTGGCTCAGTAGGTACAGAATCTACCTGTAATGCAAGAGACCATCTACAATGCAGGGTACCCAGGTTTGATCCCTGGGTCTAGAAGATCCCCTGAAGAAGGAAATGGCAATCCACTCTAGTGTCCTTGTCTGGGAAATCCCATGGACAGAGGATCCTGGTGGGCTACAATCCATGGTGGCTACAAGAGTCGAAAATGCCTTAATGACTAAACCACGAACATCACTCCTCTGAGGGGCATATCATTGTTTCTTTTCCATGGGTTCCTTTTGGTCATCCCATAAAGTCATTGGGTCAGGATTCAATCCCAAGCCTCCCTATCCTTGGGCATGCTCTTTAAACTCTACTACAGGGTCTTTCTGAGGCATCCACTGTGCCAAAATTCCTATGAGCATCTTGTTGATGGGTGGCTGTATCCTGGCACACATCTGATTCCTTGTGTCTCCTCTAGCATGTGTCACTACTAACTTCAGTCGTGCTAGTCAACAGAGAAATGGAAGAAAACTGGGTCTGTAGGCTTTCATTCTGCTCTCTTCTCATAATTTCCCAACTGGCTGAATGACAAAGATAACTCAAGTGTTTTCTAGTTTGTTTGTTCGTTCAGGTAAGAGCCTTAAATGGTAAGACATAAGTCATGATATGTTTGCTTAAAACATAATTCAAAAGCAGGACTTCCCTGGTGGTCCAGGGGCTAAGACTCTATGCTCCCAATGCAGGTGCCCCGAGTTTGATCCCTGGTCAGGGAACTAGAGCCCACACACCACAACTAAAAAGATTCTGCATGCTGCAAAAAAAGATTGAAGATCCAGTGTGCCACAATTAAGATTTGACACATTCAAATAAATAAATATTTTTAAAAAGCATAGTTCAAAAGCAGTATCATGATAGAATTATCAAATCATAAACCTAAGCCCAACAGCATACAAAGAGAAATGAAGAGTGAGGCAACACTGACAGGTTTCCTGTAATGAGAGTTTGATACTGTTCACATGAAAAAAGTGAAGCTCTTCTGTCTGTTACCAGCAGTTCTAATTAGAATTGATGGTGCTGAGTCATATGCAGTGACACTGCAGGGTTTTAATGCCAGCCCAGAAAATCTATAATGCTATCTGATGGAAAGGAAATCAATAATAGCCATGGTAGGATTTGATTTCAAGTAAAGCACCAACGTTGTAAACTGGTACCAAATTCATTGTATTCTTATAGAACAGGCTGAATTTGCAACCCTTCCTTACTGGTCATGTTATCCCCTGACCTGGGGGGCAAAGCGTGAACCAGAGATGATACCAAATCTGTCAGAAGATTTATTACTGATTTCTGAGGCCCAACAGGTGACTAGCTATGCAGATGCATCACATCTATACAACTTAAGGGACTGTGCTCACACTCAGAAGAAGAAGGCTCCAATCTTCCCAACCTTGTCTCACACTCCAGGATACGATTCTCTTTCTTTTCTTTCAGATCCTTTAGTGGGCCATGTTCTCATTTACCTCCATCCCATTGCATATACTCTTCCCTGTGTCAAGAATTCTCTCTCTGTACGCTTTTATTTACAGCCTCCATAGCATAAAACTTCTGGAAGTTCTCACTACCTCTGGAGTTTATTTCTGGCCTCCAGAATAGGATTGCAGGCATTCCTCCTCTGGTGTCTCAATGCTCTGTTTTTCTTTTAATTCAGTGCTATCTGTATTCATTCCTGAAGGCTACCATAGCAAGCTATCGCAAACTTAGTGACTTCCTAGAAATTTATTTTGCATTTTATTCAGTTTTGGAGGCTGGAAGTCCAAAGTTAAGGTGTGGATGGGATCACTCTCTTCCTGAAGACTCTGGGTGAGGACAGGATTCTCCCTCTCCCTTCCAGCTTCTGGCAGTCAATGTCAATTCTTAGCTTTCCTTGCCTTGTGGATACTTCACTCTGACATCTGCCCACCTGATCACAAGGAGTTCTCCCCTGTGTGTCTCCATACTGTCCTCCTCTGTGTATCTGTGTCCACATTTCTCTTTCCTTAATAAGAACATCAGACACTGGATTAGGGCTCACTCTAATCCTGTAAGAACACATCTCAACTCAACTACACTTTCAAGACTATTTCCAAATACAGTTCATATTTTTGAGGTTCTGGATAGACACAAGTATTAGGGGGCAGAATTTGATCTAGTGAAGTATCAGTTATATTATATTTTCTTATTCACTTGCCCTGCTCTACCAGATCATACTGTTTGTTAGGGCAGAATTGGAGTTTATTACATTGACTATTGTAACCAATGTGCTTACAATTCTTGGTACATCCTACATGCTCAGTCAGCGATGACTCAATGAATAAATAAATGTGTATCAATCTTAAGGCAATATCTCTGAATAGGAAGTTATCATACACTGGACCTCAGGAGTCATTAATTCAGTGATTCTGGTGAGGTCATCTAAATGAAAACCCCAAGTCTAGGAAGTCAGGGGAGAAACAGCCCCTGGAGGTGCAGCAGAGACCAGAGATCAGGTGAAAACTGGATCAAAATGGGAATACTTGAGTACGCAGTAAGGGTTTAGCAGGTGTTGTTTGCTCAAAGCCTGCACATTCAAAGTAAGGCCTTGGCCCTTGATTGGCCAAGGTTCAGGATTGGCCCTTGACCATCTTCTGGTAGATAATCTCTGAGCCCTTGGAATATGTGACCTAATGAGACTGCTTTGTATGCTTCAAGCCTTGGGCTGTGCTGTATCAGTTTTGTCTCTCCTGGGACTGGAGACTGAGTAGCCAATGTCAGTCTTGTAAGCACTGCATGCTTACGTGAAAGGAAAGTGAAAGTGTTAGTCACTCAGTTGATTCTGACTCTTTGCAAACTCATGGACTATAACTGCCATTCCTTTGTCAATGGAATTCTCCAGGCAAGAATACTGGATTGGGTAGCCATTTACTTCTCAAGGGATCGTCCTGACCCAGGAATTGAACCTGGGTGTTCTGCATTGCCACAGTTTCTTTACTGTCTGAGCCACCAGGTGAACAACCCCCAAATAAAAAGGCCAATACCATGCAGCAGTGAGCCTCCCTGTTGAGAATATGTCATGTGTGTGGTCATGTATCATTGCTGGGAGAATTAATTGTGTCCATATGCAACTCCACTGAGAGCCTAGAAGCTTGTATCTGGTTTCTCCTGGACATTGCCTCATACTTCCTTCCCTTTGTGAATTTTAATTTATGTCATTTTCCTGTAAAAAATAAATAAATAATAATAATGAATATAATGGCTTTCTCAATCCTATGAGTTCTAGAAAATTACTAGGCCTAGGAAAGATAATTATAAGAAACGTGATACTTGGCACACAGTATGTGCCCAATAAAATATTAGCTGAATGAGTGAACATCTGTGGTGCATTCATAGGTCACCTTACCTGATATTGGGGGATGAGCTGAGATTTCTCTCAGGTTGATATCAAAGTCTAGGCTCAGGCAGGTCCCCCTCCTGCCTTCCTCCAGGCTACAAGAGCACCTTCACATACTCCCTTCTCTCTGGGTTCCTCTCTGCAAAAAAAGAAAGAAAGAAAGAAAGAAAAATGTTTCTCACACCTTCAAGCTTCCTGAGAACAGGGCGATGGCATCTCCTGCTGGATCTACCTAGTGCTGCATCGAGCACAGCGTCAATGCTGGGGGAAGCTGGTCTGTTTGCCTGCAATTGTCTGTTTGCCTTTTCCCCATCCATCTGTATGGGGCCTGGGAAGCTCTGTGGAAGCCCTGGAGCAGAGAGACAGAGAAAGGAAAACACCGCCCACCTTGTATGTGTGCAAACTGTCAGGAGTAGCTTCAGTTCTCTTTCATGCATTGGAGAAGGAAATGGCAACCCACTCCAGTGTTCTTGCCTGGAGAATCCCAGGGACCGGGGAGCCTGGTGGGCTGCCGTCTCTGGGGTCGCACAGAGTCGGACACGACTGAAGTGACTCAGCAGCAGTAGCAGCAGCAGCTTCAGTTCTCAAAGTGGCCCATGGTTGCTGGGCTTCAGCCACACAACTCTGTCCTTTTTCCCTTGAGGCTAGAGGCAGAGGCAGTGTCCTGCTTAAGAAATCTCTGGGTTGCCTTGTCTCCTGGGTTGCTGAAGAAATTTAACAACTCAGAGTTATTTCTCTTTTACTGTGGGGTCCCAGCTGATACATCGTCCATCTTGAGGCCTGCAGGACACTCTGGATGTCCTGATGGGTGGATTATAGATAACAATAAAATGGCAGAATCCAGTGCACTTCAGTTCAGTTCAGCTTAGTCACTCAGTCATGTCAGACTCTTTGTGACCCCATGGACTGCAGCATGCCAGGCTTCCCTGTCCATCACCAACTCCCAAAGCTTGCTCAAACTCATGTCCTTTGAGTTGGTGATGCCATCCAACCATCACATCCTCTGTTGTCCCCTTCTCCTCCTGCTTTCAATCTTTCTCAGCATCAGGGTCTTTTCCAAGGAAGCATTTATTTTCATCAGGTGGCCAAAGTACTCGAGCTCAAGCTTTAACATCAGTCCTTCCAATGAATATTCAGGACTGATTTCCTTTAGGATTATTGGTTTGATCTCCTTGCAGTCCAAGGGACTCTCCAATACCACAGTTCAAAAGCATCAATTCTTTGGTGGTTGGTTTTCTTTATGGTCCAACTCTCACTTCCATACATGACTACTGGAGAAACCATAGCTTTGACTAGATGGATCTTTGTCAGCAAAATAATGTCTCTGCTTTTAATATGCTATCTAGTTTGATTATAGCTGGGGCTTCCCTTGTGGCTCAGCTGGTAAAGAATCTGCCTGCAATGCAGGAGACCTGGGTTCAATCCCTGGCTTTGGAAGATCCCCTGGAGAAGGAAAAGGCTACCCACTCCAGTATTCTGGCCTAGAGAATTCTATGGACAGTCCATGTGTTCACAAAGAGTCAAGCTTGTGATTTATGCAGTCTAGAATTCTGCATGATGTCCTCTGCAATAAGTTAAATAAGCAGGGTGACAATATACAACCTTGAAGTACTGCTTTCCCAATTTGGAACCAGTCCATTGTTCCATGTCCAGTTCCAACTGTTGCTTTTTGACCTGCACACAGATTTCTCAGGAGGCAGGTCAGGTGGTCTGGTATCCCCATTTCTTGAAGAATTTTTCACAGTTTGTTGTGATCCACACAAAGGCTTTGGCATAGTAAATGAAGCAGAAGTAGATGCTTTTCTGGAAGTCTCTTGCTTTTTCTATGTTGAATGGATGTTAGCAATTTGATCTCTGGTTCCTCTTCCTTTTCTAAATCCAGCTTGAACATCTGGAAGTTCTTGGTTCATGTACTGTTGAAGCCTAGCTTGGAAAATCTTGAGCATTACTTTGCTAGTGTGTGACATGAGCGCAACTGTGTGGTAGTGTGAATACTCTTTGGCATTGCCTTTCTTTGGGATTGGAATGAAAACTGACCTTTTCCAGCCCTGTGGCCACTGCTGAGTTTTCCAAATTTGCTGCCATATTGAGTGTAGCACTTTAACAGCATCATCTTTTAGGATCTGAAATAACTCAGCTGCAATACCATCACTTCCACTGGCTGTGTTCGTAGTGATGCTTCCTAATGCCCACTTGACCTCATAGGGTTAGCATATCCTAACTACATCACCCAGGACAGGGAACATGGGCAGTCATGGGTAGATTTTATCTTGCCTACAGTAGGGAGTTGGCCAGGGACGAATTCTCACCACTTTCTACCACTTTAATGACTATCATTGTGAATTCCAGATATAACAACAGGCATGTGGGTGAAAGGGCATGAGAAGAACCTGAGTCTTTGGTCTCCTGTGGTGGCTGTGACTGTGTCAACTGAGCTAGGCTGGAACCGCAGCCACCATATTCCACTCGCTGTAGGAATCCCAGTTAGTGTTGCCCTCAAGGGACATTTTGCAATCATATTCTTAAGCTCTGAAGATGGGGACAAAGATGCAGCTCATGCCTGCTGATGCCAACTGGCAGCCAGGAAGCAGCACTCAGATCCACATGGTATCTCTGGTCTCCACAAAGTCTCTTCTTTCAGCTTCTTCAAGGCTTAGGCCAGGTGCAGGGCCAGCTACATGGCCAAGGCAGCCATGTTCCCCTATAGGTTGCCTACAGCATCATAGGTGTAGAGGAAGACCTACATTTCAGTGTGACCTTCCTGGTCCCAGTTTCCCTTGATCTTTGGCCTTGTCTACAGGCAGTTTCTTGTTTTTCTACCACTTCCCTATTGGGCAGCCTCAGGTCAATAATGGATATAGTAGTCTGCCCAGACTACCCTACCAACCCCACACAGTGTAAGCCATAGTTCTTATAATAAATCCCTAATTTACACCATGGGTAGTATTTCTGTCACTCAGATGGAAGCCTGTTTGATGCAGAATGAAAACTGTTTAATTGGGGGTGGAGTACAGGGTGTATGCACGGAAAATGGATAAATTGCAGGGAGAGGAGTCATCAGATGCAGGCCAGGACAGCTCCTAGGTGTGTGTGTGGTCAGGACTGTGGCAATGTCCACCTAACATTTCTTTTTGTGCCCTGATACAGCACGCATGTTCACTTCTCTGGAGAGCTCCCCAGAGCTCCTGTCAGGAGAGCTTACTCCTCAGAAGTGACCTTTGGTTTAAAAGGAGCTCAAAGTGTGGAATCATAGTTGAAGAAGTGCTGTCGTGGACTCTGAGCTTGGCCCATATGTTTTACTTAAGCTCAGAAATGACTCAGAGCCCAGAGGGGACCTATAATGGATGAGCTATGTCAACCAGCCCGCTTTCTCTCTGCAAATGGGCTCTGCTTGGAAGGCTGATTTATTTGTGTTTTATGGCTTATTTTGTGGTGAACAAAAATCAATAAAGGCATTCATTTTCACATTTTAAATGTGCCAGGCAAAATCAGACCATTGTCACATGTGTGTTGTACACGCTCCATTTTCAAAGGTGAATGGGTATGAATGAAATTAAACATTGACTTGGAAGTTACCCATAGGCTTTTCTCTTACTCAAGTTCTACTCGTTTATAGCAGCAGATTGGAGGGTGACCTTATACCTACTACCTGGAGCTGAAGCTTGTCTGCCTAAGTCACTGATGTGCTTTGTGGCCTTCAGCACTGAGCCTACTTTTCTCCACTGTCACCTGGATGCAGACAGCAGGACAGAAGGCCTACTCCTGGGCTCTTTATCTAGGAGTAGAGCTGGGACTCTAGTCACCTGAGGACCAGGAGACCAGAAGTATATTTAAGACTGGGCAGGACACAGATGTGCTGCCCACAGAGATAACCCTTTAGGTCAAGGCCAGGAGTACTGTTACCTGACTTCTACCCTAGCCCACCTGAGAAATGACAAGATCCAATGAGAGTGCTGGCAATGAGGGCAGAAGAGAAGAGCTGAGAAGTCAAGGTAGTTCATATTCCAAATACTCAGGGCATGGACATGAAGGCAAAGGAGAAAAAGAATGGGGGCAGTCTGAGAAAAGTTGGAGACTTCTACCTAGTGAAACTAGGTGGGTGGTAAAAGCAAGTATCAGCTTATGCTCTATTAGATTTCAAAGGACTTTCTTTGGAATTATTTAATGTAATTGTTAAAATCACTTTACAATTAGGTCTTAGAGAAATGCAAGCTCTATAGAAATATAGTTTATAGGACATGTTATCCATGGGAGATATTCAGAAACACATGTCCATAAGGATCAGGACATGAAGGTCCACCTGTAGCATATCCAGTACATTAGAGGCAGATGTCGGGATCTGGATGCTTGAGCAGAAGCTGGACTGGATGTGTATGTTTGAGGTTGTGAGTCAGGCAATGTAGAAGTCATGGATGCACTTGACCTCACAAAGGTTGCTGAGGGACAAAAAACAAGTGAAGCTAAGACCTTATGTAGGCTTCCTTGGAGGCTCAGATGGTAAAGAAGCTGCCTGCAATGGTGGAGACTCGGGTTCAATCCCTGGTTTGGGAAAATCCCCTAGAGAAGGACATGGCTATCCACTCCAGTATTCCTACCTGGAGAATAACATGGACAAAGGAAGCTGGTGGGCTACAGTCCATGGGATCACAAAGAATTGGACACAACTGAGCAACTAACATATACACACATATACCTGATTCAATGTCCCTTTGAGCAGATGCCACAGAGCAGAAACAAAAAGAACTAGGGGAGAATTGGGATAGAGGGGCTGGGAGAAGAAAAATTTCAGGAGACAACATGACAAGCACTTTACCTGAAGCCTGCCAGAGTCATGCAGGAGGTCAATGTACTGATGGCTTCTTGCTATTCATTTGTTTTATCTGGAGAGAGGTGTGTTCCAGGTGTAGCCAGGGGAGGAGCCAATTCCACATGGATAGTGGGAAACAGCAGTATCACAAATTGGATATTAATTTTATAATCACAAGCTGCTGCTTCTAAGTTGCTTCAGTTGTGTCCAACTCTGTGTGACCCCATAGACGGCAGCCCACCAGGTTCTCCCATCCCTAGGATTCTCCAGGCAAGAATACTGGAGTGGGTTGCCATTTCCTTCTCCAATGTATGAAAGTGAAAATGAAAGGGAAGTTGCTCAGTCGTGTCTGACTCTTAGCGACCCCATGGACTGCAGCCTACCAGGCTCCTCCGTCCATGGGATTTTCCAGGCAAGAGTACTGCAGTGGGTCGCCATTGCCTTCTCCAATCACAAGCTAGAAGAGCACAGATATCTAGAAAACAATGACACAACACTACTGAAAATGACGTACTGCCAATGTGTGAGTGATCGTCCTCAAGACAGATGAAGCTGAATCAAGTGTCAGGTTACCAGGAGATGTGGAGTTCACCATCTGCAGTATGGCAAAGACTATTTCTGATACTCAGCTCAGAGGTGCAGGACTTGTATGTTTGGCAGACTGAGATGTCCCTTGCTGAACAGGCAACATGTTATACATAACACAAAGGATGCCATCGATCTTTATCACTCCATTCATCCCACTTACTGTCACCTCACCCCATTCACCAAGTCAGAGGAAGTGACCCAGCCATGGAGCTTTGTTTCCTGGGAGGAAAAAAAAAAATGAATTAAATACAAATTGGGAGATCTGATGTATCTGTGTACTGGGCGTGTAGCTCTTCATGTCCTTTTGGCCCAGAAATCAAGGTCATGATGAGATTAGAAGATCCTCTCAAACACCGGGACCTTTCCCATGACTTCTGGGACTGTACCAGGGGCGGCATATCCTGGCACGGCCCTTGACTCTAGAGATGGATGGGCATTTGAGATCATCCAAGTAAATAAGAAAAGGGATGAACAAACAATATATCTTGACTGTTGATCCAAATAGAGCGCTTCTCATTTAAAAATCAATGAATTACCAAAACAATAGATTCTAAAATGACAAAACAAGGGATACAGGGAAAATATAAATGACTGCATTTTATTTATTTAAATATAAATTTATTTATTTTAATTGGAGATTAATTATTTTATAATATTGTATTGGTTTTGCCATACATCAACAGAAATCTGCCACAGGTATACACGTGTTCCCCATCCTGAACCCTCCTCCCTCCTCCCTCCCCGTACCATCCCTCTGGGTCGTCCCAGTGCACGAGCCCCAAGCAACCAGTATCATGCATAGAACTTGGACTGGCGATTCGTTTCATATACTATATTATACATGTTTCAATGCCATTCTCCCAAATCATCCCACCCTCACCCTCTCCCACAGTGTCCAAAAGACTGTGCTATATATCTGTGTCTCTTTTGCTGTCTCGCATACAGGGTTATCATTACCATCTTTCTAAATTCCGTATATATGCATTAGTACACTGTATTGGTGTTTTTTTTTTTTTTTTTTTTCTGGCTTACTTCACTCTGTATAATAGGCTCCAGTTTCATCCACCTCATTAGAACTGATTCAAATGTATTCTTTTTAATGGCTGAGTAACAGCTTTCTTATCCATTCATCTGCTGATGGACATCTAGGTTGCTTCCATGTCCTGGCTATTATAAACAGTGCTGCGATGAACATTGGGGTGCACGTGTCTCTTTCAATTCTGGTTTCCTCAGTGTGTATGCCCAGCAGTGGGATTGCTGGGTCATAAGGCAGTTCTATTTCCAGTTTTTTAAGGAATCTCCACACTGTTCTCCATAGTGGCTGTACTAGTTTGCATTCCCACCAACAGTGTAAGAGGGTTCCCATGTGGAGAAATGACTGCATTTTAGAAAAAATATTTATCTTTTCAATAGGGTGAAAGAAGAAAGTTTCTATGAGTCTGAGCAAAACACTCAATAGAAAACAGGTTGAACTTTTTAAAGCCACAGGATGAGCTGAAAGGGAAGGTGGGTGGAACCCTTAAGATTGCAAAGGAATGAATACATGTTACCAATGAATATATCTTTGAGGTAACATAATGCAAACTTCACATTTGGGATAGCTAAGTGATGCAGAATACATGCCTCAGTAGCTTTTTCAGAGGGAAGAACTAAGGGGTAAATGCACAGAAATGATAAGAGGGAAGATGAGATCCAAGTAGGGCAAAGGACAGAAATGTGACATATGGTCAGGAGTCTTTCCCCCCAAAATCAAGATAACCAGAGCAGAATCCTTGCCGCTCTGACAAAAAGTTTGACTATAAAAATTGAAAATATCATTTTAAATTAACACTCTGAACATCTCTGAAAACATATTTTGTATTAAAGATGTTTAGGGGGAAAAAAGGAATAACCTTTTAGTCACTTGGGCAGAAAGAGGGAAATAGACAATCTACAAGGGGACCACACCGAGACTGGCACTACCCTACTTGCTCCACAAAAGCTGGAAAAAAAAAAGGGTCATTCACACGGGGTCTTGAGCTGGTTCCGAAAGCGAAAGGCTGTACTAGTCTGGGCAGTGTTCATTTTAAACAATTTCTTCTCAGATATGCAGGAGTTCAATTTACACTACCCAAGTCTCATCCTGAAAAAAGTTATCTAAAGAGAAACTTGAACTGATTAAATGAATGGAGAGTTATTCTGAATCATCAGAATGAATATTGTTGCTATTCACTGCCAATGCAGAACATTATTCTTGGCAAAGCAGAATCTAATTTAATAAAAATTAATAATAGCATTTTGAAGCTAATGCTATGTTTTACAGTATATTAATAAAAGTAGAAAGAGATTTGGGGGAATAAAATTCTGCTAAATATCCTGTCCTACACTGGGAAACTCAAAATATAATATTTGATTTTTGTCTTTGATATGTATAGAAGTGTTTTGAAAACTTGATGTTAATCACGATATTGAAAAAAGACATATCTACTCCAAATATTGGAAGGAAATAGTGACAAAATGGGCATTTTTTATTTATCAAAATATATAGAACAGATGAAAGAAGTCCAAACATTTTAGTTTTAAGGAATGTAATTCTCTGAATCAAAGACAGATATTAGATTGCTATTGCAAAACTAAAAATCCAACATCATACACCTTACAAAAGGCATAGTTAAAACAATATCTTAGAAATTTTAAATATAAAATTTGGCAGTATAGGCATTAAAACATAAGTGGAAGCATACGGAAGTCATGGGAGTATAATTTAGACAAAGATACTTGGGAAGCTCTTTTTATACTGTAAGA
Organism: Bubalus kerabau; assembly: GCF_029407905.1. Taxonomy (NCBI): domain Eukaryota; kingdom Metazoa; phylum Chordata; class Mammalia; order Artiodactyla; family Bovidae; genus Bubalus; species Bubalus kerabau. The sequence goes on from NC_073626.1 coordinate 56,604,003, forward strand.
AGGTGCGACTCACAGGGAATCTCTAATAGGCTTTAAATTTAGTGGTCCAAACACAGCTTTGCACTCCAGCCTCATACTGAGGTACTGAGTACTGAGGCATAGAATCACATCACTCTTCTTGGGTTGTGTCCATCTGAACACAGTTACTTCATCACACACATATTTGATTATCTTCTCCAGTAAATACAAATGCAATTAATTTTGCTCTGAGAAATGTTTGGTATTTGTAGCCTCAATTAAATTACTATCTCACATATACTCAACAGACTAGGGGTGCTCAGTGCCCTTAGAGTATCTGGTTCAGAAGAGACCTAGAAAATTAAAGAACTTGAAGAACCCTGGGTCTTGCTTCAAACTCCCAGGCTCCATGGTAGAAATGCAGGAAGAGTGTTGGAATGAAAAGAAATCATAGACTGACAACTGAGGAAAGTGAGCTGCATTTTCCTTACGTGGCCTTGTTCCCACCTCCATCTCTTCTTTGCTTCTTTTTCCTCCTTTTCCTCTCCTTGCACCTCCTCCTTCTCCTTCTCTTCTTTCTTTTCCTTTTTTATTCTTACCTTCTTCAGTTAAAGTACATATTTTCCAGTAAACTCTATATTGTGTCAAGGGGTCATGTGAGTAAAAAGGTGGACAGTGGGGTTTCTGTGGAACTGACAATTTTCTGTTTCTTGACTGGGTTCTGGTAACAGTGATAATTTCAATTTGTTTCTTTTTATATTTGCTAATTATATATATATATGTTCCACATTTATATTGTTCCTCCATATATTTTTAAAAAGCAGTTTCCATCATTTAGCAAGTGGGATATTTCACATCATAAATGGGACACCCAGCTTGTCTTGAATCAAATGACGGTACTATTGAACTGAGTTGGAGTATTGAGTAACTTCTGCCTTCACAAGGAACATGACCTTTCTTGCTCATCTGAGGTCCAGCAGGTTAACTTTATTCCCTCTGGATTATAAACAGAGTCATTCCTCTGTGGTCAGCACAGATCCGCTTCAGTGCCACCTCCCTCCCTTCCCACTTCTGTACACAAAATGTGCAACTGTTCCCTTTATTCTAAAAAGTGCAACCCTGTAAACAGAGGCTCTATTTCCACGTTTAGCACACTGTTTTTTTACCAGTTTACATAATACATGTCCCTGCAATTTGTATTTATATCTGTACCAAACAACCAGATTTCTCTGTAGTTTGTCAAATATAGTCACGAACACAGTAAATAATCCCAGTTCATTCCTAAGAACACACCAAATTTGATTCATTTGTCTTGATGGGATTGTACGCTTCTCCCAGGCCCATTAAAAACCATCACTTTAGAAGGAGTCTTGGGAGTGTGGTCAGTGAGACAGAATGCATAGGGCTTTCTTCACCTCTTACCTTTGTGAGGTAACACTTACCCCTAGAACCTCCCAACCCTGACCACTTATCAAAGGAAGCCAGTTTCAGACATTACACATGTCCAAGCACAGAAAATCAGCTTATCTTACCAGCCACTTTTGTTGGACTCATGATTGAGAAGAGCAGCACCACTATGGACAGAACATCCACTGGTGATGAGGGCCAACGTCTTTCATGTACTGCTTGCCATTTAGTAGACGGCTCATCTTCAGTGGAAAGAAACCCTCTTTTCAAGTTCTGTGTTCAGGAGTGGTGTGTGTTGGCTTACAAGGCATCTGAGCGGGTCTCTTGATGGTTTGACACCAGAAGGACTTGTGCCTGTGTGACAGTTTGAAGGAGTCAGAGGGGCCTGGTGAGCTTACCAAGGGGAGGCTGAGATTCCCCTGCTTCATTGGCTAAGACTCTGCACTTCCAACGTGGGGGAGCAGGTTGTACTGCTGATTGGGGAACTAAGATCCCACCTACCACAGGGAGCTTCCAGAAAGAAAGAGGAGTGAGACTGCCTGCACATTTCTCACACAGTCTCTGTGATAAAAAAATCTTCTCACCTAAATGAAAAAAAAAAAAAAAACCACAAAAAAAATCTCTTAACTGACAGCATTTGGAATAGTTGCTTTGTATTTTGGCACCCCAAGTGAGGGGAAAAATGCACACCATCTCATCCAGATGAGCTGAATAAATCTTTGAATGAGAACTTCTCAAATGGCCATAACTGGAATAGTAACCTAAGGAGGGAGAAAGAAAGAAATGTGTTTTGGCCAAAGGCCACCAGCTTCCTTGGTTAGATAAAGCCAGTTCATGAATTGATTTAAAAATAAATTACCAATGAGAGGAGGTGGGGGCTGCCTGCCAACATTAAAAAATATGCATAGTGCACCACAGAAAAATAGTTGGTGTAATAAGCTCTCAACTCTTGCTTTAAAAATCTACAGAAATGGGGAAATAGATGTAATTCATCACACCTAAGTATTAATCCTAGATGACAAGAAGTTTTATGTAGTAGATAAACAGATAATTTTTGATAGACTATGCTTATGCCACATACTGGGCTAGGCAGTCTTAACCATATTTTTCTAAAGTATTTTAATATATTCCTATCAACAATGTTGTTTTATGCGTATAAATTTATAATCACTTCTATTATTGTTTTTAGTCTAAATATAAAGAAACTGAGAGTCATGTATTTTAAATAATTCCAAGGACAAATACCTAATACAGGTAAATACAAGGTTGGAATTTAGGGTTGTCTTGAGAGAAATATTGAAAAACACAAAAATAGTAACAATATATTTGGCTTCTTCTTCTACTATTCCACACTATTGGCTAATTAGTAAACTGAAAACATATACACAAAATTGCTTTTAATCATTGAACAAACACAAAATTATGATCACTAAGATAAACAGAAAAAGTGAAGTGACAGATATCTAAGTTTCCCCAGTTTTCTGCTGGAGATACTTTCCAGATAAGAGCAGAGAAAGAACACCCCAGAGCACCATGGTCTCAACGCACTGAGAAAATAAATGGAATTGTAAAGCAGATATGGCTAAAACTTATAGAATTAAGTAATGGAGAGTGGTCACTTGAAGTTTGTTGTTGAATACAAAGCTATGCTTGGGTTAGATAAAATGCCATCAGGCCAAGCAAGAAACCTTCAGGGTGATGAAGGTTGAATAGTTCATGTAACTCATACAGTATAAGGAGACTTTAAATTACACAGAGCCAAGGTGGAGTTACCTTGTTAAAAAGCCCAGGACAGTCTGTCAAAACTGAAGAAAAATCATATCTTAACAGTAAAAGTAAACTCTACCTATAATAGAAACTATTCTACACGTGACCAGATTAAAACAAGACTCATATGAATTGTGATTTTTGTTTGTTTGTTTATTTTGGTTCTGTGAAAAATGTCATTGGTAATTTGATAGGGATTGTATTGAATCTGTACATTGCTTTGGGTAGTATGGTCATTTTCACAATATTAATTCTTCCAAGAACATGGTTTACCTTTCCATCTGTTTATGTCATCTTTGATTTCTTTCATCAATATCTTATAGTTTTCTATATGCAGCTCTTTTGTCTCCTTAGAACAATCTGTGCTGCACAACAAACTGATCGTCAAGTAAATTCATAGCCAAAACTTAAAATCAATAATCTTTAAAAAGTGACCTCCCCCAAATCCAGATGCTCAACAACATAAGAATCACAATGTCAGTATCCAATAAAAATAATTAATAAACATAAAAAGAAGATAAAAATGTCAACTACATCCAGAAGAAAAATCAGTCACAGACTCAAATTGTATAGATGATGGAATTAGAAGACAAGGACCTTAAAACATCCATTATAAGAAGATTTGAAGTCGCTCAGTCGTGTCCGACTCTTTGCAACCCCATGGACTGTAGCCTATCAGGCTCCTCAGTACATGGAATTTTCCAGGAAAGAGTACTGAAGTGCGTTACCTTTTCCTTCTCCAGGGGATCTTCCCAACCCAGGGACTGAACCCAGGTATCCCGCATTGCAGGCAGACACTTTACCATCTGAGCCACTAAATGTTTTAAATAAAACATAATGAGAAAGATTAAAAATGTAAAAATAAATTAAATTAAGCTTTCAAGGATAAAGAAAATAACAATATGTGAAGTATAAAGTTTAACAGGTGGACTTAATATAAGACTGCTGCTGCTAAGTCACTTCAGTCGCATCTGACTCTGTGCGATCCCATAGACGGCAGCCCACCAGGCTCCCCCATCCCTGGGATTCTCCAGGCAAGAACACTGGAGTGGGTTGTCATTTCCTTCTCCAAATACAAGACTAGACACTACATAAGAGATTTGGAAAGTTAAAACAATACAGTAGAAACTATTCAACTGAAGCACACAAATGAAAAAAATTAAAAATAAGCAAAGATTTAGCAACTTTGGGATAGCTTCAAGTTTCAACAGATGTGTAATTAGAGTTCAAGAAGGAAGGGGTGAAGAAAAAGGTCCCTCAATAAATAAAAGCCAAAAAGCTTTCAAATTTGGTATGAATTATCTTGCCTGGAGAATCCCATGGACAGTGGAGCCTGGTAGGCTACAGCCCATGGGGTCACAAAGAGTCGGACATGACTGAGTGACTTCACTTTCACTTTTTTTTATAAACCCATAAATCTAAGAAGATAACAAAATCCAAGTAAGATTAACACAAAGAAAACCAACCAAAATCACTTCAAAATACAATTGCTGATAAATCAGAACTTATTAGGAACTTATCAGGACTTATCTGGGCTTCCTCAATGGCTCAGATGGTAGAGAATCTGCAGAAGAGACCCAGGTTCAGTCTCTGGATTGGTAAGATCCTGTGGAGAAGGAAATGACAATCCACTCCAGTATTCTTGCCTGGTAAATTCCAAGGACAGAGGAGGCTGGAGGGCTACAGTCCATGGATTACAAAGAGTTGAACATGACTGAGTGAGGACTAACAATTATGTAGTATTAAATACTTGTGTGAAGAAATATATGAAGTCAATGACCTAAATTAATATGTTGATAAAATAGAAAACTAAACACAAAATACAGGAAAGGAATAATAAAACAAAAGTAGAATTCAATTAAAAACCATAGAAATAAGAGAAAAAAATAATAAACCACAGTGGAAAAAATATTTAAAAAACTACATAGTATGAATCACTTTGCTGTACACTAGAAACTGTTGCTGCTGCTGCTGCATCACTTCAGTCGTGTCTGACTCTGTGCGACCCCATAGACTGCACCCCACCAGGCTCCCGTCCCTGGGATTCTCCAGGCAAGAATACTGGAGTGGGCTGCCATTTCCTTCTCCAATGCATGAAAATGAAAAGTCAAAGTGAAGTCGCTCAGTCGTGTCCAATTCTTAGCGACCCCATGGACTGCAGCCTACCAGGCTCCTGCATCCATGGGAATTTCCAGGCAAGAACACTAGAAACTAACACATTGTAAATCAACATAAAAAATCAATGACACTAAAAAGTGTTTCTTTCAAAATAACAATGAAATTGTTAGACTTGTAGCTAGACTTTTCCAAGAAAAATTAAAGGAAACAAAAATACCATATCAGAAGCAAGAATAAACTATATATTTGTCAAGTATTAAAAGAATTTTAGTGAGGCGGTCCTAAGATGGCAGAGGAATAGGACGGGGAGATCACTTTCTCCCCCACAAATTCATCAAAAGAACATTTAAACGCTGAGTAAAATCCACAAAACAACTTCTGAATGCCGGCAGAGGACATCAGGCACCCAGAAGAGCAGCCCATTGTCTTCGAAATAAGGTAAGAAAAATATAAAAGACAAAAAAAAAAAAAGAGACAAAAGAGGTAGGGACAGAGCTCCGTCCAGGGAAGGGAGTCTTAAAAAGAAAGAAGTTTCCAAAAACCAGGAAACACTCTCACTGCCGCGAGTCTGTGCCGAGCCTTGGAAGCACAGAGGGCAACATAATAGGGAGAAAAAAATAAGTAAATAATTAAAACCCACAGATTACAAGCCCAACGGTAACTCCCCCACCAGACAAGCAGCACAGACGCCTGCATCCGCCACTAGCAAGTGGGGGCTGGGTAGGGAGGCACGGGCTGCATTGCTTAGAGTACAGATTGGGCCTGAATGCCCCTGAGGAAAATCAGAGCGAACTTATTCGGGCTAGCAAACCAGACTGTGGGATAGCTACAACGCGAAAAGCCCTAAGACACCACCAGGCCGGCGCACAGAACAAAGGGCGGAACAGAACTAGCCGGCTGCAGACCATCCCCCTCCAGTGACAGGCATCCAGAGCCAGAAGGGGGCAATCGCAGCCCCAGAGAGACATTATCTACCAAACTGCAAGCAGGCTTCTTTGCTTACTAAGACTCCCTGGGGTTCTGGACAGTCATCCGCCTGAGAAGGTGCACCGGTTGTACACCCAGAAAACCGAGCGGCAGGGACAGGAGAGGCGATTAGTTGCAGTGACCGCACTTGCCAAACACCTCATCACCCAAGCTACTCGGAGCTGGGAAGGGCACAAAACACAGGCCTAACCGAGTGTGAGCCTCTGAGGACTACCCGAGTGCCTGAACCTGAGTGGCTTAGACCTGGGAGGTGCATGCAGCCCAGGGCCAGCCTTGGACCGTTCCCAGTGGAGCAACCTGGAGCCTGTGCTGTGTGGGTAGGGAAAGTGCACGCGCCGTGAGTGGGGGCAGGCCCAGTGTGGCTGAGACACTACGAGCACACACCAGTGTTATTTGTTTGCAGCATCCCTCCCTCCCTATAGAGCAACTGAACAAGTGAGCCTAAAAAAGTGTCCACCACCGCCCCCTTGTGTCAGGGCGGAAATCAGACACTGAAGAGACCAGCAAACAAAAGCTAAAACGAGGGAACCACCTCGGAAGCGACAGGTGCAATAGATCAAAACCCTGTAGTTAGTACCAACTACATAGGAAGGGGCCTATAGATCTTGAGACATATAAGCCGGACCAAGAAACTATTGGAAAATGAACTGACCCCACACTGCCCACAACAACACCAGAGAAAGTCCTGGATATATTTTTGCCATTTTTTATGATCATTTTTATCTTTTCTTTTCTTTCTTCTTCTTTTTTTTCTTTCTTTTTCTTTTCTTTTTTTCTTTTTAAAATTTTAAGTCCTCTATTACTCCTTTAATTTTCATTTTTATAACCTACTATTACTTTTCAAAAAAAGACTATTTTTTAAACCAAACTTCATATATATATATATTTTTAATAACATTTGTGACTTTGTTTTTTTCTTCTTCTTCTTTTCTTTAATATTGTATTTTTGAAAATCCAACCTCTACTATAGAATTTTAATCTTTGCTTTTTGGTATTTGTTATCAACTTTGTACATTTAAGAACCCAATCTTCAGTACCTATTTTTACTTTGGAGTGACTTTACTGGCTTGACTGCTCTCTCCCACTTTGGACTCTCCTTTCTCTCCACTAGGTCACCTCTGTCTCCTCCCTCCCCCTTCTCTTCTCTACCCAACTCTCTGAATCTCTGTGTATTCCAAACGGTGGAGGACACTTAGGGAACTGATTACTGGCTGGATCTGTCTCTCCTTTTCATTCACCCCTTTTATCCTCCTGGCCACCTCTGTCTCCTTCCTCCCTCTTCTCTTCTCTGTATAACTCCATGAACATCTCTGAGCGGTCCAGACTGTGGAGCACACATAAGGAAGTGATTACTGGCTAGCTTGCTCTCTCCTCTTTTGATTCCACCTCATCTCATTCGGGTCATCTCTAACTCCCTCCTCCCTCTTCTCTTCTCCATGTAACTCTGTGAACCTCTCTGGGTGTCCCTCACTGTGGAGAAACTTTTCATCTTTAACCTAGATGTTTTATCAACAGTGCTGTATAGAAGGAGAAGTCTTGAGACTACTGTAAAAATAAGACTGAAAACCAGAAGCAGGAGGCTCAAGCCAAATCCTGAGAACATCATAGAACAACTGACTTCAGGGAACATTAAGCAATAGGAGCTCATCAAACACCTCCATACCTACACTGAAACCAAGCACCACCCAAGGGCCACCAAGTTCCAGAGTAAGACATACTACATAAATTCTCCAGCAAAACAGGAACACAGCCCTGAGCTTCAATATACAGATTGCCCAAAGTTACTACAAATCCATTGACATCTTATAACTCGTTACTAGACAGTTCATTGCACTTGAGAGAGAAGAAATCCAGCTCCACCCGCCAGAACACCAACACAAGCTTCCCTAGCCAAGAAACCTTGACAAGCCACCGATACAACCCCACCCAGAGTGAGGAAACGCCATAATAAAGAGAACTCCACAAACTGCCAGAATACAGAAAGGCCACCCCAAAATCAGCATTATAAACAAGATGAAGAGACAGAGGAATTCCCAGAAGGTAAAGGAACAGGATAAATACCCACCAAATCAAACAAAAGAGGAAGAGATAGGGAATCTACCTGATAAAGAATTCCAAATAATGATAGTGAAAATGATCCAAAATCTTGAAATAAAAATGGAATCACAGATAAATAGCCTGGAGACAAGGACTGAAAAATGCAAGAAAGTTTTAACAAGGACCTAGAAGAAATAAAAAAGAGTCAATATATAATGAATAATGCAATAAATGAGATCAAAAACACTCTGGAGGCAACAAATAGTAGAATAACGGAGGCAGAAGATAGGTTTAGTGAAATAGAAGATAGAATGGTAGAAATAAATGAATCAGAGAGGAAAAAAGAAAAACGAATTAAAAGAAATGAGGACAATCTCAGAGACCTCCAGGACAATATTAAACACCACAATATTCGAATCATAAGAGTCCTAGAAGAAGAAGACAAAAAGAAAGACCATGAGAAAATACTTGAGGAGATAATAGTTGAAAACTTCCCTAAAATGGGGAAGGAAATAATCACCCAAGTCCAAGAAACCCAGAGAGTCCCAAACAGGATAAACCCAAGGCGAAACACCCCAAGACATATATTAATCAAATAACAAAGATCAAACACAAAGAACAAATATTAAAAGTAGCAAGGGAAAAACAACAAATAACACACAAGGGGATTCCCATAAGGATAACAGCTGATCTTTCAATAGAAACTCTTCAGGCTAGGAGGGAATGGCAAGACATACTTAAAGTGATGAAAGAAAATAACCTACAGCCCAGATTACTGTACCCAGCAAGGATCTCATTCAAATATGAAGGAGAAATCAAAAGCTTTACAGACAAGCAAAAGCTGAGAGAATTCAGCACCACCACACCAGCTCTCCAACAAATGCTAAAGGAGATTCTCTAGACAGGAGACACAAAAACGGTGTATAAACTCGAACCCAAAACAATAAAGTAAATGGCAATGGGATCATACTTATCAATAATTATCTTAAATGTAAATGGGTTGAATGCCCCAACCAAAAGATGAAGACTGGCTGAATGGATACAAAAACAAGACCCCTATATATGTTGTCTACAAGAGACCCACCTCAAAACAGGGGACACATACAGACTGAAAGTGAAGGGCTGGAAAAAGATATTCCATGCAAATAGAGATCAAAAGAAAGCAGGAGTAACAATACTCATATCAGATAAAATAGACTTTAAAACAAAGGCTGTAAAAAGAGAAAAAGAAGTACACTACATAATGATCAAAGGATCAATCCAAGAAGAAGATACAACAATTATAAATGTATATGCACCCAACATGGAGCATCCCAATATGTAAGGCAAATGCTAATAAGTATGAAAGGGGAAATTAACAATAACACAATAATAGTGGGAGACTTTAATACCCCTCTCACACCTATGGATAGATCAACTAAACAGAAAGTTAACAAAGAAACACAAACTTTAAATGATACAATCGACCAGGTAGACCTAATTGATATCTATAGGACATTTCACCCCAAAACAATGAATTTCACCTTTTTCTCAAGCACACATGGAACCTTCTCCAGGATAGATCACATCCTGGGCCATAAATCTAGCCTTGGTAAATTCAAAAAAATTGAAATCATTCCAAGAATCTTTTCTGACCACAATGCAGTAAGATTAGATCTCAATTACAGGAGAAAAAATTTTAAAAAATTCCAAAGTACAGAGGCTGAACAACACGCTGCTGAATAACCAACAAATCACAGAAGAAATCAAAAAAGAAATCAAAATATGCATAGAAATGAATGAAAATGAAAACACAACAAGCCAAAACCTATGGGACACTGTAAAAGCAGGGCTAAGGGGAAAGTTCATAGCAATACAGGCATACCTCAAGAAACAAGAACAAAGTCAAATAAATAACCTAACTCTACACCTAAAGCAACTAGAAAAGGAAGAAATGAAGAACCCCAGGGTTAGTAGAAGGAAAGAAATCTTAAAAATTAGGACAGAAATAAATGCAAAAGAAACAAAGGAGACATAGCAAAAATCAACAAAGCCAAAAGCTGGTTCTTTGAAAGGATAAATAAAATTGACAAACCATTAGCCAGACTCATCAAAAAAAAAAAAAAAAAAGGAGAAAAATCAAATCAATAAAATTAGAAATGAAAATGGAGAGATCACAACAGACAACACAGAAATACAAAGGATCATAAAAGACTACTATCAGCAATTATATGCCAATAAAATGGACAACGTGGAAGAAATGGACAAATTCTTAGAAAAGTACAACTTTCCAAAACTGAACCAGGAATAAATAGAAAATCTGAACAGGCCCATCACAAGCACGGAAATTGAAACTGTAATCAGAAATCTTCCAGCTAATAAAAGCCCAGGTCCAGACGGCTTCACAGCTGAATTCTACCAAAAATTTAGAGAAGAGCTAACACCTATCCTGCTCAAACTCTTCCAGAAAATTGAAGAGGAAGGTAAACTTCCAAAGTCATTCTATGAGGCCACCATCACCCTAATACCAAAACCTGACAAATATGCCACACAAAAAAAGAAAACTACAGGCCAATATCACTGATGAACATAGATGCAAAAATACTTAATAAAATTCTAGCAATCAGAATCCAACAACACATTAAAAAGATGATACACCATGACCAAGAGGGCTTTATCCCAGGGATGCAAGGATTCTTCAATATCTGCAAATCAATCAATGTAATACACCACATTAACAAATTGAAAAATAAAAGCCATATGATTATCTCAATAGATGCAGAGAAAGCCTTTGATAAAAGTCAACATCCATTTATGATAAAAACTCTCCAGAAAGCAGGAATAGAAGGAACATACCTCAACATAATAAAAGCTATATATGAAAAACCCACAGCAAACATTATCCTCAATGGTGAAAAATTGAAAGCATTTCCCCTAAAGTCAGGAACAAGACAAGGGTTCCCACTCTCACCACTACTATTCAACATAGTTTTGGAAGTTTTGGCCACAGCAATCAGAGCAGAAAAAGAAATAAAAGGAATCCAAATTGGAAAAGAAGAAGTAAAACTCTCACTGTTTGCAGATGACATGATCCTCTACATAGAAAACACTAAAGACTCCACCAGAAAATTATTAGAGCTGATCAATGAATATAGTAAAGTTGCAGGATATAAAATGAACACACAGAAATCCCTTGCATTCCTATACACTAATAATGAGAAAATAGAAAGAGAAATTAAGGAAGCAATCCCATTCACCATTGCAACAAAAAGAATAAAATATTTAGGAATATATCTACCTAAAGAAACAAAAGACTTATATATAGAAAACTATAAAACACTGATGAAAGAAATCAAACAGGACACTAATAGATGGAGAAATATACCATGTTCATGGATCTGAAGAATCAATATAGTGAAAATGAGTTTACTACCAAAAGCAATCTATTGATTCAATACAATCCCTATCAAGCTACCAACGGTATTTTTCACAGAGCTAGAACAAATAATTTCACAATTTATATGGAAAAAAAAAAAAAAAAAAAAAACACCTCGAATAGCCAAAAGCAATCTTGAGAAAGAAGAATGGAACTGGAGGAATCAACCTGCCTGACTTCAGGCTCTACTACAAAGCCACAGGTACTGGCACAAAAACAGAAATATAGATTAATGGAACAAAATAGAAAGCCCAGAGACAAACCTACTCACCTATGGACACCTTATCTTTGACAAAGGAGGCAAGAATATACAGTGGAGAAAAGACAATCTCTTTAACAAGTGGTGCTGGGAAAACTGGTCAACCACTTGTAAAAGAATGAAACTAGAACACTTTCTAACACCATACACAAAAATAAACTCAAAATGGATTAAAGATCTAAACATAAGACCAGAAACTATAAAACTCTTAGAGGAAAACATAGGCAAAACACTCTCTGACATACACCACAGCAGGATCCTCTATGACCCACCTCCCAGAATATTGGAAATAAAAGCAAAAATAAACAAATGGGATTTAATTAAAATTAAAAGCTTCTGCACAACAAAAGAAACTATACGCAAGGTGAAAAGACAGCCTTCAGAATGGGAGAAAATAATAGCAAATGAAGCAACTGACAAACAGCTAATTTCAAAAATATACAAGCAACTCCTACAGCTCAATTCCAGAGAAATAAACGACCCAATCAAAAAGTGGGCCAAAGAACTGAATAGATATTTCTCCAAAGGAGACATACAGATGGCTAACAAACACATGAAAAGATGCTCAACATCACTCATTATCAGAGAAATGCAAATCAAAACCACTATGAGGTACCATTTCACGCCAGTCAGAATGGCTGCGATCCAAAAGTCTACAAGCAACAAATGCTGAGGAGGATATGGAGAAAAGGGATCCCTCTTACACTGTTGGTGGGAATGCAAACTAGTACAGCCACTATGGAGAACAGTGTGGAGATTCCTTTAAAAACTGGAAATAGAATTGCCATACGACCCAGCAATCCCACTGCTGGACATACACATGGAGGAAACCAGAATTGAAAGAGACACGTGCACCCCAGTGTTCAGCGCATCACTGGACATGGAAGTAACCTAGGTGTCCATCAGCAGATGAATGGATAAGAAAGCTGTGGTACATATACACAATGGAGTATTACTCAGCCATTAAAAAGAATACATTTGAATCAGTTCTAATGAGGTGGATGAAACTGGAGCCTATTATACAGAGTGAAGTAAGCCAGAAAGAAAAACACCAATACAGTATACTAATGCATATATATGGAATTTAGAAAGATGGTAATGACAACCCTGTATGCGAGACAGCAAAAGAGACACAGATGTATAGAACAGTCTTTTGGATTCTGTGTGTGTGGGGGGGGGTGATTTGGGAGAATGTCATTAAAACATGTATAATATCATATAAGAAACAAATCACCAGTCCAGGTTCAATGGAGGATACAGGAAGCTTGGGGCTGGTGCACTGGGATGACCCAGAGGGATGGTATGGGCAGGGAGGTGGGAAGGGGGTTCAGGATGGGGAACACGTGTACACCCATGGCAGATGTATGTTGATGTATGGCAAAACCAATACAATATTGTAAAGTAAAAATAAATAAATAAATAAATAAATAATATTAGGTAGATTATTATTATTTTATTAATAACTTTGTCAACAAATTTAACAATACAGATGAGTCACATTTCCTGAAAAAAATTACTTACAGAAGTATGAAACAGAAAATTTGAATAGACATATTTTAAATAGAAATATGTAAAGATAGGCCTTCCCTGTGAGCTCAGTTGGTAAAGAATCCACCTGCAATGCAGGAGACCCCAGTTCAATTCCTGGGTTGGGAAGATCCCCTGGGGAAGGGATAGGCTATGCACTCCAGTATTCTTGGGCTTCCCTTGTGGCTCAGCTGGTAAAGTATCCTGCCATTTCCTTAAGTGAAATGGCAACCCACTCCAGTATTCTTGCCTGGAAAATCCCATGGACAGAGGAGTCTAGCAGGCTACAGTCCATGGGGTCGCAAGAGCAGGACACAATGTACTGACTAGACTACCACATGTAAAGAGAAAGACATCTGTAAAGAAAATATAGGCCCAGATAATTTCACTGATAATTTATTCCAAACGTTAAAGGAAGAAATTCACTTCTACAAAAAAACTTTGAAAAACAGTAAAAGAGAAAATTCTTGCAAATTTATTTTATGAGGAACTTATTACTCTGACATCAAAAGCAAAAAAATTGAAGTCAAACAATCTTATAGGCATACAAACATTCTTTAAAATATTAGTGAATTTATTTCATGATATATCATTAAAAACTTGAGTTTGTTCAAACAATACAAGGTTGATTTAATCGCTGAAAATCGATCATTGTAATTTTCCACATAAACAGAATAAGAAGAAAACCTGCATTATATATATGTGTGTGTGTGTGTATATATATATATATATATATATATATATATGTAATCAACGTCAATTCATGATAAAAACTGTCAGAGCACTCAGAATAGAAAGGAATTTTGCAACTTAATGAAAAGTATCTTTAAAAAAATCTTTAACTAACATAATAATGATGAAGAAATGCTATTCCCTGAAAATTGTTAATACTCGCAAGAAGTTCTATACTCAGCATGTGTATTCAGAATTGCAACTCAATTAAAATTCTAACAAGTTTTCTGTCAAAAATGGCAAGATTTTACCCAAACTTATATGACAATTCAAAACCATCTTAAAAAGGAGGATTGAAGGATTATACTATTTGATATCAAGAATTTTTAATACTATAAAACTACATCTAAAGACAGTGGGACTTTTGTGTATCAATAGATACAGCTCATTGAATCATGACTGTCTAACAAAAGCTTCAAGGGCAATTCAGGGGGAAGAAATTATACTTTTCAGAAAATTTGTGCTTTGACTATGGGATACCCATATGGAAGAAAAAAAAAAAAAAACTTTTACACACTGCCCCATGGCATATATGATATTTACTTTTCAAGGTTCTTATATAAAAATTGAAAGCTAAAACTATTAAACCTCCAGGATAAAATGCCAGAAAATCTTCAGAATAAACAAAGTCTGGGACCAGATAACTTCACAGGGAAATTCAACCAAACGTTAAAAGAAGCTAAGAAACTTCACAAACTACACGCCCAAAATTGAAAAGGAACACTTTCAAACTCATTGCTGAGGCCAGCATAACCCTGATACCAAAATCAGACAAAGGAACTATAGAAAAATAAAATTATAGGCCAATATCACTGATGAATATAGATGCAAAACTATTCAACAAAACATTAGTAAATAAAATTCAATAATGCATTTGAAGGATCATATATCATGCTGAAGTGGGATTTATTGTGGGGATGCAAATATTTCAATATCCACAAATCAATCAATGTGATACAGCACATTAAAAAAATAAAAGATAACAATTACATGATAATTTCAATAGAAGGACAAAACATTTGAAAAAATTCAAGATCAATTCATGATAAAATTTCTCATCAAGGTGTGTGTACAGGAAACATATTTCAATGTAATAAATACTATTTATGACAAATGTTCATGGGGTTCTCAAGGTAAGAATACTGAAGTGGCTTGCCATTCCCTTCTCCAGTGGACCACATCTGTCAGATCTCTCCACCATGACCCGCCCATCTTGGGTTGCCCCACAGGCATTGCTTAGTTTCATGGCATCCGGTCCCATCACTTCATGGGAAATAGATAGGGAAATAGTGGAAACAGTGTCAGACTTTATTTTTCTGGGCTCCAAAATCACTGCAGATGGTGACTGCAGCCAGGAAATTAAAAGACGCTTACTCCTTGGAAGGAAAGTTATGACCAACCTAGATAGCATATTCAAAAGCAGAGACATTACTTTGCCAACAAAGATTCGTCTAGTCAAGGCTATGGTTTTTCCAGTGGTCATGTATGGATGTGAGAGTTGGACTGTGAAGAAGGCTGAGTGCCAAAGAATTGATGCTTTTGAACTGTGGTGTTAGAGAAGACTCTTGAGGGTCCCTTGGACTGCAAGGAGATCCCTGGGATTTCTTTGGAAGGAATGATGCTAAAGCTGAAACTCCAGTACTTTGGCCACCTCATGCCAAGAGTTGACTCATTGGAAAAGACTCTGATGCTGGGAGGGATTGGGGGCAGGAGGAGAAGGGGATGACAGAGGATGAGATGGCTGGATGGCATCACTGACTCGATGGACGTGAGTCTGGGTGAAATCCAGGAGTTGGTGATGGACAGGGAGGCTTGGCGTGCTGTGATTCATGGGGTCGCAAAGAGTCAGACACGACTGAGCAACTGATCTGATCTGATGACAAGTGTACAGCCAACACCATACTTAATGGTGAAAAGCAAAAAGCTTCTAAAATTAGAAAGAAGACAAGGGTGCCCACTTTTGCCACATCTATTTAATATAATATTGGATGTTCTAGCCACAGCAAATCAGATAATAAAAAGAAGACCTCCAAATTGGAAAGGAAGAAGTAAAACTGTCACTAATTGAAGATGACATGATACTATATACTGCTGCTGCTGTTGCTAAGTCGCTTCAGTCGTGTCCGACTCTGTTCGACCCCATAGACGGCAGCCCACCAGGCTCCCCCGTCCCTGGGATTCTCCAGGCAAGAACACTGGAGTGGGTTGCCATTTCCTTCTCCAATGCATGAAAGTGAAAAGTGAAAGTGAAGTCACTCAGTCGTGCCCTACTCTTAGCGACCCCATGGACTGGAGCCTACTAGTCTCCTCCATCCATGGGATTTTCCAGGCAAGAGTACTGGAACGGGGTGCCATTGCCTTTCCGGATACTATATACAGAAAACCCTAAAGATCCCGCAAGCTATTAGAACTAATACATGAATTCAGTAAAGCTGTAGGACACAAAAATTAATATACATAAATCTTCCAATTTCTGTACACTAATTTTGAACTATCAGAAATCAAGAAGTGTTGGTGAAGTAAGTGAGAAAGAGAAAAGCAAATATTATATATTAATGCATATATGTGGAATCTAGAAAAATGGTATAGATGACCTTTTTGTAGGGCAGGAATAGAGATGCAAACATAGAGAGCAAACTAGTGGCCATGGTGGGGGAGGGGTGGGATGAACTGGGAGATTGGGATTGACATATATACATTACCATGTGTAAACTAGCTAGTAGAAACCTGCTGTATAGTACAGGGAGCTCAGCTCAGTGCTCTGTGATGACTTAGGTGGGGGACTGGGGAGTGTGGTCCCAGAGGAAGGGGATATATGTATACATACAGTTGATTCACTTTGTTGTACTGCAGAAATTAACACAATAGTGTAAAGCAACTATATTTCAATTTTAAAAAAGAGAGAGAGAGAAAAGAGAAATCAAGAAAACAATTTTATTTACAGTTGCATTAAATAGAATAAAACACTTAGAAATAAATTTAACCAAAGAGGTAAAAGACATGTGCTAGGAAAATGATAAGAAATTGAAGATAGTATGAATAAATGCAAAAGTATTTCAAGTTCATATGACATCCTTTATATGTGGAATCTAAAAAAGAAATTATATGAACGAACTTATCTACAAACAGAACCAAACTCACAGACTTGGAGAACAAACTTATGGTCGCCATGGGGGAAGAATGGGGGAAAGGGATAGTTAGGGAATTTGGGATCAACATGTACACACTGCTGCATTTAAAATGGATAACCAACAATGCCCTTCTGTATAGCACATGGAACTGTGCTCAATGTTATGTGGTAGCTTGGATGGGAAGAGAGAATGGGTGAGAATGGATACATATATATGTATGGCTGAGTCCCTTTGCTGTCCACCTGAAACTATCACACCATAGTTAATTGGCTATGATCCAATGTAAAATAAAGTTGTGTTTTTTTTTTAAGTTGAAAGAAAATGAAAACACTAATTCAAAAAGATGCATGCACCCTAATGCTTATCTCAGCATTCACCATGCAACCTAGAAATTCCACTTCTTAGTATTTACCCAAGCTAATTATAAACATATGCACACACAAAACTCACATATTTATGCCAGTTTTATTTATAATGTCTCAAACTAGAAACCACTGAGAAGACCAACAAAATGTGAATAAGTAAATTGTGGTATGTCCATAAAGTAGAATAATACTAAAAAATAAAAAATACAGACTTGAATAACTAAAAAAAATTTGTGAATAAAACAGAAAAGTGGGAGTATCATCCTATCCAATCTCAGCACTAATATAGCTTTAGTAATCAAGTTTGTGTATTATTGAGGCAAAACTAGACACATAAGTCAATGGAACTGAGTAAAGAACACAAAATGTCTGTGGTTTTGTTTGTTTGTTTTATTTTGACAAATGTGCATAAGAGATCAATGAAGAAAAGACAGTCATTTCAACAAATGCTGTTGGAGAAATTGGATATCCATGGGAGAAAAAACAAAAACAAGCAAACAAACAAAAAAAACATTAAAAAAAAAAAAAAACTTAGACCTCATACCTATAAGAAAATTCACTCAAATTAGAGAATAGGCTTTTGTTGTTGTCATTCAGTCACAAAGTCGTGTCTAACTCTTTGCGACCTCATGGACTGCAGCACATCAGACTTCCTTGTCCTTCATCATCTTCCAGAATTTGCTCAAACTCATGTCCACTTAGACGGTGATGCCATCCAACCATCTCATCCTCTGTCATCCCCTTCGCCTTCTGCCTTCAATCATACACGTAAAGCAAAATTTTTTAAAATAGGAGAAAATCATCAACATCTACGACTAGGCAGAGTTATTAGACTTAATACCAAAAGTGAAAATGTGAAGGTGTTAGTCATTCCATCATGTCTGACTCTTTGTGACCCCATTGACTGTAGCCTGCCAGGCTCTTGTGTCCATAGAATTATCTAGCAAGAATACTGGAGTGGGTAGCCATTTCTTTCTCCAACAGATTTACCTGACCCAGGGACTGAACCCAGGTCTCTTGCATTGCAGGCAGATTCTTTACCATCTGAGCCACATGATCCATAAAAGAAAAAAGAAGTGGACCTCATCAAAAATAAAAATTTCTCCCCAGGAAAAGACCTAGTTAAGAGAATGAAATAGAAGAGACAGACAGGGAGAAAATATTTGAAGGCCACATATTTGACAAAAGACCAGTATTTGAATTATAAAAAGAATTCTCAAAAAGTCAGCATAAAATAACAAAGAATTCAATTTTAAAATGGACAAAAAACATCAATTGGGATTTTATCAAAAAGACTGTCCAGGTGACAAAGGAGCATATGAAATACAGATTATAACCACAATGAACTATTACTATACACCTATCAGAATAATGTAAAACTTAGTGGTAATACTAAATCCTAAAATGAATGCAGAAACTATTAATAGAGCACTAATATATTGCTGGTGGTAATGTAAAATGATGCAGCCACCTTGTTGAAGTTTGGTAGTTTCTTGGATAGCTAAGTATGCAACAACTATTAAGGCAGCAACTTCTCTTGAATATTAATCCCAGAGAAATGTAAACTTATATTTATACAAAATCCTAGCTTTACTCTTACTTGCTAAAAACTAAAATCAACCCAGATGACCTTAGCTGGGCAAATGGTTAAGCAATCTGTGGTATGTCCATAAAACAGAAAACTCAGAACAGAAACTAAATATTAAATGACTCTCTGGGAATTGCTGTGAGTGTAAGAAAGCCAATCTCAAAATGATACACTGTATTATTCCACCTATATAACATTCTAGAATAACATCACAGAAATGGAGATGATATTGTGGCTGCCAGCATTGACTAGTGGAGGAGAGCAACAGGGAAAAGAGTGTTACTGTAAAAGGAAAACCTGAATGATACTTGTAATAAATATATTCTATATCATGACTGGATTGATGTCAATATCATGGTTATAATATTATGCTATAGTTTTTCAAGAGGCTAACATTAAAGAAAACTGAGTACAAGTCATAAAGGTATATTTGTACTATTTCTCAAAACAATATATTATTAATAATTTATGGTGATCTCAAAATAAAAATTTTAATTAAAAAATATTGCCCCAAGACCTCATTTGTTTTAATATATATGTACACTTACCTATATACAAAAACTTACAGTTGGTCCTCCATATCCATGAATTCCACAACTGTTGATTCAATCATCTTCAGATCAAAAACATTTTTTAAAAAATTCCAGAAAGTACCAAAAGCAAAACTTGAATTTGCCGCACATGGGCAACCGTTAATATTTATATAGCATTTGCATTGCATTTACTACTATTTGCAAAGCATTTACATTGTATCATATATTAACAATCTAGAGATCATTTAAAGTATATGGGAAGATGTAGTTTATATGCAAATACTATGACTTTTTATGAAGGAATTCAAGTATGCATGGATTTGGGTATCTTTGAAGGGTTCTGGAAACAAATCCCCATAGATATTGAGGGCCAATAGTATTAGTATGTACATATGCATAGATACTGAAGAAGGAAATATTCCTTCTCCAATATCCACTCCAATATTCTTGGCTGGGAAATTCCATGGACAGAAGAGTCTGGTGGGCTACAGTCCATGGGGTTGCAAAAATAGGACACAAATTAGTGACTAAACGACCACTACCATGCATATAATATATGCATATATATATGCATATATATATATATATATATATATATATATAATGTACATAAATATACTCTAGCTCTGTCCTCTGAGAGGACCTCAAAGCAGTGACATTACAGTAACAGTGAGCAGAGTCAGAGCCCAGATCTTAATTCCTAATTGTCATGCTCCAATAAAATGAATTAAGGTTTCTTAGAGAAATGGACTATACCAGGGCTGGGTCTTAGAAAACATACACTGAGCCTGGGGTATCTTATGCCAAAAATTAAGGAGGAACTTTAAAAAAGGTATGTAATGCCAGCCTGAAAGAGTTCCAAAGACGAAAGTTGAAAAAATGTGGGCAACAAAATAAAAAATGTGGTATTGGATTATAATTCAAAGTAGAAAATAAATATATGTCAATGCTAATTTAAATAAGTGATTAAATGTATAAACTGGAAGAAAGAATAGATCTTTCTTACAGAAGAATTCTAAATAATAAATGTACATGGAATGTGGGAAATAGAAAATCACCTTTAAAATACCACTGTAATAAATACTGTTGGCAAGATCCTTTAATGAATTCTAAATTTAGAAAACTAAACTTTAAGGAGAAACAGAACATTTGTATAGTTTCATAGTATTAAAATGGTTATTATTTATTCTGATGGTTTTAATGTGTATCTACAATATGCCTCTATCTAAGAAGATTTAAATTGTGTATCCACAATATGCCTCTATCCAATAAGTGGAGTTAATTCCCCCTATTTAAATGTGGACTGGTCTTAATGACTTCTTTCTAACTATCAGAGTGTGGGAAGGAGATAAGTTTGTTTACAGTGGAGACAGCTGACAGGTAATAACTGAGACCAAGGTTAGTATCACCAGTAATAAGTCATACTGATATCACATCCTTGTTGATGTGATGAGATGTGACTGGCACTCACTTCTGTGGTATTATTCCATAAATTCTATCACTCCAGCACACATGAGAATATATCAGGTGACTACAAATGGAAACACACACTATATAATACCTGTGTAAAGTTTCAATGTGTCAGGTCACAAAAACACAAAGAAAGACTGAGAAACTATAAACATTGGAGAAGACTAAGGAGACTTGATGGCCAAATGCAATAATGTCTTCTTATGGATTAGATCCTGAAATAGAAAAGAAAAAAACATTATTCAAAAAAGTTGCAAAGTATAAATAAAGTCTATCAGTTCGGTTCGGTTCAGTTCAGTTGATCAGTCCTTTCCGACTCTGTGACCCCATGGACAGCAGCACTCCAGGCCTCCCTGACCATCACCAACTCCCGAAGCTTGCTGAAACTCATGTCCATTGAGTCAGTGATGCCATCCAACCATCTCATCCTCTGTCATCCCCTTCGCCTCCTGCCTTCAATGTTTCCCAGCAGCAGGGTCTTTACCAATGAGTCAGTTCTTCGCATCCAGTGTCCAAAGTGTTGGAGCTTCAGCTTCAGCATCAGTCCTTCCAATGAATATTCAGGACTGATTTCCTTTAGGATTGACTGATTGGATCTTCTTGCAATCCAAGAGACTCTCAAGAGTCTTATCCTACACCACAGTTCAAAAGCATAAATTCTTCAACACTCAGCTTTCTTTATAGTCTAGCTCTCACATGCATACATGACTAGTAGAAAAAACATAGTTTTGACTAGATGGACCTTTGTTGGCAAAGTAATGTCTCTGCTTCTTAATATGATCACCAGGTTGATCATAGCTTTTCTTTCAAAGAGAAAGTGTCTTTTAATTTCATGGCTGCAGTCACCATCTACAGTGATTTTGAAACCCAAGAAAACTAAGTCTCTCACTGTTTCCACTGTTTCCCCATCTATTTGCCATGAAGTGATGGGACTGGATGCCATGATCTTAGTTTTCTGAATGTTGAGCTTTAAGTCAACATTTTCACTCTCCTCTTTCACTTTCATCAAGAGGCTCTTTAGTTTTTCTTTGCTTTCTACCATAAGGGTGGTGTCATCTGCGTATCTGAGGTTATTGATATTTCTCCCAGCAAACTTGATTTCAGCTTGTGCTTCATCCAGCCTGGCATTTCGCATGATATACTCTACATATAAATTAGGTAAGCAGGGTGACAAATTACAGCCTTGACATACTCCTTTCCTGATTTAGAACTAGTCTGTTGTTCCATGTCCAGTTCTAACTGTTGCTCCTTGATCTACATACAGATTTCTCAGGAGGCAGGTCAGGTTGTCTGGTATTCCCCTCTCTTGAAGAATTTTCCACAATTTGTTGTGATCCACAATCAAAGCCTTTGGCATAATCAATAAAGCAGAAGTAGATGTTTTTCTGGAACTCTCTTGCTTCTTGATGATCCAACGGATGTTGGCAATTTGATCTCTGGTTCCTCTGTCTTTTCTAAATTCAGCTTGAACATCTGGAAGTTCACAGTTCATGTACTGTTGAAGCCTGGCTTGGAGAATTTTGAACATTACTTTGCCAGTGTGTGAGATGCATACAGTTGTGCAGTAGTTTGAGCATTCTTTGGCATTGCCTTTCTTTGGGATTGGAATGAAAACTGACCTTTTCCAGTCCTGTGGCCACAGCTGAGTTTTCCAAATTTGCTGGCATATTGAGTGCAGCACTTTCACAGCATCATCTTTTAGGATCTGAAATAATTCAACTGGAATTCCATCACCTCCACTACCTTTGCTCATAGTAATGGTTTCTAAGACCCACTTGACTTTGCATTCCAAGATGTTTGGCTCTAGGTGAGTGATTACACCATCATGGTTAGCTGGGTTATAAAGATCTTCTTTGTATAGTGCTTCTGTGTATTCTTGCCACATCTTCTTAATATCTTCTTCTTCTTTATAAAGTCTATAGTTTAAATAATAATTTTATGTAAATGTTAGTGGGGTTTTTGGATAATTAGACATCACACACACACACACACACACACACAACAAACAAGCAAAAACCTCTGATCTTAGAAAGATACCTTTAAAAAGGCAAACTATAGAGTGGGAGAAAATGTTATTCTAAATAATTGCATCCTACAAGGACTTTATGTTTAGAATATGCTGCAAAATCTTAGCATCAATGGTAAGACATAAAGATCAAAATGAGAAACACTTTTAAACAGACAACTTCAGCAAAGAAGAGGTTCAGATTGCAAATATATTCAACATCTTTTGTCATCAGGAAATGTAAAATGAAGTAAGTACACAGTTAGATGTAATGACACATCAATAAGAATAGATAAGATTAAAACAAGTTTTAATAATAAGTGTCAGCCATATATTGAAGAACCGAAACTCTCATACATTGCTGTTAGGAATATAAAATTGTATAAATATATTGGAAAACAGTTTGGCAATTTCTTATAAAGATGAATATATATTTCTCATAGAATCTAGTAATTCCATTCTTAGATAAATACTCAAGAGAATAAAAGCATATATACTTTTATACAAATACTTGTGCATAGATATTTATAGTAGCTTTACTAATAATAACAAAAACTGGAAAACAATTAAAATATCTTCCTGCTCATGAATACATAAGCAAATCATGTCTATACATATGATAGACTACTTCTCAGTAATATAAAGACATGAATATAGTACTTGAAACAATATGGAAACATTTCAAAAAGCATTATGGCAAATTAAATAACCCAGTCCAAAAAAAGAGTATATACTATACGATGCTATTTGTGTGAAATTCCAAAACAGACAACATCAAGCTATGTTGACAGAATCCCTTCCAGTAGTTGCCTAGAATGGGACGGCCTGATGAAAAAAGAATTATGCTGTGATGAAAATGTTTTCTATTTTGACTGGTTTGATTTACTTATGGATGAATAGAATGTGAATACTCATTTAACTGCACTTAAAATGGATGAAATATGTTTTATCTAAATCATTGCTCAGTAAAGTGATTTTTAAAAAGTCTTTGTGAGTCAGGTATATAAACCTCTAACTTTAACCATTTAATGAGCTGGCTACTTTTTCTGTTAGTAGCTTCTTGTATGCATACAGATAAACTGTATGCATAAAACTGCATGCAAATAAATCTGCTTTCTGTCACTTTAATTTGTAGGCCCCCAATTAGTACACAGAAGAGGGTAGAAGAAAAGTTTATTCCCTACCCAACAAATCTTCCAGTTTTCACAAATAATGCTATTGGCATTTTTGATGGGACAGTGTTTTGTTGCATGGAACTGTCCCATAATTTCAGGACATTAAGTGTTCTTGGCCTCTGCTAACAGTATTCACACACACCACTCCCTCCCATTTCACAACATGTCAACCAAACATACCTTGCACATATCCTGAAAAGGATTGTCAGATATCATATCTTTCCAGAATAATTTTTACATAGGTATGTTCCAAATATTATATGGTGTACACATACTAAAAATAATTTATTCTTTGTCTGAAATTCAAATTTAACTGGGCTTCCTCTACTTTTTAATAGACTTTCTTCTTCTAGAGTAATTTTAGGTACACAGTAGAATTAGGGAAAAAGTACAGATTTCCCGTATTTTCTCATACACTACATATACAAAGCCTCTCCTGTTACCATTGTCTCCAACTAGAAAGTTACAATTCTTACAACTAATGCACCTCCATTGATACATGATTATTACCTCAAGAGCATAGCTTACATTACCATTTACTCTTGGTGGTGTACATTTAATGGGCTTGGAAAAATGTATAATGACATGGTTCTTTATACATCTGTTGAATCTCCAACGTCTTTAGCTTAAAATAATCTTTATACCAACTCTGGGGTTCTGAGTAGACCCCCATAGACTCTTATTTGTAAATTTTCTTTCTTTTTAAATGTGTTTTGTAAACAATCTTTGGAAAGAATAGTATTAATTATAATCAGAACTTGGTAATAATTGTTCCTATTTATCCTTAGAAGGAGTCAGCTGTGATACACTGTAAAAGACAGAAATTGAAGCCTGAGTTTTTAATGTCTAAATAACTTCATTTTTTGTATTCTTGCAGAAAATGAAGTAAAAAGACGTTTTTTTATTTTTTGGCTTTTCAGTGTTATTATTAAATGAAGAAATTGCTCATACATTTTAGCTTTAACAACTTTGACTACATTGATCTTCAAAAATAAAAATCTAAGGATCAATGTAGTCAAAGTTGTTAAAGCTAAAATGTATGAGCAATTTCTTCATTTAATAATAACACTGAAAAGCCAAAAAATAAAAAAAAGGCTTTGTATTTCATTTTCTGCAAGATCGTTTTCAGTGAGAATACAACAGTAGTTCACACTTAAGTGACGTAAATTGTAGGTTAATCTAGAATGTTTTCAGTGTGTGATTTTAAAACGAACATTTATTCAAGTCCAAGAGGATGAGAGGATAGATGATAGCAGTGAATGTCCCTGTGCTTATAGTCCCTGGATGGGTCAGAGGGATGGAAGGGCATGCAAATATGATCAAAATATCCAAAATGGAGTGGGGAGCCTTTCCCTTCTTCAGCAGATCTTCCCAACCCAGGAATTGAACCAGGGTCTCCTGCGTTGCAGGTGGATTCTTTACCAGTTAAGCTTATCAGGGAAGCCCTGATTTACTTTTTTTTTTTTAATTTTATTTTATTTTTAAACTTTACATAATTGTATTAGTTTTGCCAAATATCAAAATGAATCCACCACAGGTATACATGTGTTCCCCATCCTGAACCCTCCTTCCTCCTCCCTCCCCATACCATCCCTCTGGGTCGTCCCAGTGTACTAGCCCCAAGCATCCAGTATCATGCATCAAACCTAGACTGGCAACTCGTTTCATACATGATATTTTACATGTTTCAATGCCATTCTCCCAAATCTTCCCACCCTCACCCTCTCCCTCTCCCACAGAGTCCAAAAGGCTGTTCTATACATCAGTGTCTCTTTTGCTGTCTCGTACACAGGGTTATTGTTACCATCTTTCTAAATTCCATATATATGCGTTAGTATACTGTATTGGTGTTTTTCTTGCTGGCTTACTTCACTCTGTATAATAGGCTCCAGTTTCATCCACCTCATTAGAACTGATTCAAATGTATTCTTTTAAATGGCTGAGTAATACTCCATTGTGTATATGTACCACAGCTTTCTTATCCATTCATCTGCTGATGGACCTCTAGGTTGCTTCCATGTCCTGGCTATTATAAACAGTGCTGCGATGAACATTGGGGTACATGTGTCTCTTTCCCTTCTGGTTTCCTCAGTGTGTATGCCCAGCAGTGGGATTGCTGGATCATAAGGCAGTTCTATTTCCAGTTTTTAAAGGAATCTCCACACTGTTCTCCATAGTGGCTGTACTAGTTTGCATTCCCACCAACAGTGTAAGAGGGTTCCCTTTTCTCCACACCCTCTCCAGCATTTATTACTTGTAGACTTTTGGATTGCAGCCATTCTGACTGGTGTGAAATGGTACCTCATAGTGGTTTTGATTTGCATTTCTCTGATAATGAGTGATGTTGAACATCTTTTTATGTGTTTGTTAGCCATCTGTATGTCTTCTTTGGAGAAATGTCTATTTAGATCTTTGGCCCATTTTGTGATTGGGTCATTTATTTTTCTGGAGTTGAGCTGTAGGAGTTGCTTGTATATTTTTGAGATTAGTTGTTTGTCAGTTGCTTCATTTGCCTGATCTACTTTTTCAAGTAGTCTTTTAAAACCAAGTAACTATGAAAAGCCATGACAAGCTTTGCAAAAGAGAACAATGAATGAGAAAACAAAATATTACTCATGCTAAAAAAAAAAAAAATTGCACCAAGTATCTCCAGAGATATTCATGAACATGTAGTCTGATTGATCAGGTGGAAACTCCCATATCTCATCTCTAGCACAGAATCTAGTGGGATCAGAATGCTGAATTGTTCAGAATTGCTTCTACCTGTTTTGATACCTCTTAAGGTGCTCCCTTTCTTGGAAGGTATTGCCAAGCTCTGCAAAGATCTGAGTGTGAGAACAAGATCTGTTATCTTAAATCTGGGCTCTATCCTTACTGAGATGTCATAGGGCAGAGTCCTAGGCCAATTCATACAACCTTGGGAACGACAGCCACACCCGGCAGAGTTATTTCAGAGAAAAAGAATGAGTACTTCCTTAGAGGCTGTCTGAAGTAAAGTCAAGGGAAGAGTTTGAGATACAAGTGGAATGAGGCTAGAAGGATGATAAAAAGGCTTCAGACAAAGTTCCAAGGTCAGAGCTCAGTGTAGACCTGGAGCAGGTCTCTATGTGAGACCAGGCTTTCAGGTGTGAGAGCACAGGCTTGAGGTGAGGTGCTCATCGCAGAATACGATTTCAGTACATCAGTTGAGTACCCCCCCTCTCTCTTTTGATATAATTTTATTGACCAAAAACATATCCAACAGCTCTGGAAGATCATTTCTCTGTACATTCAGGTGATGTATCAGATGTGCTGTCAGTCTCAGGAGGAAAACAGAGCCGGAAAAGCTGACAGGCACACGGTAACCCTAATGACCAGGAACCAGGCCTGAGATGACAACCAGGAAGGTAAACACTGCTTGGATAGCTGAAGCCTGGCGGTGAAACTGAGCAGGGAATGAGCCTTCATGTTCAACTGGGGAATGCATCTACCTTGGAGCCCCACAGTGAGGTGATGGTCCCAGTCTACTCTGCCTTGTGCTTCTGAGAACTAGCAGTAAATACAGACAGAAGGGAGCTGATAAAAGCAAATCATTCTGGCTGGATGGGTCAATCTAGAAGAAGCATTTACTTGAATATACCCCTGGGGCACTGAACACAGTAGGAGAATTATGGTTCTGGAAAGAGCTGGGACAGAAGAGGAGCCCAGGGGTACCAATCCCAAAGGAAATGGAGAGGATGCTGCCATAGTGAGATGAAGGAAGGCTGTGCAGGGCAGCATGGGAGCCCATTGCCAAGTCCTCAGAGCTTACATAAAACGATCATGTACATAAAATCTGAATGTTTTAATTTTTGGTACTAAAAAGTAAGTGAAGGGTCATAACCTTGGATGTGTGTTTGATGTGGGTTTAAACCTAAATAAAGCAGCTGATTAGGCTGATAATCCCTCAGGAGGGATCAGACTTACTCTGTGTGCACCATTTTCTGAAACCCTCAGTTGGCAAAGCAACAACAACAAACCTCAAAGAGAAGGAAGGCCTAGCGGGGCCTTAGATTTTCTTTGAAAAGTTGTCATAAGTTTCTAGACTGAGCTGTGCTGCTAAGTCGCTTCAGTCGTGTCTGACTCTGTGCGACCCCATAGAGGGCAGCCCACCAGGCTCCCCCGTCCCTGGGATTCTCCAGGCAAGAACACTGGAGTGGGTTGCCATTTCCTTCTCCAATGCATGAAAGTGAAAAGTCAAAGTGAAGCCGTGTCTGACTCTTAGCGACCCCATGGATTGCAGCCCACCAGGCTCCTCCGTCCATGGGATTTTCCAGGCAAGAGTACTGGAGTGGGGTAGATACAGCTACAACTCATCTTTTAGCTTTGTTTAAAATTTATATGGTAAACATTTATTCATACTTTCACTTCTAAAAATTAAAAGTTCTTATTTTAAGGGAATTTCATTTAGGCAGTATATACTAAAGTCTTGCTTTTTTATTTAATCTGAAATTCTCTGCCTTTTAATTGGATATCTATACTTTTTACATGTAATATGATTTTCTTGTTTTTATTTTACATCTGTGCTTTATCCCAACCTTCTTATTTTTCTGTTTATATTCATATTATTTGAAAAGTTTTATAATTTAATTTTATCTTTTTGGTGGGCTCCTTGATTCTTTGATGTAATATTTTAGTGGTTATCTTAGGGTTTATACCTCTTTGACTTGTCACATGACTTATCACAGTCCACCTTCAAGTTATATGACACTATTTCGTGTACAGTATAAGAATGTCACCACATGATATATTTTTCTCTTCAAACTTTTGTTCTTTTGTTATACATTTTATCCTAAACCTCATAATACATTGTTATTGCTTTGGTTTAAATAGCCAATTATCTCTTAAATAAATACAAAACTGAATCCTGTGTGTAGTTACCACTCTACATATAGTTACCACTCCTGCTACTTTTATTTCTTTTTTTTAGCTTCAGATTTCTACCTGGTATCATTTTCCTTCTGCTTAAAGGAACTCTTAAATTTTCTGTAGCACTTGTCTACTGGCAATAACATTTTCTAGATTTATATATTTATAAAAAGCATTCCATACTTCTTTTGGAAAGATATTGCTCTGGTTAAAGGTTTTTTGGTTAAGAAGTGTGTTTTATTTGGCTTTGTTTTCTGGTTAGTATTATAAAGATATTGTCCTTCACTGTCTTCTAGCTTACATAATTTTTAGTAAGAAATCTGCTACCATCCTTGTCTCAGTTCCACTTTTAACTGTACACAAAGTGTATATGTTTTTCTCTGCTTTATCATTTGTTATAATATATTTGATTACTATGTACTTAAGTACCCCTCTTTCCCCTGTTTCTTATACTTCAGTCACTGATCAATGGATGCACGGATTTATAAATTTTTATTAATTTATACACTTTAGTCACTATTTCCTCATATGTGTTGTGCCCCCACTGAACTGGCAATTCAAATCATGTAAATCCAGGTCCTTGGAGTTTTCCCACAGTCCACTGGTCCTCTGCTCTGCCCACTCTCCCATTCTTTCTTTATGAATTTCATGTTGTATAGTTTGTATTCCTATGTTTTCAAGTTCATTAAACATTTCTTCTGCAATATCTAAGTTGTTCTTAATTTCATCCAGACTCTTTCATTTTGCACATTATAATCTTCATCAACAGTTTGATTGGAGATGTTTTTAATAGCCTCCTCTCATTATCTAACATGTACAAAATTATCACTTGTTTACTGAATATATGAATTGAAGTGAAAACAATTGATTTAATGTCCTTGTCTACTGAATTCTGAATTCTATGATTGTTAGTCCTAAGTTGGTCTTTATATCTTATATTTTGGAATTGTTTATTTGAAAAATATTTTAGATTTATAAAAAGTGAAAAATATAGAGAAGTCCCCTGAATTCTTTACCCAGTTTTCCCAAACCTTATATAACTTACATAAAATACATAATTTATAAAATACATATTTTACATAATTATAATACAATATCAAAATTAAAACTTGATATTGGTACATCACCATTTTATTAGATATGTAGATTCCTATAGGGCTTCCCTGGTAGCTCAGTGGTAAAGAATCTGCCTGCCAATGCAGGAGACACAGGTCCAATCCCTGGGTCGGGAAGATCCCCTGGAGAAGGAAATGGCAACCCACTTCAGTATTCTTGCCTTGGAAATCCCATGGACAGATGAGCCTGGCAGGCTACAGTCCATGGGGTTGCAGAAGAGTCAGACTTGATTTAGCAACTAAACAACAAGATTCCTATAGGTACATAAAAAAATACAAAAATAATCCACTATCATAATAATATGCTTGTGTTACCCTTATACACCTACACTTGGAAACCTCTAATTTGTAATTCATATCTTAAACATTGTAATTTTGAGAATGTTATAGAAATGCTTTACTGCTGTATTAAAAATGACTTGTAGTCATTTCATGTGAGCTTCCCAGGTGGTGTTACTGGTAAAGATCCTGGCTGCCAAAACAGGAGATGCAAAACAAGGGTTTGATCCCTGCATTGAACCCTATATTCCAAGGGTCAGGAATATCCCTTAGAGAAGGGCATGGCAACCCACTCCAGTACTCTTGCCTGGAGAATTCCATGGACTAAGGAGCCTGGTGGGCTACAGTCCATAGGATCGCAAAGAGTCCGAGACGACTGAAGTGACTCAGCACATAGAAATGGAATTGGAGAGGGACTCTTTCCGGCTCACAACACTAATTCCCTTGAGATTCAATCAAGTTGTTGCATAAATTGATAGTTTGTTCCTTCTTATTGCTGAGCAGTATTACATGATATAGATGCATTCTTTTTTTTTTTTTAATTAGTCAACTATTGAAGGGTGTTTTGGCTGTTTCTAGTTTGGGTTATCACAAATACTTTTGTGTATAGGTTGTTGTGTTAACATGTTTTTGCTTCTCTGGGATAAATGCCCAGAATACAATCTCAGTGTTGCATGATTGTTGCATATTTAGCTCTTAAAGAAAGTGCCAAACTGGTTTTCATACTGGCTATGCAATTTTACATTCCCACTAGGAATGTATGAGTGATCTAGTCTTTCTGCATCTTCTCCCAGCATTTGGTGTTGTCAATAATTGCTGTCACCCATTCTGACAGGTACATGGAGATACCTCATTGTGACTTTAACCTGCATTTTCCCAATCACCCAATAATGTTGAACATATTTTCATGTGCTTATTTGCCATCTGTAGATTATTTCTGAAATGCAAGTTCAGTGCATGAAGCAGGGCTCTGGGAGAATCCAGAAGGATAGGGTGGGGAGGAGGGTTAGAGGGTGGATTCAGGTTGAGGGGAACACAGGTATACCTGTGGACAATTCATCTTGATGTATGGAAAAAGCCACAATATTGTAAAGTAATTATCCTCTAATTAAAATTAATTAACTAATTTTAAAAAAAAATAGACATTTCTCCAAAGAAGACATAAAGATGGCTAACAAACACATGAAAAGATGCTCAACATCACTCATTATCAGAGAAATGCAAATCAAAACCACTATGAGGTACCATTTCACACCAGTCAGAATGGCTGCGATCCTAAAGTCTACAAGTAATAAATGCTGGAGAGGGTGTGGAGAAAAGGGAACCCTCTTACACTGTTGGTGGGAATGCAAACTAGTACAGCCACTATGGAGAACAGTGTGGAGATTCCTTAAAAAACTGGAAATAGACATGCCTTATGATCCAGCAATCCCACTGCTGGGCATACACACTGAGAAAACCAGAAGGGAAAGAGACACGAGTACCCCAATGTTCATCGCAGCACTGTTTATAATAGCCAGGACATGGAAGCAACCTAGATGTCCATCAGCAGATGAATGGATAAGAAAGCTGTGGTACATATACACAATGGAGTATTATTCAGCCATTAAAAAGAATACATTTGAATCAGTTCTAATGAGGTGGATGAAACTGGAGCCTATTATACAGAGTGAAGTAAGCCAGAAAGAAAAACACCAATACAGTATACTAACGCATATATATGGAATTTAGAAAGATGGTAACAATAACCCTGTGTACGAGACAGCAAAAGAGACACTGATGTATAGAACAGTCTTATGGACTCTGTGGGAGAGGGAGAGGGTGGGAAGATTTGGGAGAATGGCATTGAAACATGTAAATATCATGTATGAAATGAGTTGCCAGTCCAGGTTCGATGCACGATACTGGATGCTTGGGGCTGGTGCACTGGGACGACCCAGAGGGATGGAATGGGGAGGGAGGAGGGAGGAGGGTTCAGGATGGGGAACACATGTATACCTGTGGCGGATTCATTTTGATATTTGGCAAATCTAATACAGTTATGTAAAGTTTAAAAATAAAATAAAATTTAAAAAAAAAAAAAAAAAAATAAAATAAAATAAAATAAAATTTTTAATTAAAAAAAAAAAAAAAAAAAAGAAATGCCTCCTCATATCTTTGGCCCAGTTTGTAGTTGGATGTTTTTTACTGTTCAGTTTTGAGAGTTCTTAATATATTAAGTTCTTTTTCAGATACATTGTTTGCAAATGTTTTCTCCCAAAATGCAGTTTGTCTTTTTATCCTATTATCAGAGTATTTCAGAGAGCAAAATTTTCAACTGTAAGCCCCATTTATCATCTTTTTCTTTTATCAGTCATGCTTTTAACATCATATCTAAGAATTCTTCACCAAGGAGATTTTTAGCCTATGTTTTCTTCTAAAAGTTTTATATTTTTTCAGTTTACACTTGGAACTATGACCTATTTTGAATTAATTTTTGTATGATGTGTAGTTTCTTTTCTCTTTTGCCTGTGGATAGCCAATCTGTCTCTCTGCATTTTGTTTTGTATAGTCTTCTTCCAGCACCATTTGTTGAAAAGGTTATCCTTCTTCCATTGAATTGCTTTTACACCTTTGTCAGGAATCAATTGACTGCAGTTGTGTGAGTCTATTTTTGGGTTCCCTGTTCTGTTTCATTGATGTCTGTGACTATCTCTCCAATACCACACAGTCCTGACAACTGGAGCTGTACAATGTCTTTAAATCAGGTATGTGAATCCTGCTATTTTATGCTTCTTTTCAAAATTATTTTATCTAGATTACTTCCTTACCCTTTACAAATATATTTTAGTATAATCTTGGCAATATCTACCATAATAACCCCAAACACTTACTGGCATTTAATTTAAAATGTGTTAAACCTGTATATTAGTTTTGAGAATATTGACCTCTTTGCTACATTGAATTATTCAGTCCATGAAAATCATATATCTCTCCAATAATTTAGCTCCTTTTAGATGGCTTTCATTAGCATTTTGGAATTTTCAAAATATAAATGATGTATGTGTATTAGATTGATATCTTTTTCATTTTATTAGTCATTTTAAATGTTTTATTTTTTAATTTTCATTGCTCGTATGTAGAAAGCCAGTTGTTTTCATATTGAAAACATATCCTGTGACCTTATTGGACTCACTCATTAGTTTGAGGTTTATGTTTTTTGGTCTTTTTTTGTCTGTTTTTGTAAATTCCTTGAGATATCCTACATAAACTATCATGTTATCTGCAAAGAAGGACAGTGCAATTGATCTGCTATTCTGAACCTGTTGGGGGCCAGAGTGAGGCACTCCGCCTGTGGCAAAGGTCATGAGGAAGGAGGCTCGACATACACAAAGGTGGGATCGAGACTCAGGAGTCCCCCTGGAAATCCTCGAGCATCTACCCCCATTACCAGAGCCTGCCTACTTTACTACTTTGTGCTCTCACCTACACCTCTGACTTTACGGGGGGCTGTCCCCCACCACCTTTTTCGGAGAAGGAGTTAACCTAGAGCTCCAGTTAATAAAAACTCCTGGGCATGACAAGAGTGTTTTAACCTACAAACTCCTCTGAAGGTTCTCTAGCCTGCCTGACAGGCTTGTCGGGCCACATGTGATTGCTCACAGCCTCCCAACCGTGAGAGGCACGAGATGCTTTAAACCTTCTAAAAGCAGGTTCCTTAGAAAAGTTAGAAAACCATTAGTATAAGTATAATGGGCTGATTAGAAATTGTATTGGTGAAGGGTTTTTCATTTGTTGAGCCAATGTTTGTTGCTCAGTCTCCACATCCCTTGCCCTTACACACATTAATGAACATATAGAAGAAATAAGTATTAACCTTTGATATAAATCACGTTAGACCTTAGGCTAAGTAAATTCTTTCCTTAACTAAAACCCACTATACCCTCACCCTATAGGAATGTAACTTTATTTGGGTGGCATCTGTTTTAAGAATAATCACCCCTGGAGAAATAAGTGTCCTGGTTAACTGACCGCTGTCACAAGGAGAGGGTCATAAATTGTCAGCAGGCCCCCTGGCCAGAAGATGATGTAACACCCCCTAAGACCTCTATATACATTTGTATGAAGCACCTGACTTTGATAAAAGTCAGGACTGCTGACCCTGCGTGACTTTTGCATAACATCTCAGTGTATAAAAGTAGACCATGGAAAATAAAGAATTGGGATCAGTTTCTCGAAAGACTGGTCTCCCCATGTCGCTCTCTCTCTCACTCTGGCTGAGTCTCCATCTGGAACACGGAACCTGCCATGCTTACTAATTATGCCTGGGCTTCTAAGATCCGACTGGGGAGGCCTCAGTGTCTCCTCTCCTTTGGGAGAACGGAAGGACGCCTGCGGCCTACGTAAGTGGTGCAAACTTCTTGTCTTGAAGTTTTATTGGTCTCCCACATAAACCAAGCTACTCAGCCTCTTCTCTCCGCTGAATTTTCCTACTGAGCTATCCTCATTCTATTACTCTTTACATCTTTAAGTAATATCTAATTGAAGCTATTGTATCCTGATCCTCGCCGACACCGTCCCCTCTTCAAATACCCTGGATCAGCCGGGGCTGGACCCTGGCATGAGCCCTATGTGTTTTATTCCCTTTTTCTTGCTTTAGTTTGCTGTATAGGACTTCCAGTACTAGGATGAATACTAGTAATGTGTACAGACTTTCTTATCTTATTCCCAGTTCATGGGAAAGAATTCAGTCTTTCACCATTAAATGTTATTTTATCTGAAGGGTTTTTGTTGCTTGTGCTTTATTGAGGATGTTTCTCTGAAATTTGCTTTTCTATAGTTTTGTTTTTGTTAGAGTAGATATTGGATTTTATTTTGTGAGTGAATTGATATGGCTGTGATTTTTCTGTTTAATCTGTTAATATTTTCCAGTACATTGGTAGAGTTTTAAATATTAATATTTAACCAGTCTTATAAATACACCTGACTTTGTCACAGTATCATATATGCCTATATAATGCAGAATTCTATATGCTAATATTTCCTTAAGAATTTTAATTGTCTATATTCATTAAAGATATTGGTTTGCAATTTTCTTCCTTCCTCTTTTTATATTGTCCTTGTTTTGGTATCAGGGCAAGTGACCTCATAAAAGGAATTGGAAAGATCTTACTTCTGTTGTAATTTTTGGAAGGATTTGTATAGAATTAATATTTTTGTGGGTAGAATTCTCCAACAAAACTATCTGGACCTGGATATTTCATTTCTAGTGATTTTAAATTACAAATTCAACTTCCTTTAATTTATAGTGCTATTCAAATGACCTGTTTCATACTATGTATTTGTGGTAGTTTGTGCCTTTTGAAGAATTGATACATTTTTGTCTACATTGCATATTTATGTGTATAGAATTATTCATAGATTTTCTTATTATCCTCCAAGTGACTGCAGTGTGTTTTATGATATCTCCTATGTCATTCCTAATATTGGTGATTTGTGTACACACACACACAGACACACACACACATGCATATATACATAGTCTTGTTAGAGATTTTTCAATTTTATTGATTTTTTTTCCAGAGAATCAACACTTTTATAGATTTCTTTGCTGTTTTTCTCTCTTCAAATTTTTTGCAATTTATTTAATCCTGAAGGGAATTTTATCAATTCAAAATAATTCTGGGATGACTTCTCTTTTCTATCTACACTTGGAGAAAATGTTGTGCCCCTTCCTTCTGGCCTCCCTGGCTTCTAATGATGCATGGGCGTCCTAGTGGCCCCCCAGCTCTCTGCTGCACTGCAGTTGCTGGGAGAAAGGTAACTTTCTGCTGCTTCCCACGTGGCATACCTGACACCATGCTGGGAGTCAGGTCTTTTCAGCATCAGCTAAGGACGAAGGTCCCAGCTACCTACCTCACATTTTCAAACCCACCACAGTAGGGTTTTTTGGTTTGTTTGTTTGTGCCCAGTGGCATTTCCTAGATGCCAAATTCTTCAGCACTCAGTGTATAACACTACCCAAAAGGAAGACCCAAGAAACTTAGCACTTCTCAATTCTAATTCCTAAGACTCCTATCCAGTCTGTCCCCTTTGCTTCATCTTTCAGAGTTAGATCTATAATGCTCAGTGTTTTTAGGCGTTTTTGAAGGGAAGAATGGAAAGAAATTTGTCTAATGCATCTTACCCAAATCCAGAGCCTTAAGTTCATTCTTTTTCAAGATAAGTGAATATGTTTTTTATGTCCACATTTTCCACCAAAAAAGCTTCTCAACCATATTTTCTATTTCAAAGGCCTTTTAAATGCAAGTAACCATTTTTAAAATTGTTTTATTTTTTTTTAATTTTATTTTATTTTTAAACTTTACATAATTGTATTAGTTTTGCCAAATATCAAAATGAATCCACCACAGGTATACATGTGTTCCCCATCCTGAACCCTCCTCCCTCCCTCCCCATTCCATCCCTCTGGGTCGTCCCAGTGCACCAGCCCCAAGCATCCAGTATCGTGCATCGAACCTGGAAGTAAAGTTATTGTACACATTTACATAAGTTACAGGAGTACAATATAGTGATTCATAACTTCTAAAGGTTATGCTCCATTTATAGTTATTAAAAATATGGGCTATATTCCCCATGTTGTACAATAATACTTGTCGTTTACTTTATACCTTTTAGTTTTTATCTCTTCTTCTCCTCATGGGCTGTGCTTTCCTGCTTCTTTTCATGCCTTTCA
The DNA here is from genome assembly GCF_029407905.1 of Bubalus kerabau. Classification (NCBI taxonomy): domain Eukaryota; kingdom Metazoa; phylum Chordata; class Mammalia; order Artiodactyla; family Bovidae; genus Bubalus; species Bubalus kerabau. The sequence goes on from NC_073626.1 coordinate 56,641,473, forward strand.
TGACCTTCACATTTCACTGTCAAACGTAAATTTTGATTTTTTGGGTGCTGAATACTTTTGTATTCCTGTAAATACTCTTGATTTTTTTTTTCTTTCTGGGACACAGTTAAGTTGATTGATACAGTTTGGTCACTTCATGACTTGTTTGTAGTACCCACACAAAGTCTAAGGCTAATTCTCACCACTACTGAGGCAAGAACCTTCTTAGAACTCTAACTGATGCCCTATTAATCATAAGATTTTCTGCTCTGGCTTTTGGGATCAAGTAGTATACTGAAATCTGTTAAGGGTCCAGGCACCCTTCTCCACGATTTCTTTCAGATGCTTATCCCCATACTTTGATTAGTTTCCTCATGTGCATGAACTAACTGATCAGTACACAGCTGAATCCTGGACCGCTCCCCGTGAAGATTTCTACTTCTATCTGTGCAGCTCTCTCTTCCTGGGCTCTGCCTCATTAACTCACACTGTCTTGCTGACTCTTGAGGTCTGCTTCTGCTCAATGTACTCAGGTCCACCAGCAGGTTCTCCTGGGTTCCCCATCTTGGTACTGTATTCTAAACCTCTTCTCCAGCTGGTAATCTGGGACAACCCTAGGACTCAGGTTGTTATTGTTTTATCCCTACTTTTCAGGAGTCACTGTACTTCAGTGCTTTGTTGACTACTATCTTGGTAGTAATTGTTCCATGTGTTTTTTTCTGTATTTCTTGATGTTTCATGAAGGTGGATAAATCTAATTTTTGTGACTTAATTTTGGCAGAACATGAAAGTCTGAAAGAGCTTTAACCCTGGATACAAATCCCATTTAAATATTAACAGAGTAACAGACCTCCCAAAGAAGCAGCAGCAGGCATTGACAAGGCATTCTCAGAGTTCAGCCTTGTGTTCTCAGAGCTCTTCACAGATCCAGGCATCAATTGGGATGAAAATCAAAACTGGAGATGGAAATTCTTGAGACAAGGATGCTAACTTTCTGACTGTGTAAAGATAACCGGGGTGGGAGGGGGCGGCGAGGGGGGGTGGAGAACTTCAATGTATGTGTTTCAAGCTGATTTTTTTTTCTTTTGCAAAGAATCATGTATCATGAGGCTCTTAGACACATTTGAAAAAACTGAGCTCAGATAGAAAAGGTTTCCAAGGGATCAGTTTATAGGAATAGCTTTCTGAAAACTGTTTTTGTTCCAAAAGGGTTACCAAAACTCAAACCCACAGCTTCTGACTTTCCACCCAAAACCAAACAGGGGAAATGAAATGTGGATGGAATGGGGAGGGAGGAGGGAGGAGGGTTCAGGATGGGGAACACATGTATACCTGTGGCGGATTCATTTTGATATTTGGCAAATCTAATACAGTTATGTAAAGTTTAAAAATAAAATAAAATTTAAAAAAAAAAACAAAAAAAAAAAAAAAAAAAAAAAGAAATGTGCCTAGAGAAGGCAAGAGGTGAGAAATGTAAAAATAAATATATCCACTTGCTCATATATTACCCATGTATTTATGCATATTAAGTATTCATCTATTAGAGGGCAGGGCCTATATAAATACCTTTGGTTTAGGAAGGAAAGCTTTTTATCACTTCAGCCTTTTCTACTCTGTGGTCACCAGGATACCCACCCAAATTTTTATCCCTAACCATGTGCACACAACAGTTCCCTGACAGTCTGTGTGTTATGACCACACATCCTTCCCAAGGGTCTAGCCCACAAGATGCAATCTTAAGTCTCCTAAAGTTCTAACAGACACCCCTCAGGCCTGCGACTGTGCAACACTTTTATTGCTTCTAAGCCTAGACTTGGAGTAATGAAGGGGCTTTCCAATAAGTAGGAAGCATGAAGATCAAGTGGTGAAGGGGCCTGAACAGGGTTGTGTGTGCCGTGTGCTAAGTTGCCTAAGTCATGTCCGATTCTTTGGGACCTTCTTTGGGACTGTAGCACACCAGGCTCCTCTGTCCATGGGATTCTCCAGGCAAGAATACTGGAGTGGGTTGCCACGCTCTCCTCCAGGGGATCTTCCCAACCAAGAGATCGAACCCACATCTCTTACGTCTCCTGCATTGGCAGAGGGGTTCTTTACCACTAATGCCACCTGGAAGCCTGAACAGCAATGGCAAAGACCAAATAATTGTTCTGCCTCCACAAAGCACACTTTTCTCCAAAACTTGAAAGCTATGTTTGGATAAAGTCTTCCTTTCCAAGGAGAGATGACTGGACTCATTTTCTTCCTTATTGCTGTCCATTTGGTTTCTTGTTTGAGTGATCAGTTCAGTTCAGTCACTCAGTCCTGTCCAACTCTTTGCAACCCCAAGTACTGCAGCATCCCAGACTTTCCTGTCCATCACCAACTCCTGGAGCTTGCTCAAACTCATGTACATTGAGTCACTAATGCCATCCAACCATCTCACCCTCTGTCATCTCCTTCTCCTCCCACCTTCAATCTTTCCCAGCATCAGGGTCTTTTCCAATGGGTCAGTTCCTTGCATCAGGTGGCCAAAGTATTGGAGCTTCAGCTTAAGCATCAGTCCTTCCAAAGAATATTCAGGACTGATTTACTTTAGGACTGACTGGTTTGATCTCCTTATAGTCCAAGGGACTCTCAGGAGTCTTCTCTAACACCAGAACTCAAAAGCATCAATTCTTCAGCACTCAGCTTTCTTTACAGTCCAACTCTCATATCCATACATGACTACTGGGAAACCCATAGTTTGATTATGCAGACCTTTGTCAGCAAAGTAGTGTCTCTGCTTTTTAGTATTAAAAAGCATGTTTGAGTCATAGTAGGGAATCTATCTAAAAATATTGGGGCAAAATGGAAACTGACTATTTGTTCAGTTGGACTTTAACCAAAGGGAAAAGTGCTATGAATATACAATTCTGTGTTTTCCAAATGTATCAGGCCCCTGTGACAATGGAAAGGAGTCATGAGCCCATGTGGTGAACTTACTACCATTGCTTTTGCTTCTGGAGAATTGGGAGGCACGACAGTGCACTGTTTATAAAATGCAGTCAACTGAGGCATCTAACTTTCCAGCAAACTCTAAATCTTGGAGTAAAAGAAAGAAAAAATGAAGTTACCACCTAGCCCAGACCAGCTGTTCCTCTTTATGGCCAGATTATTCACACGGAAAGTGAAAAATATCACCAGGCTCCTGGGAGTGCCATCTGTTACCAGCCCAGCATGTGGCTGTGAGGAAGCCCCTGCCAGAGGCCTTGCTTTCCTGCACCTTCCCGTCAAGATGATGCCCATGTTCACCATACTACTACTTTAGTCCTGTGTGCTAAGGCTGCATGTATGCCTAGGCCAATGCTTTAATGTAGTAGCATAAAAAATTCAGAAACTTCAGAAACTAGGCCATATATTATTTGTACTAGAAAGATATTTGCCTACATCACTGCTCAGTGTTTCTAGTTATTTGTATCCACATATGAACTTCATTTTAGTGGAACTTCTTCTCTGGTCCAAAGTTCCCCCTTAACTATCATCTGTTTTTGTTTTTGTTTTTTTTTGTTTTTTAATATTTCCCCCTATCTTATGCTGTGATTCTTTCCTCCATGAGGGAGGCTCCTGCTCCAGCACCTGGGGCAGCAGAGCAGGAGGCTCTTCACACCCACCTGAGCATCACTTCAGCCTGACTGTCTCATTCCAGACACAGCAATCCAGGCCCTCCTACCTGCAAGCCCACACTGGTGTGACAGCCTGCTGTCACCCCCTCACCCAGCTCCATCTGGTCAACTTTGGGCATGCACTGGGGACAGCATGGCCCGATAAAGGGGACCAACATACTCTGGCTCCAGACACACTGAGATCAAACCCAAATTCAGTCCCAGTTCTGGCTAAATAGCATTGTCTCTCCAATCTCATTTTCTTTAGTTAAGTGGGGTATTTGTATGAATGATTAAGGGATTTTTGAGAATTAAAAGAGATATTGTGCATCAAATGGGTACAATGTCCAATAATGTTAATTTCCCCCCTTTCCTCTTCTGAAATAAGTATAGGAACCAATTCTATTTTGCCTTTCAGCTACAACAACTGACAGATGCTTCCCACTGCTCTGTTTTGAAGGATCCTGAGGCTGCATATGAAGTCTTTGGGAAAGAATGCATGTCTGCATGGTTAAGGGTATGTGGGAGTATGGCGTGCCTGTCTCTCACCATTCCTGGAGGAGACTGTTCCCTGAGGGCAAAGACCAGGTGTATTTAACTGTGCTCCTCACTACTGAGCACATTGTAACAATCTGCGTGTGTTGACTCCTTACATGATTGAACTGGAGGCTGAGTGAAGTAATGTGTCAATAGATGTATGGACAGACAGATGAGCAGATGGTGGGTAAATTAATGAATTCTCATGCACTCTGCTGTTTTCTTCTTCCTGCTTCTGGCATCTGGAGTTTTTTAAACACCAATGGACTCTTGTCTTCATAATGCCATTGCATGTGATAACTAAGATATTCCAGAGGAAACTGCTGACTAATACCCTGGGCTGCGTCTCTCCAAATTTTGTCAGCTCAGGGCCTTGTCTCTGAGCCCAAAGGACACTTATCAGGGAAAACATGAGGCGAAAATAACTTAGATACTGATAATAATGAGTGAAACCATTTCTTCAACTCAGCTATGTTATTGCTCTGGGTAGACGTTTGTCTTTATGACCTGCAAACAGAAGGAAAATGATCAAATATTGTATTATTAGAGCTATACCTTACCCCAGCTGGACCAGGTGGAGAAAATGAATTTGGCTTAAATAACTTCAGTCCAGTGGCTCCTGACTCTAATCTCTGCCAGGTTGGTGGTTATTGCAGGTGGGGAGTTGTCTTATTTACTATGGCAATTGTCTTGCTGTATCTCACTGTTCACTGAACCGAGTGTGAGCAGGGAAGCTGGAAGAAAACTCTAGGAGTCTTAGGAGCCGCACACATGTTTATTCTCTGTGGGTAGTGCAGCAGCTGTGGTAGCAGCAGGCACACTGTACTCTCTCCTCTAGTAGTTGATCCAGTGGACACATCCATAATGCAGGCTCACTGCCATAACACAGCCACAACGTAGCCCCAGCACAGCCTCCAGCACTTTTTCAGGTGGAGCTTATATATGCTTACAGAACAAAAGTAGCCCGTGGTCAGGCAGATAGCTCGTGATGTGCATGGGCAGTGCTATAGGTGATCTCAGCGGCCACATCATCATTTTTTACAAAACATGGGGCAAGAGAGAGAGGGCATGGGGCAAGAGAGCCTGACCACCACCATCTTGGCTGATTTGCTCTTTCCCCACAGGAGGAGTGAAAAATGAAGCTTCCTTGGCCTCATCCCTGAAGATTCTGATTCTCAGGATCTATATATTTAACAAGCTCCCAGGTAACTCTGATGCATAGCCAGCACCAGAACCTGTTCTATTTATATCTACCAGCATCAAAACCCTAGTTTTGGGGAGAGAAAACATCTTCCCTGCACAACACAGCTTAATCAGCTGTCTGCATACAAACCCCTTGGGATGGCATGTAGGGGATGGGCAATTCCCAGATGTGGCAAATCTTGGCCAGTATCCACCACCAGTCCATGTATCCCATGCACTCTTGTCCTCATGTGAGTCTGAGCCTGGCTACCTCTCTGTGCAGACCTCTAGTCCTCACCTGTAGCATTTGGCCTGTGCTACTCAGTGGGATGAATTGCTGCCATCTGGGACCCTATGTTTATATGCTAATTTTCTCCCACACAAGGGAGCCAGATTCCTGCAGTTTCCTTCAATATGGATATTTCTCTTTTGATAAATGTTTCCCTTGGTGACTTACTATCTCTTCTGCCTGCACACATCTCAGAAACCCACAGTGGCAAGAACACACCCGTGGAGAGAATATTTTTACAAGCCCTGGGGCAGTAGCCATAATAAATTATCTCTTCTTCTGTCAGAGTTCAATATGTAAACTATTCTGAGGATGGGGATTTTTACCGTCTTTTGTTTGACTAGGTGGCAACAGGGCCCCACTTGGTATGTGACTGTGTTGACTCACACCTGGTGACTTCAAGGAGATAAGAATGGCCCAACGAAGGTCAGCAGGTCCCAGGACTCAGAAATGAACAAAAGTTACCAACACCAAGAGGTGGCAGGGGTCAGGGTTAGGTCAGAGACTGGGTGTATTGAAAACTTGCAAAAGCAGCAGAGCCCAAGGTCAACATAGCTATAGAGCTTAGCTGCAAAATGGCAGAGAAGTGTGGACAGGACATGATGGAGCAGATGAAACTTGGGCATGGAGGTCTATCGTGAATGGGAGGTGGTGGCAAGACCAGATAGGGAATGTGGAAGTCCCAGCATGGGGTAAGATGTCAAAGTTCGTTCTGATAACCTCAGGATAGGGTGTTTTAAACTCATGTGGACCTGCAGGAGTTATGGTAGGGGCAACTACAGCTGAGTTTGGGAAAGAGCAGGTATAAAGGTAGTCAGACAGGACAAAGGGAATAGGGAAAAGACCCTAGGGGTGAGTTTTTTGAGCAGATCTCAGTCTGGGCAGGACTTGAAGCATGAAACTAGGCCAGTACTTAAGTCTGCATAAAGCCCAATGAAAAATCTGAATACAAAGTGAGTGAAGCCACTCATGATTTCTCTCATTTGATATCATCATACAATATCTTTTCCCATATTTTTCCTTTTCACTTACTTCCACCAGCCATTCTTATAAGCAGCACATAGTTGCTTCTGCTGAAAAGTGCTCAGTCATGTCTGACTCTTTGTGACCCCATGGACTGTAGCCCATCGTGCTCCTCTGTCCATGGGATTTCCTAGGCAAGAATACTGGAGTGGGTTGCCGTTTCCTTCTCCAGGGCATCTTCCCAACCCAGGGATCAAATCTGGGTCTCTTGCATCTGTTGCACTGGCAAGCAGATTCTTTTTCGCTAGCGCCACCTGGGAAACCCCAGAACATAATTCGGTCTGACCGTCTGACCACCTCTGCTTTTCTCCCTCAGTACTTATCTGTCACATACCATCTCTCTTCAGGGATTCCAATTACATGTCTGTGAGGCTACTTGAAGTCTTCCCTGGTGGCTCAACTGATAAAGAACCCCCCTGCCAATGCAGGAGATGCAAGAGATGCAGTTTCAACCCCTGGGTTGGGAAGATTCCCTGGAGAAGTAAGTGGCAATGCTCCAGTATTCTTGCCTGGAAAACTCCATGGAGACAGGAGCCTGTTACTGTCCATGGGGTCACAAGGAGTCAGACATGACAGCCAGCATGCACTAGGCTGCTTGAAGCTAACTCTCAAACACTGATACCTTTTTTATTCTTTAATTGTGTTTCTGTGTCTCCTTTTGTATATTCCAGCATTTTCCTTAATGTTTACATTATTTTCTCCCCACCATATTTAATGCTATTAATCTCATCCAGTGTATTTTTTTTTTTTTTACTTCATTGTTGTTTTAAACTCTAGAAGTTTAATTTGGGCGTCTGTAATGTCAACTGTGGGAAATTCTGAAAGAGGTGGGAATACCAGACCACCAGACCTGCCTCTTGAGAAATCTGTATGCAGGTCAGGAAGCAACAGTTAGAACTGGACATGGAACAACAGACTGGTTCCAAATAGGAAAAGGAGTACATCAAGGCTGTATATTGTCACCCTGCTTATTTAACTTCTATGCAGAGTACATCATGAGAAATGCTGAACTGGAAGAAACACAAGCTGGAATCAAGATTGCCAGGAGAAATATCAATAACCTCAGATATGCAGATGACACCACCCTTATGGCAGAAAGTGAAGAGGAACTAAAAAGCCTCTTGATGAAAGTGAAAGCGGAGAGTGAAAAAGTTGGCTTAAAGCTCAACATTCAGAAAACCAAGATCATGGCATCCGGTCCCATCACTTCATGGGAAATAGATGGGGAAACAGTGTCAGACTTTATTTTTTTGGGCTCCAAAATCACTGCAGATGGTGACTGCAGTCATGAAATTAAAAGACGCTTACTCCTTGGAAGGAAAGTTATGTCCAACCTAGATAGCATATTGAAAAGCAGAGACATTACTTTGCCAACAAAGGTCCATCTAGTCAAGGCTATGGTTTTTCCAGTGGTCATGTATGGATGTGAGAGTTGGACTGTGAAGAAGGCTGAGCGCTGAAGAATTGATGCTTTTGAACTGTGGTGTTGGAGAAGACTCTTGAGAGTCCCTTGGACTGCAAGGAGATCCAACCAGTCCATTCTGAAGGAGATCAGCCCTGGGATTTCTTTGGAAGGAATGATGCTAAAGCTGAAACTCCAGTACTTTGGCCACCTCATGCGAAGAGTTGACTCATTGGAAAAGACTCTGATGCTGGGAGGGATTGGGGGCAGGAGGAGAAGGGGACGCCAGAGGATGAGATGGCTGGATGGCATCACTGACTCAATGAGCGTAAGTCTGAGTGAACTCCGGGAGTTGGTGATGGACAGGGAGGCCTGGCGAGCTGCAATTCATGGGGTCGCAAAGAGTCAGACACGACTGAGTGACTGAACTGAGCTGAACTGAACTGAATGTCTTCCATATCTCCTTTAAACCATTTTGCCATATAAAAGAAAATTGTAATAACTGCTTAGTAAACTTGCCTGTTAATTCTAATATCTATATCAGTTTTGGGTCACTTTTGCTTGATTGATTTTTTTCTTCTTACTGTAGGTTTGTATTTCTTTGATCATTTGTATCCAGTGTGAATTCAAACTCTGCTGAATATCATTTTTTTTAAATATATTTTTATCACTGCTCCTCCTGAGATTGCTTGTGTGTGTGTGTGCATCTGTGTAAGTTACTTGGAAAGCTTGTTTTTTTTTCCTGGTTTGCTTTTAAGGTTTGTGAGACAGGACAGAAGTGGTGCTCTGTCTGCAGTTAATTATTCCTGTTATTAAGACACCATCTTTCTGAGTTCCCTCCTCAGTGCCCCATGAATTGTGGGTTTTCTGGTTTGGCAAGAGGGAACAGACAAAGGTAGCATGTCCTTTTACCTGTTAGGCCAGGCTTTTCATGATTTTTGACTAGTCTTCTCACATGAATGTATGCACCAGCACTCTTCTGAACAATCAGGCTGAACTCTCTATGTATCTTCACAATTCTCTTTCCCAGCAGCCCTCTCATCTATGTGCTCTGTCCCATGAACTCCAGCTGTATTGGACTCCTTGGATCTGCAGCACAGTCTCCTCAACTCAGGGAGACTTCTGTACTCTGCATCAGCTCCCTTTTTCTCCCCCAACACCTGGAAGCTTTCCAGAGAAGTGAACTGTGGCTGTCAGAGGCTCATCTCATCTGGTTTTCATTTGCCAGGGATCCCTGTCCTTCTTTGCTTAAAACTTGTGTCTTAAACCTGTTACTTCATATATTTGGTCCATTTGTTGCTCTTGTTTCTGACAGGAGGATAAATCTGGTTCCTCTTACTTTATCTGGGCTACAGGCAGAAATCCCAGAGCATCACTTCTACACTGTAATTCTTGATATGTTTATGTGCCACTAGAACATGTCCGTGAAACTCTCACTGAAGTTTATGTTCTGTATCCAAATAAAAGTAGGAACTATCATTCACTTAACATCTGCTGTGTGATAGGCATCAGTGTATTATTTCTAATTTTTTATATAAATTTATTTTAACTGGAGGCTAATTACTTTACAATATTGTATCAGTTTTGCCATACATCAACATGAATCCACCACCCTGTAATGTAAACATTGCTATCTTCACTTTATGATGAGAAAACAGGGCCCAGCAACCACTGTGTCAGTGGTAGAGCTTAAGAGGTGATTTACCTGGATTACTGTGAGTTTGAAAGGAGACTTCCTTTTCTACACAGGTTGCTGAGTTGTGAGAAACCATCTTTCTGGATACCTTATGCTCTGTGACACAGGGCACCAATTTTAAACCAAATCACCAGTAGTCTCCAAGTAGACTCCAAGACAGAATCCATAGTTACCAAGGAACCTGCTCCTAGATACACCCTTGATAAAGTGAAGACTAAAACCCTCCTCTCACTGGTGGCCTGGGGCCCAGACAGGAGCTGCACACAGAAACGGCTGCTTCTCCCAGGGAGCAGGGATCCTTGCCAAGATTGATTTGATGCAGCTTCCAGAGGCCCAAACTCCACATACACTTAATGGGTCTGACTCTGTAGGATGAAATTCAGCTGCCTACCTTGGCCAGTATGCACCCCCTGAGAGATGAGGCCCAATGGGCTCCTGCCACTTAGTGGGACATCTGAATCTAACAGGTCTCCAGGGTGACTGTGACTTGGGAAAGTCACCTCCTCTCACCTCCTCATTTTTGTGAGCTAATTGTCTGCAGGGAGATTGACAGTTGCTCCCCATGCTGCAGACAATTTCTGACCATCAGCTCAATGGAAGAGCCCTAGTTCAGGTGCATCTCTCTTAAGGAGAGGCCTCTGGATGAGGGGCCAGTGGATCAAGCTTCCAGCTCAGTCTCTAGGCTTGAATTTCCTGTCTAAATATAAAGAATAAGAAGGTCTGTCTTGCCCAATTTGTTTAATGGTCAAGAAGTTTAATGAGATGTTTACTTAATCCTTCATTCATTCTACAAGTATTTACCCAGTCCTATAGCTCTTCAGGAGAAGGAAATGGCAACCCACTCCAGTATTCTTGCCTGGAAAATCCCATAAACAGAGAAGCCTGCTGAGCTACAGTCCATGGGGTCACAAAAGAGTCAGATATGATTTAGCACCTAAACCACAATTTTCTAAATGCTGTGAACACAGAGCAAGAAAAGTCTTAGCTGAGTCTCTGATCAGTGGGAGCTCACAGCTGAGGGAGGCAGTGGAGCAGTAAATTGACTATATTTGCAATGTGATCTGGGCTACATGACGTGGGGTGAAGGGGGTTTATAATGAGCAAAAAGCGCTCCAGAAAGAACACAGTAATCCAGTGACAATTGTGGAGGGCTGCCTCCAGGAGGTGCCATGAGCTGACCATGGAAGAAGGACTTAGAATTAACAAGAGGAAACTGAATCAGAAGTAATGGGCATACACAGTCATAAAGGTCTCCCAAAGCTGTAACAGCTACATGTCCAAAGGACCTTTTTCCTTCTCTTCTTTCTCTCCATCTTCAGCAGCAGCAGTTTCCTCAGTTTCCCCCTCTTGGAATAGGACCAAGTTACAGAGATCTCGGATAAGAGCAATAGTCAACTAAAAAATAGAACCCACAATCTATCATGGTCATTATCTCACCAGTTTAACAGCTTTACCGGTGCAAATCCAGCCACCACTGATTTTATTATTCCTCTTTCATTGTAGGATCTTGTTTTTCTGAATCACATAGAACAAAGATATTTATAGGTAGAAGGGCCTAAGAAATCATCTATTTCGCTTTTCTTTTGGGTGTAGAAAGTTATTCTACAATATTTTTGCCAGACCATCACACTGCCCCAGTTCACAACCCTGCCCCCACAAAGAAGACTCTACTTTGAATTACCTCCTGGTGAGAAAATTTGCCTCCTATAGTTGCAATCTATATGCCCCAGTTCTATATTTGGGGATCACAAAGCATATATATATATATATACATATATTTGCTCTTTCTACATGACAGACTGAGAGACATCACTGGATTTTGTTCAACAGCTATTTATCAATTGTCAGTGATTTTCCAGGTGCTCGGGTAACTGTGACAGGAGGAGCAGTAGATAGTGCTCAGAAGGCTGGTCTTCTTTATTTAATGGTTTCTAAGCTTTTTCTATATCCATGAAGCTGACACTTCTGGTGTCTGTCACACCCCTCAGAGCCTCACCGACTTCAGATGCAGGTGCAATGGATGGTTCCATGGGAGCTCAAACTTATTTCATGCATTATCCTTCCTTGCTGTCTTAACAAGACTCTTGATGAGTGAGTCCAGATAGGGGAATTAAGTCCACTGCAAGTTACACTCAGTGGGAGCCAGCCCAATGAAAAGTGTCTATTCTCCTGCCTTCTGGGGCATGGGTGATGTGGTGTTCCAGGAGGCATTCTGTGCGCTTCTCAGGGGTTCTAGTAAAATTGTTGCTGTCTCTCAGGAGACACGTCACTGACATGCTTTATGGCTTCTTTCCTCCCCCTGTATCTCACATTCATTTCCCTCTCATTTCTGCTTTCCAGGATCACCTTCTAATTAATTTCTTCTACCTGAGTATTTGTCTCAGGCTCTGCTTCTAGGGAACCCATGGAAGGAAGGGAGGTGGGGGATGAATGACCACCTCATTTCTCCACTTTAAAGTTAGCTCAGGACAGCGTTTGTCACGTGTATCCTCTAAACTTAGAACACAAAGCTTTCTGTCCTTCTCAGACTCCAGCGTGCTTGATTTTCAACAACATTGAAACTGTGTCACACAGTGTCTCATCACCAGTATAACTCTCACATCTTCCAGCCTTATTTTTGTGTTAGTTATGGTTTTTAGACATCTACACTTTGCACACATTCATTGTAGAAAAAATACTTATTAACAATGTTTCAACTGTGAGCCTAAGTGTCTTTATCTGGAAAATGAGGTGATAAAAATCATTTAGGAAGGGTTGTTTTAAAAGCAACATATGGTTGCATCCCAGTGCCTGGAAACCACCAAGCACTCCTTCTCTCCCTATCCCTTTACTCTTTTCGTCTCTGAGACTGAGGATGATGTCTTTACATCAGAGTATTACCAAGAGTACCCCTCAATATAATGCTTAGTTAACAGATAATACAACCATTTTCAGAAGGCAGAGGAGGAGCTATGGAAAAGGGGAACCAGTGAAATAAAAGATGCTCAAAGTTGGAGGTTGCCTGTTTTCTTTTGAGATTCTTAAGTATTTGCCCAGTTATGTCCCACTTAAAATCAGAACATCCATGCTTTCATCTCTTTACTAGTAATAAAAATAAAGAAAGAAAGAAAGAAAATCTCAAAAGGCCAAGAAAAGTGACAGTTTCCACACTTAAATGAAGACCCTGAGGCTCAGAGAAGTGAAGTGATTTGTTGAACGCAGCACAGCTTCTTGTCGACCTGCCTTTACCTGCCTTCAAAGGCTGCCTCCTCAAAGTGCTGGCCATCTCTTGGGAGATCACTCAGGCCCAGAACTGGCCTTTAGGACTCTGCTTCATAGGAAGCCCACAGGAAGTTCTTTCAGCCTCTAAGTCACAGGGGACTTTCCCAGAATTTATGCATGATTCTTAGTCTATGTAATGTTTATATCACATTGTTTTTTCTTTTACTTTCAGCCTTTTTGGACCTTCATGTTGTATCATTTTGATTATTTTCTAGAAGACATAAATGTATGAGAATGAACTTAGATATGTCATGAGATCATGGGGTAATAATCATGCAGAAGGAGGCCACACAGTGGCAGACAGGAAAGGAATGGACAAACAGTCCAGTGAAACAGGCTGACTTTGCTAATGATGGAAGGACATTCCCCATTGAAGTCTGTAGTGGGTGTGATGCAGCTAGATCTGATTCCTCAACACAAACTTGACTTAGCAGTATAATCCCATATCTTAAATGGTACTGTGGCTAACCTACAGCCCCAGATCAACTCCAGACGGAGTCTCTGTTCTCTCTCACTGTCTTCCCTGGGGAGGCTGAGTCCAGGGATTAAGGAGATCCAACCAGTCCATTCTGAAGGAGATCAGCCCTGGGATTTCTTTGGAGGGAATGATGCTAAAGCTGAAACTCCAGTACTTTGGCCACCTCATGCGAAGAGTTGACTCATTGGAAAAGACTCTGATGCTGGGAGGGATTGGAGGCAAGAGGAGAAGGGGACGACAGAGGATGAGATGGCTGGATGGCATCACTGACTCGATGGACGTGAGTCTGAGTGAACTCTGGGAGTTGGTGATGGACAGGGAGGCCTGGCGTGCTGCGATTCATGGGGTCGCAAAGAGTTGGACATGACTGAGCGACTGATCTGATCTGATCTGATAACCTAACTTGAAAGTAAAATGATACACTGGTGAAAATCCCAGTTTCTTATCATCATATTAACTGAAATTATGTGAATTTAAGGAAAAAGTAAAAATAATAGAATAAAGTAAAGAGAGAGAAAAAAGGAAGGAAGAGACGGACTAGTCCTCAGATAAACAATGTGGACGCTATAGTCTGCTTCTTGTTGGAAACATGTATTTATTGCATATGATAGTATCATAGAATTGACTCTGAACTGAGAACTTCTCCAACACTTCTCCCACTTTAAGTATGATAACATTTGGTTCAGCTCATTTCAAAAACTGGTCTTCTGTATGTCTGATTTATGGGCTCCATCACTGATGGGTGTGCTCAGCTGGGTTCTTGGCTTGGCTTATAGGGTTCCACTTCTTACAAGGAGGTCCTGGCAAATCTGCAAAGTCATTTGAGGTGTAGGATGAAGGCTTCTAGAAGTGACTATAGTGGGCTGGCTTTTGATGCAGAAGTGCTGCCTGGCAGTTTATTTATAGAGCAGGAGGAATGGAGACATGACAAGTATAAGCCTAAAATAAGAATCTTTTCAGATTTCCATAAGTGATGCAGTCAGTCAAACCTGGGAGTGAAAACACATCCAGAAAATTCCTTTATGTCTCATGGTATATATGTGTGAGTGGTGTGTGGGTGTGTATTTCAGTTTTCTAATAAAATAGGAGAGAATCTGATACCACCACAGGCTCCATGTCCACTGTGAAATGCAGCTGTATAATTTAACTTCTTTCTTGTCTTCTAACGAGAAATGGGAAAGTGTCTCACTGGCTGCTGAGTTTTCCCCATTTATTCCCAGATGTGTCACCAACTACTTCACTACATTCAAATCAACAAAAATATTTGAACAATTATTATGTAGAAAGTCTACACTGACAAATTTTTTAAAAAATGGTTTCTCTCTTCATAGAGATGAAGAGCAGCAAGGGAGGCAGATGGACCTCTTAACCACAGCATGTGGTGGGTAGGAAGGAGACATGAGAACTTCAGGAAAACAGAGATGGTTCACTTGGGAGTGTGGTGGCTGGTAGGTTTCATAGCGAACGTGGCATGGAGACTGTGCTTGAAAGTATGGATGTGTCTGTAAGTGAAAAATAGGGGAAAATGAGATGGAAACTTCTCTGCATTATGGTCCACAGTAACAGCAAATATGTAGACATGAAAAAATTCAAGGCATATTTAAGCAACAGGAATTATTCTGGTGTTATTATGCACTAGATCCAGCTTCTCCAACTTCAACAAGAACAATCTCAGATGCTTCTTGAATGCAAGGCTTATGCTCCCCTGCTAAATATTCAGATCCAGTTCAGTTCAGGTCATTAGCTCATTCATGTTCAATTCTTTGCGACCCCATGAACTGCAACACAAAAGGCTTCCCTGTCCATCACCAACTCCTAGTGCTTGCTCAAACTCATGTCCATCGAGTCCGTGATGCCATCCAGCCATCTCATCCTCTGTCATCCCCTTCTCCTCCTGCCCTCAATCCCTCCCAGCATCAGGGTCTTTTCCAATGAGTCAACTCTTCACATGAGGTGGCCAAAGTACTGGAGTTTCAGCTTTAGCATCAGTCCTTCCAAAGAAATCCCAGGACTGATCTCCTTTAGAATGGACTGGTTGGATCTCCTTGCAGTTCAAGGGACTCTCAAGAGTCTTCTCCAATGCCACAGTTCAAAAGCATTAATTCTTCAGCACTCAGCTTTCTTCACAGTCCAACTCTCACATCCATACATGATCACTGGAAAAACCATAGCCTTGACTAGACGAACCTTTGTTGGCAAAGTAATGTCTCTGCTTTTGAATATGTTGTCTAGGTTGGTCATAACTTTCCTTCCAAGGAGTAAGCGTCTTTTAATTTCATGGCTGCAGTCACCATCTGCAGTGATTTTGGAGCCCCCAAAAATAAAGTCTGACACTGTTTCCACTGTTTCCCCATCTATTTCCCATGAAGTGATAGGACCAGGGGCCATGATCTTAGTCTTCTGAATGTTGAGCTTTAAGCCAACTTTTTCACTCTCCTCTTTCACTTTCATCAAGAGGCTTTTTAGTTCCTCTTCACTTTCTGCCATAAGAGTGGTGTCATCCGCATATCTGAAGTTATTGATATTTCTCCCAGCAATCTTGACTCCAGCTTGTGCTTCTTCCAGTCCAGCATTTCTCATGATGTACTCTGCATATAAGTTAAATAAGCAGGATGACAATATACAGCCTTGATGGACTCCATTTCCTATTTGGAACCAGTCTGTTGTTCCATGTCCAGTTCTAACTGTTGCTTCCTGACCTGCATATAGGTTCCTCAAGAAGCAGGTCAGGTGGTCTGGTATTCCCATCTCTTTCAGAATTTTCCACAGTTTGTTGTGATCCACACAGTCAAAGCCTTTGGCATAGTCAATAAGGCAGAAAGAGATGTTTTTTCTGGAACTCTCTTCCTTTTTCCATGATCTAGTGGATGTTGGCAATTTGATCTCTGTTTCCTTTGCCTTTTCTAAAACCAGCTTGAACATCGGTAATAAAAACCCTAAATAAAGCCCTTTCATCACTGATGTTTAAAAGAAAGAAAAGCTATAAGGAATAGTGTAGAGGTCAAAATGAAGATACTTTAATTCTGGACATCCAGGGTCTGAAATTTGTTCTGCCACTAAACATACAGCCTTGGGCAGGCATGGAGCTTCTGATTCTCAAAAATTTCAATAGTCAAATAAGTACTGTAGTTGATGTATGCCTTTTCTATATGGTTTTCTTTAATTTGGAGACTCTCAAATGTATGGATCTTAGCTGAAGTGATGGCCAGGTATTCCCTCAGCCCAGGAATAGATCAGTCGGGAACTAGGTCTGGGCAAGTGACCCAGGCTTGGCCCACCCAGCCAATGAACTACTTGGAACTTTGGATTTTGCAAGAATAATACAATTATGGAAGAGCTGAGAAATTCCTCATGGTAACAGTGATATGGAAACATTCATCAGGAGCTGTAGGACAGAGAGAATAGAGCTGATGTAGAATCGCCAAGTTCATCAGCATTGACATGAAATGTCCAGCATCTGTTTAGAGTTGTGGCCTAGATTGCCTCTCCATCCTTCCCAACAATTTTTTGAGGAGCTGCTTAGCAGTCTGTCTCTTCTTCTTAATGCAGTCATTCATTTACTCTTGGCTTGTTGCAACTATGAACTCTGAGTAATGCAGAATATGAATGATAAAAATGTTTCATGAAGTTTTTACAAACCATGGACTATATTCTGTGCTGTAAACACATATTAAGCTTCTGAATCTGGACATTTATAATAATAACATGATTTATTTAATTGTAAAGAGGGAAGTTTGGAAGCATTTCTAGGAGATTGGACAAAATCAGTTTCAGATATACTGAGTTTAAGGTATCACTGGAACAACGATAGAAAAAAAACAGTGTATTAATCAGGATTGATTAGGCTAAGCTGTAATAACAAATAAACCTCAATACTTTAATACAACAATATTTTATTTCTTTCCAAAGGCAACAGGGGAAAATAGAGCATGGAAAAGAAGGGGCGTTGTGCCCCAAGGAGATGAAGCTTAACTGTACACTCTTCATTGTGGGTGGTACATAGTGATATCACGGTAAGCTGTTACTTAGCATAGGGCACAGTATGAGAAATAAAGGGAAACAGTCACTTTACTGTGGAAAAACCTGATAATCACTGCCTCAGCCAGGTCATCAAGGTTACATCAACAGTGAAAAGACATGTCAATAATACATACTCTTGATGTGATGAAAATGGTGTATTACCTCCCCCAAACACACTGCCCTAGTCTAATCACAAGACGATCATCAGACAAATTCTTATTGAGGGGCATTCTGTAAAATACCTGACTACAAAATACTTCAAAACTGTCAAGATTACTTAAAAATAAGGGAAGTCTGAGAAATTGTCAGAGCCAAGAGGAGTTTGAGGAGACATAATGATAAAATGTAATGTTTTATCCTGGATGAATTTCTGGAACAGAAAAAGGATATTAGGTAAAAAATAAGAAAATTTGAATAGTCTATGAATCTTAATAATGTGTCAGTATTGGTTCATTAACTGTGACAAAGTTACCATATTAGTGTAAGATGTTAATAAAAGAGAACCTAGGCATGGAACATGACTCAAACGGTAAAGAATCTTTCTGCCATGCAGGAGACCTGGTTCACTCCCCAGGTCAGGAAGATGCCCTGAAGAAGGCAATGGCAACCTCATTCAGTATTCTTGCCTGGAGAAGCCCATGGACAGCAGAGCCTGGTGAGCTATAGTCCATGGGGTAGCAAAGAGTCATATATGACTGAGTGATTCACACACATACACACACACACACACACACACACACACACACACACAGGCATGGAACATATGGGAACCCTCTGTACTATCTTTACAAATTTTTAAAAGTCTGAAACTATTTTAAAATTAAAAAAAATATTTAAAAAAACGTGGATTTTAAATACTTTGGTCTAATAGTGAAATATGTCACTTTTGCTCCCATTACTTTGGATAGATATAGTTGCATGGTCCCACCTAACCACAAAGGGGCTTGGAAAGGTCTCCCTTTGTACCCAGAAGGGAGAGGAGAGTGGTGATGGGAAAGCACTGTAGGTGGATGAGGAGCTCAGGGCAAAAGAGTCATCTCCAGAAAGGTAATGGGTGTTCTCTCCAAGTTGAATACCAGAAGCTTAACTGGTGGGGAAGGTGCTTATGGGAGAAGAAGAAATAAAGAACAGGTCCAGGAGCCCATGAAGTGAAAGTGAAATGGACAAGACCAAAAATGTCAGGTAAAACATAGTAACAAAGGGAAGGCCATGGGTCTCTTCAGAAAGCCTATCTCAGGGTGTTAAAGGTGTGTGAATTGAGAAGGAGGAGAGATGAATGTTTCAGCAAGTAGTGATAGAGAAGAATAAAAGGTGAAGGAAAGAAGTCATCGGAGTAAGACTATCACATGCAGGAGATTTAAAAAGTTAATCTTGAAGGGGAAAAAAAAAGTTTTTCTGTTTAAAATGGTATTTCTGTCCTTAATCTCACCTTTACTAACATTCCTCTAAAATGATAGTTCAAGACTGAGGACCATGTAGAAACTACAACACTGAGAACAGATCTTTTCCTTACCCCATCCTAGTGAAGAACCCTAATGGCCTCCAGATACAGACCACAGCTCCCAGAAGACAGCAGGCAAGGCAGTGGTGGGGCTCTGCCCCTGCATCCTGGAGTTTCATCTCCACACCTAGGGGTCATGGAAGCGGCAATATCTAGATGCAGCTGGGAGCACTACATATTGAATGTGCAAAGATGGTGCATTTTTCATCAGTTTAGAGAAGTAGGCCACAAGATTAAAAAGAGATCCACTTTCACCTAGAAAAAAACAGGTACTTTGCATATTTTCTAAAAACTAGTCAAGCAAATTAACCTTCTCCATGTCTAGGCCTGAGAAACAGGGTACTAACAACACCTGTGAGTACTGCCAAGGCAGTCAGAGTCAGTCTTTCCTCGGGTGAGGTGCGGAAAAGAGGCATAACAAACCATACAAAGATCTAAAAAATCCACACAATAAGTAAATGAAACTAACCTGGAGCTTTAATTAAAGTGTATGTAGAAAATGATGCACTATAGCAAGCAGAATAATGTTTGGACATTATCCTTAGGTGTCCTCCAAAGGATGCAAGCACATAGCTTCTATGAAAATGTAGCAAAAAAGTAAGTGGATAGGACAAGTTGAACTAGAGATGGAAGAAAAAAGAAACAGTGCAAGAGTTCAAGGAAATTAAACACTGACTTGCAGAATTAAAACTGCATTGGAGGCAGGGGAGTGCATAAATGACATTAAGAAAAAGTAAAATAACATTAGGAACAAAGTTAAATACAATTTCCAGAAGTAGAGAAAGAGGTAAAGAGAAAATAATACGAGAGAGGATGCTATAAATTGAGTACTGAAAAGGGAGACTCAACCTAAGAAATGTAGAGGATACTTAGGAGTAACAAACAATAATCAGGTACATGATTAAACAAGTGTTTTTTTCTATCTTGAAATAGATTATATGGCCTCAGGATTCACATTGCTCTTGAAAGAAGCCACCCATTCATTCACCTGTGTCTCCCATGCCCACATGCTCTGGGTTCACTGGTTGTCTTTCCTACCCCTCTGGAGCTGAAGGGCTGTGGGGAAAAATAGGTAAAAAGTAAGTCAAAGAACAAGATACTTGCAATGAGTGGTAGTTAGGGTAATAATATAAATATTTGTCCATGTTCAATTCAGTTCAGTCACATCCAACTCTTTGCAACCCCAAGGACTGCAGCATGCAAGGCTTCTCTGTCCATCACCAACTCCACACCACCTTCCCCCCAAGCCCACCCCAGGCTTGCAAAATCTCATGTCCATTGAGTCATCTGATGTTAACCATCTCATCCTCTGTCATCCCCTTCTCCTCCTGCCTTCAATAGTTCCCAGCATCCGGGTTTTCTCCAGAGTCAGCTCTTCGCATCAGGTGACCAAAGTATTGGAGCTTCAGGATCATTTCTTCCAATGAATATTCAGGACTGATTTTCTTTAGGATTGGCTGATTTGATCTCCTTGCAGTCCAAGAGACTCTCAAGAGTCTTCTCCAATGCCACAGTTCAAAAGCATCAATTCTTTGGTACTCAGCTTTCTTTATGGTCCAAATCTCACATCCATACATGACAATTGGAAAAACCACAGCTTTGATTATACTGATCTTTATCGGCAAGCTAATGTCTCTGCTTTTAAATATGCTGTCTAGGTTGGTCATAGCTTTTCTTCCAAGGAGCAAGCATCTTTTAATTTAGTGGCTGCAGTCACCATCTGCAGTGATTTTGGAGCTCAAGAAAATAGTCTGTCACTATTTCCATTGTTTCCCCATCTGTTTGCCATGAAGTGATGGGAATGGACGCCATGATCTTCATTTTTTGAATGCTGAATTTTAAGCCAGTTTTTTTCACTCTCCTCTTTCACTTTCATCAAGAGGCTTTTTAGTTCCTCTTCACTTTCTGCCATAAGGATGGTGTCATCTGCATATCTGAGATTATTGACAATTCTTTTGGCAATCTTGATTCCAGCTTGTGTTTATCCGGCCCAGCATTTTTCATGATGTACTCTGCATATAAGTTAAATAAGCAGGGTGACAATATACAGCCTTGATGCACTCCTTTCTCAATTTGGAAAAAGTCCATTTTTCCATTTCTGGTTCTAAATGTTACTTCTTGACTTGCATACAGATTTCTCAGGAAGCAGTTAAGGTGGTCTAGTATTCCCATTGTTTTAATAATCTTCTACAGTTTGTGTGATCTACACAATCAAAGGCTTTGGTGTAGTCAATAAAGCAAAAATAGATGTTTTTCTAGAATATTTTTTTTTCTATGCTCCAACAGATATTAGCAATTTGATCTCTTGTTCCTCTGACTTTTCTAAATACAGTTTGAACCTCTAGAAGTTCTTGGTTGAAGTACTGTTGAAGCCTGTCTTGGAGAATTTTGAATATTACGTTGCTAGCATGTGAGATGAGTGCAATTGTGCTGTAGTTGGAACATTCTTTGCCATTGCCCTTCTTTGGTACTGGAATGAAAACTGACCTTTTCTGATTCTGTGGCCACTGTTAAGTTTTCCAAATTTCCTGACATATTGAGTGCAACACTTTCACAGCATCATCTTTTAGGATTTCAAATAATTCAGCTGGAATTCCATAACCTCCACTAGCTTTGTTCATAGTGATGCTTCCTAAGGCCCACTTGACTTTGCATTCCACGATGTCTGGCTCTAGGTGAGTGATCACACCATCATGGTTATCTGGGTCATTAAGATCATTTAGTATAGTTCTGTGCATTTTTGCCACCTCTTCTTAATATCTTCTGCTTCTGTTAGGTCCATACTGTTTCTGTCCTTTATTGTATCCATCTTTGCATGAAACGTTCCCTTGGTATCTCTAATTTTCTTGAAGACATCTCTAGTCTTTCCCATTCTATTGTTTTCCTCTATTTTTTTGCAATGATCACTAAGGAATGCTTTCTTATCTTTCTTTGCTATTCTTTGGAACTCTGTATTCAGATGGATATACTTTCCTTCTCTTCTTTGCCTTTCACTTCTCTTCTTTTCTCAGGTATTTGTAAGGCCTCCTCAGATAGCCATTTCACCTTCTTGCCTTTCTTTTTCTTGGGGGTGGTTTTGGTCTCACCTTCTGTACAATGTTATGAACCTCTTTCCATAGTTCTTCAGGCACTCTATAAGCTCTAATCCTTTGAATCTATTTGTCACTTACTCTGTATTATCATAAGGGATTTGGTTTAGGTCGTACCTGAATAGTCTAATGGTTTTCCCTACTTTCTTCATTTTAAGTCTGAATTTTGCAATAAGGAGTTCATGATCTGAGCCACATTCAGCTCCTGGTCTTGTTTTTGCTGACTGTTTAGAGCTTCTCCATCTTTGGCTGCAAAGAATATAATCAATCTGATTTCAGTGTTGACCATCTGGTGATGTCCATGTGTAGAGTCATCTATTGAGTTGTTGGAAGAGGGTGTTTGGTATGGCCAGTGCGTCATCTTGACAAAACCTCTGTTAGTCTTTGCCCTGCCTCATTTTGTACTCCAAGGCCAAACTTGCCTGTTACTCTGGTTATCTCTTAACTTTCTACTTTTGCATTCCAGTCTCCCATGATGAAAAGGACATCATTTTTATTTTTGGTGTTAGTTCTAGAAGATCTTGTATGTCTTCATAGAATCATTCAACATCAGCTTCTTCAGCATTAGTGGTTGGGATATAGACTTGGATACTGTGATCTTGAACAGTTTGTCTTGGAAACGAACAGAGGTCATTCTTTCATTTTTGAGATTGCACCCAAGTACTGCATTTCAGACTCTTTTGTTACTATGAGGGCTACTCCATTTCTTCTAAGGGATTCTTGCCCACAGTAGTAGATATAATAGTCATCAAAACTCATTTGGGTCTATTTAGTTCACTGTTTCCTAAAATGTTGATGTTCACTCTTGCCATCTGCTGTTTGACCACTTCCAATTTACCTTGATTCATGGATCTAACATTCCAGGGGTGTATGCAATGTTGTTTTTTACAGCATTGGACTTTACTTCCATCACCAGTCACATCCACCACTGGGTGTTGTTTTCACTTTGGCTCAGCCTCTTCATTCTTTCTGGAGCTATTTCTCCACTCCTCTCCCATAGCATACTGGGCACCTACTGACCTGGGGAGTTCATCTTTCAGTGTCATATCCTTTTGCCTTTTCATACTGTTCATGGAGTTTTCATGGCAAGAATATTGAAGTTGTTTGCCATTCCCTTTTCCAGCGGACCATGTTTTGTCAGAACTCTCCACCATAACCCATTCATCTTGGGTAATCCTAACACAGTGTGGCTCATAGTTTCATTGGATTAGAGAAGGCTGTGATCCAAGTGATCAGTTTGGTTAGTTTTCTGTAACTGTGGTTTCCATTCTGTCTATCCTCTGATGGATAATGATAAGAGGCTTGTGGAAGCTTCCTGATAGGAAGGACTGGCTATGGGTAATCTGAGTCTTATTCTGATGGGTGGGGTCATGTTCAGTAAATCTTTAATCCAATTTTCTGTTGATTGACAGGGGGCTGTGTGCCCTCCCTGTAGTTTGGCTTGAGGCCAAGCTTTGGTATGGGTAATGGCAGCAATGGCAACATCATTCAAAAGGATTTATGCCAGGACTGTTGTAATCAGTGCCCCTGATCCAATGGCAGCCACTGTCGACCCACACCTCCACCAGAGACTCCTGGACACTCACAGGAAAGTTTGGATCACTATCTTGTGTGGTCACTGCTTCTTTATCCTGGGTCCTGGTGCACACAGAGTTTTGTTTGTGCCCTCCTAGAGTCTGTTTCCCCAGCACTGTGGAAGTTATGTAATCAAATCACACTGACCTTCAAAGTCAAATTCCCTGGGAGTTCTCAGTCCCGTTGCCAGATCCCCACGTGGGAAATCTGTTGTGGACTCTAGAATGTTCACAACAGTGTGAGAACTTCTTCGGTATAATTATTCTCCAGTTTGTGGATTGTCTGTTTGGTGCTCTATGGTGGGGCTCACATGACATGCTTCCCAGGTCTGCTGCAGCCAGAGCCCCTTTCCTCGTGACAGGCCACTGCTGACACGTGCCTCCACAGGAGACACTCAATCACTCAAAGGTAGGTCTGGCTCAGTCTCTTGTGGGGGTCCCTGGGTCCTGGTGCACACAAGGATTTGTTTGAGCCCTCCGATCATCTCTGGCAGGTATGGGGTTTGATTCTAAATTTGATTTTGCCCCTCCTGCCATCTTGTTGGGGCTTCTCCTTTGCCCTTGGATGTGGGGTATCTTTTTTGGTGGGATTCAACATTCTCCTGTCCATGGTTGTTCAGCGGTTAGTTGCAATTTTGGAGTTCTTACTGGAGAAGATGAGCACATGTCCTTCTACTCTGCCATTTTGTTAGTACAACATAAATCTCATAAATCAGAGTGTAAACCATGAGCAATTAAGACAGATGTTGAAGTAAACAAACAAATAGTTTAGTTCACTTTTTATATACAAGCTGAGTATAAATGCCAGTGGTAAGTGATAGGGAAAAACAAAAACAAGCAAGCAAACAAATGAATTAAAATAAAAATCCTTTCAGTGATAGAGAGAGGTGGCAGTGGGGTGGACAAAAGCTTGGGCAGTAAAGATGTTTCTGAAAAAGTGGTCTAGAAGCTTAGACCTGACCTGTCAAGAACCTTGGGATGGAGTATTCCAGGGAGAAGACACAGAGGAAGCAGGGATCTATGGTGGTAACAAGCCAACAGCACAACTGGGTAAGGATTACCTTAGCATGAGTCAAAGGAGGCAAGCTGTGAGTGTGGCAAGAAAGGACATCAGAAAGGCCTACATAATCAAAACACACCATCCTACTAGCTATGGAGAGACATAAACTCTTTGCTAGATACCACTGGGGAGATACTGCAAGTTTATAAACAGGTGGCAACAGTTTGACTTATATTCTTTAAAGACCCACTTGGCTAGTATTTAAGGATGGATCATAGGGAAGCAGAACATAGCACTCCAAAGAGATCAACCTCTAAGGTATGTTATTTTTCCCTGGAGTATAATTGACATATAACTTATTAGTATCTGGTGTACAACATAATGATTCTGTATTTGTATATATTGTAAAATGCTCCAGCATGATAAGTCTAATTAACACCTGTCACCATACAAAGCAACAGTATTGTTTTTCTTGTGCTAAGAACTTTTAAAACCTATTCTCTCAATAACTTTCAAATAGTCACCATGCTATGCATTGTATCCCCTGACTTACTTATTTTATAACTAAACATTTGTATCTTTTGACCACTTTCACCTATTATGCCCATGCCACACCCACACACCCACCCCCTGCCTCTGACAGCCACCAATATGCTCTCAGAATCTGTGAGTTTGGTTGTTTGGGGGTATTTTTTTAGATTGCATATATAAGTGAGACCATAAGGCATTTGTCTCTGTCTGATTTATTTCATTTAGCTTAATGTCCTCAATGTTTATCCATGTTTTCACAAACGGCAAAAATTCCTTTCTTATGGCTGAATACTATCCCATTATATATATATATATATATCTATGTACATCTTCTTTATCCGTTCAATTGATGGTCACTTAGTTGCTTCCACTTGTTAGCTATCATAAGTAATGCTGCTGTGAACATGGGGATCCATATATCTTTTTGAGGTAGTGTTTTTGTTTCCTTTGGATAAAGACCTAAGAATTGAGTTGTCACGTGATCACATGATAGTTCTGTTTTTCATAGTGACTGCACCAATTTACTTTTCCACCAATACTGCACAGGAGTTTTCTCTTCTTGAAATGCTTGCCAGCGACTGTTACCTTTTGTCTTTTTTGATAATAGTCATTTTAACAGGTGTGATATCCACCCCCATTTTCCAACTGCAATTATAAGGGTTAAAATATATATATGACTCCCAAAATCCACAACTACATTCAAATTCAATTTGCCTTAGGCCTCTTCTTGGAGAAAGTGATGGCACCTCACTCCAGTACTCTTGCCTGGAAAACCCCATGGATGGAGGAGCCTGGTAGGCTGCAGTCCATGGGGCCGCAAAGAGTCGGACATGACTGAGTGACTTCACTTTCACTTTTCATTTTCATGCACTGGAGAAGGAAATGGCAACCCACTCCAGTGTTCTTGCCTGGAGAATCCCAGGGACAGGGGAGCCTGTGGGCTGCCGTCTATGGGGTCTCACAAGTCGGACACAACTGAAGTGAGTTAGTAGCAGTAGCAGTAGGCCTTTTCTCTAAAACACGAAATGCAGAAGAAATATTTTTTAACTCAGAGGAGTTTTGAGGCCACTGAGTTACTTATTAGAAGCTGTCACATAGCACCCTCTTCCTGCTGCAATGCTTGGCTTCCAGGCCACTTCTCAGCGTGGACCATGGGTAGGAGCTGAACAAGCACCCCATTCATATTTGACTCATCTTCCAAACAGATACACTGTGTCTCCATCATGTTCTTCCCCTCAGAACTCCTAATAGAGTACTCTACAATTATTGGGGCAATTGGACTTTTTATAAGGGTTTTATTTTCTGACTGATTGTGATAACAGGGATGACAGGGCCTGTGAAGGTATGTTCCAGAAAGTGGAATAAGGGCTGAATTTTGTAATTGCAACAAAAATAATATTGAAAGCAACAATGGATATCATGAAGGCAGGTCCTGACATATGTTTGGCCTCTAAGCTAAAGTGTCAACAAACAGTCAAGGTAGATATCAAAATCCCTACATATTACAGAAGGAGACACTGGGGATTAGGAAGATAAGCTAATTTCCCCAAAAAGTGAAAGAATGAAGGTTGACTTTAATTTATTGGATTCCAAAGCTGCTTTCAAAGATGGTCTGGATTTATTGGGCAGAGAGGGGAGAGGATGGTTGTAGAGTGACGAAACACATTGTTGATATGCAACATCAAGGGAATGAGGGATGAAGGGAAGCCTTCAGATTTATAAGCCTTACCTTCTACACTGGACTTAAGAGCACACTTTGGAAAAGTAAGTTTTGAAGCAGTCAGATGAGAACTGTGTTACAATGCCCAGATCAGTCAGGTTGGGGCTGCAGGAGGCCACCAACTGCAAATAAGTTTTCTCTAATTTATCAACATTAAAAATGTCTGATTTGCTATTTTTAAAATTTTCCCTTCTGTATGCATTTTTTCACAGTTGAATAAATTAGTAGTAACTTTTTAATTCTGCTAAACAACATTCATAAATGGTTTGCTTCCCTAAACACTGCACAGATAGCCTCTGCTACATATAGATTTGTGCTTCCAAATTTGAGATAACCAACTCCTGACCAATAAGATCATTGCTCCAGGCAAGCACGCTGCCTAGAACTTCAGAGGGTAGAAGGATACAAATGAACTGTCAGTGGCCTTGAATTCAAAGCTGTGACCCTGAACTTGAAAGCACAAAGATAGATGGGAGAGAAACCTCCATGGGCTTTGAGGGAGGCAAAATACAAATCCTTTGTTTCTGTTTAAATCCAGCTCTGGTCCTGTTTGTGCTACATTCTGCCCTTGCAGCAGTTCTTGGCCCACACCCCCGGGTGGTCTCCCCTGACCCCTTCCATTATGCCTGGTCAGGCAAAGGTCCTGCTGAGAAGAGGGATTACATTTGTCTGCATTGTCTGTGTTACTTACCACATCAGATAGAGCTTTCTCCATGGTGTCAGCCATGAGCCATGCTATCACTCAGAAGCACACAGACCTGGAGAAAATTCTGATGCAGAAGTAGGGGGAGAAGACAAAACCTGCACTGAAGTGGTTGCAGTCCCTAGTAGACTCATCTCAGGAGCTGCATAAAGGCCTAGGCTACTCTGACATACTACTCCTTATCAAGGGCAACAAATCCTAAAATAATGGGATGCCAGGCAAGGACTTGTTTGAAGGCCATCCAAATTAAGCTCTTAGTTCATTTCTTTTAGAACATATTTCCAAGAAATATTATATTCCTTTTTCTTTTCTTTAGAGATTCTGGGGGACAGCAGTGATACAGTTTCAGATATTAAGAAAGGTAATTTATTTATTAAATCAGGAAATGAAGATAATTAACACAATGCAAATAGATTTGTGTAGTTTGTAACTTGCATAGTTTTATCCATTGGCCTAGAGAAAGAAGTTCATAACATTTGGGGTAACCCTCAGTAAATGAGACAAAGGAAAACAAAGTCAGGGTATATAGCTTAAGGATGTGCTTGTCAATAAATGCCAGACTATTGTTACATAATGGGGAAGGCAATGGCACCCCACTCCAGTGCTCTTGCCTGGAAAATCCCATGGATGGAGGAGCTTGGTAGGCTGCAGTCCATGGGGTCACTAAGAGTCAGACATGACTGAGTGACTTCACTTTCACTTTTCACTTTCATGCATTGGAGAAGGAAATGGCAACCCACTCCATTGTTCTTGCCTGGAGAATCCCAGGGACGGCGGAGCCTGGTGGGCTGCCGTCTATGGGGTCACACAGAGTCGGACATGACTGAAGTGACTTAGCAGCAGCAGCATTGTTACATAAATTAGCAACAAATACAAAATAGAACTAAAATATTTTCAGATATTTACACATATATGCATAGAATCAAGGCAGAAAAACATAAGTCAAATGAAATCAGGAATATCTGAAAGCTGGGATTCTTAATGCATTTCATTTTCTGCTCTAATACTTTCCTGTGTTTTTGCCCTATGTTTTCTAATTTATACAAAAAGTAGATACCATTTTAATAATCAGAATACATGTTATCAATAAATATCTCACCAATTGGTGATAAAAAAGAATAATCAATGATAAATCTCATAGTGAAAAATATATAGTCATTAAAATATTGAGTATAATAACATGTAACTTGGACAAGTAAGGAAATTATGAGTGATTTTCAATTCATCCATAACACAAAATAGAGAGATAAAATAAAAGACACAAAGGATCTATCAAGAGCCTATAATATCTATCTAATAGGAATATCAAAAATAAAGACAGTGAGGAATGGTAGAGAAGCAACATTCAAAGCTGAATAAAACACGTACCTTTAGATTTAAAAAATGCTTAATTCTTAAAATAATAAATAAAAAATAATGCTAATCTGGACAGACATTACTTTAGCAACAACAGTCCATTTGGTCAAAGCTGTGGTTTTTCCAATAGTCACGTATGGATGTGAGAGTTGGACTATATATAAAGACAGCTGAGTACTGAAGAATTGATGCTTTTTTTCTTTTTTTATTTTATTTTATTTAACTTTTCAATATTGTATT
The DNA here is from genome assembly GCF_029407905.1 of Bubalus kerabau. NCBI lineage: Eukaryota > Metazoa > Chordata > Mammalia > Artiodactyla > Bovidae > Bubalus > Bubalus kerabau. The sequence goes on from NC_073626.1 coordinate 56,670,674, forward strand.
GGTTTTGCCATATAGCAAAATGAATCTGCCACAGGTATACATGTGTTCCCCATCCTGAATCCTCCTCCCTCCTTCCTCCCCATACCATCCCTCTGGGTCGTCCCAATGCACCAGCCCCAAGCATCCAGTATCGTGCATTGAACCTGGATTTGGGAGAATGGCATTGAAATATGTATAATATCATATAAGAACTGTTGCTTTTTAACTGCGGTGTTGGAGAAGTCTCTTGAGAGTCCTTTGCACTTCAAGATCAAACCAGTTAATCCTAAAGGAAATCAGTCCTTAATATTCATTGAAAGGGCTGATGCTGAAGCTGAAGCTCCAATATTTTGGCCACCTGATTCAAAGAGCTGACTCATTAGAAAAGACCCTGAGGTTGAGAAACCTTGAAGGCAGGAGAAGGGAATGACAGAGGACGAGATGGTTGGGTGGCATCACTGACTCAATGGACATGAGTTTGAGCAAGCTCCGGGAGATGGTGAAGGACAGGGAAGCCTGGCATGCTGCAGTCCATGAAGTCACAAAATTCGGACATGACTGAGTGACTGAACAACAACAACAAACAGTGACAGATCAGGGGAAAAGACAACACATAAAGCCAAAAGAGAAAAAGGTATGAAGCATAAGAGAAAAGAGATTTCTAACAAGAAATGGCAATAGTCTAATATGGCACTCCACTGCAGTACTCTTGCCTAGAAAATTCCATGGATGGAAGAGCCTGGTAGGCTGTAGTCCATGGGATCACTAAGAGTCGGACACGACTGAGTGACTTCCCTTTCACTTTTCACTTTCATTCATTGGAGAAGGAAATGGCAACCCACTCAAGTGTTCTTGCCTGGAGAATCCCAGGGAAGGTGGAGCCTGATGGGCTTCTGTCTATGGGGTTGCACAGAGTCGGACATGACTGAAGTGACATAGCAGCAGCAGCAGCAGCAGGTACCTCATCGAAGAATTGACTCATTGGAAAAGACTCTGATGCTGGTAGGGACTGGGGGCAGGAGGAGAAGGGGACGACAGAGGATGAGATGGCTGGATGGCATCCCTGACTCAATGGACATGAGTTTGAGTGAACTCCAGGAGTTGGTGATGGACAGGGAGGCCTGGCGTGCTGCAATTCATGGGGTCGCAAAGAGTCAGACACGACTGAGGGACTGAACTGAACTGAACTGAGGTACCTCTTCCTCAAAAAAAAAAAAAAAAAAACTGGATAAACATGGAAGATTTTTATGTTTTGATGGAAAATAGCTGCCATATTTAGATTCTATACTCAGCTAAACTTAATTTAAAAATGAGGGTAGGGAATATGAAAAATTTTGGAGTAAGGCATTTTAAGAATCAGTATCCATTAAAACAACTATAAACTGGCTATGTCTTATAGAATTAACATTTTGGGAATTCTGTAATCTAACTTGAAATTTGCATAAACCAAGGATTGTTTAAAAGAGCAGGCAGCTGAAATTCAGTGAGAAAGCACCATGCCATTTTCACCCACCTCTTGTCCCCCATTTCTTAGCTTGACAGCTGATGTGAGGACTATAGAGCACATTTCTAGTGTGACTTGCTGGTGATGGGGAGCTGATATGCACTTTGCTTTAAAAATACTGTGGTTGTGTATTTTGAGTTGGCTGGTAGCTCCCTGAAAGACTGGCACAGAGATTGACTTTGTTTTGTTCTCTGTCTTCCAAATGGATTGAATTTCTAGATGATTGTGGTATCTGTCAAAAGATTTAAGTATATATGCAAGCTTTGCCTGCATAGGGTACGGTAAGATTGATTGGACAACTGGCATATAAAACCCAAAAGGACAAGAATGAAGTTAATAAGAAGTGTTATTGGGACAAGAAGGGCTCAGAATAGCCATTTCATATACCAGGGAAGACAGAATGCAATGTATACACCCAGGATTATGCACATGCTCTAAGAAGATTTGAGAAGATTCTATGCTTATACACTTGTCAGACATATAGACTCCATGCAAGTAGAAGCTGGTGGCTAAGGGAAAAATCATAAGTGGCTTAGGATTGAAGTAGTCCTCCAGCTCACAGTCAAGGCTGCAAACACTGAAAGTGTTTTGTTTTGTTTTTTGACTTCAGGTATTTTACAGAACCTCTGTCAAGTCATTCACTGACAACTGAATGTCAGAACAAAGATGAGAATAATCTGATTTCCAGGATTTTCATGTTGTGATGTTCTATATCAGTAAAAATTTACAAAGAGTACAAAGAATCAAAAAAGCATGGTTCATTCACAGAAAATATAAAGAATTCAACAGAAACCATCTTTGAGGAAACTGAGATAAATCTTAGAGGACTGGACCTATTACACAGAGACTCTAAATCAACTGTCTTAAAAATGCTTCAGATCCAAGGGAAATCATAAGAAGAGAACTAAAAAAAAAAAACATCATGAAGACAATGCATGAACAAAATAAGAATGTCAATTAAAATCTAAAAATATAAAGATGACGCAAATAAAAGTTATAGGACCAATAAAATCAACAACAACAAAGCAAGAACTGAAATAAAAACTTTACAAGAGGGTTTAAACAACAGACTTGAGCATACAGAAGAAAGAATCAGCAAACTTAAAGATAGGGCAATTAAAAAATAATTAAAATAAGTGGGTAGAGACTGAAGGATCTATGTGGCTTTATCAAGTGCACAATCTAAGAATTATAAGAGTCCCAAAAGTGGGTAAAAGAGAAAGGGGAAGAAATAAAATATGAAGAAAGAATGGTCTCAAATTTCCCAAACTTCACAGAATACCTGAATCTACAAATCAAAGAATCTCAGTAAACTGTATGATGCAACCAAATAGATCCACATCAAAGCACATTATAATGAAGCATCAAAAAACAAAGGTAAAAGAAAACAGCAAGGGAAAGCAACTTTTCAGGTACAAGGGATTCCTAATAAAACTTATAGCCAATTTCCATGGAGGCAAAAAGGGAATGAATGATATATTTAAACTATAAAAAAATACCATTAATCAAAAATTCTATATTGGGAAAAACTGTCTTTCAAAAATGGAGAAATTATTCTCAAGTAAACCAGAGTTAATGGGGTTTATCACTAATAAAACTATCTTTCAAAGAAAATCAAAAGGAGTCCTTCAGGTTGAAATAAAAGGGCAAGAGACATAAAGCTATGTGAAGAAATAAAGGACTCCCATAAAGGAAACTACATGAGTCAATATAAAACGCATTATTAATGTACTTTTGAATTGTGGCTCCTCTTTTATTTCTTACTATATTTAAAAGTCAATGCATTTTTTTTCTTTCTTTCTTTCTTTCTTTATTTATTTAATTTTATTTTATTTTTAAACTTTACATAACTGTATTAGTTTTGCCAAATATCAAAAAAAATAAAAAATAAAAGTCAATGCATTAATAAATATGTTCTGTTATTGTTCAACCACTTGAGTCATGTCTGACTCTTTGCAGCCCCATGAACTACAGCACCTTAGGCTCCTCTGTCTTCTACTATCTCCCAGCATTTGCTGAAATTCACATCCATTGGGTCCATGATGCCATCTAACCATTTCATCCTCTGCCACTATTATTTTAATTTAGTCTTTCCCAGCATCAGGGTCTTTTTCAACAAGTCAGCTTTTCACATCAAGTGGCCAAAGTATTGGAGCTTCAGCTTCAGCATCAGTCCTTCCAATGAATAGTCATGGTTGATTTCCTTTAGAATTGACTGGTTTGATCTTCTTGCAGTCCAAGGGACTCTCAAGGGTCTTCTTCAGTACCACATTTTGAAATCATCAATTCTAGCACTCAGCCTACTTCATATGGTCCAACTCTCATGTCCATACATGACTACTCAAAAAAGAAAAAAACAACAACAACATAGCTTTGATTATACAGACCTTTGTTGCTAAAAGATGTCTCTGTTTTTAATACACTGTCTAGTGTGTCATAGCTTTCCTCCCAAGGAGCAAGTGTCTTTAAATTTCATGGCTGCAGTTACCATCTGTATTGATTTTCGAGTTCAAGGAAAGAAAATCGTCACTGTTTCCATTTTTCACCACCTATTTGCCATGAAGTGATGGGACTGGATGCCATGATCTTAGTTTTTTGAATGTTGAATTTTAAGCCAGCTTTTGCCACTCTCTTCTTTCATATATATCAAGAGGCTCTTTAGTTCCTCTTCACTTTCTGCCATTAGAGTGTTATCATCTTCATATCTGAGGTTGTTGGTATTTCTTCCAGCAATCTAGATTCCAGCTTTTAATTCATCCAGCTCTGCATTTCCCATATTTTAATAAATATGTATAAATATCTATTAATACATACATAATATGTAAAGATGTAATTTTTGATAATTAATAAAATAACAGAGGTGGAGTTTTAATATGTTTATCAAAATTGCTGCTGCTGCTGCTAAGTTGTTTCAGTCATGTCCAGCTCTGTGTGACTCCATAGATGGCAGCCCACCAGGCTCCTCTGTCCACGGGATTCTCTAGGCAAGAATACTGGAGTGGGTTGCCATTTCATTCTCCTTATCAAGATTAAGTTGATGTTAATTTAAATTGTCATAAATTTATGGCAGAAAAGGAAATGGCAACTCATTTCAATATTCTTGCTTGGAGAATCCTGTGGATAGAGGAACCAAATGGGACACAGTCCATGGCATTGCAAAGAGTAGGACACGACTGAGTGACTATACAACAACAAATAAATTATTATTGTTAATTATAATCTTCATTTTAAACAATAATATCTGAAATGTATGCAAAAAGAAAATGAAAAAAGAAGCAAAGTGGAACAAAAAAATCTTGACCCAAAAATGTGGTGAAACAAAGAATAAAAAAGGTATAAGACATACAGAAAACAAGTAGCAAAATGGCAAAAAATTATTACTCATCAATAAGGCTTTAAATGTAAATGGATTAAAATCTTCCATCAAAAGGAAAGTATTGGCAGAACAGAATAAAATTAAAACATGATGAAACTCCATGCTCCTACAAGAGTGTCACTTTAGATACAAATACACAAATACTTTGAAATTTAAAGGTCCTTCATACAAGTTGTAACCTAAAAGAAGTTGAAATAGCTATATATTATCAGACAAAATAAAATTTAAATAAAACTCTATTGCAGGAGAAAAAAGGACATACACTGATAAAAGGAACAGAGTCAGACTGAAACAACTTAGCAGCAGCAGCAGTATGAACATATATTCAATAAACAACAAAGTCCAAAACATATGATGCAAAATTGACAGAACTGAATGGAGAAATGAACAATTCTACAATACAGTAAGTTCCCTATGTATAAATACTCAAGTTGCAAACTTTAAAGATGCAAGTATGTGTTCCATCAACATCAGGTTATGAGGAAATTACAGCTTGCCCTCTTTTTCCTGTTGTTGAAGATCCTTTATCTCTACCAGCTCCCACCTCCTCTCCCTCCTCTGATCAGTAACTCTTTTTGCCTGTCCACTTGATGCCAGCCCCTATATGCTAACTGTTACACTATACTACTGTACTTTTGAAGGTACTGTAAGATTTAGAGTATATTCTTTAATTTTTTATTTGCCTTCACGTGTTATTTGTGTGAAATGTGTTATAAACCTATTACCATGTAGTACTGTATAGCCAATGGTGTTACTCATGTACCTAAGCTAACTTTGTTGGACTTAAGAACAAACTGAGCTTACAGAGCTCTCAGTATGGAACTTGTTCATATGTAGGGGACTTATTTTAATGGTTGCAGACTTTAATATCCCAACTGCACTAGAGGATAGAACAATTATTCAAATATAAGTAAGAAAATAAAAGACTTGATATAACAATTATATAAACAGGCTAGCATAGTGTATATATATATATAATAAAACATCTCACCCAGCAATAGCAGAATACTTATTCTTTCACAGTGTACATTCTGAAAATAGACTATATGTTAGGCCAAAAAACAAATCTCTATATTTAAAAAAAAATGAAATCAAAGTATAAGCAGAAATAAAAATGAACATATATGGAAAAGGTGAGAACAAAAACCCATGATGAACAAATAAATTAAAAAATATATTTTACTAATTAAACTGCAGATTATAAAGGGGGAAATAGGATTTTGGTTTAACATAATGAATTAAAACTTCAGAGAATTTTCCTATCTTAATAACTAAATGAGAAAAAAAAATACTGAAAGAACACAAATAACTTACCATCAACATTTTTTTAAAAAATGGACTATAACTTAAAGCAACAACCTTTACAAACTGGGGGCCAGTGGCAAAATAATGTAAAATTTTGATATGAATTTCAGCTTGATCAATAACCCTTACTTAGCTATCTCTTACATTGCTATCATCAAGATAAACTAGAAAAAAAAGTTTCTGTATTTGTTCACAAGTGGCTTAAATTCTGGAAAAAAGCAATCTTAGTCGTATGCCCACTTACTTTCCTCTTTTGCCCTAAGGGTTATCAAATATAGCTAATGGAGACAGATGGGGTAAAATGAGTATGACCATCAGGACCAAGTTTTAGGATATACACATCCACCTTGAGAGAAATGTAAAGTCAGAAGATTTCCCCTTGAGAAGAGGATATATCTCACATTGAGATGGAGAAAATGCTATTGCAGTAAATATCAAAGTATCTTATGATATAGCAGAGACCAAGATTTTAAAAGTATAGCTTTAACTTATACCTTTTCACCCACAAAAACATGATTTTACTTGTATCAAAGTATCTTATCTTTCATTATATCCTATGTATATGTCTAAGAAATGTTTAGAAAACCTAATACTAACATTATATGTAGATGGTAGGATTAGTAGTGATTTATCGCTTTATTCTTGCCTTTTTGTATGTTTTTTTGTATGATTTTAATTATTTAAAACTCGAAAGTGTTGTTTGAAAAATAATACTAATTTTGAGACTACAGGGGAGAAAAGCAGAAAGAAAATATACCACAATTTTCAGAGTAGCTTAATATAGATGATATAAATGTAGATAGCTCATATTTGCATTTTGCAATTTTTTACCATTTCTAAAAAAATTTGAATTCCAGTTTTTGTTTTCTGGTTTTAGATGTAATATATAAAAATCTGAGAAGTAATCACTCTCATCTTTACACCAGTAGAAAGTGAAACAAAGTGAAAATTCATAACTTTTCCTATACTTATTAGAGAACTAATATCTGGTCCCATCACTTCATGAGAAATAGATGGGGAAACAGTGGAAACAGTGTCAGACTTTATTTTTTTGGGTGCCAAAATCACTGCAGATGGTGACTGCAGCCATGAAATTAAAAGACACTTACTCCTTGGAAGGAAAGCTATGACCAACCTAGATAGCAAATTCAAAAGCAGAGACATTACTTTGCCAACAAAGGTCCGTCTAGTCAAGGCTATGGTTTTTCCAGTAGTCATGTATGGATGTGAGAGTTGGACTGTGAAGAAAGCTGAGCGCTGAAGAATTGATGCTTTTGAAGTGTGGTGTTGGAGAAGACTCTTGAGAGTCCCTTGGACTGCAAGGAGATCCAACCAGTCCATTCTGAAGGAGATCAGCCCTGGGATTTCTTTGGAAGGAATGATGCTAAAGCTGAAACTCCAGTACTTTGGCCACCTCATGCGAAGAGTTGACTCATTGGAAAAGACTCTGATGCTGGGAGGGATTGGGGGCAGGAGGAGAAGGGGATGACAGAGGATGAGATGGCTGGATGGCATCACCGACTCGATGGATGTGAGTTTAAGTGAACTCCGGGAGTTGGTGATGGACAGGGAGGCCTGTAGTGCTGCGATTCATGGGGTCGCAAAGAGTCGGACACGACTGAGCGACTGAACTGAATGTCTCAAGGCAAAGCATGACCACAAAGCATTGAGACAGGCAAATACAAAGAATCACAGTCAAGAGATTCCTAATAGCCAGGAGGCAGAGAAGTCACAGGTGTCATAAATTAATAGAAATATTTAAATGGTAACTTTGACCTGTCTGACGGTTAGAATAGACTAACTCCTGAGTGAGAAATTCTTCAGGCCATGTTGTTAAGAATATCCTCTCACTTACATGGTTTACCTCCAGAAATCCTATTGCATTCTCACAACAAAACTCAGAATATTCTTTATAACGAAAGTCTTCGATCTATAAGAAATAACTCTCTGAGAGCATTATCCTAGCTGGAAAAAGATTTTTGCTCCCTCCTAAGTCCCCTCTAATCTTCTGGTTTCACCTAAGAGGAAAGAAACAGCCTATATTCAGTCCAGAGACACAAGCCCAATTGAAAAAGTTGCTAGAATTATCAAATAGGGGATTCAAAATGCATGCAATTAATATGTAAATAGCTCTGGTGGAAAATGTGCAAGAAAGAATGAAATGTAGCTGAGAGATGTACATTCTAAAAAGTATTGACAGGACATATTCAAAGACACTGCAAAAGAAAGGAAGAATACTTTCGATGGGCTTCTCACTAGGCTGAGCACAAATAAGAAAAGAATCAGTAACTTGAAGGAGGTAAAGAGAAAGTTGCCAGAATGAAATACAGGGTTGGGGGCGGGGGGTAGGGAATTAACTACCAGAACAAAGCAAAACAACAACAACAACAAGTAGAACAGAACATCAAAAAGCTGTGATAATTTCAAAGCATGTAAAATACAAATAACTGGAATATTAGAAATAGGAGAAAGAGACAATCAGAAGAACTATTTGAAATGAAAAGAACAAAGACATTTTCTATATTAATGATAGACATGAAACCATATAAATAAGGAGCTCAGAGAAATACTACCCACAAGATAAATTGCAAAGAGCTACACCTAGATAGTTAGAGAACCCAGAGAAGGAAAATCAACCTTACTTATAGAGGAACAAGGAAAAGGATAATAGTAAACTTTTTATCAGAAACCACAAAAAAGAGTAGAGTACTTTTGCCTGGAAAATCCCATTGATGGAGAAGCCTGGTAGGCTGCAGTCCATGGGGTCGCTAAGAGTCAGACACGCCTGAACTACTTCACTTTCACTTTTCACTTTCATGCATTGGAGAAGGAAATGGCAACCTAGTCCAGTGTTCTTGCCTGGAGAATCCAAGGGATGGGGGAGCCTGGTGGGCTGCCGTCTATGGGGTAGCACAGAGTCGGACATGACTGAAGTGACTTAGCAGCAGCAGCAGCAAAGTGTTTATATTTCCAATACAATATTGTAAAGTAATTAACCTCCATTTAAAATAAATAAATTTATATTAAAAAATAATAATAAAATTTAAGAAAAAACACCTTCCCAACCTAGAATCTATAGTCAGCAAAATTATCCCTCAGAATTAGAGAGAAAGTAAAAATTTTTACAGACAACAAAAAATTAAATAAACCCTAATTTAATACCAGTAGACATGCCTTGTAAGAAATGCTAAGTTTCTTATATTTACATTACAGGTAAGTTTCTTACAAGGAGGAAAAAGATTAATGATGGAGGAGGAAAAAATGAAAGTTGAATAAGATCTTTTTCTTATTTTTGGTTGATCCAAAAATAACTTTAAAGTAATAGTAACAATGTACTTGCTGTTTATAGCATATAGATAAATGGAAAGAGTGACAATATACTTGCTGTTTATAGCATATAGATAAATGGAAAGAGTGACAATAGTATTATAAGGATGGAAGAGGATAATTGGGAATATCTTTTGATAAGGTAACTGCACTACATGTGTTTGAAGGGAAATTGAGATTATTTAAAACTGTGATAAACAAAAATTTTTACAAAAGGTATAATTGATATTCTGAGAGGGAAGGTGAAATGGAATAATATAAAATGGTCAATTAAAAAGTTGAGAATGCAGAAAAAGAAGGGGGAAATAAAGAACAAATGCAACAAACAAAAAATGCAAAAATGGATTGCTATTAACCTATGTTGATCAATATTTAGAATGAATAGAAAGAAAACTAGCACACCTATGTATATTGAATATAACAATTCATATAGGTTAAAATAAGAAATGGTGTAGCATATGCTGTTCTAACACTAAACAAAACGGCTGGAGTAGCTATTTGAATTTCAGATAAAACAAACTTCAGAATAAGGAAACGTTAATCCTTTCCAGAGACCTTGAAGGTCAGGCACTTTCTTCATGGTCGTCCTCTGCCATTCTCCAAAGCACCAGTGTCTCTTGAAGAAGACATTTGCCTCGTGCCCTGGTTTTTATATCTTGTGCCCTGGTTTGTATAGCTGCTGCCCAGAGACTGTCCTTTGGTCACCTGCCTCTGGTGACCGTGTGGCTTGCATTCCTCAGTTGTCCAGGACTGTGGCAATCAGAGACAGTTCTTGGCAGGCTACCAACCCCAGGGCACTACACAGAGAGTGGATTGAGGCACAGTCCTGAATCTTTCTGTGAAGTAAGTTTCTTGGCTTGTCCTGGACTTTTGGCTTGATAAGCAGGCTTTGGCACACATTTAGTAACCTAGAGAGGCATTCTCAGGGAATATAGACTCTGGACACCATCTTTGTGTTCTCTCTCTATCTTGCTCTAGCTCACTGGTATGGCACAGAGGAGAACTGAAACTGGTACCTCATTTTCTCTGAATGCCACCCAGGGGACACCTCCAAATTGCTGGGTTCTCATGGGCAGAAGGGCTTATTCTTTCAGTCACATGGGATTGTATATGTTAGTATATTTTAAAAGCTGATGTCTGAGGGTCTGCCTTCTAGTCAGCCTGAAACTAAGTGCTGAAATCTTTTTTGGGACACTGATTTTGGCACCCTCTCAACTACTGGGAGATATTAAAAATATAATAGACTGTTTGGACAATCATGGAGATTTGAGAGCTAGCCAAGAGCTGAGACAGGGTTAAATGACAAAGCTTATCTCCTTCATGAGGCTACCCCTTCAAGACTGGGAGAGGTGGTTGTCTTATCTACTGGATGGAAATCAACTCAAAGATTCAAGTAAAATGAAGAAATGAAGAAACAGGAATATGTTCCAAATTAAAGAACAAGATAAAACAGGAAAAAATTATAAATGGAGATAAGCTATTAACCTGATAAAGTGTTCAAAGTAATGGTAAAGAAAATGATCACTGAATGGGGGAGAAAACTTAATGAATACAGTGAAAATTCCAGTAAAGAGATAGAAAATATAGCAAAGTATTAAATAGTAGTAACAGAGCCAAAGAATATAACTGCACTGAAAAACAGACCAGAACACTTCAACAGGAGGCTAGATAAAGCAGAAGAAAGGACCAGTCAACTTGAAGACAAGGCAGTGGAACTTATCCATACAGAACAGCAAGAAAATGTTTTTTGTTTTGTTTTTAAAATTTTATTTTACTTTTTAACTTTACAATATTGTATTGGTTTTGCCATATATCAAAATGAATCCGCCACAGGTATACATGTGTTCCCCACCCTGAACCCTCCTCCCTCCTCCCTCCCCATACCATCCCTCTGGGTCGTCCCAGTGCACCAGCCCCAAGCATCCAGTATCGTGCATTGAATCTGGACTGGTGACTCGTTTCATATATGATATTATACATGTTTCAATGCCATTCTCCCAAATCATCCCACCCTCTCCCTCTCCCACAGAGTCCAAAAGACTGTTCTATACATCAGTGTCTCTTTTGCTGTCTCGTATACACGGTTATTGTTACCATCTTTCTAAATTCCATATATATGTGTTAGTATACTGTATTGGTGTTTTTCTTTCTGGCTTACTTCACTCTGTATAATAGGCTCCAGTTTCATCCACCTCATTAGAACTGATTCAAATGTATTCTTTTAAATGGCTGAGTAATACTCCATTGTGTATATGTACCATAGCTTTCTTGTCCATGTGATTTTTGTCCCATAAGTCTCTTGAGCTGTTATCCCTCTGGGTTGTACCAGAGCACTATCTTTGGATATCCTGCTTCATGCATCAAACTTGCACTGGTCATCTATTTTACATTTGGTAATGTACATGTTTCAGTGCTGTTCTCTCAAATCATCCCATTCTCACCTTCTCCCACTGAGTCCAAAAGTCCATTCTTTACTTCTGTGTTTCCTTTGCTGCTGTAAAGATGGAATTTTAAAAGCAGCAAGATAAACATCTTGCATACAAGGGAACCTCCATGAGAATATCAGCAAATTTGTCAGCAGAAACTTCAGACAATGAAAAAAGATTATGATATATTCAGTATTGAAAGAAAAAAAAATCTACCAAAAATACTCCACCTAGCAAAGTTATCATTTGGCAGTGAAAGAGAGAGAGAGTTTCCCATAAAAGCAAAGGCTAAAGGAATTTATTACCACTCAACCAGTATTACAAGAAATGTTAAAAGAATTTATGCTGAAAAAATGGGGTGATAATTAGTAATGTGCACACATATGAAAAGAACAAATCTAACTAGAAAGGTAAATATACAGTAAAAGTACTGACTAATCATTCAAAAACTAATAATTGGAAGTTTAAAAGGTAAAAAATAACTAAGAATATAATAATTATTTAAGAAATAAGCAAGATTAAGAAATGTAAAAGTGCACCATCAAAAGTATAAAATATGAATGAAGGAGGAATACTAATGTTGAGCTTTACAATGAGATCAAACTTAAGTTATAAATTTACTGTTACATGTACAAGTTTTTTTTTTTTTTTCACTTTTTTAACAAGTTTGATTGGAGGATAATTGCTTAATAATCTTGTGTTGGTTTCTGCCATACAACAATGTGTATCAGTCATAATTATATATTAATATACATATCCTCTCCCTCTGGAGACTCTCTCCCCCTCCCATTTCACTGGGAGAGCCCCAGGCTGGGCTCCCTGTGTTATATAGTAGCTTCCTACCAGTTACCTATTTTATACAAGATAGCATATACATGTCATTGATACTTTCCCAATTTGTCCTACTATTTTCTTCACCCACTGTGTCCAAAATTCTGTTCTCTACCTCTGTGATTTTTTTCCTGGCAAATAGATTCATCAATACTATTTTTCTAGATTTCATATACATTAATATATGATATTTGTTTTTCTTTCTCTGACTTACTTCATTCTTCAAAACAGGCTCTAGTTTCATCCACCTCACTGTAACTGACTCAAATTTGCTGCTTTTAATGGCTAAGTAATATTCTATTGTATAAATGTACTGCAACTTCTTTACCATTCATAAATCAATGAACATATATGCTGCTTCCATGTCTGGACTATTGCAAATAGTGCTTCAGTGAACATTGAGGTACATGTGTCTTTTACAATTGTGATTTTCTTAGGGTATATACTCAGTAATGAGATTGCTGAGTCATTTTCTGGTGGCATACTTAGGTTTTTTATATAGTATCATGTCATCTGACAACACATAGTTTTACTTCTTTTTCTCCAATCTGGATTCCTTGTATTTCTTTTTCTTCTCTGATTGCTATCGCTAGGAATTCCAAAAATATTTTGAATAATAGTGTTGAGAATGGGCACCCTTCTCTTGTTCTTGATCTTAGAGGAAAATCTTTCAGTTTTTCAGTATTGAGAGTAATGTTTGTTCTCAGTTTGTCCTATATGTCTTTTTTTATGTCTAGGTAGGTTACCTCTATGCTGATTTTCTGCAGAGTTTTTATCAATTGTTGTTGAATTTTGTTGAAAGATTTATCTGCAACTATTGGGATGATCATATGTTTTTATATTTCAATTTGTTATTATGGTGTATCACGTGATTGAATTGTATATATTAAAGAATCCTTGCATCCTTGAGATAAACTCCACTTGATCATGGTGTATGATCTTTTCAATGTGTTGTTGTATTCTGCTTGCTATAATTTTGTTGAGGACTTTTCCATCTATGTTCACAAGTGATATTGCCCTGTAATTTCCTATTTTGTGAAGTCTTTGTATCAGAATGAGGGTGGACTCAAAGAATGAGCTTGAGAGCGTCCCTCCCTCAGCAATTTTTTGGAAAAGTTTTAGCAGCATAAGTATTAGGTCTTCTCTAAACATCTGATAGAATATGCCTGTGAAACCATCTGGCCCTGAACTTTTCTTTCTTGAAAGATTTTAATCACAACTGAGCGACTTTCACTTTCACTTTTACTTTTCTTTATTAAAATTCTGTTTGGATCATCTGTCCAGTGGGGTGAGTGGGGTGTTAAATTCCCTCCCTATTATAGTGTTGCTGCTTACTTTCCCTTTTATACTTGCTAGTGTTTGCCTTATGTACTGAGGTGTTATGATATTGGGTGGATATAGATTTATAATTGTTATGTCTTCTTGTATTGATCCCCTGATTATTATATAATGTCCACCTTTGTCTCTTCTAATGGTATATGTTTCAAGGTCTATTTTATCTGATGTGAGTATTGCTACTTCTGCTTTCTTTTGATTTCCATTTGCATGGAATATCTTTTATTCAGAACCCTCATTTTCAATCTGTATGTATCTCTAGGTCTGAAGTAGATTTCTTGCAGACAGCATATGTAGGCCTTTTGTTCCTGTATTCATTTAGCCAGTCTGTGTGTTCTGGTTGGAGCATTTGCTCGATTTACATTTAAGGTAATTATTGATATGTATGATCCTATTACCATTTATTTATTGCTATGAATTTGTTTTTATAGGTCTTTTCTTTATCTTGGGTTGCCTGTCTAGAGAAAGATATTTTTTAGCTTTTATTGTAAAGCTAGTTTTAGTGGTGCCGAATTCTCTTAACTGTTGCTTATCTGTAAAGCTTTTGGTTCCTCCATTGAATCTGAATGAGATCCTTCCTGAGTAATCTTGGTCCTAGATCTCTTCCCTTTTATCACTTTAAATATATCCTGCCACTCCCTTCTGGCCTGCAGAATTTCTTTTGAAAATCAGCTGTTAACTTTGTGGAGATTCACTTATTTGTTGTTTTTCCCTATCTGCTTTTAATATTTCTGTCTTTGTATTTAATTTTTGTTAATTTGTTTGTTATCATTTTTGGTATGTTTCTCTTTGGGTTTATCCTGTATGGGATGCTCTGGCCCTCCTGAACTTTGGTGGCTATTTCCTTTCCCATGCTAGAGAAGTTTGTGACTATAATCTCCCCAAATCTTTATTCATACCTACCCCCCTTTTTTTTTCTTCTCACTTCCTTGTGGGACCAGTATAATTCAAATTTTAGTTCTTTTTTCTTTATTCTGCTCTGCTTCCATTATTTCTACTATTTTATCTTCCAGCTCACATATCTTTCTTCTGCCTCAGTTATTCTGCTATTGGTTCCCTCTACGAAAGTGAAAGTCGCTCAGTCTTATCCAACTGTTTGCGACCCCATGGACTATACAGCCCATGGAATTCTCCAGGCCAGAATACTGGAGTGAGTAGCCTTTCCCTCATCTAGGGGATCTTCCCAACCCGGGGATAGAACCCAGGTCTCCCTCATTTTGGCCACTATGGCAGCCATCATGCCCACCTTTGATGTTGCAGACTACAGATGCAGCTGGGTCCTGACTTCTGACACTGGTACAGGCTTTGGCAGAAGTCAGCCTGTCCATCCTTGGGATCACAGACTGTAGCCACAGTGCATCCTCCTTCTGACACCCATGAAGGTGATATCCTGCTGTCCGTGAGTGCATGGAGTTAGACGGTCCTCATGACAATGCTCTCTTGTCTCTTGCTGTTCCAAGTTTTCCCCTGGACTCCTCAATCATGTTGTACTAGCCCTGTCAGAGTGTTTTCATGGCAGTCAATCCCAGTCCTCTCCCTGGAGTCTGGTCTCTGAAACCTGAGCCTCAGCATCCAGGCCCCATTCACTGCAGCAAATGTGCATACAAGCATCTCAGGCTGAGTAGTGCTGTCTGCACTGACCTCTGTGCTGAATTTTCTCTGCTTTACCTTCCATGCACCTATTGCTGCACTCCCCTCTGAGGTCCCAAAGGTCCCTCCATCCTCACGTGTGCGGGAATTTCCCAGTGTGAGGCAAATTTCCTCCTATACACCTCCCTCCCTTAGGAACAAGTCCTGTCCCAATCCCTTTGTCTCCATTGTTTTTCTTATTTCTTTTTCCCAATCCCTTTATGTGGAGATTACTTGCCTTTTTTGAAGTCTGAGGTCTTCTGTCAGCATTCAGTAAGTGTTATGTAGGAGCTGCTTCACAGACAGATGTATTTTTGATGTATTTGTGGGGAGCAAGGTGATCTCCATGTCTTACTCCTTCACCATCTTGAGAGTATCTCCCCACATCGGATACAAGTTATCATTTGTAAGCCTCAAGGTAATCACAAAGCAAAAACCCATAGTAAATACACACAAAATAAAGAGAAATGAATATAAGCATAACACTAAAGAATGTCATCAAATCACAAAGGAAGAGAGCAAGAGAAGGGGAAAGCAAAAGAGAGGAACTACCAAAAATACCCAGAAAACAATTAACAAAATGTCAATAAGCACAAACCTTTATACAGTAACTTTAAAAACAAATAGACTAAATTCCTCAATCAAGAGAAATTAATCAATAACTATACAAAAACCATCTATATCCTACTTACAAAAGGCTCACTTTAGATATAAGAAAAACAGACTTAAAGTACAGGGATGGAAAAAGATGTTCCATATCCCACTTCTTCTCCAACCTCCAGTCACCACCTCTTCTTGCCTGTTCATTTGATGCCAAACCCCACATCCCAGCTGTTGTATTGCACCACTATACTTTTCAAAGGACTGTTCTGTAACATTTTTTGTCAGTTTCCACTCCAATCCCAAAGAAAGACAATGCCAAAGAGTGTTCAAACTAGCACACAGTTGCACTCATCTCCCATGCTAGCAAAGTAGTGCTCAAAATTCTCCAAGCCAGACTTCAACAGTACATGAACCGAAAATTTCCAGATGTTCAAGATGGATTTACAAAAGGCAGAGGAACCAGAGATCAAATTGCCAACATCCATTGGATCATCGAAAAAGCAAGAGAGTTCCAGAAAAACATCTACTTCTGCTTCATTGGTTACACAAAACTCTTTGACTGTGTAGCTCACAACAAACTGGAAAATTCTTCAAGAGATGGAATCACCAGACCTGCCTCCTGAGAAATCTGTATGCAGGTCAAGAAGCAACAGTTAGAACCAGACATGGAACAATAAACTGATTCCAAATTGGGAAAGGAGTATATCAAGGCTGTTTATTGTCACTCTGCTTATCTAACTTATATGCAGAGTACATCATGTGAAATGTCAGGCTGGATGAAGCACAAGCTGGAATCAAGATCTCCAGGAGAAGTATCAATAACCTCAGATATGCAGATGACACCACCTTTATGGCAGAAAGTAAAGAGGAACTAAAGAGCCTCTTGATGAAAGTGAAAGAAGAGAGTGAAAAATCTGGCTTAAAGTTAAACATTCAAAAAACTAAGATCATGGCATCTGGTCCCATCATTTCTTGGCAAATAGATGAAGAAACAATGGAAACAGTGACAGACTTTATTTTCTTGTTTGAGAAGACTTTTGAGAGCTCCTTGGACTATCAAACCAAGAAGATCAAACCAGCCAATCCTAAAGAAAATTAGTCCTGAATATTCATTTGGAGAACTGATGCTGAAACTGAAACTCTAATACTTTGGCCTCCTGATGCAAAGGACTGACTCACTGGGAAAGACACATGTTGGGAAAGATTGAAGGCAAGAGGAGAAGGGGATGACAGAGCATAAAATGATTGGATGGCACCACCATCTCGATGGACTTGAGTTTGAGCAAGCTCAGGGACTGGTGATAGACAGGGAAGCCTCGCATGCTGTAGTCCATGGGGTCGCAAATAGTTGGACATGCCTGAGCAACTGAACTGAACTGTACTGTACTGTAAAAGTAAAAGTATTTTATTTATTTGTGTGTTTGTTGTTTTTATGTATTATTTGTTTGAAAAGTATTATAAACTTATTATAGTATAGTACTATATAGCTGATTGTGCTAATTACATATCTAGACTACCTTTGTTGGACTTACAAACTGGATTTATAAACTCATTCTTGGAATGGAACTCATTTGTATGTAGGGGATTTACTGTACCCTCAAATTTGTTCTATGAGGCCACCATTATGATAAAGAAGTTTCAAGAAAGAAAAACTACAGACCAATCTCTTTTTAACATATATACAAAACTTGTCAACAAAATATTATCAAAGAATATCAACAAACTATAACAATAAATACACAACATGAGTAAGTTGGATCTACTCCAGGAATGCAAGGCTATTTTGGTGTTTGAAAAAACAGTCTAATATATGATTTATTATCATTTAATCAGACCGATTGATACAGAAAAGTCATTTGACACAGCCAATACCCATTTGCCATAAGAATCCTCAGCAAACTAGGAATAGAGGAGGAACTTCACAATTTGATTAAAAATATCTCCAAAATCACTGAAATTAACTCACACTCAACTGTGATAAATTTTTTTTTAATTTTATTTTTAAATTTTACATAATTGCATTAGTTTTCCAAATATCAAAATGAATCCACCACAGGTATAAAAATTTATGCTTTTCTCCTAAGATCATGAACAAGGAAACTTCTCTAACCACTTCAGTTCTACATCATACTGGAAATCCTAGTGTGATAGTCTATGGGCTGCCATAGTCAACAGAAATTCACTTTCTCAAAGTTCTGGGAGCTAGAAGTCTGAGATCAGGATACCAACATAGTCAGGTTTGGGAGAGGGTCCTTTTCCTTGCTTGCAAGTGGTCAAATTCTTCTTGTGTGTCTGGTCAAATTCCCCCTGGTGTCTCTCCTTCTAAGGACACTTTTTTTCTGTAATATCATTGCTGTTGTTCAGTCACTAAGTCATGTCTGACTCTGCAACCTCATGAAATATAACATGCCAGGTTTCCCTGTCCTTCACTATCTTCAAATTTGCTCAGACTCACATCCATTGAGCCAGTGATGCCATCCAACCATCTTACCCACTGTTGCCTACTTCTCCTTTTGCCCTAGGTCCTTCCTAGTAATCAAGGTCTTTCCCAATGAGTCAGCTCTTTGCATCAGGTGGCCAAAGTATTGGAGCTTTAGCTTTAGCATCAGTCTTTCCAATGACTGTTCAAGGTTGATTTCCTTTAGGATTGACTTTTTTTGATCTCCTTTCTATCCAAGGGCTTCTCAAGAGTTTTCTTAAGCACCACAATTCAAAAGCATCAATTCTTCAACACTCAGCCTTTTTTTATGGTTCAACTCTCACATTTGAAACTGTTTCCACTTTTTCCCCGCCTATCTTCAAAGAAGTTATGGGACCAGATACCAGGATCTTAGTTTTTTTAATGTTGAGTTTTAAGCCAGCTTTTTCAGTCTCCTCTGTCACTCTCAAGAGACTCTTTAGTTCCTCTTCACTTTCTCCATTAAAGTGGTAATATCTGCATATGTGAGGACTTTGATATTTCTCCTGGCAAACTTGATTCCAGCTTGTGCTTCATCCCCTGGAATTTCACAAGATGTACTCTGCAAAGGAGTTAAGTAGGGTGACAATATACAGCCTTGAAATACTCCTTTCCCAATTTAGAACCAGTCTGTGGTTCCATGTAAGATTATAACTGTTCCTTCTTGTCATGTATACAGGCCTCTCTGGAGATAGATAGGGTAGCCTGGGATTCACATCTCTTTAAGAATTCAGTTTGTTGTGATCCCCATTCAATGGCTTGAGCATAGCAATGAAACAGAAGTAGGTGTTTTCTTCTGGAATGCCCTTGCTTTTTCTATGATTCAACAGATGATAGCAATTTGTACTCTCATTCCTCTGCCTTTTCTATATCCAGCTTGTACATCTGGTTGGTTCATGTACTCCTGAAGCCTAGCTTGAAGGATTTTGAATATAACCTTGATAATGTGTGAAATGAGTGTGACTGTATGGTAGTTTGAACATTCTTTGGCATTGCCTTCCTTTGAGATTGGAATGAAAACTGACCTTTTTTTCCAGTTCTGTGGTCACTGCTGAATTTTCCAAATTTGCTGACATATTGAGTACAA
Source organism: Bubalus kerabau (assembly GCF_029407905.1). NCBI lineage: Eukaryota > Metazoa > Chordata > Mammalia > Artiodactyla > Bovidae > Bubalus > Bubalus kerabau. Next base: position 56,690,534 of record NC_073626.1, read on the forward strand.
CACTTTAACAGTATCATCCACTACTATTTGAAATAGCTTAGCTGAAATTCCATCACCTACAATAGCTTTGTTCATAGTAATGCTTCCTAAGGTCCATTTGATTTAACACTCCAGGATGTCTGGCTCTAGGTGAGTGATCACACCATCCTAATCATCAGGTTATTATCATCAGTAAGTTCAGTTGCTCAGTCATGTCTGACTCTTTGTGACCCCATGAACCGCAGCACACCAGGCCTCTCTGTCCATCACCAAGTCCCAGAGCTTGCTTAAACTCATGTCCATTGAGTTGGTGATGCCATCCAACCATCTCATCCTCTGTTGTCCCCTTCTCCTCCTGCCTTAATCTTTCCCAGCATCAAGTCTTTTCCAAAGAGTCAGTCCTTCACATCAGGCCATTAAAGCCTTTTTTAACATAGTTTTTCTGTGTATTCTTGCCATCTCTTCTTAATCCCTTCTGCTTCTGTTAGGTCCTTGCCATAATCTCTATAGTATTAGAGATCTACTTAACCTTAATTACATGATCTTAATTATTTCCATAGAGGTCCCATTTCAATATAGTCAAAGCAGGGGGTTAGAAGTTCATTATATAATATATATATATATATATATATATATATATATATATATATATAATGTACAAGCTCTACAATTTTACAATAGTTTATTCTGTACAATGAAGTGAATCAGCTATATGTATACATATATCCCCTTCTTCTTAGTGCTCCCTCCCACCCACCCTCATCCATTTGGCATATCTAGGTCACCACAGAGCACTGAGCTGAGCTCACTGTGCTACACAGCAGATTCCCACTAGCTATCTATTTTACACATGGTAGTGTTGGTGTGGGATTTCCCTGGTGGCTCAGAGATAAGGAAGTTACCTGCCAATACAGGAGACACGAGTTAGATCCCTGGGTCAGGAAGATCCTCTGGAGAAGGAAACAGCAACCCACTCTAGGATCTTGCCTGGGAAATTCCACAAACAGAGGCGCCTGGTAGGCTATAATCCATGGGGTCACAAAGAATCGGACACACTTAGCAACTGAGCACACAGTGTATATATGATGGAGAGAGACATAGACATTTAGTCAACAACACCTAGCTAGTGAAATAAAAGCAAATATGAAAAAAGAAAGTTATTTAGGTTGGAAAAATCTAGTGGCTTCTTTGTGTGTGTGTGTGTGTGTGTGTGTGTGTGTGTGTGTGTGATAACTGTATTAGAAACCAAGATTGGGACAGAAGGTACACACTCTGCTACTGGAGTCATTGTTTCTAGGTCTGTTCAGCTAAAAGAACAAGAACATACGTGTGTTGTGTTTTAGTATATTAACCTGTGCATATGGTTTTCCCAGGAGGTGCCAGTGGTAAAGAACTCACCTGCCAACACAGGAGACAGAAGAGCCATGGGTTCAGTCCCTGGGTTGGGAAGATCCTCTGGAGGAGGGCATGGCAACCGACTCCAGGATTCTTGCTTGGGAAATCCCAAGGACTGAGGAACCTGGTGGGCTACAGTCCATAGGGTCTCAGAGTGAGACACGACTGAAGTAACTTAGCATACATGACACAAGCACAACCTGTGTATGTACACATATCTATACATATCTCTCTGTGTAACTTTCCATTACTATTTTAAGCTGAGCATGAATTCATACTGATGCATGTGCCTAGCCATGCAGGCCTTTCTAGTCTCCTTTCCCTTTTTATTTGTAACCCCCTCTCCAACCAAAGGAAGCCTGGCTCTTATCCTTCACCATCCATTCACTTAATGTATACTAAATTCTAAATATATTTGGTATGGATATACAGGTATGCAGCACATAAGTCATTATATGCATAAGGAGTGGGAATTAATTTTAGCTCCATTTAGATTTTTTTATCCCTTATAAAATGTATTTTATTTTTCTTAATAAAAATGACTGAGTTTACTTTTATAAATCATGAATTAACTTTTTAAAATTTTCATTTATTTTATTTTTGGCCATGCTGGGTCTTTGTGGCTGCTTGGTCTTTTCTCTAATTGTGGCAAGTAATTAGAGAGAGTAGACTTAGAGAGTAGTGATTAGAGAGTAGGCTAAGTGGAGTCTGCTCTCTGGTTGCAATGTGCAGGCTTCTCTTGTGGAGCACAGGCTGCCATCACACATGGTCTCAGTAGTCGTGGCTCCCGGACCCCAGAGCACAGGCTCAACAGCTGTGGTGCATGGGCTTAGTTGCTCTGTAGCAACATGGAATCTTCCCAGATGAGGGATCAAATCCATGTCTCCTACCTTGACAAGCAGATTCTTTACTATTGAGCCAACAGGGAAGCCCTGTGTTAACTTTTAACACCCTGTTTCCTTTAAATGCTTTGTTTTGCATTTGCTCAATCCTGTGAGTTTATTTTTGGCCCATAGAAAGTAGTAAAATGTCACTAAATTTCCTAGTAAATACTGATCATTATCATCTAAAAACTCCTGAGAGACAAAGGAAACAGCTCTTTCTCATAGCACCCTGATCTGGTGAAACTGGCCTTATAGAGAAAGTTAGGAATTGTACCCTCCTCTTCAATTTTTGGATAAGTTTAATAAAATTTGTTTGGTAGAACTCATTAGTGAAGCCACTGAGTTCAGTGATGGTCTTTCTTGGGAGATTTTTGATAACTGTTTCAATCTTTTTAGTAACTATATGCTTATTCAGGTGTTCTATTTCTTTGTGATTTAGTCTTGGTAGGTTTGTGTTTGTAGGATTTTTTTTTTTTTCATTTTATCTGGGTTATCCAATATGTTGCTGTGCAATTGTTCATAGTATTCTAATTCTTTTGATTTCTGTAAAAACAATAGTTATGTTTACACTTTCACTTTTAATTTTAGTAACTTGAGTCTTCTCTATTTGTTCTTAGTCTATCTAGCTGGAGGTTTTTCAGTCTTGATGATCTTTTCAAGGAGCCAGATTTTAGTTTCATTGATTATTGGTTTTCTATTCTCTAATTTATTTGTCTCTGTTTGAATTTTTATTTCCCAAATTCTATTCACTTTGGACTTATTTTGTTCTTCCTTTTCTCATTCTTTGAGATCTAAAATTGCTAATTTGAAAACTTTCTTGTTTTTTGATGTATGTGAATAGAGTTATAAATTTCCCTCTTTATTTCACTGTGTCTTATACATATTATAATGCTCTTTTTATTTTCTGTAATTTTTAAAGCTTAAAATCTATTTTGTATGATATCAGTATAGCCACCTGCTCTCTTTTATGGTTTAATGGTTACTATTTCCATTCTTTCTTACTATTTCCATTCTTTTTTACTAGTTCATGTCTTTCACATGAAGTCTATTTGTGTCTTTGGATTTGAGACCTTTGTAGGCAGCATATAGTGGGATTATATTGTTGTCTTTTAATCCATTCTGCCAATTTCTGTCTTTTAATTGGAGAATTCGATCTCCAATTTAAATTTAAAGTGCAATTTAAGGAGGTATTCATTTCTTTCATCTTGCTATTTGTTTACCATATGACTTAAAAAGTTTTGCTGTCCCTCAAACCCTATATTACTGTCTTCTTTTGCACTTAATTGATCTTTTTAAAAGTAAAATATTTATATCCCTTGTATGTTCCCATTTCTAGATATTCTATAGCTATTACCCTTGTAGTTACCATGCAGATCATATTTAACATCTTAAAGTTATAACATTCTAATTTGAGTTTATACTATCATAACTTTAAGAACATGCAAAAGCTGAATTTTTAGAGCTCTGTTCTCACCCCTGCGGTCGTTAATGTCACAAAATTACATCTTTATACAGTGTGTGGCCAAATAATAAACTAATAATTAAAATGCATTAATTTTTGTTTAATTATGTAGAAAAATGTGGAGTTATAAACTGAAGGATATAAGAGTTGGACCATAAAAAAGGCTGAGCACTGAAGACATGTTTTTGAACTGTGGTGCTGGAGAAGACTCTTGAGAGTCCCTTGGAAAGCATGGAGATCAAATCAGTCAATTCTAAAAGAAATCAACCCTGAATATTTATTAGAAGGACTGATGCTGAAGCTGAAGCTCCAGTACTTTGGCCACCTGATGCAAAGAAACAACTCATTGACAAAGACTCTGATGTTGAGAAAGATTAAGGGTAGGAAGAGAAGGGGGTGACAGAGGATAAGATGGTTGGATGACATCACTGACTCAATGGACATGAGTTTGAGTAAACTCCTGGAGACAGTGAAGAAGGCCTGCTGTGCTGCAGTTATGTGGCTGCAAAGTCATGCACAACTTAGCAACTGAAAGACAACAAAGCAATAACTAGCATTTATACTAATACTAGTATTTATACTAGTATTTTTCATTGCACTAGTCTTTTAAATCACATAAAAGATAGAGAATAGATTAAAGACTTGGTAAGTTTTTTTGGGTTTTGGTTTTATTTTAGATTCTACATATAAATTAGATCATATACTATTTGTCTCACTCTGATTTATTTAACTTAGCATGATGTCTTCATGGTCTAACCATGTTGCACAAATAAGAATTTCCTGATTTTTATGCCTGAATATATTTATAATAACTTCTTTATGGCTATATATATATACACACACACACATACATATCCATCAGTGGATAGATAAAAAAGTTATTATATACACTTAGATTGTCTTCCATGTCTTGGATAATGTAACAATCCTGCTATGAACGTGAGGATATAGATATCTCTTTGAATTAGTGCCTTTGTTTCCTTCTGGAAATATTTCCAGTATGTAAAATTACTGGATCATATGGTAGTTCTGGGCTTTCCTGGTAGCTCAGATGGTAAAGAATCCACCTGCAATGCAGGAGACCTGGGTGATCCCTGGTTTGGGACGATCCCCTGGAGGAGGGTATGGCAACCCACTCTAGTATTCTTGCCTGAAGAATCCTCATGGACAGAGGAGCCTGGTGGGCTACAGCCCATGGGGTCGCAAAGAGTCGGACATGACTGAGTGACTAAGCACAATACAACACATGGTGGTTCTGTTTTCAATTTTTTACTGATCCGTCATACTGTTTCCCCTATCAATTTACAAACCCATCAAGAGCGTACAAGTGTTCCCTTTTCTCCACATCCATGCTAGTATTTGTTATCTGTTATCTTTTTGACGATGGTCATTCTAACAGGCAAGAAGTGATATCCTCATTGTGGGTTTAACTTGCATTTCTGAATAACTAGTGATAGTGAGCATGATCTCATGTGTCTGCTGGCCTTTCATAAGTCTTCTTTGGAAAAAATGTGTACTCAGATTCTTTGCCCATTTTTAACAGGATTATTTATTTGTTTTCTGTTTAGAGTTATATGTGAACTTTATTTTTCTTTTTTAATTTTATTTTATTTTTAAACTTTACAATATTGTATTGGTTTTGCCAAATATCGAAATGAATCCGCCACAGGTATACATGTGTTCCCCATCGTGAACCCTCTACCCTCCTCCCTCCTCCCTCCCCATACCATCCCTCTGGGTCTTCCCAGTGCACCAGCCCCAAGCATCCAGTATCCTGCATCGAACCTGGGCTGGTGACTCGTTCCATATATGATATTATACATATTTCAATGCCATTCTCCCAAATCATCCCACTCTCTCCCTCTCCCACAGAGTCCAAAAGACTGTTCTATGCATCAGTGTCTCTTCTGCTGTCTCGTATACAGGGTTATTGTTACCATCTTTCTAAATTCCATATATATGTGTTAGTATACTGTATTGGTGTTTTTCTTTCTGGCTTACTTCACTCTGTATAATAGGCTCCAGTTTCATCCATCTAATTAGAACTGATTCAAATGAATTCTTTTAATAACTTTATATATTTCAGATAGTAATTCCTTGTCAGATATGCAGTTTGGAAATATATATTTCCATTCCATAGGTTGTTTTTCCACTTTGTTGATGAACATTTTGCTGTACAAAACCATTTCTAGTTTGATGTAGATCTCAAATTGTACTTTTTGTGTTCAAATTTCATATTCAAGAAATTATTATCAAGACTCAAGTCAAGGAGATTTATTCCTATGTTTTCTTCTAGGAGTCTCATGGCTTCAAGGATTATATTTTAGTTGTTAATCCATTTTAGGTTAATTTTATAAGTGTGACAATAGTACATGTGAATATATAGTTGTTGCTGTAGTTTCATCCTTAAGTCGTGTCCAACTCTTTGTAACATCATGGACTGCACAATGCCAGGCTCCTTTGTCCTCCATAATTCCTGGAGTTTGTTCAAATTCATGTCCATCAAGTCAGTGATGCTACCTAACCATCTCATCCTCTGTTGTCCCCTTCTAATTTTATGTTCAATCTTTCCCAGCGTCAGGGTTTTTTCCAATGAGTCAGCTCTTTCCATCAGATGGCCAAAATATTGCAGTTTCAGCTTCAGCACCAGTCCTTCCAATGAATATTCAGAGATTATTTTCTTTAGAACTAACTGGTTTGATATACTTGCAATTCAAGGGACTCCCAAGAGTCTTCTCCAGCACCGCAATTCAAAAATATCAATTCTTTGGCACTTAGCCTTCTCTATGTTCCAACTCTCACATCTGTACATGACTACTGGAAAATCATAGCTTTGACTATACAGAATTTTATCAACAAAGTGATGTATCTGCTTTTTAATATGCTACCTATATTTGTCATATATTTCCTTCCAAGGACCCACAAGTAGCTGAAATAACTGTCCTCAGTAATTTGGGGCCCCCCCAAAATAAAATCTGTCAATGCTTCCACTTTTCCCCTTCTATTTGCCATGAAGTGATGTGACCAGATGCCATGATCTTATTTTTTTTGAATGTTGAGTTTTAAGCCAGACTTTTTACTCTCCTCTTTCACCCTCATTAAGAGGCTCTTTAGTTCCTCTTTTCTGCCATTAGAGTGGTATCACCTGCATATTTGAGGTTGTTTATATTTCTCCCTGGTGGAGACCTGGGTTCAATCCCTGTGTTGGGAAGATCCCCTGGAGAAGGAAATGGCAACCCACTCCAGTATTCTTGCCTGGAAAGCCCCATGGACAGAGGAGCCTGGCAGGCTATAATCCATAGGGTTGCAAAGAGTTGGACACGACTGAGCTACTAAACAACAACAACAAACAACAACAAATATTTCTCCCAGGAACCTTGATTCCAGCTTGTGAATCATCCAGCCTGATATTTCATGATGTACTCTGCATACATGTTAAATAAGCAGGATGACAATATACAGCCTTATCATAACCCTTTCCTAATTTGGAAACAGTCAGCTATTCCATGTACAGTTCTAACTTTTGCCTCTTGACTCCCACACAGAGTTCTTAAGAGACAAGCAAGGTGGTCTGGAACTCATATCACTTTAAGAATTTTCTACAGTTTGTTGTGATTCACCCAGTCAAAACCTTTAGAATAGTCAATGAAACAGAAGTAGATGCTTTTTCTGAAATCCCCTTGCTTTTTCTCTGGTCCAACAATGTTAGCAATATAATCTCTGATCTCTCTGCCTTTTCTAAACCCAGCTTGTACATCTGTAAGTTCTTGGTTCATATACTGCTGATGCCTAGCTTGAAGGATTTTGAGCATAACTTTAATAGCCTGTGAGATGTGCACGAATGTACAGTAGTTGTAACATTCTTTGGCATTGCCCTTCTTTGAGATTGGAATGAAAACCAATCTTTTCCAGTCCTGTGGCCACTTCTGAGTTTTGCTGGCATATTGAGTACAGGATTTTAACAGCACTATCTTTTAGGATTTGAATAGCTCAATTGGAATTCCATTACCTCCACTACCTTTGTTCATAGTAAATCTTCCTAAGGCCCACTTGACCTCACGCTCGAGGATGTCCAGCTCTAGATGAGTGACCACACTGACCATCATGGTTATTTGTAACATTAAGACCTTTTGTGTACAGGTCTTTGGTATATTCTTACTATATCTTCTTAATCTCTTCTACATCTGTTAAGTCCTTACAATTTCTGTCCTTTATTGTGGCCATTGTTGTATGGAATACTCTCTTGATCCTCCAACTTTCTTGAAGAGATCTCTAGTCTTTCCCATTCTATTGTTTTCTTTTATTTATTTGCATTGTTTAGGTTAGAAGGCTTTCTTATCTCCCCTTGCTATTCTCTGGAACTCTACATTCAGTTGGATATATCTTTCCCTTTCTCCTTTGCCTTTTGCTTCTCTTCTTTCCTTAGCTATTTGTAAAGCCTTCCCTTATCTTATAAGACAATCATTTTGCCTTATTTCATTTCTTTTTCTTTAGGATTGTTTTGGTCATTGCCTCCTGTACAATGTTATGAACCTCTGTCCATAGTTCTTCAGGCACTCTGTCTACCAGACCAAATCCATTGAATCTATTCATCACCTCCCCTGTATAATCATAAGGGATTTGATTCATGTCTTACTTGAGTGTCCTCATGGTTTTCCCTACTTTCCATAACTTAAGGCTGAATTTTGCAATAAGGAGCTTGTGATCTAAGCCACAGTCAGCTCCAGGTTTTGCTTTTGCTGACCGTATAGAGTTTCTCCATTTTTGGCTGTGAAGAACATAATTAATCTGATCATTGATCATTGATTAGTCTTGATCATGTTGTGATGTCAATATGTAGGATTCTCCCTTGGGTTGTTGGAAAAGGGTGCTTGCTATGACTAGTGTGTTCTCTTGACAAAACTCTGTTAGCCTTTGCCCTGCTTCATTTTGTACTCCAAGGCAAAACTTGCCTGTTATTCTGGGTATCTCTTGACTTCTTACTTTTGCATTCTGATTCCCTATGATAAAAATGACATCTTTTTTCATGCTAATTTTAGAAGGTGTTATAGGTCTTCATAGAACCAGTCAACTTCAGCTTCTTCAGCATCAGTGATTGGGTATAGACTTGGATTACTGTGATGTTGAATGATTTGCCTTGGTAACAATGTGAAATCATTCTCTCATTTTTTAGGTTGCACCCAAGTATGGCATTTCAGATGCTTTTGTTGACTATGAGGGCTATTCCATTTCTTTTAAGGGATTCTTGCCCACAATTTTAGATGTAATGGTCATCTGAATTAAATTTACCCATTTCAGTCCATTTTAGTTCACTGAATCCTAAGATGTTGATATCAATTCCATCTTACCATCTCCTGCTTGACCACATCCAATTTACCTTGATTCATGGACATAACATTCCAGGTACCTATGCAATATTGTTCTTTAGAGCATTGAACTTTACTTTCAGTACCAGACTTACCCAAAACTGAGTGCTGTTCCACTTTGGCCCACCCATTTCATTCTTTCTGGAGCTATTAGTGATTGCCCTCTGTTCTTCCCCAGTAGCATATTGGACATCTTCCAACCTACTGAATTCAACTTCTGGTGTTATATATTTTTTTTTTCTTTTTACCATTTTATCCTATTCATGGGGTTCTCATGGCAAGAGCTTCATAGGTTTCATTATGTTATGCAAGCCCCTTTGCCGTGACAAAGTTGTGACCCATTAAGGGGGTAGAATTCATGCTTCTTTATTAAAAATATACTACAAAGCTAAAGTAAGCAGTGTGCTCCAAGAATAAAGATAGACACACATGTTCTGTTCCACAGACCAATGGAATAGAACAGAGCAAAGAAAGACTCATAACTTTCATGATTTCTGACAGTCAAGATCATTCATTCTTTGCAACACATGGTGCTAGAAAAACTGGATGTCTACAAGTGAGAAATGAAGTTGTAACCTTACCTAACATTATATAAACAATTAACTCAAAATGGGTCAAAATCAGAAATGTTAGACTTGTAATTGAAACTATCAGAAGAAAATATTGGGCAAAATCTTCATCACATTTGATTTGACAATGAATTTTTGATGTTGATGCCAAAGACATAGGCAACAAAATATAGATTAAACAATTTGGATCTTTGTCAGTTTTAAATATTTGGACTTCACATGCCCACTCTTATCACTTTTATTCAACATAATACTTTGAAGTCCTAACCACAGCAATCAAATAAGGAAAAGAGATAAAGGTATCCAAACCTGAAGAGGTAAAACTGTCTTCATATGCTAGGTAACATGATACTGTACACAGAAAACTCTAAAGGTTCCACACAAAAACTAAGAGAACTGATAATCAAATTTAGCAGTGTGGTAGAATACAAGATTAAAATAGAGAAATTTGTTGCATTTCTTTACATTAACAAGGACATACCAGAAAAGAAAAGTAAAAAAAAAAAAAAAAAGAAAGAAAGAAAGAAAAAATACTTTAAAAAAATTGCTTCAAAAAAAACACTTAGGAATAAACCTTACCAAGAAGGTGAAAGACTTATATGCTAAGAACTATGAAACATTAATAAAGGAAATTGAAAATGACTGAAAGAAATGAAATAATAGCCCATGCACTTGGATTGGAGGAATTGATATTTTCAAAATGACCATATTACCCAAAGCAACCTACAGATATGATATGATCCCTAACAAATGATCCATGACATTTCATAGAACCAGAACAAATAATCCTCAAATTTATATGGAACCATAAAAGACTCAGATTTGTCAAAGCAATCTTGGGAAAAAAGAACAAAGCTAGAGGTATAACCCTCCCAGATTCAGACAATATTATAAAGCTATAGTAATTAAAAGAACATGGTGATTACATAAAAACAGATATATGGTTCAATGGAACAGAACAAAGAACCTCTAAATAAACTCAAACATCTATGGCCCATTAATCTGTGACAAAGGAAAGAATATATTATGGATAAAAAGTCTCTTCAGTAAGTGGTATTGAGAAAGCTGGAGAGGAGCATATAAATCAGTGAAGTTAGAACACATTCTCACACCACATACAAAAATAATGTATTTTTTAATCAAATAATCAATAATCAAAATGCCTTAAAGACTTGAATATAAAACATTATACCATAAAACTTCTAGAGAATAGCATTCTCTGACATAAATTGTAGTAATGTTTCCTGAGGTCAGTCCCCCAAAGTAATAGAAATAAAAGCAAAATAAACAAGTGGGTCCTAATCAAACTTACAAGCTTTTATGCAACAAAGGAAACCATAAACAAAACAAAAGACAACCTATGGACTGACAGAAAATAGTTGCAAAAGAAGCAACTGAAAAGGGCTTAATTTCCAAAATATACAAACAGCTCACACAAATCAATAACAATGACAACAACAACAACAAAAATAATTAAAAGATGGACAGAAGATCTAAATAGACATTTCTTCAAGAAGATATACATATTGCCAACATGCACATGAAAATATGCTTGAAATTGCTAATTATCAGAGAAATGCAACCCAAAACTACAGGGAGATATCACTTCACAAAGGTCAGAATGGTCATCATTGAAAAGTCTAAAAATAATAAATTCTGGAAACATTATGGCAGAAGGGGAACCCTCCTACACTATTGGTGAGGATATAAATTATTACCACCACTATGAAAAGCAGTATGGAGGTTTCTTAAAAAAATAAAAATAGTGTTGTCATATGATTCAGAAATTCCACTACTAAGCATATATCTGAAAAAAAAAAACTATAATTCAAAAAGATACATGCACCCCAATATTTATGGCAACACAATTTACGATAGAGAAGATACAAAAGCTACCTAAATATCCATCAACAGATGAATAGAAAAAGAAGATGTGATACACACACACACACTTACATACATAAATATAATAGAATACTACTCATCCATAAAACAGTACATCTAGTCAAAGCTATAGTTTTTCCAGTAGTCACATATGGATGATAGAGTTGGACTGTAAAGAAAGCTGAACACTGAAGAATTGATACTTTTGAAGTGTGGTGTTGGAGAAGGCTCTAGAGAGTCCCTTGGATTACAAGGAGATCCAACCAGTCCATCCTAAAGGATATCAGTCCTAAATATTCATTGGAAGGACTGATGCTCAAGCTGAAACTCCAATACTCTGGCCACCTGATGTGAAGAGCTGACTCATTGGGAAAGACCCTGATGCTGGGAAAGATTTAAGGCGGGAGGAGAAGGGGACAACAGAGGATGAGGTGGTTGAGTGGCATCACCAACTCAGTGGACATGAGTTTGGGCAAGCTCCAGGAGTTGGTGATGCACAGGGAAGCCTGGTGTGCTGCAGTCCATGGGGTCTCAAAGAGTTGGACACGGCTGAGTGACTGAACTGACTGAACTGATAAAAAGGAATAAAATCATTCAATTTGCAGCAACATGGATGGACCTAGAGATTATTATGCTAAGTGAACTTAAGTCAAAAAGAGAAAGACAAATACTATATGATATCACTTATATGTAGAATATAAAATATGACACAAATGAACTTATTTACAGAACAGAAATAGCCTCACAGACTTCGAAAAAACAATTAAGTTTATCAAAGTGGAAACTGGGGGACGGAGAAATTAAAGAGTTTGGGATTAGCAGATATAATACAGATAAACAATAAGGTCCTACTATCTAACACAGGGAATTATATTCAGTAATACATACAAACTGAATTCCTGTGCCATATACCAGAAACTAACACAATGTGGTACATCCATAATACTTCAATAAAAATTTCAATGTAAAAAAATATATATTTGTGCATCACAAAACCTTATCAGGAAAGGAAAAGTGCAACTCACAAGAGGGGTAAAAGACACTTGTAAATCACATATCTGATAAGGGATTAATATCCAGAATAAAAAGAGAATCCCTAAAAGTCAACAGGAAAAACCAAACTCAATTCATAAATGGGAAAAGAACTTGTGTAGACATGTCTCCAAATCAGTCCTGGAGAAAAAAAGGAAATTTTACTAATATGTGGAAAATATACAATAAAGCAAACAACCAATGGGTCAAAGAAAAAATTAAATGAGAAAAAATATCCTAAACAAAAATGCAAGAACAACTTACTATAACTTATAGGATGCAAGAAACAGTACTGAGGGAAGTTCATTGTAATAAATACCTTCATTAAAATAAAAAAGGAGGACAGTTCTCAAATAACAAACCTAAACTTATACCTCAAATGACTTAAAAAACAAGAAGAAGCAAAGCTCAAAGTTAGCAGAAGAAAAGAAATAACAATGATCAGAGCAGAAATAAAGGAGAGAAAAGCAATAAAAATAAAACTGAGATTTGGGATTTTGAAAATATAAACACATTACCTTCAGCTAGACTAAACAGGAAACGAATCAAATAAAATGAAAAATGAAAGAGGAGGCATAGTAACTAAATAATATTTCTAAAACTCAATAATATAGAATGTGCAAAACAATCAGCTCAGTTCAGTAGCTCAGTCTCTCATCCTCTGTCGTCCCCTTCTCCTCCCACCTTCAGTCTTCCCCAGCATCAGAGTCTTTTCCAATGAATCAGCTCTTCGCATCAGGTGCCCGAAGTACTGGAGCTTCAGCTTCAGCATCAGCCCTTCCAATGAATAGTTAGGACTGATCTCCTTTAGGATGGACTGATTGGATTGCCTTGCAGTTCAAGGGACTCTCAAGAGTCTTTTCCAACACCACAGTTTACAAATATCAATTCTTTGGCACTCAGCTTTCTTTATAGTCCAACTCTCACATCCATACATGACCACTGGAAAAACCATAGCCTTGACTACACAGACCTTTGTTAGAAAAATAATGTCTCTGCTTTTTAATATGCTGTCTAGGTTGGTCATAGCTTTTCTTCCGAGGAGCAAGTGTCTTTTGATTTCATGGCTCTAGTCACCACTTGCAGTGATTTTGGAGCCCAAGAAAATAAAGTCTGCCACTGTTTCCCCATCTATTTGCCATGAAGTGATGGGACTCGAAGTCATGATCTTCATTTTCTGAATGCTGAATTTTAAGCCAGTTTTTTCAACTCTGCTCTTTCATTTTCATTAATAGGCTCTTTAGTTCCTCTTCATTCTCTGCTATAAAGATGGTATCATCTGCAAATCTGAGGCTATGATATTTCTCCTGGCAATCTTAATTCCAGCTTGTGCTTCATCCAGCCTGGCATTCCGCATAATGTTCTCTGCATACAAGTTAAATAAGCAGGGTGACAATACACAGCCTTGATGGGCTCCTTTCCTGATTTGAGACCAGTCTTTTGCTCCATGTCCAGTTCTAACTGTTGCTTCTTGATGTGCATAAAGATTTCTCAGGAAGCAGGTAAGGTGATCTGATATTCCCATCTCCTGAAGAATTTTCCTCAGTTTGTTGTAATCCACACAGTCCAAGGCTTTGCCATAGTGAATAAAGCAGAAGTAGGTGTTTTTCTGGAATTCTCTTTCTTTTTCTACGATCTAACGATGTTTAATCTCTGGTTTCTCTGCCTTTTCTAAATCCAGCTTGAACATCTGGAAGTTCTCTGTTCATGTACTGTTGAACCTGGGCTTGGAGAAGTTTGAGCATTACTTTGCTAGTGTGTGAGATGGATGCAATTGTGCAGTAGTTTGAACATTCTTTGGCATTGCCTTTCTTTGGGATTGGAATGAAAACTGACCTTTTCCAGTCCTTTGGCCACTTCTGAATTTTCCAAATTTGCTGACATATTGAGTGCAGCAGTTTCACTGCATCATCTTCTAGGATTTGAAATAACTCAGCATTCAAAAAATGAAGATCATGACTTCGAGTCCCATCACTTCATGGCAAATAGATGGGGAAACAGTGGAAACAGTGGCAGACTTTATTTTCTTGGGCTGGTGGATTTAATGCCATTTATGGAGATCATGGTTAAAAGACTCAATATATTTGAAAACAGAATGATGAAACAATATGAAGATGAGATTAAATTTAAAAAATAAACCTCTCTTCAAGAAGTACAGGCCAATATCAAAAACTTTAACATATAGAAAGTTAAATTTCCAGGAGTAGAGGAGAGACAGAATGAGCAAGGAAACTACAGAAAATAGCAGAAACCAGGCTTTTCCAAACTTGACAATAGAGATGCACGTATAGATTCAAGGATTTCTGCAAGCCTTGAGTTTGACAAATATGATGATTATCATACTTGTACACACCATAGTCAAGCTTCTAGAAGTCAAAAGTAGAGAAAAAATTGTGAAAGCAGTTGGAGAAAAAAATGCATATTATATTCAGAAATGAAATGTTTTTAATAACAGCTGATCTTTCATCACAAGCTATAGACATCAAGATACGGTGCAATGACATCTTTAAAGTGGTAAAATAACAAACAGTAGCCATAAATCTATATCCGAGGCAAAAATTTTCTTCAATAATAAAGACGAGGGTTTTCTGTAGAAAAAAATGGCATGGGTTCACTTTCCATACTCCTTGCAAAGCAAATCTATAAACCCTGGAAGTACTGAAAGGGACAACCAAAAAACTGAAAGATTGTACAAAAAAGGCAGACTTGTTTGGGATCTGCAGACTGGACAGTGTCAGGACACCTTGTATCACTCACTCAACAGGGAATAGTCACCTTGATCTGGCATTTCCTGACCAGTGAGATAGCAATAGAAGGTGACCCAGATGTGCTCATTCCTTTCCTGTGTCAACTGATATTTCTTCTGACAATATCAGGTTAGCCAAAATCACTGGCAAGGAGGATGGATGTAAGCCCCACTAGAAATAAACAACCAAGGGAAATACCGTCCTTTACGGATAGACTTGATATTCCCCTTTTGTATGAAGAGATACCAAAGCAAATAGGTAGTGTCTGCAATGAAGGTTTTAGCTGTTGTAAGCAGCTATTTTTAGGAAATTTTCTTTATGACCATGACAAATGACCATCAACTCTACTCCTATAAGAGACACCAAGGTAAACAGATGGAACAAGTAACAGCAAGCAATCTTGTGTGGGAAGTGTTTTTCCCACACTTGACTCTCCTTTTGTGCCCAGTAACATGTGGTTTGGTGGGCAGCCCTAATAATGAGATATCATGACACCATTCCACCACTGAGATACAACCTGTGGCCCAGGCTGTGGAAACCCTGCATTCACTCAGGCAACAGCAGCCAGGAACAGTGGGAATTCTACTAGTACCACAAAAACTAAGCAAGGACAAATAATAGAAAGGCCCTGGAGGTTAAACTGCCTTGGGATATAAAGACAACAGATGTAGGGGAAGATCTGTGCACTAAACCTAAACAGAGTGATTGCCTATTAAAATAAATGATTTAATAAGCCTGACAGTGTCCCAAGATACTAGAAAACAAACTAGGATACAGTAGGGAATCATCAATAAGAACAGACACTTAATCTGAATAAAGGCAATCTGAAAAAAGATTTAAAGCATTCATTATAAAATTGATTCAACACTCAGTTCTATTCTTGAAACAAATGAAAAAAAAATGAAAATCACAGGGAAAATATGGATGTCATTTGAAAGAAAAAAAAATAGAACTTACAGAACTGAAAGATACAGTAGCAAAATAAAAAAAAAAAACTCTCACTAGATGAGTTCAATACTAGAATGGAGATGAATTATAAAATAGGGTAGAACTAGGGAACTTGAGGAAAAAGCAATATAACTCATCCAATATGAATAACAAGGAGAAAATAGACTAAGGTAAAAAATGAGTGTGAGTGACCTATGAACTAATAATGAAAGACTAAACATTTCTATGGTCAAAGTCCCAGGAAAAATGGAAAAAAGAGTGGGAATAAAAATTTACCAAATTTGGTGAAAGATACACACCTACAATTCCAAGAAGCTGAGCGGAGTCCCACCAAGATAAACCTAAGGAAGCCCATGCTGAAAGCACATAATAAACAATTGAAAACTAAATTTGAATGCAGCCAGAGAGAAATGACACATCAACTACAGGGAAACGTGGATGTTAGTTATAGCAGCAACATAAGAAACAGAGAGTTCAGGAAGAAGTAATTCTATGTTTCAAGTACTGAAGTAAACAATTATAACCACAAATTATACATGCAGTAAGACTATCATTCAGGAATGAAAGAATTTATTGTCAGTACTGCTACTGCTACTGCTAAGTCACTTCAGTCGTGTCCAACTCTGTGCGACCCCATAGACGGCAGCCCACCAGGCTCTCCCATCCCTGGGATTCTCCAGGCAAGAACACTGGAGTGGGTTGCCATTTCCTTCTCCAATGCATGAAAGTGAAAAGTGAAAGTGAAGTCGTTCAGTCGTGTCTGACTCTTAGCGACTCCATGGACTGCAGCCCACCAGACTCCTCCGTCCATGGGATTTTCTCCAGACAAGAGTACTGGAGTGGGGTGCCATTGCCTTCTCCTATTGTCAGTACACCTACCCTTAAAGATTATCATTGTTTAGTGGCTAAGTTGCATCTGACTCTTTTGTGATCCCATGAACTATAGCCCTCCAGGATCCTTTCCTCATGGGATTTCCCAGGTAAGAATACTGGAGTGAGTTGCCATTTCCTGCTCCAGGGGATCTTCCAGACTCAGGGATTGAACCTGCGTCTCCTGCATTGTGGGCAGATTCTTTACCACTGAGCCAACAGGGAAGTCTCACCCTTAAAGATTAGCCAAAGAAAATTCTTCAAACAGAAAACGAATGATAAAAGAGGAAATTTAAGAGCAAATAAAACTAGAAATCATCAAAAGAAATTGTTATGATAAAAAGTGAAATTATCAAGTGAAAAACAGAAAGAAATAGAATCAATGAAACCAAAAGATGATTCTTTATAAATCAATAAAATATATAATATCATATTGATCAAGACAAGGCAAAATAAAATACAAATTAAATTTAAATTTATTTATTAAAAAATACAAATTAGCTATAGCAAAATAAAATAAAGTACACACTACAAATCATGTCATTAGTGAAGTTGCTCAGTAATGTCTGACTCTTTGTGACCCCGTGGACTGTTGCCTGCCAGGCTCCTCCATCCGTGGAAATCTCCAGGACAGAATTTTGGAGTGGGTTGCCATTTCCTTCTCCAGGCAATCTTCAACCCAGGTATTGAACCCAGGTCTCCCTCATTGCAAGCAGACTCTTTACCATCTGAGCCACAAGGGAAGCTCCATGTCATCAAAAGGTAGCAATTTAATTAATCAATAAGAAAACTTAGATGCCTTGGGTATATTTCTTGGAAGACACAAATTACTGCAGAAGAAATAAGTAACCTGAATATCTATATCTATTGGGGGAAAAAATTGTTAAAATCTTTCTCACAAAGAAAATTCCTGACCCAGAAATCTTCAGGGGTGAATTAAAAATAACACTTAAGAAAACTGTAATTTCTACAAAGACACTTCCAGAAAACAGCAAAAATAGAAACAATTTCCAGATGATTTTATGAGGACAGTAGTATATGAGGCCAAACTTAAACCAAGAAGATATATTCTAGGAAAAAAAAAAAAAAAGTAAAAATAAAACTACAGCAGGGACTCACCAAAGGAATGAATGCCCTATTATTCCGTACATAGAAATACCAGGTTACTTAAAAAGCCATTTACCTTGTTAGAAGTCTAGCCTCATCGTGCATCCAGCCTTTGCTTAGGGGCAGCTGGAGTTGGCAAATAACTGTGTTACTGCCTAATCTATATTCCTGGATTGGGATGGCTGGTTTAGCAGAAGGAGGCTTTGAAGTCCTTGAGAGTGTCTCATTTGGGACATTTATTACTAGGAACAGCATTTAAGATGCCCATTTAGCTCCACTTGTCATTAAGACATCCCTGGGAAAAATAAATAAAGGCTCTCTATCTCCAAATGACACAGCAAGAAGGGGAAGAAACAAAAAGAATATTTCAAATTTCAGTGGAGAGTCTTGACTGGGTGTACTCAGTTGCTGAGTCATGCAGCCTGCCAGGTAGCCATTTTAATCCTAAGCATGGAGATTAACTTCATAAAACAGGTTATCCACAAAGCACTACTATTCCAAAAGAAGTAAATTAGAGGATCCTTCATGGTATCCCAAGTCTGCACTCATTGTAGATTCACAAGTTACTTATGCTTATTTTCTATTCTACTCTGTTTTCTTATTGCTATTTATTTTAGATTCTATTGCTTTTTCCTAAAGTTCACTAGTTCTAATCTTTTTCATAATTCATCTCCACTCTAGCATTTAACTCATATGGTGAGGATTTTTTTTTTTAATTCTGTTACTGTATTTTTCAGTTCTGTAAGTTCTATTTGATTCTTTCAAATAACATCTATTTCTTTCCTGTGGTATGATTTTTTTTCATTTGTTTCAAGAATGGAATTGAATATTGAAAGACTTTTTTAATGGCTGCTTGAAATGTTTTTTGTCTGTGTGATACAGCTTGTCCTCCTGATCAATGCTGATTGTCTGCAGTGCTCCCAGAGTTGCAGGGCCTTGGAGATCTTTTAAATGAGTTCTTAGAACAGTCCATGACATTAAAAAGCTTTTCAAATTTTGTTGTAACTTCAGTGGCTGGATCTGCATCCCATCTCACCTCCCAATTAGTCTCCATTATTCACCCTATGGCCCAAGTTATCAGATGGAGTTGCTGCCCTGATGTCTCAAGGCTGACAGTCCAGAACTCAAATACGCCTGGGCTGGGTTGCCCTAGGTGCAAGCTGAGGTTGCAGTCCCACCCAGTGGCAAAAGATTTAAATTATTGGTCTCCCCTCTGATCTCTACAGTTACTAGCCTCATACACAGAAAGTACTTTTTAGATGTACACCTATGCAATCTGGAACATAGCATCCTGTTGCTGACCAGGGTTCTTGGCCTACAAATAGACAACAGGCCAGATGAGAAATTCAGGCAAGGTTTTATTGCCTTGCCTGTTGCAGCATGAGGGAGCAAAAACAAATAAGAGGTCCTTCTGTTCACTAGTTCCCTGGTTCGAGAGGGCAAACTGGTTTCTTATATGGAGTGAGGTAGGGGTGGGTGCAGGGGTTGAGCCAGAAGGGTGGCTTAGGTGGTTTGCCCATTCCTTTGTTAGTATTGTATACAGGAGACATATGCTGTATGTTGCTTTCCTCTCCAACTCCTGCTTTTGTTCCCAGCTCTTCAGAAGTGGCAGAACTTCGTGTTTTTTCCCTATCTTGTTGTTCATAATTTGCCCTAACTATGAATGCACATAGTTATTTTTAGTCCCTTGCAGTTTCTTTGTATTTTGTTGCTCAAGGAGACATTTGTCCAGGTGCAAGCACTGCAGCAAAGGGTCCAGGTCCCAGCCTGCTTCAATCCCTTCCTTCTGAAAAGTCTCTCCCTTCTTTTCTGTTTAGAACATCTTTTCTTCAGATTGAACTCAGGTGTCATGTATGCAACAAGCTCTCTGTGATTCCTCTGGGCTGAGTGAGGTGTGGCCCTACCTGTGCTTGCTCAGGCC
Source organism: Bubalus kerabau (assembly GCF_029407905.1). NCBI lineage: Eukaryota > Metazoa > Chordata > Mammalia > Artiodactyla > Bovidae > Bubalus > Bubalus kerabau. The sequence goes on from NC_073626.1 coordinate 56,710,698, forward strand.
CTCATAGATTTATCATAAAATGATATAGTATACTGTCATGTATTCTGATTGCCATTTTCCCTGTATCTCTACCACCACAAGTCAGCCCAGTTAGGCAAGGTCTGGGTCTGATGTGTCTTTTATCATCTAGGACTTAACACAGGGAAGGCCGGCAATAAATGGTAGCCTATGGAATGAAAAGTACACAGAATCAGGAATCACTGTTGGTTTACTCATGTATCCTCAGTGCTGGGCATTCAGTACATGCTCAGTAAATATTTATTAAATGAACAAATGACTGTCTGGAGGGAAAAGATTATAAAGAGAAAAAAAAGAAGCTGACGGGGGGTTATGTTCACTCCATTTAGAACTTGTAAACAAATCCTCCTGGAAAGCTGCTTCTTTCATGCTCTTTGATCTCCCACAGTTCTTAGAAATTCTCTGTCCCTCTACAGGCAATTATAATTGCTGCATGTTGCAAACTGCCAGAATAAGGCTATAGTCATTCACTCTATCATTTGCAGAATCAAAGAACCTATTATTTTTTCTGCACAGCATCAATAACTTCAATGGAGTAAATAAGAAATATGTGAACTTTATCAATGGATTTGTGTACCTTGAGTTGTGAAATGCCAGTTTCACACATTAGAAAAAAAGTCAACAAGAATGATGAGTAACTCACATGCATCATTTTGTCATCTCACTTGCCAGACCGCAGTAACCACAAGGATTGAAATGTTGGTCAGAAATGTGACTTTTCTGCCCATAATACCAGGATGCAGGTTTACTGGTCTTATATGAGGGCTTGGGTATGGGAGTTGGGTTTCCAGAAGCTGAGATAAAAACAAAAATATTTAATCTTTGATTGCAGGAATGTTGAACCAAGGAAAGTCTGTTGCAAAACACAGACCCATATACTAAAGACAGTAATCTCACACAACATACATTCCTATACCCTATAAGCACTCATTGTGAACCTACTAAATGTCAAGCCTGTTCTGGACATTTAATGCATCAGATCAGATCATTCACTCAGTCATGTCCGACTCTTTGCGACCCCATGAATCGCAGCACGCCAGGATTCACCAACTCCCACCAACTGTCCATCACCACCTCCCGGAGTTCACTGAGACTCACGTCCATCGAGTCAGCGATGCCATCCAGCCATCACATCCTCTGTCGTCCCCTTCTCCTCCTGCCCCCAATCCCTCCCAGCATCAGAGTCTTTTCCAATGAGTCAACTCTTCGCATGAGGTGGCCAAAGTATTGGAGTTTCAGCTTTAGCATCATTCCTTCCAAAGAAATCCCAGGGCTGATCTCCTTCAGAATGGACTGGTTGGATCTCGTTGCAGTCCAGGGGACTCTCAAGAGTCTTCTCCAACACCACAGTTCAAAAGCATCAATTCTTCAGTGCTCAGCCTGCTTCACAGTCCAACTATCACATCCATACATGACCACAGGAAAAACCATAGCCTTGACTAGACGAACCTTTGTTGGCAAAGTAATGTCTCTGCTTTTGAATATGCTATCTAGGTTGGTCATAACTTTCCTTCCAAGGAGTAAGCGTCTTTTAATTTCATGGCTGCAGTCACCATCTGTAGTGATTTTAGAGCCCAGAAAAATAAAGTCTGACACTGTTTTCACTGTTTCCCCATCTATTTCCCATGAAGTGGTGGGACCGGATGCCATGATCCTCATTTTCTGAATGTTGAGCTTTAAGCCAAATTTTTCACTCTCTACTTTCACTTTCATCAAGAGGCTTTTGAGTTCGTCTTCACTTTCTGACCTAAGGGTGGTGTCATCTGCATATCTGAGGTTATTGATATTTCTCCTGGCAAACTTGATTCCAGTTTTTGTTTCTTCCAGTCTAGCGTTTCTCATGATGTACTCTGCATATAAGTTAAATAAACAGGGTGACAATATACAGCCTTGATGGATTCCTTTTCCTATTTGTAACCAGTCTGTTGTTCCATGTCCAGTTCTAACTGTTGCTTCCTGACCTGCATACATATTTCTCAAGAGGCAGATCAGGTGGTCTGGTATTCCCATCTCTTTCAGAATTTTCCACAGTTTATTGTGATCCATACAGTCAAAGGCTTTGGCATAGTCAATAAAGCATAAACAGATGTTTTTCTGGAACTCTTTTGCTTTTTCTATGATCCAGCGGATGTTGGCAATTTGATCTCTGGTTCCTCTGCCTTTTCTAAAACCAGCTTGAATATCAGGAAGTTCACGGTTAACATATTGCTGAAGCCTGGCTTGGAGAATTTTGAGCATTACTTTACTAGTGTGTGAGATGAGTGCAATTGTGCAGTAGTTTGAGCATTCTTTGGCATTGCCTTTCTTTGGGATGGGAATGAAAACTGACCTTTTCCAGTCCTGTGGTCACTGCTGAGTTTTCCAAGTTTGCTGGCATATTGAGTGCAGCACTTTCACAGCATCATCTTTCAGGATTTGGAATAGTTCAACTGTAATTCCATGACCTTCACTAGCTTTGTTCATAGTGATGCTTTCTAAGGCCCACTTGACTTCACATTCCAGGATGTCTGGCTCTAGGTCAGTGATCACATCATTGTGATTATCTGGGTCATGAAGATCTTTTTTGTACAGTTCTTCTGTGTATTCTTGCCACCTCTTCTTAATATCTTCTGCTTCTGTTAGGTCCATATCATTTCTGTCCTTTATCGAGCCCATCTTTGCATCAAATATTCCTTTGGTATCTCTGATTTTCTTGAAGAGATCCCTAGTCTTTCCCATTCTGTTGTTTTCCTCTATTTCTTTGCATTGGTTGCTGAAGAAGGCTTTCTTATCTCTTCTTGCTGTTCTTTGGAACTCTGCGTTCAGATGTTTATATCTTTCCTTTTCTCCTTTGCTTTTCACTTCTCTTCTTTTCACAGTATTTGTAAGGCCTCCCCAGACAGCCATTTTGCTTTTTTGCATTTCTTTTCCATGGGAATGGTCTTGATCCCTGTCTCCTGTACAATGTCACGAACCTCATTCCATAATTCATCAGGCACTCTATCTATCAGATCTAGGCCCTTAAATCTATTTCTCACTTCCACTGTAAAATCATAAGGGATTTGATTTAGGTCATACCTGAATGGTCTAGTGGTTTCCCCTACTTTCTTCAATTTAAGTCTGAATTTGGAAATAAGGAGTTCATGGTCTGAACCACAGTCAGCTCCTGGTCTTGTTTTTGCTGACTGTATAGAGCTTCTCCATCTTTGGCTGCAAAGAATATAATTAATCTGATTTCGGTGTTGACCATCTGATGATGTCCATGTGTAGAGTCTTCTCTTGTGTTGTTGGAAGAGGGTGTTTGTTATGACCAGTGCATTTTCTTGGCAAAACTCTATTAATCTTTGCCCTGCTTCATTCCGTATTCCAAGGCCAAATTTGCCTGTTACTCCAGGTGTTTCTTGACTTCCTACTTTTGCATTCCAGTCCCCTATAATGAAAAGGACATCTTTTTTGGGTGTTAGTTCTAAAAGGTCTTGTAGATCTTCATAGAACCGTTCAACTTCAGCTTCTTCAGCGTTACTTGTTGGGGCATAGACTTGGATTACTGTGATATAGAATGGTTTGCCTTGGAAACAAACAGAGATCATTCTGTCATTTTTGAGATTGCATCCAAGTACTGCATTTCGGACTCTTTTGTTGACCATGATGGCCACTCCATTTCTTCTGAGGGATTCCTGCCCGCAGTAGTAGATATAATGGTCATCTGAGTTAAATTCACCCATTCCAGTCCATTTCAGTTGGCTGATTCCTAGAATGTCGACATTCACTCTTGCCATCTCTTGTTTGACAACTTCCAATTTGCCTTGATTCAAGGACCTGACATTCCAGGTTCCTATGCAATATTGCTCTTTACAGCATCAGATCTTGCTTCTATCACCAGTCACATCCACAGCTGGGTATTGTTTTTGCTTTGGCTCCATCCCTTCATTCTTTCTGGAGTTATTTCTCCACTGATCTCCAGTAGCATATTGGGCACCTACTGACCTGGGGAGTTTCTCTTTCAGTATCCTATCATTTTGCCTTTTCATACTGTTCATGGGGTTTTAAAGGCAAGAATATTGAAGTGGTTTGCCATTCCCTTCTCCAGTGGACCACATTCTGTCAAATCTCTCCACCATGACCTGCCCGTCTTGGGTTGCCCCACGGGCATTGCTTAGTTTCATTGAGTTAGACAAGGCTGTGGTCCTAGTGTGATTAGATTGACTAGTTTTCTGTGAGAATGGTTTCAGTGTGTTTGCCCTCTGATGCCCTCTTGCAACACCTACCGTCTTACTTGGGTTTCTCTTACCTTGTGCGTGGGGTATCTCTTCACGGCTGCTCCAGCAAATGCATATGGACTGCAAATTCTGACAGGTTAAAGACTGAAATAGAAGTTAAAGACTAAAACAGAGTTTGACAAAAGTAAGCAGAATAAAATCCTTCAGAAATTCCCATACATACCCTAATCTCTGTGAATATACCTTAGGTGACAGACAGACTTTGCAGATATGATTAAGGTTATAGACCTTCAGATGTGGAGATTATACTGGGTCACCCTCATGGGCCCAGTCGAATCACATCAATTATTTTTTTAAATATGTTTTTATTTGTTTGTTAAAGAATCTGCCTATAATTCAGGAGACTCGGGTTTAGTCCCTGTGTTGGGAAGATCCCCTTGGAGAAGGGAATGGCTATCCACTCCAATATTCTTACCTGGAGAATTCTGTGGACAGAGGAGCCTGGCTACAGTCCATGGGGTCACAAAGCCTTGGATATGACTATGTGACTAACACTTTCACTTTAATTTATTTATTTGGCTGCATCAGGTCTTAGATGTGGCAAGTAGAATTTTGTTGCATCATGTGGGACCTTTTGTTGCAGCACACAAGGTCTCTAACTGTGGCACATGGGCTCAGTAGCTGCAACATATGGGATCCAGAGCTTAAGGGCTTTAGTGGTGGCAGTGCACAGGCTTGGTTGCCCCATGGCATGTGGGACCTTAGTTCCCTGACCAGGGATTCAACTTGTGTCCCTTGCATTGCAAGGTGGATTCTTAATTACACGACCCACCAGCAAAATCTCTAATCACATGAATTATTAAAAGATGAAAACCTTTCCTGGCTGTGGTCAGAGAGATGCAACCTGCAGATGAAGAGAAGAGCCACAAGCCAAGGAAGGCTGGTGACTTCTAGAAGTTAGATTGACCCTCATCTTACAGCCAGCAAGAAAATAGAGGCCTCTCATCTATAATTCAAGGACTTGAATATTGCCAACAACTCAAATGGTCAAAGAAATATCAATATATCATCCCCTAGAACTTCCAGAAGGTAATGCAACCCTACTGATATCCTGATATTAGCCCAGTGAAACCAATATTCCTGACCTATAGGACTGTAAGAAAATAAATTTGTGTTGTTTTAAGCCATTACATTGCTGATAATTTGTTGCAGAAGTAATATAAAACTAACACAGCAAACAAAAATTCCTAGGTAAGTATAAATAAAATCAAAGCAAAATTTTGCAAATTGACAAGAGCTTCTTAAACACTGACTAGGACTTGAAACTCACTGTCTTTGGGCATTGGGGCATGGTATTGAAGCCATGTACAAGCCCCTGTGTCCTTGTCTTTTGAAGTAAAATGCTGATACAAGAGCTAATGATTGGGAAATGTGATGATGTAGAAACAAAGAACAGCTGATAACAATTTAGACTGTGCTTCTGCCACATAACAGAATCCCTGAACTCCAAGTTCCCTGAAAGATATAAAGACCTGACACACATTCCTAAGTCGTTTGTATAGGAAGATGAAAACTGCTGACCATAAGAACACAGACCCTAGACTGCTGGAAACCAGAAGGTTGATGATACTTAAAACTTTACCTTGATGCAAACCAATCCAAGAACTGTCCATGAGCTGATCATGCTCTTCTCCTTGAACACTATAAAACTCCTTACTACCTTCTCCAGGGAGAGCCACATGGTCTTCAGGGCATTAGCCCACTATGGCCCCCTTTGCCTGGCAAAGCAATTAAAGCCACCCTTTTCTACTTCATCCAAAACTCTGTCTCCATGTTTCTATTCAGCATCAGTGAACACAGGCTGAATTTCAGAAACACTATAGACATGCATACAGGTGACAAAGAAAATTGGATACTGGGTAGACAAATACACCTGTTGAAATTTTTTATCTGTTCCCAATGTCTCCCAAGAACAGGAATCTGTTTTTGTTATGAATGAAGAGGAGCAGAATAGGAAAAAAAAAGTGGTGGAGTTAATAGGAAATGAAGAACAAAATGTGTGTAGAATTTTCAGATGCCAACAGAGATCAAATTCAAGCAATGACAAGACAAAACTGGCTTTTCCCAAAAAATAAAAGCAAATTAGAAACACCTGTTGAGCATAAAAGAGCTTGAAAATACCATTAATTGTGCTGAATTTCTAAGGGACTGAGTCTTAGTCTGGCCTGTGGCTCACTAATGAGTGCCTTTTTTTTTTTTTTTTTTTTTTTTGTGGAAGTGCTTATGTATAATGAGGGTTGAGAAATCTTAGTTTAAGGGATGACTGATCCCTGAGTTTTTACAAAGATTTCTTTGTCAATGTAGGAGAATACATGATTGACTAGAGAGAGGCCTTAAGCCAAGGAAGATGAGGTTGGAAGTACTAGGGGAGAAAAACAGGGAAGATGGGAAAAGGTGTCAAACAAATGTTTACCATTGCTCAACTTGATTTTTGATCACCCACCAACATGCCTATGTAAACAGCAGAATCAGACACCAGCCTTGTCTTCTGAAATGTCCCTGATGGCCTTTCCTTGCCCAGTTTCCTCTCTCATTCTGGCTGTGTCTTGTTCTTGTATACTCTCAGAATAATCTTGATTTGAGCTTGACTCCTTGCCTCACCTTGACACACCTCTCACCTCCTCCAGAGACATGGGGAGTTCAGCAGCTCTTCTCCCACAGGAGAAAATTAGGCTCTGATCATAGTTTTCATAATGCTTTTGTGGTAAAAAAAAAAAAAAAAAAAAAAAGAAATCAAATGATGTGCTCTCTTACCTGTCTGATATGGCTAAGGAAGGCACAGTATCAGTTGCTTCTGAGTCCCATGGATACTTAGGGGCAGATATGTGGTCAACTTTACTCATTCACTCCCTCACCCAAGGAATGCCCAAGGAACTGACATGTGCCATGCGTGTCACCACATACAGATGACTCAGTGCTGATGGATTTAGACAAAAATGGGCCTTGAATTGGAGAAACTGACAAACAAGCAACTCTCAGTTTCCATGGTGAATTTTAAGCCAGGTAAGCACAGAATGCTGTGGAAGAACTGCTCCAAAATGCAACTATGGGAGCAAGTTTAATACTGATCAGGGGTTACACTGAACCTAGAACTGTTAGATAAAAAGAAACCTTAATAAATTACCCTATACTTCTAATTTTATATATAAGGATTCTCAAGTGCACAGAGGGGATGTTGCCCTAGGGTGACTTAGGAAGTTCTAAGCTCATGATGCTTCACCACATCATAAGATTTCTCTTGTGGTTTTAATTTTGGGAACATTTGAGGGAGATGAACCTAGAATCTATCATACAGAGTGAAGTAGGTCAGAAAGAGAAAGATAAATATAGTATTCTAATGCACATATATGGAATTTGGAAAAATGGTACTGAATAATTTACTTACAGGGCAGCAGTGGAGAAACAGACATAGAGAATAGATTTAATTCAGCAATTCTCAATCTGTCTCTGTCCCCATCCATGGTGCTATGTTTTTGCATGTGGGAACTAGGCCAAAGCAAGGTGTATGAGACCGATTTCCTGACCCACACCAACATACTTTTGCTGGGTCTTGCATAAAAGGCCTGGAAACTAGGTCAGATAATTTCAATAGGTCTGCTCTTCCACTAGTCAAGATACTCCATTCATATTGAAATATTAGGAACTTTAAATACATGCCCCCCCCCAAAGAATTTGCATATTAAAAATGAAATCTAGAGACGTATTGCTTAGCCTAAAATTTGAACTCCTTCCTGTTTGTTGAAATTACATGCTGTTTGTTCATTACACTTTTAGACATTTTTTTTCTGTTGCCAGATGACAATCAGTTCCTAAATACTATCATTACACACATACAAGCACTACAAAATAATCATCATTCAACAGAGACTCCCCCAATTATTCATGCCCTGGTTAGACCATAAAGGATCATTTGGCCTGATTATCTATTCTCAGCTTTTAGTTAATTAGCTGAGCAATCTCTGCTCATCTTACTTTGTTAGTACTCTGCACAGACCCAGAGAAAAGTGCTCTAGGAAGGACAGTCTGTCTACTTTTGCATTCATATGGCAGCCAGTAGAGTTTAATGAAATTTGCAGCTCTTTGACTCCTTTAACCTTTCAAAGTTCATCCATGATAGATCTGTGCTATCTATGATCCTGCTCAAATCAAGCCAAGGGAAAGATAAATTTTGCATTTCATTCATCTAAAAATTAACACTGCATTAGAGCAAATAGAGCTACTTTCTACATTCCTATGGAAAATGAAAGTTCAAGGCAATTAATAATAGGTCACAAATCTACTGGGGTGTGATGAGCCCTGGATTATAGTCCTGCAGTGTTTGATGCACACAAGTTCCCACAAGTTCCTCTAAGAAATGATGATGAGGTCATTTAGGATAAAGATGTTGGATGTTTTAAGTCCCAAACCAAAATGCTTTCATGTTAGAAGAAAAAGAAGGATTAGAAAATAGTCATTATAGGATTAATTTTACATTCTAATCCCAAACCTACTTGTCAGTTTAAGACAGTCACCCATGAAAAGCTCACTGCTTTCTTCTACTTAACACTCAATACTTCTGACACCAGATCTGAAGGTCTGTTTCCACACCAGTCAAGTCTATGGCACCAACTGGGTACCCTACAATTCAATTCACTACTGACACTATCCACTTTGAATTAGTAGCAGATCCCTCAAGTTAAGAGCTCAGTCCCACAGGACTGTCCCCAGTTCAGATGCCAATTGCAAGTCCCAGGCTATGCCTGGTACTTCTGACTGACAACCACCTTGTTTTTAACAATTCGCTAGAATAGCTCACAGATCTCAGGGCAACACTTATATTTACTAATATATTATACAGGATACAAGTAAGGATACAAGTGAACTGATCTGTAGGGTGGGGTATGGAGAGGGTTCCAGAGAATCCCTACCCTCTATGGTTATACTCGCTTCCCAGCACCTCCACATGCTTTGCAACCTGGAAGTTCCCTGAACATTCTACTTTTGTAATTTTTACTGAAACTACATCACATATCCCCAACTGTTCACTAACTCAATCTCCCTCCCAAAGGAGGAGGTGGGTGTGGGTAGAAAGTTCTAACCTTCTAATCATGGCTAGTCTTTCTAGTAACTAACTCTCATTCTGAAGTTACACAGTAGCCTACCAACAGTCAATCCCTTAGAACAAAAGATCTATAACTCAGGTAATCTCAAGGGATTTAAGATCTGTCAGAAACCAGGCTCAAAGAAGAAATCACAAAACAGAAGATCTTCCTGGTATTCTAAACATTTAAGTAATTGCAAAGGTTTTAGAAACTCTGTCCCAAAAGATTACTGCATGATTACTAACCTTGTAACCTAGTTATTCCAATTTCCGGAGTCCATGACCTGTAGAAAATAATGTAAACAATGGCATGTATACATGCAAGTGTTTATTCCCAAAGAATGTTTCTACAAGAAAAAACAGATGAATCTTGGTGGTATTTTAAGTTACACTATTCCTATCACCCACTTCCTGGCTCAGTAGTAGCATTGAAAATAATAGCCTTTATTCTTGGTACTAGAGTGAGCAGTTCAGTTCAGTTCAGTGACTCAGTCATGTCCGACTCTTTGCAACCCCATGGACCTCAGCACACCAGGCTTCCCTGTCCATCACCAACTCCTAGAGCTTACTAAAACTCATGTCCATCAAGTCAGTGATACCATCCAACCATCTCATCCTCTGCCATCCCCTTCTCCTCCCACCTTCAGTCTTTTCCAGCATCAGGGTCTTTTCCAATGAATCAGTTATTTGCATCAGGTGGCCAAAGTATTGGAGTTTCAACTTGAGCATCAGTCCTTCCAATGAATATTCAGGACTGATTTCCTTTAGGATGGACTGGTTGGATCTCCTTTCAGTCCAAGGGACTCTCAAGAGTCTTCACCAGCACCACAGTTCAAAAGCAACAATTCTTTGGTGCTTAGCTTTCTTTATAGTCCAACTCATATCCATACATGACTACTAGAAAAACCATAGCTTTGACAAGATGGACCTTTGTTGGCAAAGTAATGTCTCTGCTTTTTAATATGCTGTCTAAATTGGTCATAGCTCTTGTTCCAAGAGGCAAACATCTTTTAATCTCAGGCTGCACCATCTGCAGTGATCTTGTAGCCCAGGAAAATAAAGTCTATCACTGTTTCTATTGTTTCCCCATTTATTTGTCATGGAGTGATGGGACTGGATGCCAGAGAAATGTCATATCCAAATAATTTCTTTTGACCTCTCTAATGGTTTTCTCTGACACTTGACTTGAAAGGCTTTATTTTATTGGTGATCCAATGTTTAAATCAGTTTCCTGATGGCCAATATGTTTGTTGAAATATATACTAGCAAGTGTTTAAAGGTATGCTAAATTAAATAATAGCTAAATAGCCAGTGCAAACAATAGATTAATCAAAATCCTGAAGAGGAAAAACTAAGGTGTGAGATGTTCAAAGGACTTTGAAAAGCTCCATAAACTCTTAGAAATATAGAATGCCATGCACACATGCAGGGCTGTGCATATGATCAGGAAAGACCTGCATAAGCAGAAAGTGAAGTTTAAGGCAGAGTGGTACGTGGCCTTGTCTGGGTTTGAAGGTATACCCCCAACACACACACAGAGCTCCTGGGAAAGTCACAGATAATATTGGTGTCAGGAATTTCAGAAAATCTCTGTCCATCATTAAATGATCACTAATTTAAGTAGAGATGTTAGTCGTCACATGCAACAAAAAATGCAGAGTATACAAAATTAGTTCAGAAGTCATTAAATAAACACCAACAACTATAACTAGTAGCAGCAACAACAAACTCTGGGGAGGGAGACAAATTTTATTCTAGAGTTGTCACACCATGTTATTTGAAATTCCACTTTTCAACAATAACAACAAAAAATCAAGAAGGGAAAAAACTTAAATATAGCCCATATACAGGAAAGGAAAAAAAAATAAATAAAACAAGAATCAATTGAAACAGTCCTTGAGGAAGAATAGATTTTGAAATTACTAGACAAAGAGTTTAAGTCAGACATTTAAAATATGTTCAAAAATCTAAAGAAACTATGTTTAAAAAAATAAAGGAAAGTATGATAATAATATTTCCTTAAGCTTAAACTCCAAAACTTTGGCCACCTCATGCGAAGAGTTGACTCATTGGAAAAGACTTTGGGAGGGATTGGGGTCAGGAGAAGAAGGAGACGACAGAGGATGAGATGGCTGGATGGCATCACCGACTCAATGGACATGAGTTTGGGTGAACTCCAGGAGTTGGTGATGGACAGGGAGGCCTGGTAAGCTGTGGTTCACGGGGTTGCAAAGAGTTGGACACAACTGAGTGACTGAACTGAACTGAACTGAACTGAAGCATGAAATGTTAATAAACAGAAATTATTAAAGAAAGCCAAATGGAAATTCTGAAAGTGAAAAATACCACAAATAAAATAAAAATTTATTAGAGAGGGCTCAACAACAGATTCAAAGCCACCAAGACATCAGGGTTTGAATGATCAAATGATCACCAGGTTTGAAGAAGGAAAACACTTCAGGGCCTTAAATTTGCAGTGTCATTTTACCCTAGAACATTTGACAATTTTCAGCCTGAGACATAAAGACTAAGCAGAAAGCATCATGCTTAGTTCTTTCAGCAGTCTTACTGAGACAGAGAGTCACAAATTGGAGTTCAAGGCTATCCCCATAGCCATGATATCAGGGATCTGCCAAGCCTGATCTGAGTAGTCACCTCAGTTATCTCAAAGGATAGTATAATAGAAAAAGAAAAGTAGAAGGAAAAATAAACATGAAAGGAAAAAAATATGGAAAGGAAAAAATGTAAGATATCAAAGCAAAGACGATTTTTAAAAAACATGATAAGTCTTGAGAGAGAGAGACAGAGAGATAGAAAAAGACAGTGAGAGGGAGAGGGAAAGAGACGATATGGTGACAAAATCAGGAAATTAATGGGAACATAACTATAGATTCTGTAGACATAAAAAAACTATTGAAAGGTATGAAAATTTATATGAGAAATTTTGAAAACTCAGATGAAACAGACATTAATCAATAAATGTTTTATCACAGGTTACCAAGAAGAAATAAAGTATATGAATAAATCCATATACATTAAACAAATTTAATCCATAATTTAAGAAACTTATTCACAAAAGAAATTTAAGTCCCAGATTACTGAATTGTGAGTTCTTCCAAATAATTAAGGAAAAAAAAATTAGCTTTACACAAACTCTACCAGAAAATAGAAAAAGAGAAACCACTTGCAACTTCATTTATCAAACCATCAACCTGGATAACAAAATTTGAAAAAGATATAAAAAAAAATTGCATATGAACTCCCATTAAACTCCCTTATGAATATTGATACAAAAATCTTTTAAAAATACATGCAAACTGAATATATATTATATACATAAAACCCATAGCAATATATATATATATATATATATATATATATATATATATATATATATATAATCATGGCATCTGGTCCCATCCCTTCATGGGAAATAGATGTGGAAACAGTGGAAACAGTGTCATACTTTATTTTCTTGGGCTCCAAAATCACTGCAGATGGGGATTCCAGCCATGAAATTAAAAGATGCTTACTCCTTGGAAGGAAAGTTATGACCAACCTAGATAGCATATTCAAAAGCAGAGAATTTTTTTTTTTTTGGCATTACTTTTTTTGGCATTACTTTGCCAACAAAGGTCCCTCTAGTCAAGGCTATGGTTTTTCCAGTGGTCATGTATGGATGTGAGAGTTGGACTGTGAAGAAAGCTGAGCGCCGAAGAACTGATGCTTTTGAACTGTGGTGTTGGAGAAGACTCTTGAGAGTCCCTTGGACTGCAAGGAGATCCAACCAGTCCATCCTAAAGGAGATCAGTCCTGGGTGTTCATTGGAACGACTGATGCTGAAGCTGAAACTCCAATACTTTGGCCACCATGCAAAGAGTTGATTCATTGGAAAAGACCCTGATGCTGGGAGGGATTGGGGGCAGGAGGAGAAGGAGATGATAGAGGATGTGATGGCTGGATGACATCACTGACTCAGTGGATGTGAGTTTGAGTGAACTCCGGGAGTTGGTGATGGACAGTGAAGCCTGGTGTGCTATGGTTCATGGTGTTGCAAAGAGTTGGACACAACTGAGCGACTGAACTGAACTGAATCGATATATATATACACACACACACACATATAGCCCATAGTTTATATGTATAATAAGTTTATAGCACAATATTAAAAAAAAATGAAGTCCCATCTGGTCCCATCACTTCATGGCAAATAGATTGGGTAACAGTGACAGTGCAGAATTTTCCACCTCCTCCTAGCAGAAACAGGGACAGTGTTTATTTTCTTGGGCTCCAAAATCACTGCATCCATGAAATTCAAAGAAGCTTGCTCATTGGGAGAAAAACTGGCAAAACAAGACAGCATATTTAAAAGCAGAGACATTATTACTTTGCCAACAAAGGTCTGTATAGTCAAAGCTATGGTTTTTCCAGTAGACATGTATGGATGTGAGAATTGGACCATAAAGAAGGTTGAGCACCGAAAACCTGATGCTTTTGAACTGTAATGCTGTAAAAGACTCTTGAGAGTCCCTTGGATTGCAAGAAGATCAATTCAGTCAGTCATAAAGGAAATTGGTCCTGATCATTCATTGGAAGGACTGATGCTGAAGCTGAAGCTCCAATACTTTGGCCACATGATGCAAAGAGCTGACTGACTGGAAAAAACCTTGATGCTGGGAAAGATAGAAGGCAGGAGGAGAAAGGGAGGACAGAGGATGAGATGGTTGGATAGCATCACCAAAGCTTGAGCAAGCTCCAGGAGATGGTGAGTGACAGGGAAGCCTGATGCAGCAGTCCATTAATTGCAAAGAGTCAGCTATAACTGAGCAACTGAATAATAATAGCCAATAATTGGATTGGTTTAGAATATGCCCATGTTAATATTAACAAAATGATCACTGCAACTATTCACAATTATTAAAAAATGAGAAAAGCATATGATTATCCAAATGGTTAAAAAAGAAAAAAAAAAAAAAAAACCTGTTTCATAAAATTCAACACCTGAACGTTTCATGCAAGGACAGGCACAATAAAGGGCAGAAATGCTATGGAGCTAACAGAAGCAGAAGATATTCAGAGGAGATGGAAACAACACACAGAAGAACTATCCAAAAAAGATCTTCATGACCCAGATAATCACAATGCTGTGATCATTCACCTAGAGCCAGACATCCTGGAATGTGAAGTCAAGGGGGCCTTAGGAACTATCACTGTGAACAAAGCTAGGAGAAGTAATGGAATTCCAGTTGAGTCATTTCAAATCCTAAAAGATGATGCTGTGAAAGTGCTGCACTCAATATGCCAGCAAATTTGGAAAACTCAGCAGTGGCCACAGGACTGGAAATGGTCAGTTTTCATTCCAATCCCAAAGAAAGGCAATGCCAAAGATTGTTCAAACTATCATACAATTGCACTCATCTCACACACTAGCAAAATAGTGCTCAAAATTCTCCAAGCCAGGCTTCTACAGTACATGAACCGAGAACTTCCAAATGTACAAGCTGGATTTAGAAAAGGCAGAGAAAAACAGATCAAATTGTCAACATCCGTTGGATCACGAAAAAAGCAAAAGAGTTCCAGAAAAACCTCTACTTCTGTTTTATTGACTACACCAAAACCTTTGACTGTGTGGATCACAGTAAACTGTGGAAAATTCTGAAAGAGATGGGAATAGCAGACCGCTTGACTTGCCTCTTGAGAAATCTGTATGCAGGTCAAGAAGCAACAGTTAGAACTGAACATGGAATAACAGACTGTTTCCAAATTGAGAAAGGAGTATGTCAAGGGTGTATATTATCACCCTGCTTATTTAACTTATATGCATAGTACATCATGCAAAATGCCAGGTTGGATGAAGCACAAGCTAGAATCAAGAGTGCCAGGAGAAATATCCATAATCTCAGATATGCAGATGATACCACCCTTATGGCAGAAAGAGAAGAGGAACTAAAGAGCCTCTTGATGAAAGTGAAAGAGGAGAGTGAAAAATTTGGCTTAAAACTCAACATTCCAAAAATGAAGATCATAGCATTCAGTCCCATCACTTCATGGGAAATAGATATAAAGCAGTGGAAACAGTGAGAGACTGTATTTTCTTGGGCTCCCAAGTCATTGCTGATGATGACTGCAGCCATGAAATTAAAAGATGTTTGCTCCTTGGAAGAAAAGTTATGATCAACCTAGACACTGTATTAAAAAGCAGAGACATTACTTTGCCAACAAAGGTCCATCTAGTCAAAGCTATGGTTTTTCCAGTACTCATGTATGGATATGAGAGTTGGATTACAAAAAAAAAAAAAAAAAATGAGTGCCAAAGAATTGATACTTTTGAACTGTGGTGTTGGAGAAGATTATTGAGAGTCCCTTGGACTGCAAGAAGATTAAACCAGTCAATCTGAAAGGAAATCAGTCCTGAATATTCATTGAAAAGACTGATGCTGAAGCTGAAACTCCAATACTTTGGCAACTTCAGCTCTTTTTGCAAAGAGCTGACTCATTGGAAAAGACCTTGATGCAGGAAAATGTTGAAGGCATGCGGAGAAGGGGACAACAGAAGATAAGATCATTGGATGGCATCTCTGATTCAATAGACATGAATTTGAGCAAGCTCCTGAAGTTGGTGATGGACAGGGAAGCCTGGCGTGTTGCAGTCCATGGGTTTGCAAAGAGTCGGACACAACTGAATGACTGAATTGAACTAAACAAGCATAAAACAAAAATCACAGCTGTGTGTAAAATATGGAAAGATTAGTTCTTGATTAAGGCATAAAACAAAGGTGTCCACTTTTATTTAATTGTGTTCTATACAGTATAAGAGAAGAAGAATGAAAGTTATATTTATTTGAAAGGAAAAATTAAAGTATTAGTATTTGAGGTTAAGGCAATTATTCATACAGATAATCCAAAAGGATATGCATAAGGATTACTTTAATTAATAAGCAAATTTAGCACTTATATAAATTAGCCATATGTAGGAATGAGAGATCAAACTGCCAACATTCATTGGATCATGGAAAAATTTCTATTGCTTCCTCATTCACTAGCCTTTGGCTGTGTGGGTCACAACAAAGTGTGAAAAATTCTTAAAGAGATGGGAGTTTCAGACCACCTTACTTGTCTCCTGAGAAACTGGTGTGTGGGTCAAGAAGCAATAGTTAGAACAAGGCATGGAATAACAGACTGGTTCCAAATTGGGAAAGGAGTACAACAAGGCTACATATTGTCATTCTTCTTATTTAACTTCTATGCAGAGAACAGCATGTCAAATGCTGGGCTGGGTTAATCATAGGCTGAAATCAAGATTGCTGAGAGAAATATCAACAACCTGATATGCAGATGATACCACTCTGATGGCAGAAAGTGAAGAGGAACTAAACAGTGTCTTGATGAGGGTGAAAGAGGAGAGTGAAAAAATTGACTTAAAAGTCAACATTCCAAAAACTAGGATCACGGCATCTGGTCCCATCACTTCATGGAAAAAAGATGGGGAAAAAATGGAAACGTGACAGTTTTGATTTTCTTGGGCTCCAAAATCTGGTGGATGGTGACTGCAGCCATTTAATTTAATGGTGCATGTTCCTTGGAAGAAAAGCTATGACAAACCTAGACAATTTATTTAAAAGCAGAGACATCATTTTGCCACCAAATCCATATAGTCAAAGCTATGGTTTTTCCAGTAACAATGTTTTTATGTGAGAGTTGAACCATAAAGAAAGCTGAGCATAGAAGAACTGATGCTTTCAAATTGTGGTGCTCGAGAAGACTCTTGAGAATCCCTTGTACTGCAAGATCAAACCCATTAATCCTAAAGTAAATCAATCCTGAATATTTATTGGAAGGACTGATTCTGAAGCTGAAGCTCCAATACTTTGGTCACCTGATGCAAAGAGCTGACTCCTTGGGAAAGACTCCGATCCTGGAAAGATTGAAGGCCAAAGGAGAAAAGGGGACAGCAGAGGATGAGATGGTTGGATGGCATCACTGACTCAAAGGACATGAATCTGAGCAAACTCCAGTAGATAGTGAAGGACAGTCTGTGGGGTTATAAAGAGTCAGACATGACTTATCAACTGAACAACAACAACACCAGCAAGTATTTGCTACTTTCCTCAACTCCTGGGAAGAAGCAAACCTCCTTACCTCACTGATACTGAACATGACCATAGGACTTGCTTCAGCAAGGGGAACATGGGCAGAAATGAATGATGTGCTTAGGCTTTGGGAGTTTTATGATTGAGCCATCTTCGAGGATTTCACCTCCTCCCAGCAGAGAACACATATTGGGTTTGTCTGTCCATCTGTCCTGTGTGTGGGAATGAGACACATGGAGCAGAGCTGTCCCAAACAAATCCCAGATTTTCATTCAGAGACAGAGGAGCCCCAGCTAATTCTCAATCACACATTCTTATTCAGATCTTCATCAGTTTATCCATTATCACTGAACTCTTAGTTGACTTCTTATGTATTATTCTTTGGCTACTAGCTGATTATTGCAAAAAGATGTTGGATACAATGTCAATATGTAACATTACATTATCCCAATTTGTTATTTTAATGAAAAACAATGCACGATACTGGATGCTTGAGGCTGGTGCACTGGGATGACCCAGAGGGATGGTATGGGGAGGGAGGAGGGAGGAGGGTTCAGGATGGGGAACACATGTATACCTGTGGCGGATTCATTTTGATATTTGGCAAAACAAATACAATTATGTAAAATTTAAAAATAAAATTAAATTAAAAAAATATATTTTAAAATATGATATAATTTATAAAAGCATAGAACTCAAATTCCTAGAAATAAATTTGATCAAAGACATGTGACATCTCCACAAAGAAAAAAAATAGAGAGGAAAAAAATTTGATGATTTATTTTCACATCTATTGATTCATAGACTTTTAGTAACTTACTTTTCTTACCTGCACCCCAAGAAACCTGAACTCAGGTCATGAAGCAACAGTTAGAACCATTCATGGAATAACAGACTGGTTCAAAATTGGGAAAAGAATACATCAAGGCTGTATATTGTCACCCTGCTTATTTAACTTAGATTCAGAGTACAGCATGTGGTGGACAGGGAAGCCTTGCATGCTGCAGTCTATGAGGTCACAAAGAGTCAGACATAACTGAGCAACTGAACTGAACAGAACTGAACATCATGTGAAATGCCAAGCTGGATGAAGCACAAACTGGAATTAAGATTGCTGGGAGAAATATCAATAAAATATAAACAACCTCAGATATGCAGATGACACCACGCTTATGGTAGAAAGTGAAGAGGAACTGAAGAGCTTCTTGATGAAAGTAAAGAAGAGGGTGAAAGATCTGGCTTAAAACTCAACATTCAAAAAATGAAGATCATGGAATCCAGTCCCATCACTTCACGCAAATAGATGGGGAAACAATGGAAATAGTGACAGACTTCATTTTCTTGGGCTCCAGAATCACTACAGATGATGACTGTAGCTATGAAAAGCAAGACAGTTCTAGAAAAACTTCTATTTCTGCTTTATTGACTATGCCAAAGCCTTTGACTATGTGGGTCACAATAAACTGTGGAAAATTCTGAAAGAGATGGGAATGCCACACCACCTGACCTGCCTCTTGAGAAATGTGTATGCAGGTCAGGAAGCACCAGTTAGAACTGGACATGAAACAACAGACTGGTTCCAAATAGGAAAAGGAGTACATCAAGGCTGTATATTTAACTTCTAATAAACCCTGCTCATTTAACTTCTATGCAGAGTACATCATGAGAAACGCTGGGCTGGAGGAAGCACAAGTTGGATCAAGATTGCCGGGAGAAATATCAATAACCTCAGATATGCAGATGACACTACCCTTATGGCAGAAAGTGAAGAAGAACTAAAGAGCCTCTTGATGAAAGTGAAAGAGGAGAGTGAAGACTTTGGCTTACAGCTCAACATTCAGAAAACTAGGATCACGGCATCTGGTCCCATCACTTCATGGGAAATAGATGGAGAAACAGTGGAAACAGTGTCAGACTTTATTTTTCTGGGCTTCAAAATCACTGCAGATGGTGATTGTAGCAATGAAATTAAAAGATGCTTACTCCTTGGAAGGAAAGTTATGACCAACCTAG
Source organism: Bubalus kerabau (assembly GCF_029407905.1). Lineage (NCBI taxonomy): Eukaryota > Metazoa > Chordata > Mammalia > Artiodactyla > Bovidae > Bubalus > Bubalus kerabau. Next base: position 56,730,158 of record NC_073626.1, read on the forward strand.
AGAGCATATTAAAAAGCTGAGACATTACTTTGCCAACAAAGGTCTGTCTAATCAAGGCTTTTTCCAGTAGTCATGTATGGATGTGAGAGTTGGACTATAAAAAAAAAAGAAAAAAAAAAAAGAAAGAAAGCTGAGCACAGAAAAAATGATGCTTTTGAACTGTGGTGTTGGAGAAGACTCTTGAGAGTCCCTTGGACTGCAAGGAGATCCAACCAGTCCATCCTAAAGGAAGTCAGTCCTGGGTGTTCACTGGAAGAACTGATGTTGAAGCTGAAACTCCAAAGCTTGGCCATCTGATGGGAAGAGCTGGTTCATTTGAAAAGACCCTGATTCTGGGAAGGTTGAGGGCAGGAGGAGTAGGGGACAACAGAGGATGAGATGGTTGGATGGCATCACTGACTCGATGGACATGGGTTGGGGTGAACTCCGGGAGTTGGTGATGAACAATGAGGCCTGGTGTGCTGTGGTTCATGGTAACGCAAAGAGTCAGACACGACTGAGTGACTGAACTGAATTGAACTGACAGCCCTCTCATTTTATAAGGGAAAAAACAGACCTTTGGGGGAGACAAAGAGGCTGGATGTAGATATACTGTTTGATTGTGGCAGAACTAGGACTTTAATTTAGGAATCTCAACTTATAGCTCAGGACCCATTCACATCATTAAAGAATGAAATTATTCCTCCCAAAAAAAAAAAAAAAAAGACACTTGCTCCTTGAAAGAAAAGCTATGGCAAACCTAGGCAGCATATTAAAAAAGCAGAGACATTACTTTGCCAACAAAGGCCCATATAATCCAAACTATGCCTTTTCCAGTAGTCATGTATGTATGTGGAAGTGGACAATAAAGAAGGCTGAGCACCAAAGAGTTAATGTATTTGAACTGTGGTATTGGAGAAGATTCTTGAGGGTAGCTTGGACTGTAAGGAGATCAGTAAATCTTAAATTAATTAAATTAAACCAGTAAATCTTAAATTAATCCTAAATACTCATTGAAAGGATTGATGGTGAAGCTGAAGTGCCAGTACTTTGGCCACCTGATGCAAAGAGCCTACTCCATAGACATAGGAACCTGGTGGGCTATAGCCCACGGAGTCACAAAGAGTCTTATCTAGATGTGATTTGCTTTTGGCCCTTCTTAATGTTGTTGCAGGAAATAGAAGTTCTTAATTTTGATGTCAAATTTTTCACTCTTTTCCTTTGTGGTCAGGGACCTATTTACACACATGCTGTCTCCCTTATAATTATATGGTGGAAGTGAGAAATAGATTTAAGGGCCTAGATCTGAAGAGTGCCTGATGAACTATGGAATGAGGTTCGTGACATTGTACAGGAGGTAGGGATCAAGACCATCCTCATGGAAAAGAAATGAAAAAAAGAAAAATGACTGTCTGGGGAGGCCTTACAAATAGCTGTGAAAAGAAGAGAAGTGAAAAACAAAGGAGAAAAGGAAAGATATAAGCATCTGAATGCAGAGTTTGAAAGAAGAGCAAGAAGAGATAAAAAAGTCTTCTTCAGTAATCAATGCAAAGAAATAGAGGAAAACAACAGAATGGGAAAGACTAGAGATCTCTTCAAGAAAATTAGAGCTACCAAGGGAATATTTGATGCAAAGATGGGCTCGATAAAGGACAGAAATGGTATGGACGCAACAGAAGCAGAAGATATTAAGAAGAGGTGGCAAGAATACACAGAAGAACTGTACAAAAAAGATCTTCATGACCCAGATAATCACGATGGTGTGATCACTGACCTAGAGCCAGACATCCTGGAATGTGAAGTCCAGTGGGCCTTAGAAAGCATCACTATGAACAAAGCTAGTGGAGATGATAGAATTCCAGTTGAGCTATTCCAAATCCTGAAATATGATGCTGTGAAAGTGCTGCACTCAATATGCCAGCAAATTTGGAAAACTCAGCAGTGGCCACAGGACTGGAAAGGTCAATTTTCATTCCAATCCCAAAGAAAGGCAATGCCAAAGAATGTTCAAACTACTGCACAATTGCACTCATCTCACATGCTAGTAAAGTAATGCTCAAAATTCTCCAAGCCAGGCTTCAGCAATATGTGAACCGTGAACTTCCTGATGTTCAAGCTGGTTTCAGAAAAGGCAGAGGAACCAGAGAAAAAGCAAGAGAGTTCCAGAAAAACATCTATTTCTGCTTTGTTGACTATGCCAAAGCCTTTGACTGTGTGGGTCACAATAAACTGTGGAAAATTCTGAAAGAGATGGGAATACCAGACCACCTGATCTGCCTCTTGAGAAATTTGTATGCAGGTCAGGAAGCACCAGTTAGAACTGGACATGGAACAACAGACTGGTTCTAAATAGGAAAAGGAGTACCTCAAGGCTGTATATTGTCACCCTGTTTATTTAACTTATATGCAGAGTACATCATGAGAAACGCTGGACTGGAAGAAACACAAGCTGGAATCAAGGTTGCCGGGAGAAATATCAATAACATCAGATATGCAGATGATACCACCTTTATGGCAGAAAGTGAAGAGGAACTCAAAAGCCTCTTGATGAAAGTGAAAGTGGAGAGTGAAAAACTTGGCTTAAAGCTCAACATTCAGAAAACGAAGATCATGACATCTGGTCCCATTACTTCACGGGAAATAGATGGGGAAACAGTGGAAACAGTGTCAGACTTTATTTTTTTGGGTGCCAAAATCACTGCAGATGGTGACTGAAGTCATGAAATTAAAAGATACTTACTCCTTGGAAGGAAAGTTATGACCAACCTAGATAGCATATTCAAAAGCAGAGACATTACTTTGCCAACAAAGGTTTGTCTAGTTAAGGCTATGGTTTTTCCTGTGGTCATGTATGGATGTGAGAGTTGGACTGTGAAGAAGGCTGAGCACCAAAGAATTGATGCTTTTGAACTGTGGTGTTGGAGAAGACTCTTGAGAGTCCCTTGGACTGCAACGAGATCCAACCAGTCCATTCTGAAGGAGATCAGCCCTGGGATTTCTTTGGAAGGAATGATGCTAAAGCTGAAACTCCAATACTTTGGCCACCTCATGGGAAGAGTTGACTTATTGGAGAAGACTCTGATGCTGTGAGGGATTGGGGGCAGGAGGAGAAGAGGACGACAGAGGATGAGATGGCTGGATGGCATCACTGACTCTATGGACGTGAGTCTGGGTGAACTCCGGGAGTTGGTAATGGACAGGGAGCCCTGGTGTGCTGCGATTCATGGCGTCACAAAGAGTCGGACACGACTGAGCAACTGAACTGAACTGAACTGAACTGTCTACTCACGTATTCTGTATTTCCTTGAAACTTTGCATATTTACCTTTCATAAACCGGTATGTGACCCATCAGGAATCTGTTTTTGTTCTTGATGTAAAGGTAGGTCAATGTCTGTTATTTCCCATGTGAGTGTCCAATTCACCCATTTGAAAAGACCACAATGAGATACTGGTACACACTCAAGAAAAACTGGTAGAATGTTTCATAAAATGGCTATATTAAAGAATATAAAAGATATTAGAACTGGAATTTTATTTGCTGGTGAATATATGTAGAACAACTACTTTGAAAAACTGTGCAGCCATACCTATTAATGATTTTTTGTTGTTCAAAGTTGCTTCAGTGATGTCTGACTCTTTGTGACCCTATGGACCATAGGCCCGCAGGTCCCTCTGACCATGGGATCTTCCAAGCAAGAATACTGGAGTGGGTTGCCATTCTCTTCTCCTGGGGATCTACTTGACCCAGGGATTGAACCCACAGTTTTGTCTGACTGTTTGCAACCACATAAACTATAGCACATCAGGCTTCTCTGTTCCTCACCATCCCCTGGCGTTTGCCGAAGTTAATGTCCATTGGATTGGTGATACTATCAAACCATCTCATCCTCTGTCATCCCCTGTTCCTCCTGCCCTTAACCTTTCCCAACATCATGGTCTTTTACAATGAGTGAGTTCTTCGCATCAGGTGGCCAAAGTATTGGAGTTTCAGCTTCAACATCAGTCCTTTCAATGAGTATTCAAGGTTGATTTCCTTTCCGATTGACTGGTTTGATCTCCTTGCAGTCCAAGTGACTCTCAAGAGTCTTCTCCAGCACCACAGTTCAAAAGCATAAGTTCTTAAATGCTCAGCCTTCTTTATGGTCCAACTCCCACATCCATGCATGACTACTGGAAAAGTTGTAGGTTTGACTATATGGAGCTTTGTAGGCAAAGTGATGACTCTGGTTTTTAATACACTTCTTAGGTTTGTCATAACTTTCCTGCCAAGAAGCAATCACCTTCTAATTTCATGTTTGCAGTCACCATCCTCAGTGATTTTAGAGCCCATGAAGAGGAAATCTGTCAGTGCTTCCACCTAGGTTTTTCCTAATGATAAAAATAAATATATACAAATCCTAAAAGATCCTAAAATTCCTAAAAGATGATACTACTCAATATGCCAGCAAATTTGGAAAACTCAGTGGTGGCCACAGGACTGGAAAAGCTCAGTTTTCATTCCAATCCCAGAGAAAGACAATGCCAAAAAATGTTCAAACTACCAAACAGTTGCACTCATTTCACACACTAGCAAAGTAATGCTCAAAAGTCTCATCTCCAAGCCAGGCTTCAACAGTATGTGAAGAGTGAACTTCCAGATATTCAAGTTGCATTTAGAAAAGGCAGAGAAACTAGAGATCAAATTGCCAGCATTCTTTGGATCACTGAAAAAGCAAGAGAGTTCCAGAAAAACATCTATTGCTGCTTTATTGACTATGCCAAAGCCTTTGACTGTGTGGGTCACAATAAACTATGGAAAATTCTTCAAGAGATGGGAATACCAGACCACTTGACCTGCTCTTGAGAAATCTGTATTCAGGTCAAGAAGCAACAGTTAGAACTGGACATGGAACAACAGACTGGTTCCAAATAGGAAAAGGAGTATCTCAAGGCTATATATTGTCATTCTGCTTATTTAACTTATATACAGAGTACATAATGAGCACCACTGGGTTGGAGTAAGCACAAGCTGAAATCAAGATTGCTGGAGGAAATATTAATAACCTCAGACATGCAGATGACACCACTCTTATGGCAGAAAGCAAAAAAGAACTAAAGAGCCTCTTGATGAAAGTAAAAGAGGAGAGTGAAAAAGTTGGCTTAAAGCTAAACATTCAGAAAACTAAGATCATGGCATCCGGTCCCATCACTGCATGGCAAATAGATGGGGGAAACAGTGACAGACTTCATTTTGGGGGACTCCAAAATCACTGCAGATGGTGACTGCAGCCATGAAATTAAAAGATGCTTACTCCTTGGAAGGTAAGCTATGACCAACCTAGATAGCATATTAAAAAGCAGAGACATTACTTTGCCAGCAAAGGTCCATCTCATCAAGGCTATGGTTTTTCCAATAGTCATGTATGGATATGAGAGTTGGACTATAAAGAAAGCTGAGCACCAAAGAATTGATGCTTTTGACCCATGGTGTTGGATAAGATTCTTGAGAGTCCCTTGGACTGCAAGGAGATCCACCCAGTCCATCCTAAAGGAGATCAGTCCTGAATGTTCCTTGGAAGGACTGATATTGAAGCTGAAACTCCAATACTTTGGCCACCTGATGTGAAGAACTGACTCATTGGAAAAGACCCTGATCCTGGGAAAGATTAAATATGGGAGGAGAAGGGGACGACAGAGGATGAAATAGTTGGATGGCATCACCAACTCAATGGACGTGAGTTTCAGCAAGCTTCAGGAACTGGTGATGGACAGGGAGGCCTGGAGTGCTGCAGTCCATGGGGTCCCAAAGAGTTGGACACAACTGAGTGAACTGAACTGAACTGAACTGAACACAAATCCTATTGATAAGGTGAATGATGTCAGATTTGTGACCTCCGAAGAAGATTTAGCTTCAGTACCAGGGGCCAGGCTTGATCACTCAAGAGCTTCTGGGTAGCATAGTTTTATTAAAGTGAAAAAAGGGCAGAGGAAGCTTCTAACATAGACATCAGAAGGCGGACAGAGAGTGCCCCCCTCGCTAGTCTAAGCAAAGGAATTTTATACTCTTTTAAATTAGTTATTGCAATAAGTCAAAATATGTTTCAAGGTTGTAAAAAATTTACCAGACTCACTCCCAAAATTTACATTTTAAGATAACAGGATTATAATTTAACAATAGATAAATTTTACCAGACCCACTCCCATAATATACATTCTAAGGTATCAGGATTAGTCAGAAGGTTTCCAAGAAGGAGAAACTGTCCTCATGCAGGATACATTGTTGTTATATAATCCTTAGTACAAAGTTTAAACTGAATTGTTTGTTGTGTAATCATCAGTTCTGGTCTTAAAAAAAAAAAAAGTTTTACTAAGGAATGTAGAGAAAATAAAATGATGTTTGTCCTTTCCTCCTCCTTGAGAATTCCAGGTTCCTGTCTCATCTTTGAGAGCCCCAGACCCCTCTCTCCTTCTTGCGGACCCCGGACTTCCTATCAATCTGCCTAGGAACTGACTCTCTCACTATGACCCAGAAAGTTCTCACTCTTAGATATGGGAGAGTAGGTCAACTTCAGGGAAGGCATCCATATTTATGGCAATAAAGATATTATTTGCAGATATTCTAAGAAAAGCTGTGACAAACCTAAGCCATACATTAAAAAGCAGAGATATCACTTTGCCAACAAAGATCCATATAATCGAAGTTATGGTTTTTCCAGTAACAGTGTACTTATATGAGATTTGGACCATAAAGAAGGCTGAGCACAGAAGAATGAATGGTTTTGAATTGTGGCATTAGAGAAGTCTCTTGTGAGTCTCTTGGATCACAAGGAGATAAAACCAGTCAATCCTAAAGGAAATCAACCCTGAATATTCTTTGGAAGGACTGATGCTGAAGCTCCAATACTTTGGCCATCTAATGTGGAGAGCCAACTCATTGGAAAAGACTCTGATGCTGGGAAAGATTGAGGGCAGGAGGAGAAGGGGGCAACAGAGGATGAGATGGTTGGATGGCATCACTGATTCAATGGACATGAGTTTGAGCAAACTCCATGAAATAGTGAAAAACAGGGAAGTCTTGTGTGGTGCAAGTTTATGGGATTGCAAAGAGTCAGATATGACTAGGTGACCGAACAACAACAGAAGTAGTCACCAAAACACATGTGTGAGTATGCTCATAGCGATTCTAGGTGTAGCAGAAACACATGTGTGAGTATGCTCATAGTGATTCTAGGTTTAGCATCAAACATAGTTTCTAAGTTATAGCCAAGTTGAAATCGCTGGTATCAAATGTACATTTTCCTATTCTGAGTAGAAGCTGGTTAAAATATATGACAACAACTTGTAGACTGAAAGCAATGACTATATTAGGGCTATTATCTTTGGGAGAATGGAAGCACACAAGAAGAATTTCACATTCATCTTAGCTTCCTCTGTGATATGCCAGACAGGGAATAAGGGGAACAGTACAGTAAAGGATTCCTAGCATTCATATAAAAATTCCCACAGAGTTCTTGACCTCAACATAGACTGTTCATATGCATGGTATTAATCTGGAAGGCCTAGCAGAGATTTCTTGGGGGATGGAGAATTGTGATGATATTTTAGAGACTACAAAGTGATGGGTAATGTTGAGTCCAGTGCAGTCAAGTTGTTGATGAGGGTCAAGAAATGCCCACAATATAAAAATAAGATGTACCCTCTAGACACAAGATAAATGCTGAAACATGCCTGCCTCAACAAACCTTAATGCCAGATCTCAAGAAAATCAAGGTGATTTACTGGTGATTTAATTTCCATCCAGAAAAAAAAAATTATTTATTCCTATGTATTTTATGTTTTTTTAATATAAATTTATTTATTTTAATTGGAGGCTAATTACCTTACAATATTGTATTGGTTTTGGCATACACTGACATGAATCCACCACAGGTGTACATGTGTTCTATTTAGCATGATTTGAAGGAAGAGTATGTAATCCAAAACTTCTGAAGTGTATCACTCATATGAACAGTTCACAATAAAAAGGCACTGGATACTAGATATGTGAATATGCAGGCAAAATGATTAGAAATCAGTAGTTGAAATAGTCAATAGAAGTAGATCTGGAGATGATTTAGTTATTAAAATTAGAATATAAAGACTAATTTAATATGTTAAACTAATATTTTAGGTAAAAATAAAGCAAAAGATGGAAAATAGTTTAAAAAACATATCAACAGATAATTTGAATTTATAAAGCTCAAATATATATTCTAAAAGCTAAGAAAATACTGTTTTGAGACTAAGAACTCATTGCATACATTTAATTGAAATTAACCACAGGTGAAGATAGGAGAAGTAAAGACAAACACAGGTCAATAAAGTTTATTCAAAATGAAGCACAAAAAAGTAAAGAATCAGTTGAGTTCAGTCACTCAGTCATGTCCGACTCTTTGTGACCTCATGGGCCACAGCACACCAGGCCTCCCTGTCCATCATGAACTCCTGGAGTTTACTCAAACGCATCTCCATTGAGTTAGTGATCCCATCCAGCCATCTCATCCTCTGTTGCCCCCTTCTTCTCCTGCCCTCAATCTTTCCCAGCATTAGGGTCTCTTCCAATGAGTCAGCACTTTGCATCAGGTGGCCAAAATATTGGAGTTTCTGCTTAAACATCAGTCCTTCCAGTGAACACTCAGGACTGATCTTTAGGATGGACTGATTGGATCTACTTTCAATCCAAGGGACTCTCAAGAGTCTTCTCCAACACCACAGTTCAAAAGTATCAATTCTTTGGTGCTCAGCTTTCTTTATAGTCCAATTCTCACATCCGTACATGACTACTGGAAAAACCATAGCCTTGACAAGATGGACCTTTGCTGGCAAAGTAATGTCTCTGCTTTTTAATATGCTGTCTAAGTTGGTCATAACCTTCCTTCCAAGGAGCAATAGTCTTTTAATTTTTATGGCTACAGTCACCATCTGCAGTGATTTTGGAGCCCCCCAAAATAAAGTATGCCGCTGTTTCCACTGTTTCCCCATCTATTTGCCATGAAGTGATGGGACTGGATGCCATGATCATAGTTTTCTGAATGTTGAGTTTTAAGCCAACTTTTTCACTCTCCTCTATCAGTTTCATCAAGAGGCTCTTTAGTTCCTCTTCACTTTCTGCCATAAGGGTGGTGTCATCTGCATATCTGAGGTCCCTCTTCTTCTTTTTTTTTTTTTTTTTTTGTCCTTGGTGTGAAATGTTGCTTGAGTAATTTGGGTTGATTTCTTGTTAGGGGTGACTTGTGCCTGTGTTCTTACTTCCTAAAGTGCATGTTCCAGGGAAGCAATGGCCGTGTGGCTGGGCGGGTGGGGGGAAGGGGCAGAGTGGGGCTAGTGTTCTTACAGTTAGGAACAGAGTGGGTTCCCAGAGTGCCAGAATGAATGAGGCAGTTCTGCCCCTGGCCCTCCAAGCATCTTGACATAATTGACAACTTCCTTAATTTTTGCCCCTGCCTCCAATCTATGACCAACCAACCACAATGGACTCCTGCTCCTATTTGCCTCACTTGCAGCTTCCCCGGGCCAGCAGCCTCCAGTCAAGGCACACCTGAAGCCTTCTTTGTTCTTCATTACAAAGTTTTCCCACTCCTCTGCCTGCCTTTGAGTGTCTGCCAAAGGCAAGTGATGTGGTAACCTTTGAATACTCAATTCTCATTAATTTCAACAGTGATTTCAACTACACATTGTAGAGAAAGAGCAAATTAGCCAAGATGGTGTGGTCAGGCTCTCTTGCCCCACATTTTGTACATAATGATTATGTAACAGCTGAGATCACTTATACCACTGCACATGAGTGTCACAGGTACTTGCTTTGTCATGTTCTGTACACACATGTGAGCTTCCCCGAGAAAGCAGCAGCATTACTGCTGCATCACAGCTTTGTCCGTTGGGTCAGCCGTGAGAAGAGAGCATTGTGGTATGGCTCCAGCATCAGCCAGGAGACAATAACATATCTGCAGTTTGTACAGCTCTTTGCATCTTCTTCCAGCCTCTTAGCTTTCACCTTTCCTAACCTGGGTTCAACGAACACTGTGCACAGTGTGAACAGCAAGATAGTGGGCATCATGGACAGGGTCAGTGAAACACACAGCAATATTAATTATGCAGGGGATCTTAATACACCTGCAAACTGGAAGCTAGACTCTTGTTTTCTCATTCTGACTTTTAGGCTTCCCTTAACCACACATCTGGCTAGGAAAGGAGGAGGGATGGGAGAGTATGTCTGTCATGTCAGAAGTCTCTGCTGCAACTGAATTTTATCATGTGAGAAATCAATGGAAGGAGAGTGAGCTTTGAAGCCAGTCAAGCTTGGATCAATGGCTAGAACTGACACTCACTAGCTGTGTGATCTTGGGTTTGGGAACTTCACCCCAAGGCCTCCATGTTTTCATCTATTGAATGAGCAAAAGCACCTACCCCATACAACTGTTTGGAAGAATATAAAATAGTCATAAAATCAGGTGGCCAGCAAGGACTTAATACCAGTCCTCATATTCTTCCCTTCTTACTTCTTTCAAATCAAAGAGTAACTTGCTACTTATATGGTCCTTTAATAATAAAAGGACTTCATACTTATTAACAGATTATTCCCCCAGAATTTTTTTTTTTCCCCGCAAGTCAACTGGCTCAATGTTGAGGGAACAGCAATGCCTAAGCCATGCTTCCTGTTTGCTCACAATTTAATTGAGGAGAAAAGTCCTTACTCGAACAATTAAAGTATATTGTGTTATATGATATTCCCGACTAGTGACAAAGGTGATGAGTGTTACTCAAGTTCATAGAAAGGGATGTGCATTTTGGTGACCTGAAAATGATCTGCGGCCAAGTTGGAGTACATATGGGCACTAAAACACCCACACAGAATTGGCTAAGTCACAAGTGCAGTTAAAAATAAAGCATGTGAAAATAATACATGCTTGTTACATTTAAAATTTGGAAGACATAAAAAATAAATTAGAAAGAAATTATCTACAATCTATATTCTGGAGATAATCACTGGTAATATTGTAATTTGTTTACTCATAGTCTTTTTTACTATATATAATTTTAAAATAATTTGTTAAACAGTTATAAAGATTAAATACATACACACATGCATAAATACATATGCATTCTTTCAGTATGATTTTTCTCAAATAATTCATTATGGGCATATTCTCATATTATGAGAAGCTTCTGTACTTGGAAATTGAGGAAATATAATATATTCCTCAAAGTTTATCAAGTAGAGTTTAAAAGTCTTCTATTATTCTTATAATCAAATTATTTTTGTTTATGTTATCCTGTATTATATATATTATCTCCATTTTCAATACTATCAATAAAGCTGATGAATAAGGTAGCAAAGTGGATCTTTTTACACAAACTATTTTTTTGCAGTTTGGATTATACCCTTAGATTCCCAACAAGTGGAGATCACTAGTTCAAAGGGTAAGAATGTCTTTGAATTTCTTGATGTATTTTGGAAAATGTTTTTCATAAAGTCAGGCATATCCCATCTCACTGCAGGATTTCAAGAGAAGGGTGTCGCAAGAAAGAGAAGAGGCCATTCCCATCACAGAAACAGCATGAGGGAGTAGGTGTGTTTTTTAGGGAAAAGAGGCTGTATCATCAGCAAGACCAATCCCAGGCCTTGTCATTGAGTATTGATCCACTAATTACTTGATGACTAAATGAAAGCTACAAAGATAAAGAATTGTGGACATGTTAGGAAAACGTAGAATGGAAATGTTTTTTTGGAGGAGATGACGTCTTTGGAAAAGCATTGTGAGACAAGTTTGGAGAGGGCTGTGGACAGTCTTAAATATCACAGTAAGGGCTTAGGATTTAAACCAATAAACCAACGAGAACTGCAAAATAATTTGGCAAGGGAATAATATGAGAAGAATAAAGAATTTTGCCCTTTTTGGCTCTCTGAGCAGCACCATGGTGGTTGGCAAGAACAAGCACCTTATGAAAGGAGGCAAAAGGGGAGCCAAGAAGAAAGTGGCTGACCCATTTTCTAAAAAAGATTAGTGTGATGTGAAAGCACCAGCTATGTTCAATATAAGGAATATTGGTAAAACATTGGTCACAAGATCTCAAGGAATCAAAATTGCATCCGATGACCTCAAGGGGCATGTTTTTGAAGTGAGTCTTGCTGATCTGCACAACGATGACGTTGCATTTAGAAAACTCAAACTAATTACTGTGGATGTTCAGGGGAAAAAATGCTTAATTAATTTCCATAGCATGGATCTTTCTATGGCATGGATCAAAAAATGGCAGACCATGATTAAAGCTCATGTTGATGTCAAGACTATCAATGGTTACTTGCTTCATCTGTTTTGTGTGGGTTCTAATAAAAAAAAAAGTGCAGCAATCAGATTCAGATGACTTCATATGCCCAGCACCAGCAGGTGCACCAGATTTGCAAGAAGATGATGGAAATCATGACCTGAAAGGTGCAAATGACTGGAAAGAGTTGGTCAATAAATTGATTCCAGATAGCATTGGGAAAGACATAGAAAAAGCTTGCCAATCTGTTTATCCACTCTATGATGTCTTCATTAGAAAAGAAAAAATGCTGAAGAAGCCCAAGTTTGAATTGGGAAAACTCATGGAGTTACATATTGAAGGTAGTAGTTCTGGCAAAGCTGCTGTGGGTGAGACAGGTGCTAAAGTTGAACGGGATGATGGATACAAGCCACCAGTCCAAGAATCTGTTTAAAATGCAGACTTTTAATGGTGACAAATAAAAGATCTTATTTGTTGAAAAAAAATAATGAATTTTGCAAATAATCCTCAGAGCATTTGTGGGATGGTTGGGAAAGACCGATTGCAAAGCAGCAAACTACAGGTGAGCTTGTAGAAATCAAGATTCTCTATTTGGCTATTTCAATTATCTAAATGTAAAATAAAAATACTGGGTTAAAGGAACAGGGATGGGAATGGAAAAGAGGGTGTGAGAAAATCTCTGGCAGTCCAGTGGTTAAGACTCCATGGTTTTATTGCACAGGCCCAAGGTTCAATCCCTGGTTGGGGAAACTAAGATCCCACAAGATGCTTATCAGGGCCAAAAAATAAATAAATAGACAAAGTGGACTGATCATTTACTGTACATGGGGAGAGGGATAGTGGGAGGAGCCTAAATGACCTTTACTGGACCACTGGGATACTCTTCACAGGTATGGGGACTCCAGGAGGATCTGGTTTGGACAGATTGATGTTAAATGAGTGCCTAACATCTGGATCTCAAGAGAAGAGGGAAACAGATCCAAGGATGTTGGTGGTCATCTATGGAGGGGCAATAGATATGCAGTTCTAGAAAGCTTCAAGTGACAGACTTTGCTTAATAATGGAAGCAGGAGAGCTTAGGTCTGATTAAATTGGGAAACTTTTTTACAAGTCAAAAGGAAATCAAAAAAACAAAGGGATAACTCTTAGGATGTTTACATAAACAATCCAGTGTTCTTGCCTGGAGAATCCCAGGGACGGCAGAGCCTGGTGGGCTGCCGTCTATGGGGTCGCACAGAGTCGGACACGACTGAAGCGACTTAGCAGCAGCAGCAGCAGTGACTATGAACATCATGGTTTTATTTACTAGTGATAAGGCTTAGGGTTAGCCATCATAAAAAGAAAGAGAATGATAGAAGCTAAAAACATACAAACAAAATATCTTTCTACTGCTGAGCCATGACGAGCTATAAGAAATTCATTTCATTGTTGTTTTCCAATTGGTGCTCACAGCCACTCTGTCAAAGGAGGTTAAAGGTCTGGAGGACAGTTGGAAAAGTTGGCCCCGGGATCACAAATTATCTATGAAGTCTAGGAAAATCCATCAATCAGTAAGCAGTCTGGTGCAGCAAATGGGCATTCTTCCCAGCCCTGCTATGGGCAGTATCATGATGATTCCTCATGGGAGTGTAAAGCACCACCTATGGGATGCATGGGAAGTACCCTGTCAGTGCCACCCTGACATCTGATACACCACATACCACTTGATAATCTGGTATCAGAAGGGCTGTTTAGGCCCCTTAGGAGATCACCTTGTCCAGAAGGTCTCTAATAGATATTCTGGCGGGATGGCTGCAGTGATTACAGGATACTCATGCCTAATATAGATGAACAGTGTGTGCTTACAAAGAAAATGCAACCACAGAAAGTGAAAAACAAACAAACCAAACCAAGGATGCAAGGAGGGGCCTTGTGGGAGTCCAGGACAAGATAGGAACAAAAATGGCAGGAGCGATAAAGACTGTGTACTGAGAACTTGCTTGGGCCCAGGCCTTATGCCAGCCATATCTCAACCAATTCACACTGCCGTCCCACCCTGCAAATGGAGAATCTGAAGCATTAAGTAGATGGCCAAAATTTGGAGTTTGAGGGTCCTGAACATGAGCCCTCATACCCTCCTCTGACCCTCCCCACATTGTAGCTCTGTGTATCTGAGCAACAGAGCTGGGCAGAGAACTCAGTCAGTGTTTGCCTCCAGCAATATTCTGATTTCTAATTTAAAGTTAGTCTTACGTTAGGAGACATGCCCTCAGCCCAGGCATTGTTCTTCACTTCTTCCTGGTCTTGAGAATTTACTCTGCCCATAGGGCACTGAATAGGAGGAATCCTGGTGGGAGGAAAGCCTAGCACCTGATCTGGTCAGAAGATGCATAATAGAGCCCTAGGACTCTATTATGTGCCCTGTGCCCTAGGACTTGGGTAAGGATCCGGCACCTGGGTCTGGCACTGCTTCTGGCCTATACATGGGATTAGAATACTTACCTCCTGGGGGAATTGTAGGAATTAAATGTCAATCATATAGGAAAGTGCTTTATAAACTTTCAAGGGCTATCCAGGGGTGAAATGGACATTTTTCTAAATGAGTACTGTGTAACACATATATCACATCTTGGGCATATGTGCATGTATGATTCTATTTCAAAATAACATCTGAGGGATTGCACACTCATCTCAATGACACCATCTGTCCTTGGGTCCTCCTGGAGTTGTAGGCCAATTAGGAAGCGAAACCTCTGAGCTTAGTTTGACTGCTTAGGTATGCAAAGTCAGAGTCCCAGTGGTATGGGAGTTTCAAAACAACATAAGTGGGAGGCAGAGGAAACAAAGAGCAGAAGGAACCAGACTCTGGGGACAAGTGTGCCAGGACACACATCTCTGCTATTTCACTGGACTCACCAGCCGCGCCCCCCTCACCCCTCGCCTGCTAAAATGACCAAGGTCCAACCTCTCTGGGAATCCTTGTCTTCACTGGTTGATGAAACAGCATCTTTATGCAGGCTCACATCAGATTGAACTGGGCTGAAGTCGCTAACTTCCCTAAAAGACATGGAAGGCATGTAATTGAACAATGACAAATAAACCAGGAACTATGCCCTCAGACCTTCAATCTTCCCACGGAAGTCCCTTTAGGTCAGGCCCCACTGGCCTCTGGCGGGGGCCCTCCATCTCACCTTTAACAATTTCAGATCTGCTTTTGGATTAGATTTCAAAGGTGAAAAAAGATGGAAATAGGGAGGTCATTGATCAATGGGTTTATTCTTTCAGGATGGTTTCAGAGTAAAATTAAAATGCACTGAAGGAATGTGTTTCATCCTTTGATGACTAAACTTCATATTTGATGAGATGTACAGTGTCCACTTGAGGCAAGTCCTCAGCAACCAGACCTGGGATGTCTGTATAGTTATGTGAGACGATATAAATGAAAGCGCATCTCACATGTGGTTAATCTATTTATTTAAATTTGTACTACAATAAGGTCTTTGCAATTGACTTTGAGAACTGAATAGCCTGCAGTGTAGCTGGGCAAAGGAGAAGAAATATCTATTCCAAAATTTTCACTCTGAGGATATTACCAGAGAACCACCAAAACTTCCTTAAGGACATGCAACAAATTAACCAGAACTTGAACACTGGTCTACCGAAAACTTATCAGGAAGATTCCTCAATTTTTCCCAATTAAATATAAAAGAATGAGGCTCAGAGAAGCTAAGTAGTTGGTGCAAGGTGACATAGCTCATAAATGATGGGACCAGAATTCAAACTCAGACAGTGTCAAGCATCAGGTACACTATCTCTGAGTCACAGCTGCCTGGAAAGTAAGGACAGAAAGGAAATGGGACTGGCTTCAAAAACCAGTGGAAAAGTCATGAAATTGGCTTTCTTTGTGTGTCTTAGAAATAGTCTGAAGGTCCAGGGCCAATGGGTTTTGATGTCTTATGGAGCTGTCCCTCTAAGCAGACCTCTGGCTGTCCTCTCATGTCCAGCTCAAGCTCTAATCACCTCTACTCTTAGTGGTCAGGCATGGCCTGGCTGTTCGTAGTATCACATTGCTCAGAGAAGCTTCTGTCTCTTGCTAGAAAATTTAGGATGAATTTAATAGCTCTGGGGCCTCTTGAGTATGAATGATTTGAAGTTCAAAGTTCTGGTTAATTTGAAGTAACTGTAAGCCAAAGTGTGAGAAGATAGTGAGGAAGGAGTTGGGCCTAGAAGCAAAGACAAGTCAACCAAGAAATGGACGTGGTCTGTTACTTCAATTCTCTTTGCATGGACATTGCAAAGAGATGGGTGACTTGGCTTTGACTGGAAGATCCATATGTCACATGTGTAAAATCTGTTTAACAAACAAACAACAAAAACGTTCAGGGTGCACATGATAGAGAATTTTCTCCTAAAGTCATTTAGATTTCCGTATTTAAAAAATTAATTCATTTCTAAAAGCCTAGGGCCTGGAAAACAAGTAGGCAGAGATAGCAGAGATGGGACCTTCCCCAGCCCCTCATGCTGCTCTACATACCCCTTCATGTGCTTGAGGGCTAGGGCCAGGGGACCAGTGATTTCCATTATATTCTTTCCAAAACACACACCCATTCTCATCTCACAAGCCTCTGAGCCACAGGCACTTCCCCTCCCAACACCTGCCCCCCAGAGAGAAGCAGAAGCTCAGTGATGCTGTCCAAAGGCAGGTTGGCAGCAGAGGCCTGACCAAAACACCAGTCTTGTGACTAAAGGATCCAAGTTCTTTCCATGACACCTCAGAACCTAAAGAGCTCAAAGCCTGCACAAGAGAATCCCAGACATTGTGGGTGCACATTAGATTCACAGCCCAGCTCCATCTTATACCCACAGTGAGAGCCTGGAGAAGACCACAACACTCTTACCTGTTTTTTCATATGTGCAAAGGGCTGATGGCCCTCCCTGTAGATATGCAAGAACATGCCGGTGAGGTGATGAACAGAGTGGCCCCGCACCTGGCAGCCGTGCAACTTTCTGTAGTTTCCATTCATGCAACCAACGTTTCCCAGAAATTCCAATATTCCAGTTTCTACAGCAAGTGCCAAGAAACCAAAGATGGTCGAGAAGAGCTTCAGCTTCCAAAGAGCTGCCAACCCACAGGGTAGCCAAGGAAGTAGGCGGTTGTGTATCACACACATGACTGTGTGTACATGGTAGATTACCAAGGTGTCAGAGAAATGGGTCAGGAAGGTTTGGAATAGGGCAAAGTCCATGTTGCTGCATAAAGCATGATGTCTCCACACCTGAAGCTCTCATTGTTTTCCTAGCTTTGCCCTTAGGAACAGGAAGAGTCTGCCAATGTGCTGTGACTTCAAGGTGATCAAGAAACTAACTCCTGAACAGTAGAAGTTCTCTCACACCTCAACAAGACCAGCCAGTGGAAATGTATCCTTTGTTGGGTCCAGAAATATGACTAAGACCATGTTCTCTTTAAAGATATGTCACTTTACACTATCAGTTTTTGGCATTTTACTGCAAACTATTTAATCAAGGGTGTTTCATTGATATGGAAATATTAATACATCACAGTTCCCATTTCACCTAGCTTTCACTGACTGTTCTCTTTGGATGGATTCACAGTTCATATTTATATCAGGAAGATTCATTATCCTCTTTGAAAAGCAGTCCCAGATCCATTTTTACAGCATGTGTCCTTGAAATAGCTCATCAGGACAGATATAGCGGTGGTCATTTCAAACACAGTATAAATGATGCCATATCAGTGGGGGCTCAAAGCCTTCAGAGCCTCACATAGAAGTAAACCAATCAAAAGCCTTGTCAAGCCTTGGAGGGAAAATAGATAAAACTGTAAGATCCCGGTACACATTCAGATCTCTGATCTGTAAGCTTTCAACTGAAAACTTAGGAAGGTATGTGTGTGCATGTGTAATCTTACCAGCTATATCAATGTCACTAGAAGCCAATGATGATGATTCTCAGAAATGAATTATCTGTAAGATAAAAAAAAAATAGCAAATGACTCATAAATGAAATGTAACTCATTTATTGTGTAGATTTAAATTAAGTTAATCTATTCTCTTTTAAAGTGAATGTCATCAGTTGAACTATGCATGCCTTTAAACCATTTTATCGGAAATAAAAATAAGGAAATTGACATAGCAAGCAACTTATCTTTGTTTTCAGAGTTTGGAGGTTTGCTTCTTTGAAGAATTAGTGCAATAATAATTTTTGATTTTCGTTTCACAACATGACACTTCTGTCATGAAGGCTCATAAGAACGGAGTGAACCACAGCCTCCAAGGACAAATATGCAATCATTCACTCTCATGAGTGCCTGACAGCCTGGTTGGTACTGCTCTCATATCTGCAAGAAGTAGGGATGCAAAAGCATTATCCTCCACCCTAGACTGGGTTTAATGCTTGTCCTTACTCCCCTCCCCCTACTCCCTACACAGACTGCTGTATTGATGTTCTCTTTTCACTACCATTTCCTTTATTGGGCTTCACTCATTCCTATACCTCCAGGGTTGGTACTTTCTGACCAGCCAAACCAGACACACAGACCAGATTCCTGGGGCCAAATATATCTAGAATCAGATTCTACCCTAAACCCTTGCTTCTCCCTTCTTCCCACCCTGCACCCACCTCGAATCTTCTCCTTCATGATTTGTTTGACTAATAATGATGTTATGTAGTACTTATAGCTTACAAGCATTCTTGTGTTTGTCATCTAGTTTTGTCCCCTAGATAATACCTTGACTTTGTTGTTCCAAGGAAAGGCTGAGGCTTAAGGAGACAGTCACCCTATGGAGCCCAGGCCTCTGGCCACCCATTTCATTGTTCTTCTGACAGGAGTGCCCAGTGCTGCCTTTCTAGCCCCTACAAGCAGTGTTCTCCCAGCTTAGTTTCTTCACCCCTGCCCCCCCAACACTTCTCCTTATGTTGGTAATGTTTATGGTGACACCTACTCCTTTAATAGTGACCTTTAGGTGATGTGTCAATCTCCAAATATACCCCCCCCCACAGGTACACATATATTCCCCCAATACACATATATATCTAGTCATACACACACATACATTCACACACATTTACATATATGCATATATCTACCCACACATACATCCACATGCACACACATGCATATGCACATATGCACACACACACACATCCCTAGCTCCATGACTTTGAGATCCTTGTTTCCTGTTTTTATAATGCACCAAGTACCTTGTATGAAACTAGCTACATGGGAAGTACAAACTGAAGATCAGATCTGTTATGTTTGATTTCCAGGTCAGCACAGTTTTCCAGGACAGAATATCCAGCTCAGTGCCCCTCAATGCCCACACAAGTCCACCTGGCCCCTAATAAGCCAGATTCTTTCATGGCTGTCCTTCAATTAAATCCCCCTGAAACCTTTCTTTGCGGTGCTGTGCTTAAGCAGAAAATCAGGAACAGAGTCAACAGGAAGGTTTTACTGTGTCCCTAAGAGAAAGAGATCAATTCATTTTTCATTCCCCATTGAGTCTGTGTCATTTAGAAAACAATTGAAACCACAGTGGATACTTGTCATTATACATTTATCCAAACCCACAGACCATGCAACACCAAGACTGAACCCTGTGGACTCCAGGTGATAATGATGTTTCAAGTGTAGAACCATCAGTTGTAACCAACGCACCACTGTGGTAGGGATGTTGATAATAAACAGATTGTATATGTGTGGGGATAGGAGGTAAATGGGAAAACTGCTCCTTCCACTAAATTTTGCTATGAACCTAAAATTGCTCTAAAACATACAGTCTATTTTAATAATTATAATTGAAACCAAAGCTGGAAAAGTGTGCAAATTTTTCAGCCAGTGCTAAAATATGTGTCAGCTGACTCCCACTGTTTATGAAGAAAGAACTATTTTTAAAAGGTGTACACTGCTGAGAAGCGACAGGCAAAGCCAAGGAGAAAGATTGCCTTTGTGACAGTAGGAACTTGGGACACAGTGAACTAGGGATGCAATCATATCTTTGAGAGAAATGCTTTCATGGGGGCTCAGAGTGGCATGGACCAGGGCATTCACTTCAGCATTCAACAAGTAACCTAGTTCCCCTCTAATACTGGAGCAATGCTTCCATGCTAAAGAAAACTATGCAACATTACACTGATCATCTTAGCGATTATCTTTAACTAATGACTTATTGAAAAGAAAACTGTAAGCAGAACCATATGTGATTGTGATTGTGTTTTCATTCTGAAGGTTGTGGGATTATAGTTTTTGCTTCTTCTCTCTACCCACTAATGGATGAGGATAAAAGGCTTCTGTAAACTTCCTGATGGGAGGGACTGGCTGCGGGGAAAACTAGGGCTTGCTCAGGTTGTCAGGGCAATGCTCAATAAATCTTTAATCCAATTGTCTACTTAAAACAGAAACATTACTTTGCCAACAAAGGTCCATCTAGTCAAAATTATGGTTTTTCCAGTAGTCATGTATGGATATGAGATTTGGACTATAACGATCCTGAGTGCCAAAGAATTGATGCTTTTGAACTGTGGTGTTGGAGAAGACTCTCAAGAGTCCCTTGGACTGCAAGGGAATCAAACCAGTCAATCCTAAAGGAAATCAGTCCTGAATATTCATTGGAAGGACTGATGCTCAAGCTGAAACTTCAATACTTTGGCCACCTGATGCAAAGAACTGACTCCTTGGAAAAGACCCTGATTCTGGGAAAGATTGAAGGCAGGAGAAAGGGACAACAGAGGATGAGATGTTTGGATGGCATCACTGACTCAGTGGACATGAGTTTAAGTAAGCTCTGGGAGTTGGTGATGGACAAGGAAGCCTGATGTGCTTCAGCCCATGGGGTTGTAAAGAGTCACACATGACTGAGCAACTGAACTGATTGACTGACTGACTGATGGTGGGGCTATGTTCCTTCCATGTTAGTTGTTTGGCCTGAGGCAGCCCCAGTCCTGGAGTCTATACCCTCTAAGGCATTGTTATTAGCAAACTCTAAGCGGATTTATGTCAACATGCACCTCCCAGGACTGCTGCTGCCAGTGTCCCTGTCCCTGAAGCATGCCGCTGCTGACCCACTTCTCTTCCAGAGACCCTCAAACATTCACAGGCACGTCTGACTCAGTCTCCTGTGGGGTAACTGTTTCACCCCCTGGGTCCTGGTGCCCATGAGATTTTGTTTGTGCCCTCCAAAAATCTCTGTTTCACCCAGTCCTGTGGGAGTCCTGTAATCAAATCCTGCTGGCCTTCAAAGTCAGATTCCTTGGGAATTCCTAGTCCCTTTGCTGGATTCCCAGGTTGGGAATTCTGATGTAGGGTCTAGAACCTTTGCAACAGGGCAAGATTTTTTGGTATTGTTGTTCTCCAGTTTGTGGGTCACCCACTTGATGGGTATAGGATTTGAAATTAACATGACTGTGCCCCTCTTACCCTTCTCCTTTGTCCTTGAACGTGGGGGTTCCAACATCATCCTGCCCATGGTTGTTCAATAGCTAGTTGCGATTTTGGTGTTCTTATAGAGAGGAGTGAACGGTCTTCTGCTCCACCATCCTCGGCAATTAAGGAGTGACCTCAATGAGAAGCATTTCTAGTGCAACTAGAGAACAGCCCCTAAACACTGAAACTGGAGAAAGCCCACACACAACAATGAAGGCTCAATTCAGTGGAAAAAAAATGGCAAAGTCTGAGGGGGTCTTACAAATAGAGAACCTGGAGAAGGGGATGGCAGCCCGCTTTGGTGTTCTTGCCTGGAGAGTCCCATGGGCAGAGGTGCCTGATGGGCTACAGTCCATGGGGTCTTAAAGAGGTGGATACAACTGAGTGACTAACACTACAAATATAGAAAAGAAGAGAAGCAAAACGCAAAAGAGAAGGGGAAAGACATGCCCAGTTGAATTCAGAGTTCCAGAGAAAAACAAAGAGAGATAAGAAAGATTTCTTAAGTGAACAGTGCAAAGAAATAGAGAAAAACAATAAAATAAGAAACATTAGAGATCTCTTCAAGAAAATTGGAGGAACCAAGGGGATGTTTTATGCAAAGATGGACACAATAAAGGGCAGAAATGGCAAGGTCCTAACAGAAGCAGAAGAGACTGAAAAGAGGTGTCAAGAATACACAGAAAAACTATTTTAAAAAGGCCTAAATGGCCCAGATAACCATGATGGTGTGATCACTCACCTAGAGCCAGATATCCTGAAGTTTGAAGTCAAGTATGCCTTAGGAAGCATTACTACAAACAAAGCTAGTGGAGGTGATAAAATTCTAGCTGAGCTATTTTTTTTTAATTTTATTTTATTTTTAAACTTTATAAATTCTAAAAGATGCTGCAGTGAAAGTGCTGCACTCAGTATGTCAGCAAATTTGGAAAACTCAGCAGTGGCCACAGGACTGGAAAATGTCAATTTTCATTCCAATCCCACAGAAAGGCAATGTCAAAAAATGTTCAAACTATCATACAATTGCTCTCATTTCACATGCTATCAAGGTGATGCTCAAAATCCTTCAAGCTAGGCTACAGAAGTATGTGAACTGAGAAATTCCAGATGTACAAGTTAGATTTAGAAAAGGTGGAGAAACCAAAGACCAAATTGCCAACATCCGTTGGATCATAGAAAAAGCAAGGAAATTCCAGAAAAAAAACATCTGCTTCATTGACTCCTGTAAAGCCTTTGACCTTGTGGATCATACCACACTGTGGAAAATTCTTAAAAAGATGGAAATACCAGACCACCTTACCTGCCTCCGGAGAAATCTGTATGTGAGTCAGGAAGCAAAAGTTAGAAATGGACATGGAAAAATGGACTGGTTCTAAATGGACTGGTTCTAAATAGACATGGAAAAATGGACTGGTTCTAAAAAGGAGGACTTCGAAGCTGTATATTATCAACCTGTTTAGGTAACTTACATGCAGAGTATATTATGTGAAATGTCGGGCTGGATTGTGATTCATAATCACAAGCTGGAATCAAGATTACTGGGAGAAACATCAACAACCTCAGATATGCAGATGATACCACTGTAATGGCAGAAAGCAAAGAGGAAATAAAGAGCCTCTTAATGAGGGTGAAAGAGGAGAGTGAAAAGGCTGGCTTAAACTTCAATATTCAGAAAACTTAAATCATGGCCTCCAGTCCCATCACTGCATGGCAAATAGATAGAGATAAAATAGAAGTAGTGACAGATTTTCTTTGTCTCCAAAATCACTGAGGATGGTGACTACAGCCATGAATTTAAAAAACTCTTGTCCCTTGGAAGAAAAGCTATGACAAACCTAGACATCATATTACAAAGGGAGACATCACATTGCTGACAAGGACCCTTATAGTCAAAGCTATGTTTTTTTCAGTAGTCATATACAGATGTGAAAGTTGGATCATAAAGAAGGCTGAGTGCCAAAGCAGTGATGCTTTCAAATTGTGGTCCTGGAGAAGATTCTTGAGAGTCCTTTGGACTTCAAGGAGAAAAAATCAGTCAATCCTAAAGGAACTCAACCCTGAATATTCATTGGAAGGACTGATGCTGAAGCTGAAGCTCCAATACCTTGGCCAGCTGATGTGACATGCTGACATTGGAAAAGACCCTGATGCTAAGAAACATTGAGGGCAGAAGGAGAAGGGGGTGGCAGAGGTTGAAATGGTTGGATGGCATCACCAGCTCAATGGATATGAATTTGAGCAAACTCTGGGAGATAGTGAAGGACAGGTAAGCCTGGAGTGCTGCAGTTAATGGGATCCCAAAGAGATCAACATGACTTAATGACAATGAGCTATGTGTAAGAATGATCCTATATATAAAATACACACACACACAAATACACATGTACTTATTATATGTAGGTATTTAATGTCAATCTAGATAACTTAGGTGCCAAGTTGTATTGGGAATTTGTAGTAATGAAAGATAAGCTTCACATTTTCTGTGTGTTTTGAACTCTTGAAACAATGAAGCATTCAGTTTATTTCTGTGAATTATAAAAGGAATAAATTATTCACTGTAGACAAAAATTTCACGAACTTTTTCTTATCTACTGCTTGTGAGGGACTGAATATCAGTTACTTCTGATTTACATATGTAGTCATGCAAAGCAAAAAATTGTCATTCATTTCTCATGTGAAGGATCTGAGACTCATAGGGTTAAAGGTGTTTGCTCAAGGTCATGAGGCCAGTAGCACTATCTAAGGCTACCAGTTCTGTGTGCTCTGTGTCTGCAACTCTTCAGCCAAATATACTATCTTTGAGGTACAGATATCATCAATAACATCAAATTCTAGAGCTACAATTGAGTATGAGGTTTCAAGGTGGAGACAGGAGGGCTGGACAATGCAAAGTCGGAATCATCCAAAATTAATCCTAGACTCTTCCCATTTTTATTTCAGAAACTCTACTACAATCTTCTCGACTCTAGCAGATTCTATTTCATATCCCTACCCAAAGTGTTAAAAGAAGATTCACACTCATTGCCCAGGTTAAAAGGTTCTTACACAGAGGATTAACTTATTATTTGTCAGTTCCTCCTTCCTTCCACTCTGCCAATATTTATTAAATTTCTATTCTGGGCACTGTTTTAGTTAATAGGCCAAAAGGAGATACAGAAGCTTTAAACTCTTTTAAGAAGTTTAATGTGCATTGGAAAACAGTTTCGGCTTCGTTAAATTGTGAATGTATTTGTTCATATACCTGTCAATGCAACTATGTGAATATATAAGGAACAAGGCCACATTAAAAAAGAAAGAACATCTTTACCCTAAAGGAGCTTAGGATAAAACAAAAAGTAATTGAGCCTCTGTAACAGTAAATATTTTATTATTTAGTAAATTGGCAATTGAGGAGCACTTATATTCTGGAGAAGAAAATGGCAACCCACTCCAGTACTCTTGCCTGGAGAATCCCATGGATGGAGGAGCCTGGTGGGCTACAGTCCATGGTGTCGCAGAGTCAGACATGACTGAGTGACTTGCCTTGCCTATACTCTGTGAGGAAAACTTTGCTAATTAGTTGCTGAGAAGCAGGCTGTCACGGCTCAGTCCTCACCCTCCAGGTGACAGAGTCCAGTAGGGGCAGGAATGGCAGTCACAGTAGCAGCAGTGAAATCCTTACTCAGGGTTCAGACGCATGTTCCAGCTACCCTGGAGCAGAAGACCTGTGAGGAATGTTATGTACTACCGAGAAAGGGAGGAATTAAAGAATACTACTGCACACACTCACCAGAAGCCAGCTCCCAGTGGACTTGGTCATACTCTCCTCTCACTCTTCTTAGTATTTGTCCTAACACCTGCCTTCATGCTCTGAAGATAGATCCCCTGCTGCTTGATGTTCTCAGGATCCAAATTATCTCTGTTCTGTTCAAAAGCCTGCCCTCCCTCCAGCTAGTGCAGGATCAACATTCCTGGGTATTATCCTATTAATAACTGTTCTTATCTACAGTTTGAAGTCTTTCTTTAGCTGTTCTATCTAGTGTAAGCTGAATAAGCAAAACTTCCTACTGGTACAGCAGACACCAGAACATATTCATTTTTCCCAGCCCCAAGAACAAGATTCAGTATCAAATTCTTGCCATGGTAGAATTCTCTGCCAGCTGCTTCTTCTCATCACATCCTTTCCAGTTCATTACATAGTTCTTCGTGTGGATCCCCACATTTATCTGCCTGATCTATTATTGTATTGGAATGTGATTCTTTACAGAAACTAAACACCCAGCATGAGGGAGGCTGCTATGGGTACTCATGAAGCACTTTCCCCCTTTTTAATGAATCCAGCTTCATAATGTTTAATAAGATTACTATCTGGCTCTTCAGCAGAGTTTTGTCAATGTGAAAAAAATGGCCTTTGCTAACAGCATGAAGTGTCTCAGATAACCAACATGAAGAATGCCATGCGTCAAAGGCATGAAATGACAAAATAATCAGTTTTTCCACTCAGATGCCTTCTAATATTGCTCACACTTTTATAAGAGCAGTACAACCGTAATAAATAATGCAGAGGCTTGGCATGTCCCAAGCTCTCTGTCACCAGCCAGGACTAAATTGTAGAGTAAAAATATATCATTTGGGGTATTCTGTACACAGCTGTATATTTGTCAGTGTTTGTATAACTCTTAAGACTTCATGAATATAATCAGTCCTGTATCCTTTCACAGACTGAGGACATCACGGTATATGTAAAAAGGCAGGTCTGACAATGTTCTTATTCCCTTTTATTGCAGTGACAACATTTATGCCACTATAGGTAAAGATCTGCATGCAGTTTTACTGGGTACTACTACTATAGTTTAT
Source organism: Bubalus kerabau (assembly GCF_029407905.1). NCBI lineage: Eukaryota > Metazoa > Chordata > Mammalia > Artiodactyla > Bovidae > Bubalus > Bubalus kerabau. The sequence continues at coordinate 56,756,677 of NC_073626.1, forward strand.
CAGTTGGCTATAAAAAAAGTCTTTTAGAATAAAAACTTGTCATGCTAGGATACATTTTTAAAACTAAAATTCTAAAACAATTTTATGTAGCCATTTGAAAAATGACAGCATTTTGTGATTCCTACAAACTATTTAGTTCACTAGACTGCACTCTTACAAGAGGTCCTAAACTGTCTCCCACACTACCCTCCCCCCAACAAATAAAGAAGGAAATAGTAAAAACAACCCTTGCAGACCCCTCTTCACATGGAGATATTCCAAGACACTCAGAAAACCTCTGAAATTTAGGAATGGGAGAGAAAAAAATTATTCTTATTATTAATTTCCTTGCTTTGTGTTGGAGAAAAATGTTATTTAGTCAAGTGAGGTGAAAATCTAGTTTTAATTTCATTAAAAGGGAATAAAAAAACTTCACCCATTTTTCAGTCATTAGTACCCTCTGTTCATACTTAGTCTCAAGAAATATTTTTCTCCTATTTAAATTTTGTCCATGTCATTGTTCTCTGGCCTTCACTTCATTAGCCAACCTATCAGGAGGCTCTCAGAAGTGACTCTGAAACACCCAATGCTCATTCATCAGGTGGTACCAGCAAATTTCCACATGGATGGATAGATGGCTGGATGGCTGGTTGGAAGGATGGATGGATGGATGGATAGATATGTAAATGGATGGGTAGATGGGTAGATGGATGGGTGTATCAATGGGTAACACGATAGGTGAGTAAGTGAATAAATTGATGATGGATGGATGGATGAGTATAGTGCTCAGAAGCTGGGGCTTTGAGGTAAATCAGGCAACTTTGACTTTAGGCAAGCCAAATTTCACTTCTCTGTGCTGTTCCTTCTTGGAGACAAAGCTTATAATTCCTGAACTACAGATTAGCTATGTGCAATTTCAAAAGATAATGCATGCACAGGATGTGCTAACAATGGGCTGAGCCATCACAGGCCTCACGGATGAAGACTGCTGCTGTATAATTACCATGGTTACCATGATGAGTGTGTTAGATTCTACTCTCCTCTGGGTACCAATCTTTTCTAGCCTTCAACATTTCTCTGCAAAGCATCTTGATCTTTTTGTCAACTGAAATTATTATTATTTCTTGTAGTTTCATCTTATTTTTTAAACTTCTTCCTACATTCTCCCTAAATACTCAAGTTCTACATATATCTCTTCCCTCAAGCAGACCAAGACTCCCTAAGTGAAGCCTCATCTCTCCATCAGGCTTTCCTGGTAGACCACTGAATCATAGCTTTCTGATATATCCATGACTCAGCACCACATGAGAATTTATCTTAAATGTTCACTTGTTGAGCATCAAGCCTGACCTACATTCTAAGCCTCAAGTCTGTTTAGACTTCGTATGACCAGTAGAGAAAGCAAGGCTGAAGAAAAGCTACATTTATCTTTTGGAGTCACAAAGTACAGATAAGGCATGATTCTGCTAGATTGGTTTTCCTGGTCATGGTTGTTATTGTACTCAGCTTGGAACATTGGTATTAGTTGAATAATTCCCTTGGTTCTATATCACCTCAGATATGATTTAGGGTCTTTATGAATTTCATTCTTTATCTGGGGCATGCATGTGAATAGATTCCAAATACATCAGAAGGGTACTTTTAGGATATATCATAACAAGAAAGTGGGACTTTGCTAAATTTAATCAAAGTGTTTTTTCTAATCATAATGATATGAAATTAGAATCAATTACAAGAAGAAAACTAGAAAACTAAGAAATATGTGGAGAATAACACATTACTAAACAATCAATGGGTAAGGGAATAAATTTTTAAAAAACAGAAAAGAAAAAAAAAGCTTGAGATAAATGAAAATAGAAATACAACATACCAAGTTTATGGAATGTAGCAAAACTAGTTCTAAGAGTGAGCTCATAGCAATAAATGTTACTTCAAAATTCTCACTCCAGGGGCAGAGCCAAGAAGGCAGTGAGGGAAGACACAGAGTCCATGTCTCCCCATGCCTAGAATACCTGTGGGTGTTACTGGGAGACCTCTGGCAAGCAGGCAGGCAAGAGGAGCCCTAGGGACGACCAGGTACTGGGTAGGAGGGAGTGGGGGAAGGGCTAGGCTGGAGGACCAGCAACAAAGGGGCTGTTGCAGGAGGGGAGTGGTTTGGGGGCTGGGAATGGTTTTGGGTGCCTTTGGGCACCTGGAGCAGCATACCTGCTTGGCTGAGAGTGGGAGGGACCCCTGAGGGGACTGGAGGATTCACTGGGAAAGCCCATGGGGTTCCCCTTTCACTTGGGCCCAGGAGACTTCAAGGGCTCCAGGGCTGGGGCCTCTGCCCTCTGCATCCCCCTGTGCCCTCCAGGGCCCTCTGTAGCTGAATCTCCTGCCCTCTGCCCTCCAGGTAGCCCTCCACTCTTCAGGGACTCCCCCTCCTATGGGCCTTCTGAATACGAGACTAAGGGAGGAGCCTCCTGAGGGGTTCCAGGAATAGGGAACACCCTGGTGTTCTCCCACCCACTCAGCCCTGGGGAGCCTCCTAAGACCCCTAGGTTGAGCCCTCCAACCTTCAGAACCACCTCCATGCTCCTGGCCTGTCCACCTTCCGGAACTCCCCTCCTCACCTGCCTCTGTTTTCCACCTTCCAGAATCCTCCTTCCCCGGAGTCCCCATCCTCTAGAGAACCTTATCCCTCTAGGGACCTCCATCTACCCTCTGGACTGGGCAGTCTGTCCCCAGGGTTTCCCCTCTGCACTTTGTGGCCTGCCTCTGCTCTCTAAGGCCCTCTCCTCGCTTCTGGGCCTTCTCATCCCTCCAGGGTCCCCTCGGCTGTCCAGTTTTCTCCTCCCTCCAGGATCCCCATCCTCAACCTGACCCCTCACTCCTCCAAGGGCCTTGTCTGACATCTGGACTGGGTTCACCATCATCCAGCACCCCTCCTACCCTCTGTTTCCCTTTGCCTTTTGGGGGCCACCTCCATCCTCCATGGCCACCCTCCCTTGGGGCACCCTCCACCCACAAGGCCAAGCCCTCTGCCCTCTAGGGCCTCCTCTGTCTTCCAGGGACACCACTGAGGGCACCCTCTGCCAACATAGTTCCTGTGGGTGCAGGAAGGAGGGGAAATGGAGCAAGGCCAGCTGGGAAGGTCCCTCCAGGTGTGGAGGAGAAGGGAATCCATCTGGTGTTCCCCAACCCATGGCCTCAGGAAACCTCCTGGGGACCTGGGCCTTATCCTCTATACCTCAAAGCTGGAGGCACTGCAGAGGTCTCTTTGGCTATATGGACCCAGGGCCATTTCTGAAGGCTTGGATCCTTAATCAGAACCCCACCCTTGTCTAAATCCAATACCTAAGCTCTTCTACACCTAAGCTCTGCCCTCACAGCAAAGGTTTTTTCTACCTTTCTCTTAGTTAATTTGTTTGTTTGTTTCACTATTTGCCAGTAGAGTTCAGTTTTATCCTTCAGTGGTTGTTTCATACTTATTCATATTTTTTATACTATTTCTGTTAGTTTTGTAAACATACTCAATTATTTTTTAATCTTTGCTATTATTCTGCACCCTATTATTTTTATTTTTCTTATTATTTATTTAAGTATGTACTTTTTTTCTTTCACTCTCTTTGCTATTGGAGTTGAGTTTTACCCTTCAGGAGGTGTTATCTTTTATTCTTTGTTACTATTCTCCTTTTATTTCTTTCTTTTCCCCTGCATCCTATGGCTTGTGGAATCCTGGTTCATGGGCCACAGATCAGGCCTGAGCCAATGAGGCAGGAATACTGAGTCTGAACTGATAGGTATTTCAGAGATCCACATCTCAACACCAAAACCTGATTCTACCCAACTGCCTGTAAACTCCACTGCTGGAAACTTTAGGCCAAACAACTAGTAAGGAACACAGTCCCACCCATTAAAAAAAAAAAAAAAAAAAGTTACAGATGAAGGAGAAAGGTAAAAAAGCTACAAGGTCCAATAAATGAAGAGGAAATAGGGAACCTATCTGAAAAAGAATTTAGAGTAATGATAGTAAAGAAGTTCCAAAATATTGAAAGTAGAATGGAGAAAATGCAAGAAACAGTTAACACATTTAACAAAAACCTAGGAGAAATAAAGCCCAGGAAACCCAGAGGCACCTATACAGGATAAAGCCAAAAAGAAATACACCAAGGCACATATTAATCAAAGTAACAAAAATTAAACACAAATAAAAAAATATTAAAAGTCACAAAGACAAAGCAAAAAATAGCATACAAAGAAATCCCCATAATGCTAACAGCTGATTTTTCAACAGAATCTCTGCAAGCCAGAAGGGAGTGGCAGGATATACTTAAAGTGATGAAAGAGAAAAACCTACAACCAAGGTTGCTTACCCATCAAGGATTTCACTCAGATTTGACAGTGAAACCTAAAACTTTATAGACAGAAAGAAACAAAGAAAAAAAAAAAAAAAAAAAACTAAGAGAACTCAGCACCATCAAAACAGCCTTACAAAAAAATGCCAAAGAAACTTCTCTAGTAGAAACTTAAAAGAAGACTCACAAAAACAAACTGTAAACAATTAAGAAAATGGCAATAGGAACATATGTATTAATAACTACCTTAAATGTAAATGGATTAAAATGATCATACTACCCAATGGACATTTAAATGGACTAAATGTCCCAACAAAAAGACACAGACTATCTGAATGGATACAGAAACAAGACCCATGTATATACTGCCTATAAGAAATCCACTTCAGACCTAAGGACATAAACAGACTGAAAGTCAGGGGATGGAAAAATATATTCTTAACTAAAAAAACTAAGAATATGTTTATTCTTAATTCAAAATGGCAATACAAACATACAAATCAATAACTGCCTTAAATTTAAATGGATTAAAACGACTATATTACCCAAAGTAATCTACAGATTCAATGCAATTCCTGTCAAACTACCAATAGTATTTTTCACAAAACTAGAAAAAAAAAAATCACCATTCCTCTGGAAATACAAAAGACCCCAAATAGCCAATGAAATCTTGAGAAAGAAGAATGAAGCTGGAAGAATCAACCTTCCAGACTTCAGACTATACTACAAAGCTACAGTCATTAAGACAGTATGGTGTTTGCACAAAAACAGAAATATAGACCAATGGAACAAGATAGAAAGCCCAGAGATAAACCCATGCACCTATGGGCACCTTGTCTTTGACAAAGGAAGCAAGAATATACAGTGGAGAAAAGGCAGCCTCTTCCATAAATATGCTGGGAAAACTTGACAGCTTCACATAAAAGAATGAAACTAGAAAACTTTCTAACATTATGTGTATGTGTGTTAAGTCACTTCAGTCATGTTCAACTCTTCGAGACTATATGGACTGTAGCTCACCAGGCTCCACTGTTCCTGGGATTCTCCAGGCAAGGATACTGCCGTGCACGGCCATGTCCTTTTTAGGGTCTCTTCCAGACCCAAGGATCAAACTTGCATCTTTTACATCTCCTGCATTGTCAGGCTGGTTCTTTACCACTAGCACCACCTGGGAAGCTCTTCTAACACTATACACAAAAATAAACTCAAAATCGATTAAAGAGTTAAATATAAGGACAGAAACTATAAAAGTCTTAGAAGAAAACATAGGCAGTACACTCTTTGACATACATGACAGCAAGTCCCTCTTTGACTCACCTCCTCAGTTCAGTTCAGTTCAGTCACTCAGTCGTGTCCAACTCTTTGTGACCCCTGAATCGCAGCACGCCAGGCCTCCCTGTCCATCACCATCTCCCAGAGTTCACTCAGACTCACGTCCATTGAGTCAGTGATGCCATCCAGCCATCTTATCCTCTGTCGTCCCCTTTTCCTCCTGCCCCCAATCTCTCCCAGCATCAGAGTCTTTCCCAGTGAGTCAACTCTTTCGCTGACCTCCTAGAGTAATGGAAATGAAATCAGAAGTAAACAGATGGGACTTTAAGTTGAATTACTTAAAAGCTTTTGCACAGCTAAGGGAAACAATAAACAAGATTAAAAGACAACCCTCAAAATGGGAGAAAGTAATTGCAAATGAAACAACTGACAAAGGGTTAATCTCTAAAATATACAAGCAGCTCATGAAACTCAATACCAGAAAGACAAACAACCCAATTAAAAAATGGACAGAAATATACATTTCTCCAAAGAAAGCATGGTGGTGGTAGTCGTAGTTTAGTTGCTAAGTCATGTCCGACTCTTGTGACCCCATGGTCTGTACACACTGGGCTCCTCTGTCCATGGGATTTTCCGGGCAAGAATACTGGAGTGAGTTGCCATTTCTCAAAGAAGACAGACAGATAGCCAACAAACAGATAAATAGATCCTCAACACCACTCATTATTAAAAAAATGCAAATCAAAGCAATGAGGTATCACCTCATACCAGTCATAATGGCCATCATTTACAAATCTACAAACAATAAATGTTGGAGAGGATGTGGAGAAAAGGAAACCTTCTTGCACTATTGGTGAGAATATAAATTGATATAGCCACTATGGAGAATGGTATGTAGGTTCCTTAAAAAACTAGGAATAGAACTAAAATATAACCCTACAGTCCCACTATAGGACGTATATCGTGGGAAAATTATAATTGAAAGAGACACATGTACTCCAGTGTTAACTGTAGCACTTTTTACAACAGCTAGGATATGGAAGCAACCTAGATATCCATCAACAGAAGAATGGATACAGAAACTGTGGTACACATATATACAATGGAATATTAAAAAACTATAAAAGATAATGCATTTGAGTCAGTCCTAATGATGTGGATGAACCTAGAGCCTATTATACAGAGTGAAGCAAGTCAGAAAGAGAAAGAAAATATTGTGTATTAATGCATGCACATGGAATCTAAAAACAGCATACTGATGAACCTATTTGCAGGGCGGCAATGGAGATGCAGATACAGAGAACAGACATGCAGACACAGCAGTGAAGGAAGGAGAGAGTGGGTGAATTGAGAGAATAGCATGGAAACATACACATTGCTGCTGCTGCTGCTGCTAAGTCACTTCAGTCGTGTCCAACTCTGTGCGACCCCATAGATGGCAGCCCATTAGGCTCCCCTGAACCTGGGATTCTCCACGCAAGAATGCTAGAGTGGGTTGCCATTTCCTTCTCCAATGCATGGAAGTGAAAAGTCAAAGTGAAGTCATTCAGTCGTGCCCAACTCTTAGCGACCCCATAGACTGCAGCCTACCAGGCTCCTCCGTCCATGGAATTTTCTAGGCAAGAATACTGGAGTGGGGTGCCATTGCCTTCTCCGAACATACACATTACCATATGTAAAATAGATAGCAAGTGGGATTTTGCTGTGTGAGGCCAGGAGCTCAATCCAATGTTCTGTGACAACCTAGAGGGGTAAGATGGAGGGGGGAGATGGTAGGAGTTTTTTTTGGGGGGAGGACATATATGTACCTGGGGCTGTTTCATGTTGATATATGGCAGAAACCAACTCAATTTTGTAAAGTCATTATCCTCCAGTTTAAAAAAAAATCAAAGAAAAAAAATGTTACTTCCATAAAGAAGGAAAATATCAAATAAAGAACTTAACCCTACATTTCAGAGAACAAGAAAAATGAAAAGAAATATAGCTCAAAATTGGTAGAAGAAAGGAAACAAAGATTGTAACAGAAATAAATTAGAGATTAAAAGAGATATAAAAGTTCAATGAAAGTAAGACCTGTTTACTGTATATGTTATAACATATATTATTATTCAGTCATTAAAAACAGGAAATATTGACATTTGCAGCAAATGGATGGACATTGAGGGAATTATGTTAAGTGAAATAATTTAGACAAAGAAAGATAAATCATATCTTTCTTTTTAGTATATATGTGCAATCTTAAAAATAACAAAACAGGAAAATATACAAGCAAAAAATCTAGCTCATAGACACAAAGAACAGATTGATGGTTGCTGGAGTGGTGGGGGTAGTGAGGGAAGGGTTTAAATAGGTGAAGGGGGTCAAAAGGTACGAATTTCAAGTTATAAAATAAATGAGCCCTGGCTATGTAATGGTGACTATAATTAATCATAACATATATTTGAAAGTTGCTAAGAAAGTCAGTCTTAAGTTCTCACAACAAGAAAAAATTTTTTATAATTCTATATGGTGATTGATGTTAATCAGACTTATTGCAGTGATCATTTCACAATATAAGGAAACATGAAATCAGCATGTTATAGTCATGAAATGAATATAACGCTATATTAAAATTATACTCCAAATTAAAATACGTTGTTGTTGTTGTTTAGTTGCTAAGTCATGTCTAAGTCTTTGCAACCCCATGGACTGTAACCCCTGGCTTCTGTGTCCTTCACTGTCACCCGGAGTTTGCTCAAACTCATGTCCATTGAGTTGATGATACCATCATACCATCTTATCCTCTGTCACCCTCTTCTTCACCATTCCTCAATCTTTCCCAGCATCGGGGTCTTTTCCAATGAGTTAGCTCTTCACATCAGGTGGACAAAGTATTAGAGCTTCAGCTTCAGTATCAGTCCTTCCAGTGAATATTTAGGGTTGATTTCCAGGATTGAATGGTTTGATCTCTCTGCTCACCAAGGGACTCTCAAGAGTCTTCCTCAGCACCATAGTTGGAAAGCATCAATTCTTTGGCACTCAGTCTTCTTTATGGTCCAACTATCACATCTGCTACTGGAAAAACCATAACTTTGACTATATGGACCTTTGTCAGTAAATTGAAGTTTCTGCTTTTTACTATATTGTCTAGGCTTGTCATTGCTTTTCTTCCAAGAAGCAAGCATCTTTTATTTTCATGGGTGCAGTCACCATTCACAGTGGTCTTGGAGCCTGAGAAAAACAGTCTGTCACTGTTTCCATTTTTCCTCCAATCTATTTGCCATGAAGTGATGGGACAGGATGTCATGATCTTCATTTTTTGACTGTTGAGTTTTAAGCTGGCTTTTTCAGTCTCCTCTTTCACCTTCATCAAGAGGCTTTCAGTTCCTCTTCACTTTCTGCCATTAGGGTGATATCATCTGCATATCTCAGGTTGTTGATATTTCTTCCAGTAGTCTTGATTCCAGCTTATTCATCCAACCAAGCATTTCACATGATGTAAAAATATATATGGCCTTTTAAGTAATTCAGTATAGGAGGAAAGATCATGGCTAAGTTAGTTTTAAATGCCATCTTTCATAACTCTGGGCTTCCTACATGACACAGTTGGTAAAGTACCTGCCTGCCAGCGTAGGAGTCACAAGAGATACAGGTTTGACTTCTGGGTCAGGAATATTTCCTGGAGTAGGAAATGGTAACCCACTCCAATATTCTTGCCTGGAGAATTTCATGGACAGTGGAGCCTGGTGGACCACAAATCCATGGGGTTGCAAAGAGTCAGACACATCTAAGCACTTACATAATTCCAGGCACACAGTATGTACTCAAACATTTTGATGAATGCACCAGGAGATAAATGGCAAATTTTTTTTCTGTCTCTTCAATGAATTGAATTTGGGATCTAACGTAATACATTATATTATGCCACAAGCCCAATCAAACTTAAGGAACCCTGAATCTAGCTTCGTTGCATTTCTGCACTCGCCTATTTCTGCTTCTACCCATGAAGTCAGGATTCCAAATCCAATTTCCTAGCAAAGTAGATGAAAAGGCAGTAGTTCCTCTAATGACCATCTTGAATGTGGGCTAAAATCAGGGGAGACCAGCTGGAATAATTAGGTGAGTCCATGGCTCCTTCGTACCTTTGTCTTTAAAGGGCAAGCTTAAGTTCTTCCAGTCTCTGGAAGCAACTTGCCAAAATATGGGAAGGAAGTTCTGCCAGTTTATCCCACTCCAAACTTTGTGAATCTGTGAAACTTCTCTGTAGGGACCCAACTTATTTCATTGCCCCAGCACAAAATAATTCCTGAGCTTCATAAAAAGCCTCAGCTACCAGGATGCAGCCTCTGTGTGTCTGTGTGATGTACAACTAATCCTGTAATGAGACTCGTGAATAGACAAGACAGAGTACAGGGGATCAGATTTCAGGATTTCATGCAAAAGTAAAACTCTGCTACAGAGGATTTTGACTCATGTTCTCTGTTTAAACAAAGATTCATATGGACTCACCTGTAAAAGTGTACCACCATAATGTAAGATATTAACAATAGGGGATAACTGGTGTGGAGTATATAGAAAACCCTGTACTATCTTAGCAAATTTTCTATAAATCTATTCTAAACATTTTTAAAGTTTATTTTTTAAAAATAAAATAGTCTTAATCCACTTTCTCTCAATGTTTTATTAATGCAGTTTTCATTTGTTTTCCAAAATTTGAATAATATCACATGTATAATTTTGAGTCCTTTCTTTTCAACTAGTATATTACAGTAAGCACTTTCACGTTATTAAAGAGTTGTGAACATTAATTTTAATGACTTCATCATTAACAGATGTTTAATAGTTTAATTACACATTTTCCTATGTTGAATACTTAAAAAGAAAAACACTAACAATGCTTCCTAGGAGAATTTTGGTTATACAGAGAAAGACACTGCCAAAATCCTCTCTTTCATTCCTTGTCTGATGTCTTGAGGTACATAGCCTTTCTGTGCTAAGTTAATGGTGGTAAGTTTAGCTTCGTTTTCACTATTTGAGTTGATTTCTTTAAAAGGTGTGAATGAGAGATTCTGTGACCTGGCTCATCTCTCAGAAGTTTTTGCCTGTCATATAAACCATAGAATATGTAAGATTTACTCAAAGACATTTTTTGCAATTTCACTATTATATCTATTAAGCCCAGACTTCATCCCAGATATTATGTTAGTGTCAGTCTCCCAACACAGTAGACCTGGAAACTGGGCCCAGCCTCCCACAGGCAGCTGAGAAAGGGAACTCAGAGGCCAAGACTCTGCTGAGAGATAATCTTACTCCAAAGACACCAATCAGGTTATCTGTCTTTCACAAATGGGTCTTGCACTGAAGACTACCACTCAGTGGGATTTTGGTTACTGCTCCCTGCAAGTATGGGGCAAAATCAGTCTTCCAGTCCCTGGCACACCAGGTGAGAAGTGAAGGCAGCCATTGGCCAGTTTCAGGACACAGGGCTGCTGCCACTGAACGTTGATTGTCTTCAAGAGAGGCCGTGGTGTGTCACAGGGAACATAGGTGATGTGTATCAGTCAGGCAGTAGAAAGTAAGAGAACAGTATACATTCTCTCCCACTGAGACACTTCCACAGGATGGTTCGGTCTTCATACTAGACTCATTTTCCTGGTATTAAGAACCCCCTTCCTATTTCCAAGATATGTGTGCTATCCTGGATACTTAAAATGAGAGGTGCCAGATTTGCTTTTATAACAAGCCTGCCAGATGCTCCTCCCAGTCTTGGGTGCAATTTTTGAGTGATTAAAAAATTGTATTTCTGGGCTCCTCTTGAGCCCATTTTGTGCTCTGCTGGTGAAGGACTAATAGAGCGATGTGATCTACCTCCTTAATTAACCCACCCGCAGTTTCTCCCCCAACTCCCATATCCCTCAAAATGTTTCATGGGTGTAATGCCAGACAACTGTATTTCTTGATGCTCATTTTTCCTTGGCCATTCCAAATCTGTATGGAGTAGAGATCGTTTCCTATTCCAAGTTATAATCGACTGTAACTGTTCCCTGACAAGAGTCTTTTAAGTGGAATTGCTCTTGTTACAGCTCTAATAAAATCCATCGAGAAGATGAAAAGCCAGCCATTATGGGCTCATCTCTTTTTCTTTTCAGGTGAGATTTTGCACATAGAAAGTTTTACAGCACATTAACATTTTTTAATGTTATCCCAGGTTTTCAATTTTAATAGCCAGGAGAGCACTTGAAACCCCAGATGGAGAGACCTGCCACTGAAGCCCAGGTGATTCCAGGCCAGGCTTCCTGTACCCCAGACATGCAGAGCACTGTGGCCCTGCAGGAGCTATCTTACTTCCTCCTGTGCCTTCTGGATGGCCCCGAGGCTGTTCCAGGAACCTAATCATCCCAAGGCACTCTTGAGCCTGCTGAGGGGTGATTAAGGATACAGTGGGAAAACCTGTCAAGGAAAGGATGGGCTAAGAAGCTGTTGGACAAGGATGTCAAACCAACTTCATTGTATATGGAATTGATTTGGAGTGATTGACTATATCACTGTGTTGTAGAGAAGAATTCTGTTCTTCATCTGTGCTCAGCAGAAAAAAAGAGCCACACGTGCCATGGGTGCAGAACAAAGGAAGAGTCGAGGTACAGTTGCTTCTCAGCCCCAGATCTGCCCTCCCTGATCCAGGAAGGCAGGCTGACTTGAACATTTTTTTCCCTGCACCCACACAAGGCCAGAAAGACAGACAAACATCAGCCAATATAGAACAATGAGCCTGTTCCTATGTAAAAAAAGAAACTGTGCCAGGACTCAACTTAAAGGCTGGGGTTATCACCAATAGCACCAAGACACTTCTGGAATATGCTTTCCAGTGGGAAGAGCAGCCCTGAGATGGGGATGAGGAGGCATGACTTCTCAGTCCCTCATCACTTCCTTTTAATCAGTGATGCCTTAGTGAGCATCTTCTCTGTGCTGATCAATGCACTAGAAACAAATGCAGACAGTGAAACACAAAAAGTAACTAAGCTGATTTCATCTTCATTCTTCTTTATCACCAGCCTTTTACATTTTTGCTGAGGTGCCACAGGAGGAAATCCACTCAACAGAAACATATGAGTCAAGTGCTAGGCCAGGAATGGGAGACCCAGAGTGGATTGAGCAAAGTGGTAACTTGGCTTCCAGGACTTGGAGTGGGAAGGCAGGGAGACGTGTGACCCTGGAGATGTTCCATGAGGAGTCTGCAGTGAGGCATGATGCAGAGGTGGGGGCACACTTGCCTGGGAACAGGGTAGGGATGGTGTTCAAGAAAGACTTTTTAAATACTCTTGTACTAAATCTTGAAAAGTGGAATCAGTATCCACCAGGTAGGAAAGGGCATTGTTGGCAAGAAGAACGGTTTAAGCAAAGGGCCAAAGGTGAGGAAAGGTACCAGGCATGTGCCATCTCACAAATGGCTTTGCACTACTGGTTGTGATCTGTCAGAAAGCGGAGAAGAGCCTGGAGAACTGGCAGGGGACATCAGACCTAAGAGCACCTTCATCCATGCTCAGAGTGTCAACTTCATCCTAAAGGCTTAGGGTAGTCACATTCTACCTTGGAAAGCATCTTTACTCATGGCATAGAAAAAGCAAGGCTGGAGGGTAGCAGGGGAGGTAAGTAAGCCCAAGAGTCACTCACTGAGCATCGCAGTAGTTCAAGAGGGTGAGAATGAGGGTGTGCTTCTGCATCTGGAACAGGGCCTGGCACAGAGCATGGTAAATAACGGTTGAGTTGATGGATTTGTGGAGAAAAGTGGGTTGGTGAAATGATCCTGGCACCATCAGGAGGAGAAAAAGACTTCCCTGACGGTTCAGTGGTTAAGACTCCACCTGTCAATGCAGCACAACACAAAAGAAGACTCTACACATGGACATCACCAGATGGTCGACACTGAAATCAGAATGATTATATTCTTTGCAGCCAAAGGAGGAGAACCTTTATACAGTCAGCAAAACAAGACCAGGAGCTGACTGTGGCTCAGATCATGAACTCCTTATTGCCAAATTCAGACTTAAATTGAAGAAAGTAGGGAAAACCACTAGACCATTCAGGTATGACCTAAATCAAATCCCTTACAATCATACAGTGGAAGTGAGAAATAGATTCAAGTGATTAGATCTGATATACAGAGTGCCTGATGAACTACAGACAAAGGTTCGTGACATTGTACAGGAGGCAGGGATTAAGACCATCCCAAAGAAAAAGAAATGCAAAAAAACAAAATGGCTGTCTGAGGAGGCCTTACAAATAGCTGTGAAAAGAAGAGAAGTGAAAACAAAGGAGGAAAGGAAAGATATACCCATTTGAATGCAGAGTTCCAAAGAACAGCAAGGAGAGATAAGAAAGCCTTCCTCAGTGATCAGTGCAAAGAAATAGAGAAAAGCAATAGAATGGGAAAGACTAGAGATCTCTTCAATTAGAGATACCAAGGGAACACTTCATGCAAAGATGGGCACAATAAAGGACAGAAATGGTATGGACTTAACAGAAGCAGAAGATACTAAGAAGAAGAGTCAAGAACATACAGAAGAACTAAACAAAAAAGATCTCATGACCCAGATAACCACAATGGTGTGATCATTCAACCTAGACCCAGACATCCTGGAATTTGAAGTCAAGTGAGCCTTAGGAAACATCACTACCAACAAAGCTAGTGGAGGTGATGGAATTCTTTAAACTAATTCAAATCCTAAAAGATGATGCTGTGAAAGCACTGCACTAAATATGACAGCAAATTTGGAAAACACAGCAGTGGCCACAGGACTGGAAAAAGTCAGTTTTCATTCCAATCCCAAAGAAAGGCAATGCCAAAGAATGCTCAAACTACCACGCAATTGCACTCATCTAACACGCTAGCAAAGTAGTGCTTAAAATTCTCCAAGCCAGGCTTCAACAATACGTGAATGATGAACTTCCAGATGTTCAAGCTGGATTTAGAAAAGGCAGAAGAACCAGGGATCAAATTGCCAACATCCATTGGGTCATTGAAAAAGCAAGAGAGCTCCAGAAAAACATCTATTTCTGCTTTATTGACTACATCAAAGCCTTTGACTGTGTGGATCACAATAAACTGTGGAAAATTCTGAAAGAGATGGAAATACCAGACCACCTGACCTGCCTCTTGAGAAATCTGTATGCAGGTTAGGAAGCAACAGTTAGAACTGGACATGGAACAAAAGACTGGTTCCAAATAGGAAAAGGAGTCCGTCAAGGCTGTATATTGTCACCCTATGTATTTAACTTATATGCAGAGTACATCATGAAAAATGCTGGTCTGGATGAAGCACAAGCTGGAATCCAGATTGCCGGGAGAAATATCAATAACCTCAGATATGCAGATGACACCACCCTTATGGCAGAAAGTAAAGAAGAAATAAGAGCCTCTGGATGAAAGTGAAAGTAGTTCAGTAGTTCAGTCACTCAGTTGTGTCCGACTCTTTGCGACCCCATGAATCTCAGCATGCCAGGCCTCCCTGTCCATCACCAACTCCCGGAGTTCACTCAGACTCACGTCCATCGAGTCAGTGATGACATTTCATCCTCTGTCATCCCCTTCTCCTCCTACCCCCAATCCCTCCCAGCATCAGAGTCTTTTCCAATGAGTCAACTCTTAGCATGAGGTGGCCAAAGTACTGGAGTTTCAGCTTCAGCATCATTCCCTCCAAAGAAATCCCAGGGCTGATCTCCTTCAGAATGGACTGGTTGGATCTCCTTGCAGTCCAGGGGACTCTCAAGAGTCTTCTCCAACACCACAGTTCAAAAGCATCAATTCTTCAGTGCTCAGCCTCCTTCACAGTCTAATTCTCACACTCCATACATGACCATAGGAAAAACCATAGCCTTGACTAGACGGACCTTTGTTGGCCAATTAATGTCTCTGCTTTTGAATATGCTATCTAGGTTGGTCATAACTTTCCATCCAAGGAGTAAGCGTCTTTTAATTTCATGGCTGCAGTCTCCATCTGCAGTGATTTTGGAGCCCAGAAAAATAAAGTCTGACACTGTTTCCACACCTATTTGCCATGAAGTGATGGGACTGGATGCCATGATCTTAGTTTTCTGAATGTTGCGCTTTAAGCCAACTTTTTCACTCTCCACCTTCACTTTCATCAAGAGGCTTTCTAATTGCTCTTCACTTTCTGCCATAAGGATGGTGTCATCTGCATATCTGAGGTTACTGATATTTTCTCCAGGCAATCTTGATTCCAGCTTGTGCTTCTTCCAGCCCAGCATTTCTCATGATGTACTCTGCATATAAGTTAAATAAGCAGAGTGACAATATACAGCCTTGATGTACTCCTTTTCCTATTTGGAACCAGTCTGTTGTTCCATGTCCTGTTCTAACTGTTGCCTCCTGACCTGCATATAGGTTTCTCAAGAGGCAGGTCAGAATTATCATATACCTTTTAAAAAATGCCAAGGTTCAGTCCATTAGATAATGTGCTTAAGATCATGCCAGAAGGACAGAACCCTAGTTTAAATGCTGGTCTTAAAGTTCTGCCCCTCCCTCATCACCTCCCACTACTGACAACTGGAACTTCACCAGGGGCAGGCAGAGGGAAAGGATAACCCAGGTACAAAGGAACACAAACTGGAATTCAATCTATAGCTTCAAGGAATAAGAAGCCTGGATTTCTTATCATCTACCAGATTTCCTGGGACATGTAGCCTTTAAGGTTCTGATCTTGGAGACCCCAGCTGCTCTGCTGACAGCTGCTTATCTCCCCATTGAAGGCTTTGGGGGTGCCTTTGGGGGGGTACCTTCTAAGTGAGGTGTCATGCACTTCTGTTGGTCGGAGACAGTTGGCCCAGCATAATTATCAATAGTGTATCCTTTCATGCCCGGTAGTGCCCTGGTTTGAATGATAAATTACAGTTTTATCCTACTTGAAGGGAAAGTGGCCACCAGCCAACCTGCCTTTCTGCTGGTATTCTTGCCTCCCAGAGGCTGGGGCTTCTTCTCTACATGACAAGTGTATCCACATCTGACCTGGTTCCACACCAGGAGCAATAGCACCTGGTCTATCCAGGCCTTCAGAAGCATAGGTTGTTTTCCAGTGGGTCAGATTCCCCTTTCACCCTAAAGTAAGGCTCATCACTCATCACCTGGAGTGTTGCCTCAAAAGCCTTTCTTTGCCCTCCCACCACTGTTGCCACTAATTCAGTCAGGACTCCCTTCATGGGACTCACCCCTGTTGGGTGTGATGCATTTATGAAGGGACCACAGCTGCTTCCCTCATCTCACTGTGCTCCTAAATCTCATCCCAGCTCTGACACAAGAGAAGAGAATAATGAGTCTTCTTGGGCAGATAAATGCATGAATGTTGCCTTGTGTCTCCCATCCTTCAATGCCAGCCCCATTTCTCTCTGCTTTTCATCCCCAGCACCCACACAAGTACCCAAGACAGGGTATACAGCCAGTAAAAAACTGCTAAATTGGCTGACACCATACATGGGAAACGGCTTTGCACTGAGACCTGAGCCAAGAACACACTCTCTGCTGCTTACTTCTCAAGCTCACCCACAGGCAGAAACTTCTTCCTTGGGCCAGAACAAACCTGGTCCCATAAGTAGAGCATTGCTTAGCATCAAGAAGTCAGAGAACTAGGGCTTAAGGAATTTCCCTGACCTCTGTGAGCTGTGCAGCTTAGGAACGATCACCTAAACTTTCTCAACCTCAGTTGTAAAAACTGAGGAAAATGACTGGATTTACTAAAGGATGACTTAAAGAATCATGCCCCCACCATCACCCCAGATCTCCCACCCCTTCCTGTTGCTCACAAGGTCAATTGGCACAAAAGTTCAGGTGTAGGAATCCATGGGTCCTAACTTGACCTCAGCTCACATGTCTCCCCCACACCTGAAGTTAGCCCACTGCATCGCTCAGTGCTCAGCCTCCCTTTCCGTGTCCTCTGTGGAGGTAAACCTCTTCCCCTGCGATTATGTTCCCTGTGCACCCTGCACCTAAGCAGCCACTCAGCATGCAGCACTAAACCACATGGCTCCCATTGTTGACTTCTCAGCGAGACGGCCACAGACTACATGCAGGTTCACAGGCCCCACGGCGCACAGAAGGCCCTGGGCATGGCAGGCATCCACTACATTCTTGCCTGCAGTGGAGTCTCCACCTGAGTTCCTTGTACTGCGGTTTTTCCTGGTTCCTCCAGCCTGTGATCACGAATGCCAAGTCTCAGAGCAGGCAGGGCCTCGAGCCCACCAGTCTGCCTGCTGCACAGAGATGGGGCAGGATCGGACCCTAGTTACACAGGAGTACCCAAGTGGCGGCCGCAGCCAGGAGTCCCTACACTCCAGCCTCTTTCCCATTCACCTCAAGGCCTTTTGTTCTCAGTGAAAAGTGAAAAATTATTGATCAAGCCCTCTGGGTAATTATTTTTGTTGTGGTTTTTCATGAAACATGACTTGTCTTGCTTTTTTTTTTTTTTTTCTCCTCCTCTGACTTCTAGTTCAATTTCATGAATGGCTTATTTAAGAAAATAATAAACCCTGCTCAACATAAACTGCAAAGCAGTGCTGTGATTTACAATGAGAAAAATCACTTTGAGCAGCTCTGGCTTCCTTGAGCAATAGCTCTCCAACACTCCCAGTGGAGTGTATGAGAGTATGCTTAGTCAGAGGGTCACTGGGCCTCTGGGGGTACACCAAGAGTGCTGTCCCCTGTGGGTGTGGGGCAGGGGCTCCAGGCTCTGAGCTTCTATTTCACAGCTGTGTCTGCTACTTTCACAGATATTGAGATTAAAGCCCAGGGAGAGTATGGAGCTCCCCAAGGTCACCAGGAGGGAGAGTGCCAACCAGAAGCCATGTGTTCTCTGTGACGTTCAGGCCAGTGAGTCACACATGATAGGACTTTCACCCTGAATGTGGCCCCCTAAGTGTCCTAAACTCCTGCTGCACTCACCAGGTCAGGGCCTAGTAGTGGCCCTGAAATGATTGCAAAAGATGACGGGTCAAAGACAGCAAGGCCAGGCCAGGCTTCACACTGCACTCTCTTTGTCTTTGCAGCATCTCTTGACATGAGCCTTAGAAAGGAGGACTTCTGGAGGGAGATGAAGGGACAGACAAGCTTCCAGTGGCTGGAAAAGTCAATCCCTGGAAATGTTTTGTGAAACAAGTGGCCCCCACTTGGGTGCTCCTGTGTAACTCACTTGTCATGTTCTCTACTCAAATGCTGCCGAAGTCTTTGTGTTATGAAGGAAATACTTGAAACTTTAGGATGCTCTCTTCATCGCTCCTAAGTCTGAAGCATCCACAAACCCAGGGGCAGGAGGAAGGGTCACCACTACTGCAAAAGGGAGAACTGCCAGGCTGGCACCGTCCCCACACACAGGGCCAAATGTGCTTCAGGTCACCTCACCTGGCCCCTGGCCTGCCTCAGGCCCCTTTAGAATGCTGTTACTGACACAGATAGACATGTCTGCTCCCCCAGTTCTATGCTGCCCACTTCATCTCAGCCTCCAGCCTTCTAGGTTTGTATTTCTGATCTGTTCTTGACCAGACTTTGGGCATCTATTTCCCCACAGCACGTTCAGGAGGGGCCTGAGCTCTCCTCCAGCACAGAGCAGGCTGAGGAAAAGGGAGTGGCAGAAACAGGGGCTTTGGGACTGGAGCCCAGCGGGCCTGGTTCACAGGGCCTTTCTCTGCCCACTCCTCACAGTCTCTTCACCCCAAGCCCAAATCTTATTGGTGATAAGGACTGCCTGGTTCTTATCAAAATCCAGGACCTCTGGCAGACAAAGTGAATCAGAGTTTCCGGGAGAGTGGTCTAGGGCCTTAGCAAGGATTCCAGGGGGTTCTGAGGATCAGACAGTGGCTCACACTCCAGGTTCAGGCTGAGTAGTGCCCCTGGGGCTGGAAGAGGCTGTGCTTTGGGAGTCACTGCACCTGGGTGGGAGTACAGCCGTCCTTCTGCCTCCCCCTCTGCGCGGGGACCTGAGGGCTCAGAGCAGGTCCTCTGCAGTATGATGCCTGCCATGATCCTCCTCTGTTTCTCTCTACCAACTGAAGCTAGGGCTGGGTGGGAACTTGTCCTGGGCCAGCTCACACCTGGTTCTGTGCATCCACCCTGCGACTCTCCTGCTTCAAGGTGAGATTTGGGTCTGGCAGGTAGGGACATATAAGGGACAACTGGTGGAACGGTCGGTCTGACAGACGTTTTTGGCCTGAAGGCATCTAGGTCTGACTGGCTTGGGAAAAATGACTTTCTCCACATCCACCTCCCCCCACCTTATGACTGGTGTGTCAAAGTTTCAGGTAATGATCAAAGGTTATTTCTTCTCCCCTTAGTCACTATTCCTTGTGCCTTTATGGCTCTGCAGGAAGGAAGTTATGGTTTGGAGTAGATTCTGGCCTCCATGGGCACCCTGGCTAACCGGAGGCAGGTATAATCCATCCTTCAAAGGGCACTTTAGGGATAACATGAGTGCACCTAACTCAGACACCAGCACCAGATCAGATCAGATCAGTTGCTCAGTCGTGTCCGACTCTTTGCGACCCCATGAATTGCAGCATGCCAGGCCTCCCTGTCCATCACCAACTCCCGGAATTCACTGAGACTCACGTCCATCGAGTCAGTGATGCCATCCAGCCATCTCATCCTCTGTTGTCCCCTTCTCCTCCTGCCCCCAATCCCTCCCAGCATCAGAGTCTTTTCCAACGAGTCAACTCTTCGCATGAGGTGGCCAAAGTACTGGAGTTTCAGCTTCAGCATCATTCCTTCCAAAGAAATCCCAGGGCTGATCTCCTTTAGAATGGACTGGTTGGACCTCCTTGCAGTCCAAGGGGCTCTCAAGAGTCTTCTCCAACACCACAGTTCAAAAGCATCAATTCTTCGGCGCTCAGCCTTCTTCACAGTCCAACTCTCACATCCATACATGACCACAGGAAAAACCATAGCCTTGACTAGACGAACCTTTGTTGGCCAAGTAATGTCTCTGCTTTTGAATGTGCTATCTAGGTTGGTCATAACTTTCCTTCCAAGAAGTGAGCATCTTTTAATTTTATGGCTGCAGTCACCATCTGTAGTGATTTTGCAGCCCAGAAAAATAAAGTCTGACACTGTTTCCAGTGTCAGATGGCAAGAATACACAGAAGAACTATACAAAAAAGATTTTCATGACCCAGATAATCACGATGGTGTGATCACTTACCTAGAGCCAGACATCCTGGAATGTGAAGTCAAGTGGGCCTTAGAAAGCATCACTACGAACAAAGCTAGTGGAGGTGATAGAATTCCAGTTGAGCTATTCCAAATCCTGAAAGATGATGCTGTGAAAGTGCTGCACTCAATATGCCAGCAAATTTGGAAAACTCAGCAGTGGCCACAGGCCTGGAAAAGGTCAGTTTTCATTCCAATCCCAAAGAAAGGCAATGTCAAAGAATGCTCAAACTACCGCACAATTGCACTCATCTCACATGCTAGTAAAGTAATGCTCAAAATTCTCCAAGCCAGGCTTCAGCAATATGTGAACCATGAACTTCCTGATGTTCAAGCTGGTTTTAGAAAAGGCAGAGGAACCAGAGATCAAATTGCCAACATCCGCTGGATCATTGAAAAAGTAAGAGAGCTCCAGAAAAATATCTATTTCTGCTTTATTGACTATGCCAAAGCCTTTGACTGTGTGGATCACAATAGACTGTGGAAAATTCTGAAAGGGATGGGAATACCAGACCACCTGACTTGCCTCTTGAGAAATTTGTATGCAGGTCAGGAAGCAACAGTTAGAACTGGACATGGAACAACAGACTGGTTCCAAATAGGAAAAGGAGTACGTCAAGGCTGTATATTGTCACCCTGCTTATTTAACTTATATGCAGAGTACATCATGAGAAACGCTGGACTGGAAGAAACACAAGCTGGAATCAAGATTGCCGAGAGAAATATCAATAACCTCAGATATGCAGATGACACCACCCTTATGGCAGAAAGTGAAGAGGAACTCAAAAGCCTCTTGATGAAAGTGAAAGTGGAGAGTGAAAATTTTGGCTTAAAGCTAAACATTCAGAAAATGAAGATCATGGAATCCGGTCCCATCACTTCATGGGAAATAGATGGGGAAACAGTGGAAATAGTGTCAGACACCAGCATATATAGATGCTATATAAATTATAGTTTCTTGAGCTTCACTGAAGGGAAGGAACACCATATATTTTCCATACTAGACTTCTAAGCAGTTTTTTGATGTGTTTTTGTCTTTTTCTTTCCTGCCTAAGTCAATGGTTCTCAAACTATAATGTACCTTGTGAGCTTGTGGAAAGTGCAAAATTTTAGTTCTCCTGAATAGAGACATCACTGGAGCCTAAGAACATGCAGTTTCACAAATGACACAGGTGATCTGGAAGCATCCTTAGGGAAGGACCACCGTTAGGGAAGCCAGAGAGAGGTCAGGTAAAGCCAAAACTGTATCAGGCAGAAATGGAGGTGAGAGCTGGGGCTGAAGCCCAAGCAAAGGGTTCCATGCAGGGAGGGGTTACAGTTAAGGCTCTTAGCAATCTCTCGGTAAAACTAATACAGTTATGTAAAGTTTAAAAATAATATTTTTAGCTTACACATTTAGTTCCATGAGTTGATTTTTCAGTTATGTGTGAGAAACGGCTCTAAATTTATTCTTTTTCATTTGTAAATAGATATCCAATTGTTCCAGTATAGTTTGTTGAAAAGACATTGAAAAGACATTTTCTCCATTGAACTGTTGGCACTTTTTTCACAAATCTATCGACCATAAATGTAATAATTTATTTCTAGACCCTCAATATGTTTTTTGATCTATATGTTTATCCTATGTCACAAAACACTGTCATGATTACTGTAGTCTTATAATATATTTTGAAATTGGAAAGTGTGTGTTCTCCTTGTGTTCTTTTTCAAGAATATATTCCCCTATTCTGTGTCCCTTATAGTTTTGTATGAGTATTGTATAGTTTTGTATGCGAATCACTTTATCAATTTCTGTTTGAAAAAAAAAAAAGCCAATTGGAATTCTGACAGGGATTAAGTTAAATCTATAGCTCACTCGGGGAATGTTGCTATCTAAACAATATTGTGTTCTGATCCATGAACATGATTGTCATTTTATTTACTTATGTCTTTAATTTCAGCAACATTTTGAAGTTTATAACTTACAAGTCTTGCACATCTTTCATTAATATATTCCTAAATATTGTATTCTTTTTGATGCTGTGGTAAATAAAACTGTTTTCTTAATCTCATAATCTCATTTTTGGATTGTTCATTGATCATGTACCATGTGAATTTTCTTCCTGGGTTTCCTTGGTGGCTCAGATGGTAAAGAGTCTGCCTGCAGTGCAGGAGACCTGGGTCAGGAAAATCCCCTGGAGAAGGAAATGGTAACCTACTCCAGTATTCTTGCCTGGAAAATCCTATGGAAAGAGGAGACTGGCAGGCTGCAGTCTGTGGGGTTGCAAAGAGTCAGACATGACTGAGTGACTTCACTCACATATTAATTTTCTTAATTTCTTTATTGGCTCAATAGGATTTTTAGTGGAATCTTTAGGACTTTCTTTGTAGAGTATCATATCACATATGAGAATAGATAGTTTTACTTGCTCATTTCCAGACTGGGTGACTTGTGTTCCTTTCTTCTCATCCACATCAACTTCCAGTACACACAGGAGAGCCCTTTCCTCCTTCAGTGTCCACCAGCACCTCTGCTGAAAAGCAGAGCATTGACACCACTGTAGGGGAGAAATTCTCAGTGGAGCTCTATTGCTTATCACAGATCATATACTGGAGGGTGTATTCAGAGCTGAGAGTCAATAAACTAGTAACTGACTCCCACAAGTAAAATCCACAAGTCTTCCTTTAGGTAGTGTGGGAGTGAAAGAAATACTTGAAGAACACACACAGTTGACTAATATATTCCAATTTTTAATTCTCACAACCCTTAAAAGATGGGCACACATAGTCCCATTTTATGCTTATGTAAATGGAAGCACAGAAGTACTTCAATGGAAGTACTCAAATGGAAGTACTACAATTATTGTTTCAAAGTCATATGCTTCAGGCAGAGATGACATTTTTCAGTTTGGGACCCCATTGAGTTCTTGTATCACCCTATCTTCTTCAGTCAATACTTGTTACAAAACTAAATATTTTCAGAAGGTTCCAATTTAGTAGATGAAAGAAGTAAAAATGCCTCACCCAAACCTGATGGCAAAAGGATGTGAAGAGCCCATGTTTTAATTGCCAATATCAAGCAAGAAATCCAGGGAGCAATGTGACAAATAAAACAATCCATGCACTGTACTGAGAGTCATGTTTCACTTTTAGAACTGGTGGAATATAACTGAAGAAATTTTCTGGGTGTCATACTGAATTTCTCATTTGAGCCAAATTTAATAAATTAGAGCTGCTAACAAAAACAGATGGACAATTTTCCACTCATTTATGCTGCAATGGGAAAATGTAAAAGCATGACATCACATAAAATAAGGGATGCTCAACCTAATGAAAAAGTATAACATGCTCCAATGGAAACATAGCTACCCAAGATTCTTTTCTTTGAATTTCCCAATTTATAATGCCATAGCTATTGCAAGAAGGCTTCTTCTTCTTCAGTCTACTGGGGACAGTTTCAGAGACATGGCTCTAACAGACAGACTGATGTATTGGCTGAAGTGTTTTGGTAAGGACAGATCATGTGTCAGATTCCAGTGAGGCAGAACTGAAATGGTGTCCATACTTCCTTACAGAAGATCTTTTCCTAAGCAAAGAAAGTTTCATCTGTCTGACAAATAGTCACTATGTGGGTAACACATGCAAAGCACTGGAGAAACACTGAGGGAATCTAATTGAATCAGAAATCCTAAGCTTCAGTTCAGTTCAGTCGCTCATTCGTGTCCAACTTTTTGCAACCCATGAATTGCAGCACGCCAGGCCTCCCTGTCCAACACCAACTGCTGGAGTTCACTCAAACTAATGTCCATCAAGTCGGTGATGCTTATCCAGCCATCTCATTCTTTGTTATTCCCTTCTCCTCCTGCCCCCAATCCCTCCCAGCATCAGAGTCTTTTCCAATGAGTCAACACTTTGCATGAGGTGGCCAAATTATTGGAGTTTCAGATTCAACATCAGCCCTTCCAAAGAACACCCAGGACTGATCTCCTGTAGAATGGACTGTTTGGATCTCCTTTCAGTCCAAGGGACTCTCAGGAGTCTTCTCCAACACCACAGTTCAAAAGCATCAATTCTTCAGTGCTCAGCTTTCTTCACAGTCCAACTCTCACATCCATACATGACTACTAGAAAAACCATAGCCTTGACTAGACAGACCTTTGTTGGCAAAGTAATGTCTCTGCTTTTGAATATGCTATCTAGGTTGGTCATAACTTTCCTTCCAAGGAATAAGTGTCTTTTAATTTCATGGCTGCAATCACCATCTGCAGTGATTTTGGAGCCCAGAAAAATAAAGTCTGACACTGTTTCCACTTTATCCCCATCTATTTCCCATGAAGTGATGGGATCAGATGCCATGATCTTAGTTTTCTGACTGTTGAGCTTTAAGCCAACTTTTTCATCTCTTCTTTCACTTTCATCAAGAGGCTTTTTAGTTCCTCTTCATTTTCTGCCATAAGGATGGTGTCATCTGCATATCTGAGTTTATTGATATTTCTCCCAGCAATCTTGATTCCAGCTTGTGCTTCTTCCAGCCCAGCATTTTTGATGATGTACTCTGCATATAAGTTAAATAAGCAGGGTGACAATATATAGCCTTGATATACTCCTTTTCCTATTTGTAACCAGTCTGTTGTTCCATGTCCAGTTCTAACTGTTGCTTCCTGACCTGCATATAAATTTCTCAAGAGGCAGGTCAGGTGGTCTGGTATTCCCATCTCTTTCAGAATTTTCCACAGTTTATTGTGATCCACACAGTCAAAGGCTTTGGCATAGTCAATAAAGCAGAAATAGATGTTTATCGGAACTCTCTTCCTTTTACCATGATCCAGCGGGTGTTTGGCAATTTGATCTCTGGTTCCTCTGCCTTTTCTAAAACCATCTTGAACATCTGGAAGTTTATGGTTCATCTATTGCTGAAGCCTGGCTTGGAGAGTTTTGAGCATTACTTTACTAGCGTGTGAGATGAGTGCAATTGGGTGGTAGTTTGAGCATTCTTTGGCATTGCCTTTCTTTGTGATTGGAATGAAAACTGACCTTTTCCAGTCCTGTGGCCACTGCTGAGTTTTCCAAATTTGCTGGCATATTGAGTGCAGCACTTTCACAGCATCATCTTTCAGGATTTGAAATAGCTCAACTGGAATTCCATCACCTCCACTAGCTTTGTTCATAGTGATGCTTTCTAAGGCCCACTTGACTTCACATTCCAGGATGTTTGGCTCTAGGTGAGTGATCACACCATCATTATTATATGGGTCATGAAGATTTTTTTTGTACAGTTCTTCTGTGTATTCTTGCCACCTCTTCTTAATATCTTCTGCTTCTGTTAGGTCCATACCATTTCTGTCCGTTATCGAGCCCATCTTTGCATGAAATGTTCCCTTGATATCTCTAATTTTCTTGAAGAGATCTCTAGTCTTTCCCATTCTGTTGTTTTCCTCTATTTCTTTGCATTGATTGCTGAGGTAGGCTTTCTGATCTCTCCTTGCTATTCTTTGGAACTCTGCATTCAGATGCCTATATCTTTCCTTTTCTCCTTTGCTTTTTGCTTCTCTTCTTTTCACAGCTATTTGTAAGGCCTCCTCAGACAGCCATTGTGCTTTTTTGCATTTCTTTTTCGTGGGGATGGTCTTGATCCCTGTTTCCTATGTCTACAATGTCATGAACCTCCATCCATAGCTCATCAGGCACTCTATCAGATCTAGTCCCTTAAATCTATTTCTCACTTAACTGAATAATCATAAGGGATTTGATTTAGGTCATACCTGAATGGTCTAGTGGTTTTTCCTACTTTCTTCAATTTGAGTATGATTTTGGCAATAAGGAGTTCATGATCTGAGCCACAGTCAATTCCTGGTCTTGTTTTTGCTGACTATATAGAGCTTCTCCATCTTTGGCTGCAAAGAATATAATCAGTCTGATTTCGGTGTTGTCCATCTGGTGATGTCCATGTGTAGAGTCTTGTCTTGTGTTGCTGGAAGAGGGTGTTGGCTATGACCAGTGCGTTCTCTTGGCGCAACTCTGTTAGCCTTTGCCCTGCTTCATTCTGTACTCCAACGCCAAATTTGCCTGTAACCCCAGGTGTTTCTTGACTTCCGACGTTTGCATTCCAGTCCCCTATAATGAAAAGGACATCTTTTTTGGGTGTTGGTTCTAAAAGATCTTGTATGTCTTCATACCATTCAACTTCAGCTCTTCAGTGTTACTGGTTGGGACATAGACTTGGGCTACTGTGATATTGAATGGTTTGCCTTGGAAACAAACAGAGATCATTCTGTCATTTTTGAGATTGCATCAAAGTACTGCATTTCAGACTCTTTTTTTGACTATGATGGCTACTCCATTTCTTCTAAGGGATTCCTGCCAACAGTAGTAGATATAATGGTCATCTGAGTTAAATTCACCCATTCCAGTCCATTTTAGTTCACTGATTCCTAGAATGTAGACATTCACTCTTGCCATCTCCTGTTTGACTACTTCCAATTTTCCTTTATTCATGGACATAACATTCAGGTTCCTATGCAATATTGTTCTTTACAGCATCAGACCTTGCTTCTATCACCAGCCACATCCACAAATGGATATTGTTTTTGCTTTGGCTCCATCCCTTCGTTCTTTCTGGAGTTATTTCTCCCCTGATCTCCAGTAGCATATTGGGCACCTACTGACCTGGGGAGTTCCTCTTTCAGTATCTTATCATTTTGCCTTTTCATACTGTTCATGGCGTTCTCAAGGCTAGAATACTGAAGTGGTTTGCCATTCCCTTCTCCTGTGGACCACATTTTGTCAGACCTCTCCACCATTACTCGCCCGTCTTGGGTGGCCCCACACAGCAGGGCTTAGTTTCATTGAGTTAAACAAGCCTTGTCTAACTCAATGATACTAAGCCTAAGCTTAAGGGCATATATTAAAACTCTCCTACAAAGAAGACAAACAGTACATGTTTTATGCAAATCCAAGATAGGAAAGATTCATCTGTAGGTACTCCCACTTGGCCTTTGTTTTCTAAAATAAAATGTAGGATTAAGGACTAAAAATCATGCAGATATAGAATTAATGTCCTATCTAGCCTCCAGGATCTGGGCAACTAAAAGACACAGTGCACAGTTGGAGACCAATACACTTCTACTCTCCATTTCCCCCTCTACCACCCACAACTGGAAAATTCCAGAAGAGTCCAACTTCAGTTGACATTTTAAGAATGTTCATTACAAGCACAATAGGTTTGCCACCTTAGCTCTCCAAATTGGTTGCTTGAGGCAATGTGCTAGCAGACACACTGGGAAGACCCCAGCCCTGGGCATACAGAGGCCCAGGCTCACTCCTCACTTATAACTTCAGCCTTGGGTGCCTATAACCATTCTTAAATGAATACTATGAAAAATGACATAATAAATTGAAAAAAAATATTAATCATATGTATGCTCTTAATCACAAATATGATTGTATAAACACTAAGATAATATTAAATAATATCATAATAATTCTTTCACAAAAAGACAGGAGACTGCCACTAACTGAGTGCTCTCTTAAGGATCAAGACTCTAATAGCATGTTTTAGATAAATTATTCCATCTAATTTAATCTTTATAAACATCTATGAGTAAAGTATTGTCTCCTTTTCTGACTGACAGAAGAGAATCTCAGGAAGATCCTGAGTCTCATACAGGGAGGTTATGAGTTTTTTATTCTCTTTTTTATTGGAATAGAGTTGATTTACAATGTTGTGTTAGTTTATGCTGTACCATGAAATTAAAAGACACTTGCTTCTTGGAAGAAAAATTATGACCAACCTAGGCAGCATATTAAAAAGCAGAGACATCACTTTGCCAACAAAGTCCATCTAGTCAAAGCTATGGTTTTTCCAGTAGTTATGTATGGATGTTAGAGTTGGACTCTAAAGAAGGTTGACCGTTGAGGAATTGATGCTTTTGAACTGTGGTGTTGGAGAAGACTCTTGAGAGTCCCTTGGACTCCAAGGAAATGAAACCCATCCATCCTAAAGGAAATCGGTCCTGATTATTCATTGGAAGGGTTGATTCTGAAGCTGAAACTCCAGTCTTTTGGCCACCTAATGCAAATAACTGACTCCTTGGAAAAGACCCTGATGCTGGGGAAGATTAAAGGTGGGAGGAGAAGGGGACGACAGAGGATGAGATGGTTAAATGGCATCACTGACTCAGTGGACATGAATTTGAGCAAGCTCCTGAAGTTGGTGATGGACAGGGAAGCCTGACGTGCTGCAGTCCATAGGTTCTCAAAGAGTCAGACACGACTGAGCAACTAAACTGAACTGAACTGAACTGATGCTGTACAGAAAAGTGAGTCAGTTATACTATACATATATTAATATCTCCTTTTTTCGATTCTTTACTCATATAGGTAATTGTGGAGTATCGAGTAGTCCCTTTTTTGTTGTTGTTGTTGTTATGTTTTATCAGTGGGAAGTTTTAGGACTTCAGAACTTTTAGCTCAGGAGGCAGCATCTCAAGTGACCCTGAGAGAGTTCCTCTGAGGAGGTGAAGGGAGGAGCCAGGTTGCATAGAAGTTTTGCAACACAGGGCAGATAATCTGAATATCAAAATATTACTGTTAATTAAATAAAACCAGATAACCCAAGTTAAGGAATTTAGAATTTTTCTATGTATGGGGAGATGCAAAAGTCTGGGCTCTACACATTAGCTTTATAGTGGTAAAGCTGAGATGGAAACCAGCTCCTATTGATCCCAAAGTCTGTCTCTTCCATTTTTACTATTATCTCTATCAACAGCAACGTTATATTTTCTGACAGGAACCTGACAGGCATTGTGATGTCCTTCATAACTCAGCCATAGCTCAGTGAAGGATATTTTACTTTAATTAAGCTAATATATCATCTTTACATACTAATCAGCCTCCAGGCTATAGGACCTGCTCCTGGAATACCATCTGTGGCCTCAGCAGGGGACTGAATTCGGGGTGGAGAGGGGTTGGGGCCTCATGCAAACGGCTTGGCTTTTCAGAGTCTGTGACGACAACACTTTCTGAATAAAAAAATCTCTCAGACCAAGGGTTCCTAAGAGAAAGCAGCAAGCTTTGGGTCTGACTACATGAGTACAGTCTTACCACAGTGTAGCTGCTCAATAACACCTATTGAAATGAACAAATGCAACATGATTTTAATGCTTTATGTATAAACTTGTGAAGCTTAATATTAATGCACATATAATTAACACAGAAAGGATTATAAGACCCAGAATAGTTCCAATATTCCAAAAACTTCTTTGCCCCATCTCTTTGAGGTCACATGCCCGTTCTCTCTCTAAGCATCCATCTGTTCTCTGTCACTAGTTTTGTCTCTTCAAGGATGAAATCATACAATATGGAACCTTCTGAGACTGGCTTCTTTCCCCCATCATAATATCTCTGAAAGTCATCCAAGTTATTTTGTTTTCAATAGCTTATTCCTTTGGATTGATGTGTAGTAGGCAATCACATAGATGTACTCTGGGTCCCTCAGCCAGTCACCAGGTAGAGGTTGTTTGGGTTGTTTTTGGTTGTTGCTGTTTGAGAGAAGAGCTGCTAAACATCTGTGTATAGATATCTGTGTAAACTAAATGGTTAATTCACTCAGGTAAATAGCAAGTTGTGTGATTGTTGGGACACATGATAAGTGTATGTGTAACTTCATAAGAAACTACCAAATTTTATTTTTCAGAGTGGCTATTCCATTTTACATTTTCACCAGTAACCTACATAATCTAGTTGCTACACATTCTCACCAGTACTCAATACAGTCAGTATTTGTTTTTAGCCATTCTGATAAGCATATGGCAGTCTCATTGTGGTTTTAATTTGCATTTCTATCATGATTGAACATCTTTTCAAGTACTTATTTGCCATCTGTGTACACTCTTTGATAAAGTGTCTATTCGAGTCTTTTGCCTGCTTTTCAGTCAGTTTGCTTTCTTATTCTTGAGTTTTGAGAATTCTTTATATAATTTGGACACAAATTCTTTGTTGTATATGTGATATACAAATATTTCCTCCCAATCTGTTATCTATTTTTTTTAAAATTCTCTTAACTGTGTATTGTGCAGAACAAAAGTTGTTCTTTTTCTTATTTGAATGAATTCTAATGCATTTTTTTTTCTTTTATGGGTTGCACATTTATGTGTCATTGTAAGTGCTCACTGCCTAATCCCAGGTCAAAGAGTTTCACTTCTATATTTCCTCTAAAATTGTTTAGTTTTTGATTATATATTTAAATCTGTAGTGCAGTTTGAGTTAAATCTTTGCATCGAACATTTTTATGTATGTGGACGCACAGTTAGTCAAATGTCACTTGTTGAATAAACCGTCTCTCCCCTTCTATTTCTTTTCTCTCATCAAAGTACAGGCGGGCGGTTTACATGGGCTTTCCACCCAGGCCCTTGGGTTTGTACATTTACCTACTTGGAAACACCAACTGACGTCATTACTGTGACTTTACAGTAAACACGATCATGTTACTCCTCTGACTTCCTTTTTTTTTTCCAAACTTATATTGGTTACTCTAGCTCTTTTGACTTTGTACACAGTTTTTATAATAAGCTTGCATGTATCTATAAATAATCCTATCTGAATATTTATTGGTACTATATTTAATTTGTAAGTCAATTTGGGGAGAAATGGCATCTTTATGCCATTACACCTTTCAATCCATAAACATGGTATAATTCCCCAGTTATTTACAAATAAAGAAATCAGAGGGATTTTTCATCACTATGTGGTCATCATTAGCATTCAGATTCCCTACAAGTTTGGTTAGACTTATACCAAAGAATTATATTGTTGAAATTATTGTAAGTGGCATAAGTATTTACATTTATTTTCCAATTGTTCATCTCAGATAAACAAAAATAAGGTTGATTTTGTGTGTGACTTTTGAAAACAACATTGCCAATCCCATTTTTTTTAATTCTAGAAAGGGTTTTGAGAATTCTTTGTCAATTAGTTGAGACTGTCAATTAGTTGAGATTTTCTTCACGATCATATCATCTGAGTGTAGAAATAGGCTTATTTCTTCCATTCCAACCTATACACCTGTGTTTGTTTCTCTTTTCTTATTGTAGTAATTTAATTCCTGTTCATTATTGATAGGAATAGTGAGTCCTGCTTTGTTCCTAATGTGGAAGACAAAGTATTTCATGTCATCATTAAAACACTGACAGTTGAAGGTTTTAAGTAGAGTCCCTTTATCAGGTTGAGAAAGTTTCTATCTATCGTTAGTTTCCTTAGAGTTTGTATCATTAACAGGTGTTTTTTGTCCAGCATGTATGCTGGCACTGATATGACATTATGCATTCCTTTTTCAGACTGTTAATGTTATGGATTATATATTTTATAATATTGAACCAGCCTTGAATTCAGTGGATAAAGCCCTACTTGTACATGACATTATTCTTTTATATATTTCTGAGCATTTGTTAATATTTTTATTTTAATTAGAGGATAATTACTTTATAATATTGTGATGGTTTCACCAGACATCAGTATGAATCAGCCATAGGTATACATGTGTCCCCTCACCATTGCAGGTATATTCTTTTCCAGCTGAGTACCAGAGAAGTTGATTGATATAACTGGACATATATTCATCATGTTCATTACTATTTGTTATGTCTGCATTATTTATTGATTATTTTCTTATTTTTCCCACCTTCTCTGGTTTTAAGTGAGTATGTTAGACGATCTCTTCTTATAGCATATCAGTTATACTTTAAAAAAATTTAGTGGTTGTCTAGAGTGTAAAATATACATTTTTAAACTAATTCAAGTCCACTTTCAAACAACATTATGCCACTTTATATGTCATGCAGGTATTTTCCAACAAAGTATTCCTAGCTTCTTCCCCCCCACCCCCCATTATGGCATAGCTTTCATTCATTTCACTTTTCACATCTTATAATTGCCTAATATGTTATTATAACTTAAAAAAAATCTTCAATTCAATTTAAGATAAAAAATATTTTACCTTTATTTATTTATTTTCCAACACTCTTCTTTTCTTTATGTGGCTTTATAAAGTTTCTGGTCTATATCATGTGTCAGAAGAGCATGTGTCAGCATTTCTTGCAGGGTAGATTGAGGTCCTTCAGTTTTTGTTTTTCCTTAATTATGAAGAACAATTCTGCTGGATATAGAATTTTAAGTTGTGGGTATCTTTTTAAAATTTTTAATTGGAGGGTAATTGCTTTACAAATTTGTGTTGGTTTCTGGTACAACAATGTGAATTATATATATATATATATATATATACCTAATTCACACATATATACACATACCATATATATACACATACCATACCTCAGAAGCCTCCCCCAAACCCCTATCCCACCTTTTAAGTCATCACAGAGCACCAGGCTGGGCTCCCTGTGTTATATAGCAACTCCATATTACCTATCTATTGTGCACATGGTAATGTGTGTTTATATATATATAAATATATATATATATATATACACACACACACACATACATACATATATACAATGCTGCTCTTTCAAATCATCCCACACTCCCCTTTCCCTGCTGCATCCACAAGTCTGTTCTCTATGTCTGCATCTCTATTTCTGCCATGCAAATGGGTTCATCAGTACCATTTTTTTTCTAGATTCCATATATATGCATTCATATAGTATATTTGTTTTTATCTTTCTAACTTACTTCACTCTGTATAACAGGCTCTAGGTTCATTCATCTCAGTTCAACTGACTCACATGCATTCCTTTTTAATGGCCAAGTAATATTCCATTGTATATATGGACCACATAAGTTGTGGATATTTTCTTTCAACATTTTAAATATTTTACTTCACTCTTCTAAAAAAGTCCAATGTACTCTTATATTACCTAGTTCTAAATCATTCTCCACTCAGTCCTAAGTCAAGATTTTCTTTTTGTCTTTGGCTTCTAACAGCTGGAATATTATATGCCTAGATGGACATCTGTCTTAGTGTTCTCTGGGCTTCCTGGGATCTGTGCTTAGGTAACTTCCATTGATTTTGGATAGTTCTCATTCATTACTACCTTAAATATTTATTCTACTTCAACATTCTCTTCTCTTTCTGACATTCCAACTTTGCATAAGCTACACATTTGGAAATTTTCTCACTAATCTTAGATGTTCTGCTTTTTATTGTCATTGTTATTTTTATATTTGCATTTCAGTTTGGGAATTTCTATTGACCTGTCTTCAAAATCACTAATTTTTTTTCTCACTCTGTCTAGTCTATTATACTTATGAGACCATCAAAGACTCTTACTTATGTTTTTAATTTCTAACATTTCCTTTTGATTCATTTTTAGAATTTCTGTTTCTCTGCTTATACTACTCATCTGTTCTAAAACTATAGTCTTTAACATATCCATCAAAGTTCCTCTAAATCCCCTGTCTGACAACTTCAACATCTGTATTATATAATGAGTCTGCTTTTGATGATGACTTTGTCTCTTCAGACTATGTTGTTTTTGTTATTGTTATGACTTCTTACATGGTTTGTGATTTTATTTGAAAGCCAGACATCAAGTAATAGAAATGATGGAAAAGACATCTTTTATATGTGAGAATTTATGTTAAACTGGCTAGCAGTTCAGCTATGTTTAATGCTGGCTATAACTGTAGGTGCTACACACTTCAAATTCTTCCAATGTTCTTTATTTACCCCCATGTTATTAATAGCTTCATGTTTTCCAAATACTCATCCCTATAGAGTCTGTATCGTGTAACTCTTTAAGCTGTCATCCTCTTTTCTCATACTGTTGTGGTGGGAAGGCCTGGAGAGAGGAAGTGTTTTATAATCTTGTGACTAAAACCCAGTCTATAGTGGGCTGTGTCTCTAAGCTGGGACCTTCAAAAGTGCTAGCCTTTTCATTTTGTTTCATTCTTAGTTTGAATAGAAAGACTGACTCTAGGGAGCTGGAGTGTGAGAAATGCCCTTCCTCTGGCAGGATGAGACTCTGGTAAAATCTTTTCCCCTGAAAAAAAGCCGACATTAAATAGAACACTCTTGGCATATTTCACCAGGATTACTCTTTCCCTTGGGCTCCCCAGGTGGCCCAGTGGTAAAGAATCTACCTGCCAATGTAGGAGATACAAGTTCACCCATGGGTTGGGAAGATCCATTGAAGAAGGAAATGGCAGCCTGTTCCAGTGTACTTGCCTGGAAAATCCCAAGGTCAGAGGAGCATGGAAGGCTATTGTCAGTGGGATCGCAAGAGTTGGATATGACTTAGCAACTATACAACAAGTCTTTCCCTTCCCTTAACAGATTCTCTAAATTTATATTCCCAGATCCTTTCCATGAGAACATGGTGGATTCCTAGAGGTAAAATCAGCAAAAGCATGAAAGCCCACAAAAGCATTAAAACTAAAGCCCCCCAAAGTTTTTCAGTCTCACACTAGTCCACACTCAGCCTCCAGGAAATTGTCAAAATTGTCATTTAAATGAGATCGCATTCATTATGACTCCAGCAACTTCTGCTGTGGGTAAACTGATATGATCTGTGACTGGATTTACCATCTCTGCAGACAGCATGGGTCTGCCTGGAGATCTCAGGGCAACCATCAGGAAATAGATGAACAGCCTTCTCTGTGGTCTTTCTTTAAGCTTTTAAAGAATATTTGTTTCAGTTCAGTTCAGTCGCTCAGTCATGTCCGACTCTTTGCAACCCCATGAATTGCAGCACACCAGGCCTCCCTGTCCATCACCAACTCCCAGAGTTCACACAAACCCATGTCCACCGCGTCGGTGATGCCATCCAACCATCTGATCCTCTGTCGTCCCCTTCTCCTCCTGCCCTCAACCATTCCCAAAATTAGGGTCTCTTCCAATGAGTCAGCTGTTTGCATCAGGTGGCCAAAGTATTGGAGTTTCAGCTTCAACATCAGTCCTTCCAATGAACACCCAGGACTGATCTCCTTTAGGATTGACTGGTTGGATCTCCTTGCAGTCCAAGGGACTCTCAAGAGTCTTCTCCAAAACCACAGTTCAAAAGCATCACTTCTTCTGCACTCAGCTTTCTTCACAGTCCAACTCTCACATCCATACGTGACTAATGGAAAAACCATAGCCTTGACGAGTTGGACCGTTGTTGGCAAAGTAATGTTTCTGCTTTTTAATATGCCGTCTAGGTTGGTCATAACTTTCTTTCCAAGGAGTAAGCGTTTTTTTTAATTTTATGGCTACAATCACCATCTGCAGTGATTTTGGATCCCCCCAAAATAAAGTCTGACACTGTTTTCACTGTTTCCCCATCTATTTCCCATGATGTGATTGGACCGGGTGCCATGATCTTCGTTTTCTGAATGTTGAGCTTTAAGCCAACTTTTTCACTCACCTCTTTCACTTTCATCAAGAGGCTTTTTAGTTCCTCTTCACTTTCTGCCATAAAGGTGGTGTCATCTACATATCTGAGGTTATTGATATTTCTCCTGGCAATCTTGATTCTAGCTTGTGCTTCCTCCAGCCCAACGGTACTCATAATATACTCTGCATATAAATTAAATCAGCAGGGTGACAATATACATCCTTGACATGCTCCTTTTCCTATTTGGAACCAGTCTGTTGTTCTATGTCCAGTTCTAACTGTTGCTTCCAAACCTGCATATAGATTTCTTGAGAGACAGGTTGGAGTTATTAGAAAGTCACTATTCTCTATAGCAAAAAGTACAGAGTTTATGTTAAAATTTATCTGACCGCTGATTCTCAAGAGGCGGGTCAGGTGGTCTGGTATTCTCATCTCTTGAAGAATTTTCTACAGTTTATTGTGATACACACAGTCAAAGGCTTTGTCATAGTCAATAAAGCAGAAATAGATGTTTTTCTGGGACTCCTTTGCTTTTTTAATGACCCAGCAGATGTTGGCAATTTGATCTCTGGATCCTCTGCCTTTTCTAAAACCAGCTTGATCATCTGGAAGTTCATGGGTTCATGTATCGCTTAAGCCTGGCTTGGAGAATTTTGAGCATGACTTTACTAGCGTGTGAGATGAGTGCAACTGTGTGGTAGTTTGAGCATTCTTTGGCATTGCCTTTCTTTGGGATTGGAATGAAAACTGACCTTTTCCAGTCCTGTGGCCACTGCTGAGTTTTCCAAATTTGCTGGCATATTGAGTGCAGCACTTTCACAGCATCATCTTTCAGGATTTGAAATAGCTCAACCTGAATTCCATCACCTCCCCTAGCTTTGTCCATAGTGATACTTCCTAAGGCCCACTTGACTTCACATTCCAGGATGTCTGGTTCTAGGTAAATGATCACACCATCGTTATTATCTGGGTTGTGAAGATCTGTTTTGTACATCTCTTCTGTATATTCTTGCCACCTCTTCTTAATATCTTCTGCTTCTGTTATATCCCTACCATTTATGTCCTTTATTGTGCCCATCTTTGCATGAAATGTTCCCTTGGTATCTCTAATTTTCTTGAAGAGATCTCTAGTCTTTCCCATTCTGTTGTTTTCCTCTATTTCTTTGCATTGATCGCTAAGGTAGGCTTTCTTATCTCTCCTTGCTATTCTTTAGATCTCTGCATTCAGATTCTTATATCTTTCCTTTTATCCTTTGCTTTTCGCTTCTCTCCTTTTCACAGCTATTTGTAAGGCCTCCTTGGACAGCCATTTTGCTTTTTTGCATTTCTTTGTCTTGGGGATGATCTTGATTCCTGTCTCTTGTACAGTATCACAAACCTTTGTCCATAATTCATCAAGCACTCTGTCTCTCACCTTAAATCTATTTCTCACTTCTGCTGTATAGTCATAAGGGATCTGATTTAGGTCATACCTGAATGGCCTAGTGGTTTTCTCCATTTTCTTCAATTTCAGTCTGAATTTGGCAGTAAGAACTTCACGACTCAAGCCAGTCAGCTTCCAGTCTTATTTTTGCTAACTATATAGAGCTTCTCCATCTTTGGCTTCAAAGAATATAATCCATCTGATTCTGGTGTTAACCATCTGGTGATGTCCATGTGTAGAGTCTTCTCTTGTGTGGTTGGAAGAGGGTGTTTGCTATGACCAGTGCATTGTCTTGGTAGAACTCTATTAGCCTTTGCCCTGCTTCATTCTGTACTCCAAGGCCAAATTTGCCTGTTACTCCAGGTGTTTCTTGACTTCCTACTTTTGCATTCCAGCCCCCTATAATGAAAAGGGCGTCTTTCCTAGGTGTTAGTTCTGGAAGGTCTTGTAGGTCTTCATAGAACCGTTCAACTTCAGCTTCTTCAGTGTTACTGGTCGGGGCATAGACTTGGATTACTGTGATATTGAATGGTTTGCCTTGGAAATGAACAGAGATCATTCTGTCGTTTTTGAGATTGCATACAAGTACTGCATTTTGGACTCTTTTGTTGACTATGATGGCTACTCCATTTCTTCTAAGGGATTCCTGCCCGCAGTAGTAGATATAATGGTCATCTGAGTTAAATTCACCCATTCCAATCCATCTTATTTCACTGATTCCTAGAATGTGGATGTTCACCTTTGTCATCTCCTGTTTGACCACTTCCAATTTGCCTTGATTCATGGACCTAACATTCCAGGTTCCTATACAATATTGCTCTTTACAGCATCGAAACCTGCTTCTATCACCAGTCCTGTCCACAACTGGGTGTTGTTTTTGCTTTGGCTCCATCCCTTCATTCTTTCTGGAATTATTTCTCCACTGAATTCCAGTAGCATATTGGGCACCTACCAAGCTGCAGAGTTCATCTTTCAGTGTCCTATCATTTTGCCTTCTCATACTGTTCATGGGGTTGTCAAGGCAAGAATACTGAAGTGGTTTGCCATTCTCTTCTCCAGTGGACCACATTCTGTCAGACCTCTCCACCATGATCTGGCTGTCTTGAGTGGTCCAACATGGCATGGCTTAATTTCATTGAATTAGACAGGGCTGTGGTTCATGTGATCAGATCCACTAGTTGTCTGTGATTGTAGTTTCAGTCTGTCTGCCCTCTGATCCCCTCTCAGTGCCTACCATCTTACTTGGGTTTCTCTTACCTTGGTCATGGGGTCTCTCTTCACGGCTGCTCCAGTAAAGTGCAGGCACTGCTCCTTACCTCTGATGCAGGGTAGCTCCTCTCAGCCACAGCCCCTGCCCTCAGGCACAGGGTAGCTCCTCTTGGCCATACTCCTGAGCCATTGCAGCCGCTGCGCTTATTTGCAGATAAATGCATTTACATTGTTAAAAAACAGAAGAGTATAAAAATGTATTTTGAAAATGTATCCATTATCTTCCTGGTTCCCACCACTGTCACTCATAGGTAACCACATTTATTCTCCTCTTATGTATCCTTCTGATTTCTTTGTTTATATACAAGGAAATTAATAGCATTTCTTAGTACTCTCCCCTGTTTAAATAAATTCAGCACACTGTGCATTCCATTCTAATGCTATTTACTCTTTTCACCTAATCAATATCTCTTGGAGGCCTTTTCATATTGATTCATTGAAAGTACCCTATTTCTTTGTGCTGCTGCAGAGATCCCATTATATAAATACACTGTCTCATACTGATAGATATTGTAGTTGTTTCCCATATTTTGCTAAAATAAACTGCTTCAATTAATAATCCTGGGCATATGTTCTCTTGAGCACACACTGCAGAGTCAAGATATATCTACCTGTACACTTGCTTAAATATTGCCAAGCTGCCCTCCATAGAGATGACACCATTTTAAAAATTCCCATTGATAACGTGTAAGCACCTTTCCCCACAGTCAGTGGTTGCAGTCTTCAGAGAGAAGCTAATCCTACCTCCCACAGTGGTGTATGTTAGATGAGGTGCTCTACTTGCCAATCTTCAGCTCATCAGCTTAACCACTACTTAGCAATTTCTTCCTGCAACTCCCAGAGGTTCATAACAGACTTGCAAAAGATCCCCCACTACTATGAATTGACAAGAAGGAGCAAAAAGCCATACTCAGAGAGGGAGGCTGACAGCATCCCACTTCTATTTTTCTTGAGTCCAGATATGAGTCAACATCACATAGCTCTTACCTCCAAACTCTGCAAGGAAGTCCAAGCCTTTTCCAGACTTTTATGAGATCCAACCCTTTATCAATCACAAAGATACCTTCTCTGAGTATTCCCACCTGCTTCTAACCTGCTATGGTACAGACAGATCCATCACTCCTACTAAGACTGTGGGGCCTTTCCAGTATGCCCTCTTGGCTTTTGCCATGTAACTACAGCTATAATCTTTTAACACAATGTTCACAGTGCACTAAGGGCTCTGTATATAAAACCTCAGTGGGGACATATAAGCATAGGGAGCAGGACAGGAAGAGAGACTATACTCTTATTTCACAAACATTAAAATTGACTTAAAAACTTAAGTTTTTTTGTTTTTTTTTTTAA
Organism: Bubalus kerabau; assembly: GCF_029407905.1. Lineage (NCBI taxonomy): Eukaryota > Metazoa > Chordata > Mammalia > Artiodactyla > Bovidae > Bubalus > Bubalus kerabau. The sequence goes on from NC_073626.1 coordinate 56,796,793, forward strand.
ACTTACTGTTTCCAAGCTGTAGCCTTGGAAATCTTACATTTCTGATGAGCTATCAATCTAATATGTAATATGAAGTGCTAGACTCAGCCAGGGTACATTATCTGCAACATATATAACCTGAAGTTCACCATCTTCAATGTCCAAAACTCCTGAGATTCTTGTGTGCTTAACTCTAAAATGCCTGCTTTTAATTTCTCATTCCCTTCTCTACAAAGAGGCAATGCTATGGTGTTAAGTGGTAGGCTTTACTTTGAAATAAACAAGAGAATAAAGGCAATGACTGGCTGGATTGGAAGCTTAAATACATACCTGAGTCACTGAATTAGCTTTATGTTACTTTGGAATAGAAAATTAATTCTTAGGACTCGCTGTGCAGACTGACTCTTGTGGGAGGTGAAGATGAGCTGAAGGAATGGTAAAAGGCAGTTAATGACTCCCTACAACCATATCAAGGGTGTTTGGTGCCTGCTCTCAGTGGATCCAGCTTTACAGTAGTCAGGCAGGACACATGAGAAGGAGAAACTGAACAGAGAGGCAGCAAGGCCGGTGTAGGTGTCACTAAGGATCAGCATACTGATCAGCTCCGTCCAGGCCACTGGCAGAGACAGCTGCAACTGTATGTTCCAGAAAGAAGTTTTCCTAAAAAAGTGACTGTGTTTTTGTCTGGTCCTGCTCCTCCCTCCTTCTTTTCAGCAGCAGCGCTACTGATGTATCTGGAGAAAAAACTGGAATAGCAATTCTCCAAAAAAATTGTCATGCCACATATCAGTTGTGGGGAGGGATGGGAAAGAGGGCCAGGAATCTGGCCGACTTTAAACTCTCAAAACTTCATAAATGTTTTACATATTCAGTCTAGTACAAATCTGGGTTATGTCTATTAATGTCCCTAGAGCTTTAGAAACATTTGAGATTTTTCATTATCCATATCTGCAAACCAGCCCTCACAGAGGAATTAAGCCTAATTAACTCATCCTGGCCTCTTTTGTTCTGTTATGTTTGGAGGCCACACACATATATCGTTAAAAAAAACAAGACAGCTGCATTAATTCAAACCCACTGAGGAGATAAAGAGCCCACTTTTTACCTTTGCTTTCTTGTCTGCCAGTGTTAACATTCTTTACAGGATATTTTCTCTCTCTCTCTCTTTTTTTTTCCCCCTTCTATACATTTGTACACCAGGTGAGTTGATCCCAGAAGAATCATTCCCCCAACTTCCTGGGATCCTCTCAGAAGGGGCATAACAGTAGGTAAATGACACTTCAGGTATTTGCATTATCAGTATTTTCAGAACTATCCATATCTTGCATTTCATTGAACAGACTCACAGTTTAGAAGAAAGAATGTTGGACTTACAAGTCCCAAGACTCAGTCCTTGTTCTAGCTCTGTAGCAGTGACCATGATCCAACCTAGAGTAATAAAACAACTTCCTTTCCTTGAATCAGGAATGGACCCTTGGAAGCACTGTCTTTACAGACAGGCAGGCTTGTGGAATGGAATTAATTTGGTTCTCAAGGTTTAGACAGACCACACACTCAAAATCGGGTCCCGTTATACCCACTGTGCAAGCCTAGGCAAAGGGCCGCCATCCTCTGAGCCCACTCTGCTCATCTGTGAAGTCTGAGGGGTGGTGCCGGCCCTGCGGGGCGATGAGGATGACTGTGCTCATGTGCGTGCAGCACGTGGCACAGGTGGAGCTCCCACCTCCGCCTGATGAATAGCACAGCTCTGACACAGGACCTGCACTGTGTCCAACCATGGCACGGTAACCCGAAAACTAGAGCAGTAACTCTTGAGCTCACAGTCTCTCCCACCTGCTGGTGTTACTGTTGTTCAGTCACTAAGGCATATCTGACTCTTTCCAATGCATGCACAGCAGCACACCAGGCTTTTCTGTCCTTCACTATCTCCAGGAGGTTGGTCAAACTCATGTCCATTGAGTCAATGATGCTATCTAACCATCTCATCCTCTGCCACCCCCTTCTCCATCTGCCCTCAATCTTTCCCAGCATCAGGGTCTTTGCCAACCATTACAGGTAACCTGAAAATTAGAGTGGGAACTCTTGAGCTCACAGTCTCTCCCACCTGCTGATGCTCCCACCCTGATTAAAACTTTCTGTCCATTCGAATCTGAACTCTTCATAGTGTCTGCTCTTACATAATAGAGTACTAAGAACACATACATTTCATATTTCTTATAAGATTAAAAAGAAAGTTTCTAAACCCAAGTTTTAACTCAGCAAGAATGCATACTGTGGTTGATTAGTGATGTCTGTCCTGGGCAAGCAGAGAATGACCTAGTGCTACATTCTACCTGCCCCTGCATAATGGGTGATTTCCTCAAATTTGTCACATGTGTTAGTAATCCCAGCATCTTTCGTTCCAGCAGAAGGCCTGGCATGAAAAACACATCCTATGTGTCTACTCATGGATGAAACCATCTTGACTTTACTGAGTTCAGTTTTACTAACATCCCAGCAAGTGTCTGGCATGGGTATGATATGCCAGCAGTCGGTATGGTATGCTCAGGGCTAACTGAAGACTGAAAATCAGGGAAGAATTCCCTAGTGGGAGGTGTAAACTGACAGGAGTGAGGGAAAAATTATTTATGAGTGGAAGCTATCTAAGATCAAATGAAGGATGAGGGTGGAGAAGGGAAAATTAAATCAAGGTTCAAACTGAGGTCTGGTCAATGGAAGCAGATGGTCATAGGTTTGAGTAAGGGCTGGGCAGGTATAAGGACTGGTTCCTAATCAGGCAATACCAAGAACTCTTCAGTTCAGAGTTATGGAACAGAGTCAAGTATCCTTGCTGTGCATTGGGAGTCCTCCATGTGACCCCCTGCATCAGCACCCATCAGAGTGCAGAGGAATCTCCTGGTTATGCATCAGCCTCTCCATCTGAGCTGTAAGCCCCTTGGGGACTCCCTTTTTCATGTCTGTGTCCTCACGCCCATCAAGGGGTAGCCCATGCACGTGCTCAAGGAAAGTTCTATGTTTACTCAGGATGGGGCTTGGCCATCTGAACCATGCAAGTAAAGATATCTGGTTGCTGGCAGATTCATTCAATTCCAACTCCTACTAGGACTTTGGGTAGGGCTAAGGAGATATTGGCCCATCTTTATCCTACCAGACTGAGGGAATGGAGCAGCATATCCTGCAGGCAAATGGGAATCACAATAATATGAATAGTTCCCACAAAGAGCACCTACCAGGCACCAGGAGATTTTGTACAGTTAGAGTACCTGCAACAGAATTTGGGCTGGGGCAAGGAATCAAAGCATGCCATAGTCTGCCCATTGCATGCTAGCCCCCTCATTCAGGCTGTTGTCCTAATCTTGGCCCCTTCTTCCCTGGCATCCTTGTTCTGGACTTACTGGGTTAGGGCTACAGGACTATGGTAGTGTGGAGTGGTCAGAGTTCGAACCCTAACTTGATTTTCAACAAGTTGTGGAGGTTTAATTGTTTTGAAGCTTCTTCTGTCTTGATTTCTTCATCTGTAAACTGTAGATAATAACATCACACAGCGCATTTAAAGACTAAGAGAAAAAACATCTAGTGAAATACCTGGGACACAGTAGGTTCTCAATACACAGTGGCTGTTTTTAATGCCATCATAATGCTACCTTAACACCACCAAGCAGATCGTTAAATTCTTATAAGCCTTGCCTTGCTTACCTATAAAAGAGATCTCTGGACTCCTTTTCCCCCCCAATATCATAAAATTCTTTTTTTTTTTAATTTTATTTTTAAACTTTACAAAATTGTATTAGTTTTGCCAAATATCAAAATGAATCTGCCACAGGTATACATGTGTTCCCCATCCTGAACCCTCCTCCCTCCTCCCTCCCCATACCATCCCTCTGGGTCGTCCCAGTGCACTAGCCCCAATTATTAAGAATAACTATTAATAAGTAAAAATAATCCAGCATCCAACCCTTCAGGTGAGATATAGTGGCCTTCCCACAGCCGTCTGGGTTACCTCAGACAGACCTTGTACCCATCTGAACTGATAAAGAAATTAAGACACAAAGGAGCAGATGACTTGCCTGTGTTATATAGTGATACTGAAAGAATCATAAATTTAGGGCTGAAAGGTCTTTTAGAGGTCAACCATTTTATGCTTCTCTGTGGATAATACACCTGGCAAATAATAAGTGCTAAACAGAGATTTATAGATTAGTTGGTGAAGAGATTTGTAATAGCCATTAAACTGCAAATATCTTCTAATTTTTTTTTTTACAACTGGACATTTTAAAACCAAAGGCTCTAGAGCAAGACTTCCATTATTACTATATTTTCTAAATGATAAGAAAACAGTAAAACTTTCCATGTGACATGAAGGAGTGGGGTGTCAAGAAACTAGATTCTCACCCTTCAAACCATTTAATCCTCCAACAGCCCTGTGAGGCAGGAATCATCATTTCTGATTTTCAGATGAAGTCACCAAATGTCTTTGCCTAAAATGGCACATGGAGTAGATTACAAATAAGGCCTCCCTGTTATCTGACTCTCACCATTACACTGCAATGTTAGATCCCCAAGGAGACCAGGGCTTTCTTACAAACCTGCTAGAGGCTTAGGACATCAGTTTCATGTTGGTCACTGACAACCTCTGTTGCCCATACAAGGGGGTGAACTGCTCTTACATGGGAAGTTCACCCAGCCACAGACAGCCTGATTTTTTATTAAATTGACACAAAGGAATATTGTTTATACTTCCAATAAATGTAATTTCTGCACCTCCTTTCTTCCCTTCCTCCCTAAGGGTAAGAATAGAGTGCTTTGGTTTTGTGTCCTGCCTTGGTAGGTCGTTGGAAGCCACCACTTTCAGAGCTGCTGCTGGGTTTGGGCTTAGGAGTTATTAAGGCAGATTCTCTCACCACCACTTCCTTGAGTGACTTGAGGAGATGGGGTGAAGGCTACATGTCACCGTGAGAGGGCTGAGCTCTGGAAAACAATGTGGTGGATTGTTGAGAAAGTCTTTCTGGTCTTTGTCACTTAATGTATCAGGAGTGAGACAATGGTCTGAGCAGTGTGACATTGGATGTCCATCTGCCTGAGGCAGAAGCTAGACCAGATGACCTTTCAAGGATTTTGTTAGTTCTGGTACCCTAGCCTTGGGATCAATTCCATTTTCCTGTTTATTAGAGTATACTTGTGTTTTCTGTTCACATAGGTAGAGACTTCAAAGGACAAAGGATGTTTCTGTCAGAGGAGAGAGAACATGGAGAGGCTGCTTAGAGAAATTAAACTGTAAAATGAAGCCTTGAAACCTTTCATAGAGTAAGCTAATGGTGACCGCTCCATGTACTAGACCTCTTTCTCTGAATCCCCTCCTCCTGGGGTGGGATGGTGGCTTTCTTCTGGCCGATGTTTACAAGACTTAACTAGTTTTGGATTGGTTTGGAGTCCTCACAAACAATCCTCTCTTTAGCAAAAATGACATTCCTTTAACTAAGTAATCGGGACCAGAGATTTAACAGACTTGTTAGATAGCAAATGTGGCAGTGCTTTCACCCAGGGCAGTGGTGGGGAACCCTGAGAGTCAGTGGTGAGTTTCTCTGCTTTCCTCTGGAATGCTTGACCTGGAATAGCTCCTTTCAGCCCCTGCCTATTTTCTCTGGCCAAGATGTTTGATGGATGGCAGCTTAGGCGAGACATCAACAGTTTTTTAGGCAGAGAAGCCGACTCCTGGGTAGAGTTTAGCTCTTTTCGGCCAGTTTAGAATTTTGATTTGGGATACTGGGTTGTTGGTGGCAAATGACTTCTTCCCCTTCATGCTCCTGTCTGACTTTGTTATTAAAATAGTCATTAGGGCATCCATGTCTGTGACCAAGTTCCAGCCAGGCTAATGTGCACAGCAGAGAAAAATAATTTTCAAATAGATGGACTGCATGTCTTATTTCAAGACTAGCTTTAAAGGGCTTACTGTTTTATTGTTTAAAAAATTTCACTGTAGCTCATTCATATGGAATTCAAGACTAAAGAACTTCAAGTGTACACCCATGGCAGATTCATGTTGATGTATGGCAAAACCAATACAACATTGCAAAGGAATTAGTCTCCAATTAAAGTAAATAAATTCATATTTAAAAAAAAGAACTTCACGTGTAGAAATGCAAACAGACATTGATTAATCAAGGTAGCATCTTTTAGGTAAATATATAAATAAGTTTGGACATTGAAATTTAAATTGCAAAAAAAAAAAAAGAAGAGAGAGAGAGATGATGGTCCCAATGTTCATGGTGTTCATAGGAGCACTATTTACAATAGCCAAGACATGCAAATGAGGTGTAAATGCTCACTGACAAATAAAGGGACAAAGAGGGTGTGGTCTATGCACAAGGGGACACTGCTCAACCATAAAAAGGATGAATAATGTCATCTACAGTAACGTGGGTGCACCTAGAGATTATCATATTTTACGAAGTAAGTCAAAGACATGACATATGATATCACCTGTAAGACCTGTGGCGGATTCATTTTGATATTTGACAAAACTAATACAATTTTGTAAAGTTTAAAAATAAAATAAAATTAAAAAAATAAAAAATAATAAAAATAAAAATAAATAAATAAAAAATGAGGCAAATGACCTTAGTTACAAAACAGAAATCGATTCAAAAACATAGAAAACAAACTTGTGGATAGCAAGGGAGGAGATAAGTTAGGAGTTTGAGATTAATTTATATATACTAATGTATATAATTTCTTCTGTGGCTCAGATGGTAAAGAATCTGCCTGCAGTGCAGGATATCCAGGTTCAATCCCTGGATCAAGAAGATCCCCTGGAGAAGGGAATGGCAACCCACTCCAGAATTCTTACCTGGAAAATTCCATGGACGGAGGAGCCTGGAGGGCTACAGTTCATGGGATCACAAAGAGTCAGACATGACTGAGTAACTAACACTTTCACACACTTTCAATGTATATAAAATAGATAAAAAACAAGGACTTATCGTATAGCACATGGATTCATACTCAATATCTTGTAATACCTATGACGGAAAAGAATCTGAAAAAGAATATATATAAAACTGAATCACTTTGCTTTATACTTGAAACTGACAGAACATTGTAAATTAACTATATTTCAATTAAAAAATTTAAAGATGGCATTTATCTTCTGTTTCATGGACTGGGTGTCTATTGATATTAGGAATTATTGTTAGCTTTGTTAGGAGTGACTCTAGATTTGTGATTATTTTGAGAAAGGAAAAAAAAATCCCTCTCTGTATATCCCTTCTGAGTAAGTTATTGGTGAAATATTGCCACTCAGCCTCTCTTCCCTCTGGCTTCTGGTGAGGCTTAGCCAATGAGCCATCATCAGGGAATCTAAGAGGATATGAGGGGATGAGAGAGAGGAGGCATTTGTTCCCGGCTCCCTCCCTGCCACATAGCAGGAATGTGTTTCTCTGGTATCCACAGCTCCTGGTGGGGGGACTCCCCTGCTGTGATAACCAGAAAGGTATGTTGTTGATAATGCATAGATGCCCTCCAGCCCCGGATCATTCCCATAATCCTCCCACACCTAGAAAGAAACTCTTTAATAAGCTCTCAGCTATATCCTGGAGGATGACTTCTATTTCTTGCCAAGACTCTTTTTTGCTAGGAAATAAAGCAGAAAAGGAGAGAAGGGTTATTGACTATGGATGAAACAAGATTTTCTTCTTGTTGATAAGTTGAAGCAGAACTCATGATAAGATCTTATTTTTGAATTCATTTGAAAATTTTCATATTAAAAATGTAAATTAAAGATTATGTTCTGCAATGGGGCCTTACCCTATTGTAACTTCAATGCCCTGTTAGGCGGCTAAACATCTCAAAGCGTACAGAGGGCTTCTTGGGATACAGTTTTAAGGCTTCATTAGAAAGTTCTTGCAGGCAATTTGGCAATGGCAAACACACAATCAGGCAACTTATGTTGCTTGTAAATGAAACAATTTGCTCCTGGAAGGTTCCAATATTTTCTTCAAAATCAAAACACAGTTTTGAAGAAATCTGAAGATGGTTTTATAGAATATTGTTTTCATTCAAAACCAAATCACTCATTCGGTTCTATCTTGTCAAAAAATGAGAAGGAAGTTGAGTGCAGAGACCTCTGTCGCCATGTCTTCCTCTGTATTTAACCAAGAAGTCTGTCACACTCCACACTATTTCTTCCTTCCTTCACCTTGAAGCAGGTTTAACAACTCACACACAGAAGGTACAGCCAGCACCAATGTCTAAAGATGCTGCACCACCAAGACAGGAAGGGGAGGAGTGGCGCAGATAACGTGAGGGTCACTGCTTTTGTGTAAATGCAAAGCATCCCTTTATGCAGGGGCACAACAGAGAGCCTTTGAACATCTGAAGTGTGGTTTCCTTGATTGGCAAATGGCTTTGGCAAAGAGTGAATACAGGATTTAATGTGGAAAATGGCCTAGAGCCCAATGATTCTCGTGCTTTCAAAATGGGGCCATACCTGTGGCTGGGATGTCTCATATTTCTTTGATTCATCACCCAACCCTGATGGCCACAGTGGTGTCAAGTGCCATGGTTCCTGCCCTGCAAACTGGAGAGGCACTTCTCACCCCTGGATAGCTGTGACTTTAAACAAGGGGTTCCTAATACTTAAAAATGAAAAGCAGTTAAAGAAAGAAGCAGAGCAATTACCAATTTATTGCAACTTTGAGTGATTCCAAAGCCCTGCAGAGGGCAGGAGGCTCCAGACTGGTCTTGAGAGGCTGCTGGATCTTTCTGCTCTCTGTCCTCCCCCAGCCCTGCCCCTGCAAAGGACACCCTCAACATCTCTCATCTCTCATCATTTCCTCTTTTACTTCTTTTCTTTCTCTTTTTCTTCCCCTTAATTATCTTTCTTATCTTTCTTCTTTCCATTTCTCCTCCCCCTTTTTTTTAAATTAAAAAATAGCATGTGTGCTCATTTTTAAAAATCAAATTACACTGACATAGAAAATATAAAGGGAACAAAGACTTTCACTCCTGCCCCCAGGCTCCCTTTCCTGTCGGCTGGGTGTATTTCCTCTCAGATTAAGTGCAACTCCTACACAAACAAAAACACACATGAAGGCTCCTGCTCTGTGAAGTCTTCAGAATATAAATTAAACTATAATTTTAAAAATAAAAGTTTTCTCCTTTGTCTATCAGGAGAGCAGCAAACAATGCCAAGACCAAAGGACAGTCAGGGCTGCAGACCAAGTGAGACCTGGAGGGGCCTCATTTCTCCCTGCTCATATGAGAGGGGACCTGAGGCAGGCTCAGTCCCTCTGCTGTACATGGTCTCACTTGTCCCGAGGGACAGGCATATTCTAGGCTTTCACTCTGGACGCAGCCCTGCTGTATTAGCTAGGGTAATATGAGATGCTGTAGGTAAATTCTAAAATCCCAGCAGCTCACCACAATAGAGGTTTGGTTTTTGCTCATGTAAAACATTCTTGGTGAGAGGCGGGGTGGAGCATGCAGGGATTCACCAAGTTATTTAGAGACCTAGGTTGACAGAGGTTCTGCTCTCTTAATCCTATGGCTTCTGAGGTCACTCTGTATGTCCCCCACCCCACCCCCGTCCCCCCCCTCCCCCCACCATGGAACAGACAAGGAAGAGAGGATGAGAACAGAGGGAGAGATTTCTATGGGCTGGAGTGCAAAGTGATGACATACTTCCCTCCCATTGGAGTCAACTGGCCAAAACTCAATGCTGTGGCCACACTGCATGTCCAGGGCCTCTGGGAAATGTGGCCAGCCACGTGTATGCCCAGCAGGATGGGGTGCGTGGACTGGGTGTGGTCACCTGCCTCCATACCACTGTCTACCTGCTTCCATTCCAACTCAAAACCAGAATTCACCCATAGAGGTGTGTGCCTCTTCCTGAGGCTGATGACTATAAACAACTTGAGACAGGAAGGAAGGGGACAGGGGGCAGTTGTTAAAAGTATGACACAACTGCTGAGAACAGGTTACAACAAAAACCAGTTAGAACCAACCAGGCCCAAGATGGCAGAAGATTCGATCTCCAGTGGACCTTGAACCTCAGTATACACTCACTGCATTACATTAATTAATGACACACCCACACGCTGCATGACAGTTTCAAGGCCAAAACATCAGTGTTGTCCCAATTCTTAAACTTTTCCACCCTCTCCAAGATAGTTGGATTAATCCTCCCATTCTTTAACTAGGAACTAACCACCTCCATACCCTGGGACCTCTCTTGCCTTTTGAGACAGTCCATACTCTGTCTGAGTGTGTATCTCTCTAAAAAACCTGCTCTCATTTTATTATGACTCACTCTTGAATTCTTTCCTGCTCACAGCTAAGGACCCTCACTTGGTCATCCCAGGAACTCGCCTGAGGCCTAGAACATAACCATCATCTCATGCCCCATTTTTCCTATAACAAAATCTGCTTCTCTCATCCACTGTCCACATCCAAACCAGAGAAAATCAACACTGGTGGCCTGTGGGCCACATCTGACAGGTAGAAGGATTTTGTTTAGAACACAGCAATTATGAAAATACATTTGCAAAGCAAACTACATGAAAAAAAAAAAAACTCAGTTTTTGCTACAACACTAAAACGTCGAGGAGAAATCCAGGAAGATTCCACAGTGAGTCTGTATTTCCTGCCTCCTGGGTTGTGAAAGGGTCCGGCCCCACAGAGCCAGGCCTCCCTGCAGCCTCACCTGGAGGGTAGTGGCAGTGCTCTACCCCGGTGCCTCTCCACCCTGCCTCTGCCTCTCATGGAGCCACCTGCTGTACTTGTGTGCATGTGAGGATTTTGTTGTAAATTTGAAATGCTTTCCACTTTCCTGCTGTCTCAGCATCCCCACATAAGGGCAGTACTCCTTGCTCAGGCATCATGATGTTCAGCTGGGCCCTCCACAGTTTCCCCCTCTTGCTTGCCTCTATCTGTGAGCCTCATACTTCTCGGTGTGTTCTCCACCCCTGATTTGCCTGTAGGTCCTCACTCTCAGCCCCTCACCTGCATAATTGAGCCCAATTCCCTGGTGCTCCTCCCATGTGGCCAACAACCTCTTTTTCTATGACTTATGCTTTGCTGTGGCTCACACATCCTGGAATGTGAAGTCAAGTGGGCCTTAGAAAGCATCACTACAAACAAAGCTAGTGGAGGTGATGGAATTCCAGTTCAGCTATTTCATATCTTGAAAGATGATGCTGTGAAAGTGCTGCACTCAATATGCCAGCAAATTTGGAAAACTCGGCAGTGGCCAAAGGACTGGAAAAGGTCAGTTTTCATTCCCATCCCAAAGAAAGGCAATGCCAAAGAATGCTCAAACTACTGCACAATTGCACTCATCTCACACGCTAGTAAAGTAATGCTCAAAATTCTCCAAGCCAGGCTTCAGCAATACGTGAACCGTGAACTTCCCGATGTTCAAGCTCATTTTAGAAAAGGCAGAGGAACCAGAGATCAAATTGTCAACATCCACTGGATCATGGAAAAAGAAAGAGAGTTCCAGAAAAACATCTATTTCTGCTTTATTGACTATGCCAAAGCCTACTGTGTGTATCACAATAAACTGTGGAAAATTCTGAAAGAGATGGGAATACAAGACCACCTGATCTGCCTCTTGGAAAAATCTGTATGCGGGTCAGGAAGCAACAGTTAGAACTGGACATGGAACAACAGACTGGTTCCAAATAGGAAAAGGAGTCCATCAAGGCTGTATATTGTCACCCTGCTTATTTAACTTATATGCAGAGTACACCATGAGAAATGCTGGACTGGAAGAAACACAAGCTGGAATCAAAATTGCTGGGAGAAATCTCAATAACCTCAGATATGCAGATGACACCACCCTTATGGCAGAAAGTAAAGAGGAACTAAAAAGCCTCTTGATAGAAGTGAAAGTGGAGAGTGAAAAAGTTGGCTTAAAGCTCAACATTCAGAAAACGAAGATCATGGCATCTGGTCCCATCACATCATAAGAAATAGATGGGGAAACAGTGGAAACAGTGTCAGACATTATTTTTCTGGGCTCCAAAATCACTGCAGATGGTGACTCCAGCCATGAAAATAAAGACGCTTACTCCTTGGAAGGAAAGTTATGACCAACCTAGATAGCACATTCAAAAGCAGAGACATTACTTTGCCAACAAAGGTCCGTCTAGTCAAGGCTATGGTTTTTCCTGTGGTCATGTATGGATGTGAGAGTTGGACTGTGAAGAAGGTTGAGCACCAAAGAATTAATGCTTTTGATCTGTTGTGTTGGAGAAGACTCTTGCGAGTCCCTTGGACTGCAAGGAGATCCAACAAGTCAATTCTGAAGGAGATCAGCCTTGGGATTTCTTTGGAAGCACTGATGCTAAAGCTGAAACTCCAGTACTTTGGCCACCTCATGCAAAGAGTTGACTCATTGGAAAAGACTCTGATGCTGGGAGGGATTGGGGGCAGGAGGAGAAGGGGACGCCAGAGGATGAGATGGCTGGATGGCATCACTGACTCGATGGACGTGAGTCTGAGTGAACTCTGGGAGTTGGTGATGGACAGGGAGGCCTGGCGTGCTGCGATTCATGGAGTCGCAAAGAGTTGGACATGACTGAGTGACTGAACTGAACTGGAGTGGTGCTCAGTGACCCCCCAAGGGAGAATTTACCTTCCATTTATGACACAAAGAGATGCCCTCCAGGCTGCATGGTGGGATGGGTCCTGGGAAGCAGAGGGTGCTGGGAGATCACCCAATCAGAGGTCTGAACAAAAATTCTTGAGTAGTCTGATGTGGATGCCATAGCTACAAGTCCATTACACAGAGAGTAGGGGAGTCTGGGGGACTGTCCATAGATATGAAAACACAGGGGAGACACCAGAAGGCCAGTCTGGCAAGCAGCACGGGGCAGGGAGGGAAGGAAGAAGTGGCAGGCATGGAAGTCAGAGTGGTAGGAAAAAACAGACCACGTCAGACTGCAGTCGAGAAGATTTCATTTACCTTGAACGACAATGGAAAGGTCTTAAAGCGTTTTTCAAGGGAAAGTGAGTGACTGTATTTGCATTTTATAAAGCTCCTTCTATTTGTAGTCACTAAAGGATGTATGGAGTGCAAAGCAGGAGGCTGCTGTGGGGAAATTCAGGTGCCACAGCACTTTTTCCAGGCCCACTGAATGGAGGATGAAAAAGTGCCAATTCCAACAAGATCAGCAACCTTAGGGTGCCAGGTGGTCATTAGTGATGCAGTGTTTGCCACTGAAGCACCAAAAGAGCAAATGGTAACATCTTGTCCAGAAGTTCCCATCTGGTCCGGGCCTCAGGGGACTGACTCAGAAGCCATCATCTCGAAATGAGCTCCTGAGTGGAGTTTAATGTTTGCCAGTGGATCACACACTCGAGGAGTAATTAATGATTTGATTCATTGTGCTTCAGGGAGCCACTGTCCAACAAAATAATGCAAGTAATTTAAATCTGCAATAAAGTAGGAGTGCAACAACATTTCATGGCTGCACATAGCAATGATTTGCTGGAGAGGGGGGAAAAAAAGCAAGCATTTTTATTAGAGCCACATCCAAATAATCCATAGGAAAGCAATATTGAGTGCACAAGTGATTTGATTACATTCCTCCACAACAGTCCTCCAAGGCAGAGTCAAGTCCAAATGCATTTCAGTGAATGTGCAGAATACCAAAGGTTCTGTAAACCAACACATTTCATCAAAATTACTCTGTGTGTGTCTGAGATAGAAAATGTTTGCCGAATGCTAACCACCTTTTTATTCAGAATAAATTTCCTCCACCATTAGCATTTGGCATCTGCAGCTGATAGAAGCCCGAGTGGTGCCCTGTGGGGTAGGCTTTTCCTCACCAAGCCCCTCTTTCAGGATCTTTAGCCACCAGTACACTCGGGGGTCCCTCCACATCGTTCCTACACCCACTGAGCAGCCTGAGTGCTGCCTTGTGCCAGATATTGCCTTGAGTGTGATGCACAGACTACAGGGGAGGCAATCCTGAACTGAAGTGGGCAACCACAGTATAGGGGGAGAGGAGCCAAGAGTGACAATGGGTGCTCTGGGACAGCAGCAAGGGCCATCTGGGAGTGGTGAAACCTGAGCCGTTAGCTGGGAGCAGAAGTGGAGAGGGCAGGCAGGGTATTTCAGGTGGCACTCAATGAGCTCTTTTCATGGAAAGCACACACATTTCTTTAATTGGCCATTGGCCTCAGACAGACAAATAAACTCCCCCAAATCAAGAACAGAATAGACAGATTCGATCCAATAAAACTTCAAAACAGAGAATACCCACATGATCAGCTTGAAGTCATGCCTACTTTACTTCTTCATGTTTCTTGAGTGGCTATAGTATTCCAGGCACTGCTGGTCCTAGGTGCTGAGGATATAGCTGAGAACAGGGCAGACCAGTCACTGTCTGTGTGGATCTCAGTTTTAAGTGAAACAGAGAGAGAATTAGCTAATTGTTGTGATAACAGCCATGCAGAAAATTATTGGGGTGGGAGTGAGTTGGAGGGACAGTAGGGGAAGAGGAATGTGAAATGGGGCTAGAACATCGGACAGCAGCTAAACCTCCAACCTGCCCTGTTACCTGGGACATTTCCCAAGCTGTCCATAGCAGCACACTCCTCTCAGGATGACTTCCCATTAACACAAGAGTTGTCTCCACGTCCAAGGGTACCCCAGCTTGACACCTGCTCTCTCTGTATTGTTAATAATAGTGCCCTGTCCTCATTCACTCTCGGACATGACCTGGTCTGGATTATAAATTTTACAACACCCTGACTAAACAAGAAACTGATTTCCAGTCAGACCCTACAACCCACACAGCTGACTCATTCTGTCTTCTTCAGAGATATGAGCTATATTTAAAGTCTGTAAATACCCAAAACATAGAAATTCAGTCTAAATCAAAGAGCCCTGGTTGAAAACAGTTTTGGAGTAGATGTTATGTTTAATTATATCTGAAGAGACAAGATATCACTAAATTTGGAGATCACGCATGTGACATTCTCTCTTGAGCCCAGATTTCACCCATACTTTTTCTTAAGTCTGTACTACATGTGCCAGGCACTATCAAAGAGATTCTCTGGAATAACCTCATTAATTCCTTGAATGATCACAATCCCTGTTTTTCTCCAAGGACTTGGGAATCTTTTCCCAGGCACATGCTGAGGAGTACTTGATCTCAGGCAGGGGCTCCAGGATCCATGTCCTCACCTATTGTATAGACAGAACCCAGATAATGACCAGTCCAGCCCTTCTCTGGAGCTTCACACCCCGTCCTCAACTGATGCTCACCAATCCACTAGGCTGCCTCACAGACATTTCAAATCCAACTCATCCAAACCAGAAATATTTCCTTTTGTTTTCCCAGATTTTCCCTTTCCCTGTTCTACCACTCCTGCCATGGTGGTAGTGGGGGCTGGTGGACTGCCATCAGTCTGACCACTTGAACTTGGGCTCCACAGAGCATCCTGCTCCTTTTCTGTTTCCACCTTCTCTGCATCTGGCCCGCTGTCCAGCTTGAAAACACTAACCGCATTCCAACATGTGTTCTTTCCTAAAATCCAACTCCCCCAGCTTCACACAGAGTCCTCCCCCCATTCTTCAGTGCTGATGCTCACAATCAGACCCCAAGGGCTTAGCCTCTCCTGATGACAACACAGCCAGATGGAAAGAATAACAGGAAGGTACTTTGGAGCCACAGTGGGGCTCAAATCCCAGCTGTCCTGCTGACAGACTCTGGGACTTTGGGTAAAGTACTTGGCTTTACTGAGTCACCACTCATTCTTCTGTGAAGTATTAATAGCATCTGATTGACTTTTAGTGAGGTGAACCAAGTGCCCAGTTCCCTAAGCATAAGTGATGAATAATCTCTACCTCTAAAAAATCAACCAACCCCAATATTTCATTTTCCATGTATATATATAGAGAGAGACCAAACAGAAGCAGAAGAGATTAAGAAGAGCTGGCAAGAATACACAGAAGAACTATACAAAAAAGATATTCAAGACCCAGATAACCACAATGGTGTGATCACTCACCTAGAGCCAGACATACTGGAATGTAAAGTCAAGTGGTCTGTAGGAAGCATCACTACGGACAAAGCTAGAGGAGGTGATGGATTTCCAGCTAAACTAATTCAAATCCTAAACGATGATGCAGTGAAAGTGCTGCACTCAATATGACAGAAAATTTGGAAAACTCAGCAGTGGCCAAAGAACTGGAAAAGGTCAGTTTTCATTCCAATCCCAAAGAAAGGCAATGCCAAAGAATGCTCAAACTACTGCACAATTGCACTCATCTCACACACTAGCAAAGTAATGCTCAAAATTCTCCAAGTCAGGCTTCAACAGTTAGTGAACTGTGAACTTCCAGATGTTCAAGCTGGATTTAGAAAAGGCAGAGGAACCAGAGATCAAATTGCCAAACATCCGCTGGATCATCAAAAAGCAAGAGAGTTCCAGAAAAACATCTATTTCTGTTTTATTGACTATGCCAAAGCCTTTGACTGTGTGGATGACAACAAACTGTGGAAAAGTCTTCAAGAGATGGGAATACCAGACCACCTGACCTGCCTCCTGAGAAATCTGTATGCAAGTCAGGAAGCAACAGTTAGAACTGGACGTGGAACAAAAGACTGGTTCCAAATAGGAGAAGGAATATATCAAGGCTGTATATTGTCACCTTGCTTATTTAACTTATATGCAGAGTACACCATGTGAAATGCCGGGCTGGATGAAATACAAGCTGGAATCAAGATTGCCAGGAGAAATATTAATAATCTCAGATAGGCAGATGACACCACCCTTATGGCAGAAAGCAATGAAGAACTAAAGAGCCTCTTGATCAAAGTGAAAGAGGAGAGTGAAAATGTTGGCTTAAAACTCAACATTCAGAAAACTAAGATTATGGCATCCGGTCCCATCACTTCATGGCAAATAGATGGGGAAACAAAGGAAGCAGTAAGAGACTTTATTTTCTTGGGCTCCAAAATCATTGCAGATGGTGATTGCAGCCATGAAATTAAAAGACTCTTGCTTCTTGAAAGAAAAGCTATGACCAGCCTAGACAGCATATTAAAAAGCAGAGACATTACTGTCAATATCTCCTTCCACTGCAGACTGAATTGAACTGATATATCTTTCGTTCATCAAATTAAGCACTTACTAAGAGGAGAGCGATAAAGTTGGTTTAAAGCCCAACATTCAGAAAACTAAGATCATGGCATCCGGTCCCATCACTTCATAGCAAATAGATGAGGAAACAGTGGAAACAGTGGCTGACTTCATTTTGGGGGACTCCAAAATAACTGCAGATGGTGACTGCAGCCATGAAATTAAAAGACACTTGCTCCTTGGAAGAAAAGCTATGACCAATCTGCTGCTGCTGCTGCTGCTGCTGCTGCTAAGTCGCTCTGTGTGACCCCATAGACAGCAGCCCACCAGGCTCCCCTGTCCCTGGGATTCATAAGGCAAGAACACTGGAGTGGGTTGCCATTTCTAGATAGCATATTAAAAAGCAGAGACATTACTTTGCCAGCAAAGGTCCATCTAGTGAAAGCTATGGTTTTTCCAGTAGTCATGTATGGATGTGAGAGTTGGACTATAAAGAAAGCTGAGTGCTGAAGAATTGATGTTTTTGAACTGTGGTGTTGGAGAAAACTCTTGAGAGTCCCTTGGACTGCAAGGAGATCCAACCAGTCCATCCTAAAGGAGATCCGTCCTGAGTATTCATTGGAAGGACTGATGTTGAAGCAGAAACTCCAATAATTTGGCCACCTGATGCGAAGAGCTGACTCATTGAAAGAGACCCTAATGCCGGGAAAAATTGAAGAGCAACAGAGGATTAGATGGTTGGATGGCATCACTGACTCAATGGAGATGAGTTGGAGTAAACTCCAGAGGTTGGTAATGGACAGGGAGGCCTAGTGTGCTGCAGTCTATGGGGTCGCATAGAGTTGCACAGGACTGAGTGACTGAAATGAACTGAACTGAATATGACAGGTACTGTGCCATGCACTTCAAGCCGCTCAGCATAACTCTCCAGGACAGATATTGTTATCTCATTTTACCAATGTTTTGTGAGTCATTGACCTTATTTGACACCAATTCTAACAAAGGAAATAAGGCTACTTCTGTCTCACAAGTTCATCAGCTGAATATGGATTAGAAGCATTGAGCAGAAATACAGTCTGTGCTTAAAGGACAGTCCGTTGATTGCATGCAAGTCCAGGATGTCCCAGCCTGAACTTGGGAAAAGAAAAGCCCCAGTAAGTCAGTTCAGTCGCTTAGTTGTGTCCAACTCTTTTTGACCCCATGGACTGCAGCCCGCCAGGCTTCTCTGTCCATCACCAACTTCTGGAGCTTATTCAAACTCATGTCCACCGAGTCAGTGATGCCATCCATCTCATCCTCTGTCGTCCCCTTCTTTTCTCACCTTCAATCTTTCTCAGAATCAGGGTCTTTTTCAATGAGTCAGGTCTTTGCATCAGGTGGCCAGAGTACTGGAGTTTCAGCCTCAGCATCAGTTGGGCTTCCCTGGTGGATCAGATGGTAAAGAATCTGCCTGCAACATGGGAAACCTGGGTTTGATCTCTGGGTTGTGAAGATCCCCTGGATAAGGGCATGGTAACCCACTCCAGTATTTTTGCCTGGAAAATCCCCATGGACAGAGGAGCCTGGTGGGCTACAGTACATAGGGTCGCAAAGAGTTGGACACCACTGAGTGACTAAGCACAGCACATTGTGACCTCTCATATATAGCATTGAAATAGCTTCCAAAAGAAACCCCAGAGACCTTCCCTAAACTACTAGATAGAGTCACATACCCACAGCAGCTACTTGACAAGTGCACACAACTTAACACCCCAAAGCAGGTCCTACCTCACAGGAGAAGAGCTCACGGTGATGGGATATTTACTCCACATCTGGCCCTGTGCTCCCTGCTTAAGGGCATCTTTTCATTACCCTACAAAATAAAGTCATGGAGGAGCAACAGCCACAACCACCTTTGGAGATAGTCATAATATTTTTGAGGTAAGAACTCTTTAACAAAAAGGGGAAAAGACGACCCAGAAAGATTGGTAACTTGGCCAAGATCCCAGAGCTATTATGACAAGAGGAACATTTTGAATTCAGCCCAGCTCTGAGTACACACTAGTCCTCCAAGACATACTTGAGTGTTTGATGTGACATCATCTGAATGTACTTCAATGCAGAGGGTAAATATGCACCTCTGCTGGCACATGGCCTGTATGCTGTCACTTTCTCAGATGCAATAAATGAAATGCTACAAGGGAGACTACTTGATCATGTGTGCTAGGCCCTCTGCTGGCTTCTGCAGCAGAATTAAGAGACAAACAAATAAATTAAAAGATGAGAATTTGGAACAGTTCCTGGAGGGGCCTCGTTCCTGTAAATCCATTTGGCAGTGCAACTGGGCATCCACTCTGCCAGCCTCCTGTGTTCAAAGAGCAGGCTGCCAGGACAAACTGGTTGGGCAGTGAAAACCATTGCTGGATGCATCCAAGCAGAGTTACTGTGGTTGAGGAGGCCATGTTCTTGGGGAATTTCAGTTGGAGTGACCTCTATGTGGCATCCAATGTTGAGGAACAAAGGGTGTAGGAAAGTCTTTCCTATGTCTGTGGAGTATCACCCAATAGCTTACTGCAAAAACCTAGGAATCATTCTTGAGCCTGTCCTTTCCTTTGCTTTTCAGATGCAAGTCCTAACAAGGCTGTGGGCTCTACCTCTAAACCACAACCTGGATCCAACCATTTCTCACCATCCCAAATACAACTCCAGATATATCCAGGCCACCATTCACCCAGACCACAGAGACTCCCAGCTATACGCTTCTCCTCTGAAAGTTATTCTCCACTCAGCAGCCAGTGATGTTTTCCCTTGCTCAATACTTAGAGCAATGGCTTTCCTTCCACTTGGAATAAAACTCAACTTTTTAGCAAATTCCAGTATGCTATCTTCCTATGAACACTTTGACTCAGTCTGAATCATCCACTCCTTCCCTGGCTAACTTGGTGGTTCTTGGGTTGCCTCATGGCTTGGCCCTGTTTCTCCTTCCAGACAGACATGACCATCCAGCTCAATTGTCCTCTTCCCAAATTTGTTTTCCTGACCAACAGACACTCACAGCCCCTCTTCATATTTCTGTGCTTTATTTGCTTCACAGGACCTATGGCTATCATGTTTATCACTCATAGTCCAACAGATCAGCTCCTAAAGGACTAGCACATAGTAGAGGTAATTCATTTATTTCTGAATGAATGAATGTGGAGATTTGGGCCTTTGTGTCTTCAGCAAGGAAAGAATGTGCTACATTGGGAGACAGACACCAGGGCCTGTTGGAGGGTGGGCTGGAGAATCTTTTGCATTGGCAAAAACATCCAGGATGTTTCATGCTTCTGTCCCTTCTGGAACATCCTTCCCACCCTGCTATCGCCTCCACTGTGGGCCTGGTGATTGCCCGTTCATCATTCCATTTCAGCACCCTCCTCAGTCTCCCCTGACAGCCAGGTGAGGTAAGTGCCCCTGCTTGCACTAATGCACTCACATCAATGGAACCACTTCCCTTTGGATCCACCCTCATGGATGGACACCCTCATGGATGGGAGCTCCACTCTCATGGAGGGCAGAGGCATGCATCCTCAACATGAATAAAGACCTGGAACACAGCGGGCACTCAATGCTGTGTGTGGAACCCCCAGATCAAGTTGCCAACTTTTCAAGTGGGGAAAATGCAGGCCTCGATAAGAGATTATTTTTCTGTCTGCATGTCCTGGGCTGGATCTCCCTAACTGCCTCGGGCTTGGGCCTCACCCTCCTTTCCCCCATATGCTCTCTTCCTACACTGACTCAGGCCTTTTTCTTCTGTGTGAGTGACTCCCAACTGTAACCTTGCTTCTTTCTCCAGACCGTATGTCCAGCCATGCAGTCAATATCTCCCTTCATTGTCAGACAGTATTTCAGAAACATCCTCCCCAGAGCTGAGCTCTGGATCCCAGCCTTTATGGACCTCTGCTATCATCACCCTCAAAACCATTCTGAATTCTTCATTTCCTCTCCCAGTCTGCAGCCAAGCCTGCCGCCTTCCTGGAGATCTTCTCTGGCAACCCCTCACCCTGGTCCAGCCACACTTGACAGAGGCCTCATAATGAACATTTGTTCTTGTCCAGGAGGCTCTTCACACTGTTACAGAACAGAAACCAGGAATCTTTTTCAATTCAGTCATGTCATGTCATCTCTCTGTTCAAATCTTTCCATCTCATTTAGACGAATTCCAAGTCAGTGACCATAACAATGTCACATGCCCATATCCTCTCATCAGAGAGACTCCATCTGAGGAGTTTCCCTTTGTTTTCTAAAAATTTTATTGGAGTAGAGTAGTTTTACAATGGAGAAGGAAATGACAACCCCCTCCAGGACTCTTGCCAGGAAAATGCCAGGGACAGGAGAGCCGGGTAGGCTGCCACTTATGGGGTCACAAAGAGTCGGACACTACAGAAGCAACTTAGCAGCAGCAGCAGCTGCTGCTTTACAATGCTGTATTAGTTACTACTATACAGCAAATCAAATCAGGGGTGTATGTGTGTGTGTGTGTGTATATATATATATATATCAGATCAGTCGCTCAGTCGTGTCCGACTCTTTGCGACCCCATGAATCGCAGCACTACAGGCCTCCCTGTCCATCACCAACTCCCGGAGTTCACTGAGACTCACGTCCATCGAGTCAGTGATGCCATCCAGCCATCTCATCCTCTGGCGTCCCCTTCTCCTCCTGCCCCCAATCCCTCCCAGCATCAAAGTCTTTTCCAATGAATCAAATCTTCGCATGAGGTGGCCAAAGTACTGGAGTTTCAGCTTTAGCATCATTCCTTCCAAAGAAATCCCAGGGCTGATCTCCTTCAGAATGGACTGGTTGGATCTCCTTGCAGTCCAAGGAACTCACAAGAGTCTTCTCCAATACCACAGTTCAAAAGCATCAATTCTTCAGCGCTCAGCCTTCTTCAGAGTCCAACTCTCACATCCATACATGACCACAGGAAAAACAATAGCCTTGACTAGATGGACCTTTGTTGGCAAAGTAATGTCTCTGCTTTTGAATATGCTGTCTAGGTTGGTCAAAACTTTCCTTCCAAGGAGTAAGCGTCTTTTAATTTCATGGCTGCAGTCACCATCTGTAGTGATTTTGGAGCCCAAAAAAATAAAGTCGGACACTGTTTCCACCGTTTCCCCATCTATTTCCCATGAAGTGGTAGGACCGGATGACATGATCTTCGTTTTCTGAATGTTGAGCTTTAAGCCAACTTTTTCACTCTCCACTTTCACTTTCAACCAGAGGCTTTTTAGTTCCTCTTCACTTTCTGCCATAAGGGTGGTGTCATCTGCATATCTGAGGTTATTGATATTTCTCCCGGCAATCTTGATTCCAGTTTGTGTTTCTTCCAGTCCAGCGTTTCTCATGATGTACTCTGCATATAAGTTAAATAAGCAGGGTGACAATATACAGCCTTGACGAACTCCTTTTCCTATTTGGAACCAGTCTGTTGTTCCATATATATAGGCACATATATCCCCTCTTTTTTTGATTTCCTTCCCATTGAGGTCACCAAAGAGAATTGAGTACAGTTCCATTTGTTATGCAGTCTACTTTATACACAGTAGTGTGTATATGTCAGTCTCAATCTCCCAATTCATCCCACCTCTCCTCCCTTGGTGCCCATACATTTGTTCTGTATGTCTGTGTCTCTATTTCTGCTTAGCAAATGTGTTCATCTGTACCACTTTTCTAGATTCCACATATATTCATAAGTATACAATATTTGTTTTTCTCTTTCTGACTTGCTTCACTTTGTATGACAGCCTCCAGGTCCATCCATGTCTTTACAAATGGCATAATTTTGTTCCTTTTTATGGCCGAGTAATATTCCATAATATATATGAAAATCATAATTCCAAAATATTCCCCAATGTTCACTGCAGCCCTATTTACAATAACCAGGACATGGAAGCAACCTAAATGTCCATCAACAGAGGAATTGATAAGGAAGATGCACTATATATGTAGGGCTATATATATAGCCCTTGGTGACCCTTAGAAGCACTGGGGATATTACTCAGATGTGTATTACTGTCTGTATCCATAAGAATGGAGCTTTGAACTACTCATAGCACACAGGAGAAATAGACTTGTCCATGGAATGAATGAGTAGATGCAGCTCTAATATTCCCTCCAAAGATCAGGTTCTCCCTGTCAAACCCCATAAGAGCCACAAGTATAAAATCTCAAGTCAATTCACATGATTCAGACCCTATCCCAGGGGAAAGCAGTGGGCCTGCCATAGATCAGATTCTATTTCCAGTGGACTTTCTTCATCACTCAAGCCTCATCCTCAGTGGCCTCAGTGCTAACCCTTCTTGTGCTTACATTGGGCCAGACTTATAGTTGGGGCAGAGCAGTGGATAATTGAAGGGAGGCTGCTGCCAGGTGAGGTCAGAAACTCATGCATGGGAGGGGATTTCAGGTCTCCCTCCCCACAAAATGAATTGGCAGGGGTTTGTTGTTGTTGTTGTTATGTTTTCCACTCATATTGTGTTAGCTCTCCAGAAAAACTGAGGCAAATAGAGCTTATCTAACAAGATTTATTATAAGAAATTGGCTCACATGATTATGGAAGCAGAAAAGTCCCAAAGTTTTCTGTGTGTAAGCCAAAGACCAGAAAAGTTGGTGGAGAGAGGTCCAGTTTCAGGGCAGAAGACCAGTGTCCCAGCTGTTCTCTCAACCGAGGGGATGTTGTGCACCCTCTGTTTTACTTCATCCCCAATTCAAATCCGAATCTTATCTGGAAACACCCTCACATACACAGCCAGATATAATGTTTAGCCAGGTATCTGGATGCATTGTGGCACAGGCAAGTTAGCACATAAAATTAACCATAACACATACTTTCTTCTAAAATTTGCATTTGGGAAGAGGGGAGGCAGGATGGATTAGAAAATGGGGATTGACATATACACATTATTGATACTATGTATAAAATAGAGAGGCTTCCTGGGTGCTTCTAGTAATAAAGAACCTGTATACCAATGCAGGAGATATAAAGGATGTGGATTCGATTCCTGGGTTGGGAAGATCTCCTGGAGATGGGCATGGAAAGCCACTCCAGTATTCTTGCCTACAGAATCCCATGGACAGAGGAGCCTGGTGGACTATAGTCCATAGGGTCGCAAAGAATCGGACATGACTTAGTGACTAAACAACAACAACAACATAAAATAGATAACTAATGAGAACATACTGTATATAGTACAGCATTAAGCTCTACTCAATGCTCTGTGGTAACCTAAATGGGAAAGAAATCCAAAAAAGACTTTATACTTATATAACATGTGTATGTATAGCTGATTCACTCTGCTGTACAGCAGAAACTAACACAACATTGTAAAGCAACTGTACTCCAATAAAAAAATAAAATGAAAAATAAAAGCATAAAAAATAAATATATACCCCAAAATTTGTATTTCTATTGTGTTCCAACAATATGCCAATTTGAGATGGATGCTGATGATACAAAAGTAACAGATCATCCCAGTCCCCAAGGACTTTGAAGAGAATAACGTAAAAAATCCTTATAAAGTCAATCCTTATAGTCATATTATAGTGCCTGCAGAACTGATCAGAGGATGCTATGGGAGTACCACTCAATCTAGGAAAGTATGGCTGGGATGGAAATTATTCAGAGATGCTTTTCTGGAGGAATAGGATATTCTGGAGCTGAGACTCAGTGCTGGGCTGTGAGGCAGCTAGCATGAAGTGGAAACACCAAGGAAGTAAATAACAGAACAAGTTGATGGGGAGCTTTGTTGACTGTGGCATGAGTCTTGGGGTGTCTGTGTGTCCAGGCACATTTCTTTATAGGAGCATCTATAGAGAGAAACAATAATTAAATCTGCTAGAGGCAGGTGGGCTGATTCCACAGTCCTTGGCTCCCTTGTAACCTTCTTGCAGGGTTGTGATCATTAAGACTTCCAATGAAGCAAAATATTGGAGAAGGTCCATGGAGGCCCACACAATCTTTCATGCCCTAGACCTTCCAAATTCAAGCTTAGTTTCCTTTCCTTCTCTTTTTCTGGAGGAAAACGTGCATGACAAATATGTTACATCATTTTAATCTGGCTGCAGCTACACTGGCAACATGGTGGACTTCAGCATGTGCAAAAAATACACATTGTAAATTCTGTGGACTCTGTAAGTCTGAGAATAATTTGCCAAGGGCACCTGTCCTGGTTAAGCCAAGTTGGACCACTTGGAAACTAGAGGTTCTGTACCCTTAAGTTCTCCAATATTATGAAGCTCACCTCAGGGACTGTGTTCCATCAAGGTAGTCTGACACTGCAAGCTAACAAGGAGAAACCCCTGGATGAGGCCATTTAAAACCTTTTTTAGTGTTTCATGTAAATGTGCCTAGCCATGCTCTGATAAGCCTGAAGCATAACTGATGTTGGGCAGAATCAGAATCAACTCAGGGATGTTGTTAAGTCATTGCTGAGGACTGAGCTGGGCTGGACTCATCCAAAAATGTTTTCTTTTTAAATTGGTAGAAGTATCAGCTTTAGTTGTCCAAAAAAAAAAAAAAAAAAAAAAAAAAAAGGCACTGATGGATAGGCTGACTGTGGAGAAAACTCCCAGAGGAATCAATGAGAGTTCTACCATTTTAAGTGTGTAGGTAGAGGTGCCAGTGATTATTAATCTTATCCTTTAATAAAGGTGATGGAAGTTGGCACTACTTCTAGCCAACCCCCAGTCCTTCCCTTTATTCTGTAAGAGGATCAGTTCAGGTGGGAGCTCCTCTTTGTCTGTAACAGATGAGGTGGTCTAACCTTGAAGAACTCCACACTTACCACCTTGAAGATGAGGAATTGTGGCCCAGCTTTGCTGTTCTGTCCTAGGAGATATTCCAGGAATGTCTCAGGGTTCTGAATGTCTCAGCCCAATGACTTGGGATGAATAATTTGAGACTGCTATTTAACCATTTTTACCTACCTGCCTTATGTGATTGAAGCTAATATGGTTGACCTAATATCTAAGGCTGAAAATAAGACCACAGTGGACTAGTAACAACTAAAGGTAGAATGTGAGTATTTCTTTATTGTTGTTTTGTTATTTTCTTGGAGCTGAACCACATATAATTTTTGTTACAATATTAACTTTTATTCTAAAATAATGGGTTCCTGTTCCCTAAGAGCTCAGTCAGCAAAGAAGCCGCCTGCATTGCAGGAGGTCCCAGTTCGATTCCCAGGTGGGGAAGATCTACTGGAGAAGGGAGAAGATATCCACTCCAGTATTCTTGGGCTTCCCTTGTGGTTCAGCTGGTAAAGAATCCACCTGCAATGTGGGAGACCCCGGTTCGATCCCTGGGCTGGGAAGATCCCCTGGAGAAGAGAAAGGCTACTCACTCCAGTATTCTGACCTGGAGAATTCCATGGACTGTATAGTCCATGGGGTCACAAAGAGTCAGCCACAACTGAGTGACTTTCACTTTCACATTTATTGCCACAGAAAATGCCAGTTAATGTGCTACAGGTGGCTCAGTGCTAAATAATTTGCCTGCCAGTACAGGCAATGCGGGAGACATGGGTTCCATCCTGGGATTGGAAAGATCCCCTGGAGAAGGGCATGGCAACCCACTCCAGTATTTTTGCCTGGAAAATCCCATGGACAGAGGAGCATGGTAGACTACAGTCCATATGGTCTCAAAGAGTCAGACATGACTGAGTGCAGCATAATAATATAAATAACATGCTGCATCCACACTAAGGTGTTTCCACTCAGGCCTAGACTTCTTTAGGTCCAGACCCAATGAACGGGCCTTCATAGAGCCAGGTCCAGGCCATGCCTGGTAGACAGTTAGTACTTAATCGATATTTTTGAATAAAGTAATAATTGAATAAATGAAGTAAATAAAGAACTAGCACTAGTTTCCTTCTCAAGAAATGATGTAAAGTTTAGGATCAATCTCAAGCACAGCATTCACTCCAATGGGTCACAATGAGCACATCATAGCCCCAAGACATTTGAGGCTTGGGCAGGCTTCTTGATCTTTCTGAGCTTTGTATTTCTGAGCTTTTAGATGGAGAAAGAAGAAAGTCATCAGTGTTGATTCCTAAGTCCTGTATTGCTCCAAGTAGTCCTCTGAGCAAAAAAAAAAAAAAAAAAAAAAAAAAGGTGTTAGTCACTCAGTTGTGTCTGACTCTTTGAGTAACCTGCCAGGCTCCTCTGTCCATGGACTTCTCCAGGCAAGAATACTTGAGTGGTTAGTCAATTCTCTTCTCCAGGGGATATTGCTGACCCAGGGATCAAACCTGGGCTTCCTGCACTGCATGCAGGCAGGTTCTCTATACCTGAGCCACAAGGGAAGCCCAAGTCACCAACATAAGCACAGCCCTGCTCTCTACTTGGGTCTGGTTTTACAGCTTTTTGCTGCACCCAAGTTGAAAGCCAAGGACAAAGGCATCTTTCACTGTTTCAATATGAAGACCACTGTTAAGGTCTCAAAGACTACTTGCTAGGACTGCCAAACTGCAGTTCTTCTGCTCTTTGCCTCTCTTCTGACAGCTTTTCCCAGCTCCTGCCCCTGGAGTCCAGTCCTGCAGGATTTTCACCTAGGCAGCAACTTGACAGGAGGTTTCTTTCAAGACCAATAAGCCTGGCTCTCATCTGCAACAGTCCCTTAACCCATGGGAAGCTCTCACATTCCTCCTCCCCTACCCGGGAACTCTGTCTTGGAAACCGGCATCAGTCCGTGCTCATGCATGCCACCTCTGCACCTCTAAGGCACGTACCCGAGGAGCTGACACTAAGCTGATTTTAAGGAACTGAATTAATCTGGAGGAGTCTTGAGCTTGCTTGAGCTCCATGGGGTGCTCTGGTTGTGATGATCACCAGGTGCCTCAGAGAGAGGAACACCACACCAGGGGATTTTTGTAATGACCCTGGGCAGCTTGCTCACTCTGAACTGTGGTTTCCCTCTCTGTAGAATGGTTGTAGAAGCATTATCTTTTTGTAGTTGGCATGAGGATGTGGAATAAGTGCATCAAGCTTGGGGCTCAATTCTTTATAAGTGACACTTTGCTGTCCCAGCTATTTAGTGAAAGAGGATTGTATTAACATAAGCCAATAAAAACACATGATCTATTCATGTAGTAGAAAAAGAAGTTAATTAGAGAGCTGTCTTCCCATATAGATTGAGAGCTTGTGAGGGCTAGAATTTTGTTTCATCCTTCCCTGTATCCGGAGTGATGTGCATCCACAAGGAGAGGTTGGTTGAATAGATGGATAGGTGCGTGGATGGACACGTGAGTGAGAGAACTTAGAGAGATATGTTGCTTGCCCTTTATGCTGTCCCAAGTCCCACCTTCATGGGCTCTGTATGCCATGAAGCCACTGTACTTGGCAAGGCAGAGGGAGAGGTACATAATAGAGTGTTGAATACAGACATTTTAACAGAAAGTTTTTTAGATGAACTGTTCAAAGCTTTCCTGGCAAAAGCCAGGCATTGCAGATATCCTGACTCTGACCAGTGTCTAACAGGGAGATCTGCTTTGATCTCTTCTGGGTGGAAGGGAACTTGTCACTAGCACCAGAAAGGGTTTTTTTTTTGTTTTATTTATTTATTTTTTTTACAGTAACCTTTCTAGTGATACCGTGTAGGGCAGGACAAACCCCTGCAATCTTTCTGGAAACCAATTCAGAAACATGCATCAGAACCTTACAAATATCATCCTTGAAAGAGCAATTCCACCTCCAGGAATCTATACCAAGGAATGAATCAGAGATGTAGGCAAATGTTGATGCATACTGATGTGCCTCGCAGCATCACTTATAATAGTGATAACTTTTAAGTGACTTAAACATCCAACATGGGAAATTATTAAATAAATAATGGCACAAAACCATGTTTAAACACATTTTATGATGTAGAGAACTAGTATACTGTTGATTAAAAATATATAGAGAGCAGGGCATACAATTTTTCTTATAGAATCTTTATACATGTGAAAAACAACATATACATTTGGGGAAAAGTTTAAAAAAATAACCAAGATGCTACTTTCATTGGTTACCCATGCTGCTGCTGCTACTGCTACGTCATTTCAGCCGTGTCCAACTCTGTGCAACCCCATAGATGGCAGCCCACCAGGGTCCTCCATCTGCCCCTGGGATTCTTTAAGCAAGAATAGTGGAGTGGGTTGCCATTTCCTTCTCCAGGTTACCCATGAGGGGTGGAATAATGGATGTCTTTTACAGTTTTTGTTTTGTTTTGTTTTGTTTTTTTATGCTTTGGGGGTTTTAGATATTCAATACATCAATTGTGCTTATTCGCTCTGTAGTGTCTGACTCTTTGCGACCCTTTGGACTGCAGGGTCCTCAGTCCATGGGATTTTTCAGGCAAGAATACTGGAGAGGGTTGCCATTTCCTTCTCCAGGGGATCTTCCCAATCCAGTAATCTAACCCATGTCTCCTGTGTCTCCTGCATGGCAGGTGGATTCTTTACCCACTGAGCCACTGAGGAAGTCCTGTTACACCAATTACTTGTATAATAAAATATACATTTTCCTAAGAAAAAATATGAACTTTGTGTAGTAAAATACTAGAGAAAAAAGGATTTTATATAAAATACAACTGTATTTTTAGTGTTTTTCTTCATGTGCTTTTAATTAATGTGCTATCGCTGAAAGGCTAAAACAGTCTTAGAGGAAAAGTAGCCTCTTAGTGTGTCTTGCAAACGGATCATAATTATTAGGCAATTTTTTTTTCCTTTTTTTACTTAATGAGGGTCAAATTAGTGTCACTCATTAAAAAAACTTGCAAGGTGAATATTAAAAATATAAATTATGCTGTATTATTTTTGGTATTATAGCATATACTGGCTGGTAAAGACTATGTGTGTGGGCTCAGTCACTCAGTTGTGTCCAACTCTGAGATCTGCATAGACTGTCGCCCACCAGGCTCCTCTGTCCATGGGAATTATCCCGGCAAGAATACTGGAGTGGGTTGCCATTTCCTTCTTCAAGGAATCTTCCCAACCCATGGAGCCAACCAGTGTCTCCTGTGACTCCTGCATTGGCAGGAGAATTCTTTACCACTGAGCCACCTGGGAAGCCCAGTAAAGACATGGGCATCTGCTATCTAGAATAATGGTAGAAAACATGACAAAGATATCAATATTCTAATTGTGACTTACTATCTTAATCCAAAGTTTCATGTTCATGTGTGGATTGACCCTTTGTTGTTGTTCAGTCACTAAGTTGTATCTGACTCTTTACACACATCAAGCTCCTCTGGCCTCCACTATCCCCCGGAATTTGTTCAAATTCATGTTCATTGAGTTGGTGATACTATATAACCATTTCATCCTCTGTTGACCCCTTCTCCTTTTGCCTTCAATCTTTCCCAGCATCAGGGTTTGTTCCAAGGAGTCAGCTGTTCGCATTAGGTGGCCAAAGTATTGGAGCTTCGGTTTCAGCACCAGTCCTTCCGATGACCCTTATGACTTAGGAAATACCTTATCATGTTTGCATGTTAAGAAGCATTGCAAACATTTTGTTTCCCTATGTGTAATTTGTTACACAAAACCCTCTCAGGCCTGTACCCAGTGCTTCTTATAATAGACATACCAAAAGGGTTAGAGAGGAGATGACAGGGAGAGGAATTTAAACATCTGATAAGTTTTCAACATCAGTAAGTCATTTATTAGAAATGAGGTACTCAGTCTCTGTAAGTCTACCCAGTGCAGACTCTGTGCAGGTCGACAGGGTCATGGACACAGCGCTGACTTCAGGGAGCTTACAGTCTGCCACTGTGGTGTCTGACACAGTGATGGGAAAGGAGCAAGGTGCCATGGGAAAACAAGGAGAAAAAGCCATCATGTCAAGGGCAAGACCATTCTTGATCTGCAGACTTTGCCCAATCAGCCCCCTTCCAGGGGAGAACCCTGCAGTCCTCTGCCAGAGAGTGGAGGGCATCTGGGAGACCTGCAGCTCACTCTACTGGGAGTGTCAGCCTTCTGCTTTGTTTTTAATCCCAACAATTAGAGACACCTGGTGTCATAAGATTCTGAGATTCTTAGTGCTTTGCTGTATATCCTAAGTAACTTCTTGTCTTTCCATTTTGTGTTTAGGAACCAAGTTTCATGGATTTGCTAAATTAGTTCGCACTTTTCTCTTTGCTGTCTTGCTTTTAAATGGATTAAGTAAATGGTCACATGAAGAATTTATGACACTCCCCCCATACACACACATACCGGGTGCTTCCCTGATATCTCAGTTGGTAAAGAATCGCCTGCAATGCAGGAGATCCTGGTTCGATTCCTGGGTTGAGAAGATCTGCTGGAGAAGGGATAGGCTACCCCCTCCAGTATTCTTGGGCTTCCCTTGTGGCTTAGCTGGTAAAGAATCTGCTTGCAATGTGGGAGACCCCAGTTCGATCCCTAGGTTGGGAAGATCCCCTGGAGAAGGGAAAGCTTACACACTCCAGTATTCTGGCCTGGAGAATTCCATGAACTGTATAGTCCACTTTATCCACACAGTTTCCAGGATTCTGGTCTCTACACTCCAAGTCAAAGATCAGAACATAATCTCTTTAGAGAATCTGATTAATCCAAGAGAAAAAACATAAAGATATTGATGTTGGGTGACTCCTCAAGGAAAGGCCTTGACATATCATTTCAGAGTGAACGCCACATGTGGAATTTCACTCTTGTAACAGAGCATTAGATCAGCCTCCCAATACCTCATTTTAAATGTAATCAGAAACCAACTATCACTAGATAGTTGAGGAATGTGATTACCATGAAAATGAAAGACCAAAACTAGGAAAGACTTTTTAAGAAATCAAAGGAAATAGAAACTTTCAGGGAAACAACAC
Source organism: Bubalus kerabau (assembly GCF_029407905.1). Taxonomy (NCBI): domain Eukaryota; kingdom Metazoa; phylum Chordata; class Mammalia; order Artiodactyla; family Bovidae; genus Bubalus; species Bubalus kerabau. The sequence continues at coordinate 56,828,696 of NC_073626.1, forward strand.
CACCACCAAAGTCTCATAAATATTTTCAATAATGTAAAAGAAGACACTGTATGATGCTATAGAAATGGACTATGCAGAGAAGAAAAGATAACTTGTAGAAGCTAAAAATAAGATAGCAGAATTAAGAGCATGATAGATTTAGAATATAAATCTGAAGAAATTTCCCAAGAAAGGAAGCAAAAGAAAATGAAAAAAATATGAAAAAGAAGATATGAACCAATCCAGGATAGCCAACATATGAAAAATATTATAGAAACACCAGGAAAAGAGAAAGAACATGTAGAGAAAGAAATTATCAAAGAAATAATGCAAGAAGTATTCTCAGACCAAAGGAGACAAATATTCTGCTTAAAAAGGCCCATCAGTTCAGTTCAGTTCAGTCACTCAGTCGTGTCTGACTCTTTCCGACCCCATGAATCACAGCACGACAGGCTTCCCTCTCCATAACCAACCCCAAGAGTTCACCCAAACTCACATTCATCGAATCAGTAATGCCATCCAGCCATCTCATCCTCTGTCATCCCCTTCTCCTCCTGCCCCCAATCCCTCCTAGCATCAGAGTCTTTTCCAATGAGTCAAATCTTCCCATGAGGTGGCCAAAGTACTGGAGTTTCAGCTTTAGTATCATTCCTTCCAAAGAAATCCCAGAGCTGATCTCCTTCAGAATGGACTGGTTGGACCTCCTTGCAGCCCAAGGGATGCTCAAGAGTCTTCTCCAACACCACAGTTCAAAAGCATCAATTCTTTGGTGCTCAGTCTTCTTCACAGTCCAACTATCACATCCATACATGACCACAGGAAAAACCATAGCCTTGACTAGACGGACCTTTGTTGGCAAAGTAACATTTCTGCTTTTGAATATGCTATCTAGGTTGGTCATAACTTTCCTTCCAAGGAGTAAGCGTCTTTTAATTTCATGGCTGCAGTCACCATCTACAGTGATTTTGGGGCCCCCCCAAAAAAAGTCTGACACTGTTTCCACTGTCTCCCCATCTATTTCCCATGAAGTGATGGGACTGGATGCCATGATCTTCATTTTCTGAATGTTGAGCTTTAAGCCAACTTTTTCACTCTCCACTTTCACTTTCATCAAGAGGCTTTTTAGTTCCTCTTCACTTTCTGCCATAAGGGTGGTGTCATCTGCATATCCAAGGTTACTGATACTTCTCCCGGCAATCTCATGATGTACTCTGCATATAAGTTAAATAAGCAGTGTGACAATATACAGCCTTGAGGTACTCCTTTTCCTATTTGGAACCAGTCTGTTTTTCCATGTCCAGTTCTAACTGTTGCTTCCTGACCTTCACACAGATTTCTGAAGAGGCAGGTCAGGTGGTCTGGTATGCCCATCTCTTTCAGAATTTTCCAGTTTATTGTGATCCACACAGTCAAAAGCTTTGGCATAGTCAATAAAGCAGAAATAGATGTTTTTCTGGAACTCTCTTGCTTTTTCCATGATCCAGCGGATGTTGGCAATTTGATCTCTGGTTCTTTTGCCTTTTCTAAAACCAGCTTGAACATCAGGAAGTTCATGGTTCACATATTGCTGAAGCCTGGCTTGGAGAATTTTGAGCATTACTTTACTAGCATGTGAGATGAGTGCAATTGTGCAGTAGTTTGAGCATTCCTTGGCTTTGCCTTTCTTTGGGATTGGAATGAAAACTGACCTTTTCCAGTCCTGTGGAACCTGGAACCTGGAATGTCAGGTCCATGAATCAAGGCAAATTGGAAGTGGTCAAACAAGAGATGGCAAGAGTGAATGTCGACATTAGGAATCAGAGAACTAAAATGGACTGGAATGGGTGAATTTAACTCAAATGACCATTATATCTACTACTGTAGACAGGAATCCATCAGAGGAAATGGAGTGGCCATCATGTCAACAAAAGAGTTCGAAATGCAGTACTTGGATGCAATCTCAAAAATGACAGAATGATCTCAGTTTGTTTCCAAGGCAAACCATTCAATATCACAGTAATCCAAGTCTATGCCCCAACCAGTAACACTGAAGAAGCTGAAGATGAATGGTTCTATGAAGACCTACAAGACCTTCTAGAACTAACACCCCAAAAAGATGTCCTTTTCATTATAGGGGACTGGAATGCAAAAGTAGGAAGTCAAGAAACACCTGGAGTAACAGGCAAATTTGGCCTTGGAATACGGAATGAAGCAGGGCAAAGACTAATAGAGTTTTGCCAAGAAAATGCACTGGTCATAACAAACACCCTCTTCCAACAACACAAGAGAAGACTCTACACATGGACATCACCAGATGGTCAACACCGAAATCAGATTGATTATGTTCTTTGCAGCCAAAGATGGAAAAGCTCTATACAGTCAACAAAAACAAGACTGGGAGCTGACTGTGGCTCAGATCATGAACTCCTTATTGCCGAATTCAGACTTAAATTGAAGAAAGTAGGGTAAACCACTACCATCCAGGTATGACCTAAATCAAATCCCTTCTGATTATACAGTGGAAGTGAGAAATAGATTTAAGGGCCTAGATCTGATAGATAGAGTGCCTGATGAACTATGGAATGAGGTTCGTGACATTGTACAGGAGACAGGGATCAAGACCATCCCCATGGAAAAGAAATGCAAAAAAGCAAAATGGCTGTCTGGGGAGGCCTTACAAATAGCTGTGAAAAGAAGAGAAGCGAAAAGCAAAGGAGAAAAGGAAAGATATAAGCATCTGAATGCAGAGTTCCAAAGAATAGCAAGAAGAGATAAGAAAGCCTTCTTCAGGGATCAATGCAAAGAAATAGAGGAAAACAACAGAATGGGAAAGACTAGCGATCTCTTCAAGAAAATTAGAGATACCAAGGGAACATTTCATGCAAAGATGGGCTCGATAAAGAACAGAAATGGTATGGACCTAACAGAAGCAGAAGATATTAAGAAGAGGTGGCAAGAATACACAGAAGAACTGTACAAAAAAGATCTTCACAAACCAGATAATCATGATGGTGTGATCACTGACCTAGAGCTAGACATCCTGGAATGTGAAGTCAAGTGGGCCTTAGAAAGCATCACTACAAACAAAAAGGCCCATAGAATGAAGAAAATCAGATATTCACAAAGCACACAATTATGAAACCGAGGACAAAAACAAAAGTCCTGTAAGACTGTAGACAGAAAAACAAGGTTAAATGCACAGAATCAAGGAATAACATATATCCTGTATTTTCAACAACCTCCGTAGAAAATAGATGACAATAAAAGAATCTTAAACTTTTAAAACAAATCTATACCTCCAGTAAACTGAAACTCAAAAATAAGGATAGAAAAAGTAAACTTTTCTATAGATACAGTTTCAAAAATTGATCTGCCAAGCCCTCTTTCTCAGAAAGCTACTGAATGATAGGTTCTACACAGAAAGGGAAGAGATTAAGAAAAAACAAAACAAGAATACAAGCACACCTTATTTTAGTGCACTTTGACTTATTGCACTTCATGGATAGGCAATTTTTTGTTTTGTTTTCCAAATTAAAGGCTTTTGGCATCCCTGAGTCTATCAGCATTATTCTTCCAAGAGGATTTGCTCACTTCATTTCTCTGTTTTCACATCCTGCTAATTATCACAGTATTTCTAACTTTTCAGTATTACTATACTTGTTATGATGATCAGTGATCCATGATCTTTGATGTTATTATTGTAGTTGTTTTAGGTTGCCACATACCATGCCCATATAAGACAGTGAACTTAAGGTTAAATGTGTGCGTGTTCTGACCGCTCCACTGACCAGCTGCCTCCCCATCACTCTCTCTCTCCTTAAGCCTCTCTATTCCCTGAGACACAGCAATATTTAAATTAGGCCAATTAATAACCTTACAATGACTTCTAAGTGTTCAAGTGAAAGGAAAAGTCATATGTCTCTCACTTGAAATCAAAAGCTAGGAATGATTAAGCTTAGTGAGAAACAATAAATCGGGAAAGGAGTACATCAATGCTGTATATTGTCACCTTGCTTATTTAACTTTTATGCAGAGTACATCATGCAAAATGCCTGGTTGGATGAAGCACGAGCTGGAGTCAAGGTTGCTGGGAGAAATATCAATAACTTCAGATATGCAGATGATACCACCTTTATGGCAGAAAGTGAAGGACTAAAGAGCCTCTTGATGAAAGTAAAAGAGGAGAGTTAAAAAGTTGGTTTAACACTCAACATTCAGAAAACTAAGATCATGGCATCTGGTCCCATCACACCATGTCAAATAGATGGGGGAAAGATAAAAACAGTGACAGACTTTAGTTTTTGGGGCTCCAAAATCACTGCAGATGGTGATTGCAGCCATGAAATTAAAAGATACTTGCTCCTTGGAAGAAAAGCTATGACCAATCTAGGCAGCATATTAAAAAGTAGAGACATTATTTTGCCAACAAAAGTCCAACTAGTCAAGTGTATGGTTTTTCCAGTAGTCATGTATGGATGTGAGAGTTGGACTATAAAGGAAGCTGAGCACCAAAGAATTGATGCTTTTGACCTGTGGTGTTGGAGAAGACTCTTGAGAGTCCCTTGGACTGCAAGGAGACCAAACAAGTCAATCCTAAAGGAAACAAGTCCTGAATATTCATTGGAAGGACTGATGCTGAAGCTCCAATACTTTGGCAACCTGATACGAAGAACTAACTCCTTGGAAAAGACCCTGATGTTGGGAAAGATTGAAGGCAGGAGAAGGGGGACGACAGAGGATGAGATGTTTGGATGACATCATCGACTCAATGGACATGAATTTGAGTAAGCTCCAGGAGTTGGTGATGGACAGGGAAGCCTGACGTGCTATAGTCCATGGGGTTGCAAAGAGTCGGACACCACTGAACAACTGAACTGAACTGAACTGAACTGTGTGAGAAACACATGTCAAAAGCTGGAAAAGGCTGAAAGCTAGCCCTCTGATGCCTAACAGTTAGTCAACTTGTAGATGCAAAGGGAAAATTCTTGCAGGAATTTAAAATTATTCCTCTAGCAAACACACAAATGGTATGAAAGTGAATCAGTGTTATTGCTGATACAGAAAAAGTTTTAATGGTCTAGATAGAAGATAAAACCAACCAGAATATTCCCTTAAGCCAAAATCTAATCCAGAGCAAGGCCTAATTCTCTTCAGTTCTGTGAAGGCTGAGAGAGGTGAGGAAGCTGCAGAAGAAAGGTGTGAAGCTGTCAGAGGCTGGGTCATGAGGTTTAAGGAAAGAAGCCATCTCCATAGAAGTGCAAGATGAAGCAGTAAGTATGATGTTGAAACTACAGAAAGTTGTTCAGAAGATTTTGCTAAGACAAGTAATGGGAGTATCTACACTAAACAATAGATTTTCAATATAGATGAAACAGACTCCTATTTGAAAAAGATGCCATATAAGGCTTCCATAGTAAAAGAAGAGAAATCAATACTTAGCTTCAAAGTTTCAAAGAACAAGCTGATTCCCTTGTTAGTAACTGACACAGCTGGGGACTCTCAGTGAGGCTAATGCTCAAAATATCAAAACCGAAGAATTGATACTTTTGAACCTGTTGGAGAAGACTCTTTGGAGTCTCTTGGACTGCAAGGGGATCAAGCCAGTCAATCCTAAAGGAAATAAACCTTGAATTTTCATTGGAAAGACTGATGCTGAAGCTGAAACTCCAATACTTTGACCACCTGATGTGAAGTACTGATTCATTAGAAAAGACCCTGATGCTGGGAAAGATAGAAGCCCAGAGGAGAAAGGGATGACAAAGGATGAGATGGACATGAGTTTGAGCAAGCTCTGGGAGATGGTGAAGGACAGGAAGCATGGTGTGGTGCAGTCCATGGCATCACAAAGATTTGAACATGACTGAGCAGCTAAACAACAACAAATGCTCATTTACTATTCTGTATATCCCAGGGCCCTTAAGAATTTTGTTAAATCCACACTCTGCCTGAGCTCTGTACATGAAACAGCAAATGTATTGAGACCTGCTTCTCAGAAAGAGATTTATTTTAAAATATTACTGCTCATCAACAACATCTCCAAAGAACTCCAGTGGAGATGTGCAGGGAGATTATTGTTGTTTTTGTGCCTGCTAATGTAACATCCATTCTTCAGATCATGGATCAAGGAGTAATTTTTACTTTCCAGTCTTTTTACTTAAGAAATACATTTGTAACTCTATAGCTACTATAGTGATTCCTCTTATGGATCTAGACAGAATAAACTGAAAACCTTTCAGAAAGGATTCACAATTCTAGATTCCATGGAGAATATTCATTACTCATGGGAAAAGGTCAACATCAACATTAACAGGAGTTTGGAAGAAGCTGATTCCAACCCTCATGGATGACTTTGAGGGTTTCTAGACTTCAGTGGAGGAAGTAACTGCAGATGTGGTGGAAATACAAGAGAACTAGAATTAGAAGTGTAACCTGAAGATGTGACTGAATTGCTGCAATCTCATGATAAAACTTTAATGGCTGAGGAGTTGCTTCACGAATGAGCAAAGAAAGTCTTCTAGATGGAATACACTCCTGGTGAAGATGTTGTGAATATTGTTGAAATGACAACAAAGGATTCATAATATTACTTAAAGGAGTGGCAGGTTTTTGAGAAGATTTCCTCCAATTTTAAGAAAGTTACACTGTAGAGAAAATGCTGTTGAATAACACATACATATTTCATGAAAGGAAGAGTTAATTGATGTAGCAAACTGTATTGTTGTCTTTCTTTAAGAAATTGCCACAACCATCCCAACCTTCGACATCCCCCACCATGAGGAGTCAGCAGCCATCAGCAACTTGGCAAGACCCTTCACCACCAGAAAGATTATAACTCTCTGAAGGCTCAGATGATGGCTAGCATTTTAATAATAAGTATTTTTAATTGTGGTATATGTATAATATTTTAGGGATAAAGCTACTGAATACTTATAGACTACAGTATAGTATAAGCATAACTTTTATAGGCACTGAGAAACCAAAGAATTCATGTGATTTACTTTATTGTGATATTCACTTTATTGCAGTGAGCTGAAATTGAGTCTGCAATATCTCTTAGATATACCTGTGTAGGAATGCAAGAAAGAGCAGCATATGACATAACTAGAAGGGAATTCCAAGTATAATGGGAAATGAAGGTCGCAGAAACAGCAGTTATGTACCAGGCTTAGACTGCAACAATACAGACTGGAAAGGGCCTTGGGAAAGATCTCGTCATGAAGATAAGATTTATAAATAACTGAATTATCTTAACATCACTATACAGTTTGGGGCCAAATTTATAATAAGTGTATAGAAAATAAAGATGTAAAGACAGTGAAAGAGAAATAAATATTATAGATTAAAAAAATGAGTGGCTAGGAAGGAAGAAGCAATTGTGGTATATGCTTACCTGGTGATGGCACTTGTATAATTACAATAATGTGTACTTGAGTAGGTGGAGTGGGAAGGGTGGTGAAAGAAATAAATCTCCTATTGAGATAGTGAAAGGCAAATGCGCAATTCCTAAAACTGAATAATTGAGACAGAAATAAAAGCATTGTTTTCAAAGAAGCAGAAGCAAATATCAAAACAAAAGCAAAGAGAAAACAGCTAAAAACAAAGTAAATCAATTCCCTCTGGAGAAGAGAAAATTTGGGAAATGATGGAGAGAGGGGCTACTCTTTTCTTAATAAGTTTATAAAGCATTTTACTCTTTAAATATGATAAAAATAATTAAAGGCAGTATTTTAATTACCACATTAATCAATGAAGTTGAGTTTGTTAAATGTTCCTCCTTCATCTACATAGGAAAAATTCCTTGGAACAAGCTTACTATCTTTCTCAATGCTCTTCTAAAAACCCTATAAATTCCCCCACCCTGTCCCCAGTCTGCCAGAAAGCAAAATATATGAAATTAATTGTTTGGATGGCCTTGCCTTATTTCATCCATTGATTTATTCATTCATTCATTCATTTTATACTCACTGTGTTCCTTCCCTGTGCCATGTATTGGGCAAGGTCTAAGAAAACCAGACCCTTAAATAGATGGATAGATATAGATATATGTGTGTATGGATAGATAGATAGATAATGAATGGATGATTTCTGTGTGTGTATGATAAGGTGAAGCAGACACTCTATATGACCTACCCCTGTGCCTCCAACCTTAGCAATTCTAATGAGTTCAACACTATACAGCTGCTAATATCTATATTTCTATAACTTGTGTCTTTTTCCAGAATTTTATGAGGCACTCTACCCAGAATGAGGCAGTCTACACACACATATGTGCACATATACAGTCCCCAACCAGTGAATATCAGGAGCTGGTGGACAAATACCCCACCTTGGGTAGGAAAACTCTGAGTTTATTACTAGCTCTCAGATGTGATGTGGGGTTAAGTTCAAATTGCCCAATGTTGCCTGATTTAAGAATGCATCTTTAATTGGCTGCCTTTCCTTCCCATCATCCTCACACTTCCCAAATAAACTGTTGGACTTGAATCGTTGCCTTGGAGTCTGTTTAGGTGGAATTCACTATAAGACAGACATGAAACTTAGGGCAATAATATAAGTTCACTGGATATTCAGAGAGCTCAGAGAAGAGCACTGAACTCACACTGGCAATGAGGAAGGTGGGGAAAAATGATTGGAATCAAGGACAGCCCTTGAGAGTGATTCTTGAGTGAGAAATTAAAGCATACTTAGCAGTTCACTTTCACTTTTTACTTTTTTAATATAAATTTATTTATTTTAATTGGAGGTTAATTACTTTACAATATTGTATTGGTTTTGTCATACATCATGAATCCGACACAGGTGTACATGTGTTCCCCATCCTGAACCCCCCTCCCACCTCCCTCTCCATACCATCCCTCTGGGTCATCCCAGTGCACCAGCCCCAAACATCCAGTATTATGCATCTAACCTGGACTGGCGATTCATTTCATATATGATATTATACATGTTTCAATGCCATGCTCCCAAATTATCTCTCCCTCTCCCTCTCCCACAGAGTCCAAAAGACTGTTTTATACATCTGTGTCTCTTTAGCTGTCTTGCATACAAGGTTATCGTTACCATCTTTCTAAATTCCATATATATGCGTTAGTATACTGCCGGGGTCCAGCCCCGGTGGATCCAGGGAATTCGAAGCGGGACGGCGTCGGCGAGGATCAGGAAACAACTGCTTAATTAAACTTTAATTAAGGATATAAAGAGTAATAGAATAAGGATAGCTCAGTGAGGAAATTCAGTGGAGAAAAGAGGCTGAATAATTCAGCCAGAAGGTGAGAGAAAGAATGACATGAGGAGACCAAGTTTTGGTGAACAAGGCCCGCACTTTATTTTTCAAAGTAGTTTTTATACCTTAAGTTATGCATAGAGGATAATGGGGGAAGGGGTAGAGTTATGCAGCAAGCCAGACTTTCTTCCTGCAAACTTATCATATGCAAAAGCTTAGGTGATTTGCATCATCTTCTGGCCCGGAGGCCTGTTAACATTTTAAGACCCTTTCTTCAAAAGACTTACTTTTCTCTAAAGGTGATTGGTCAGGAGCCACCCTCCAAAAGCATTAGATAAAGTTGCATTCCTATAGGGCAAAGGTGTGGTGGGCTATAACAAGAAAAAGAGTTAACTCAAGGGTCCCAGGTTACAAACATTAAAGGTACTACTTACACCAATTATATTAATCAATACACTGCCAGGGACACAGCAGGTAAGGGATATGGAGACTTAGCAGCAAACATTGGCCCAACAAGTGAAAATCCCTTCACCAATACAATTTCTAATTAATCTTTTAACTGCTCAAAGGAATCTGTGTTTAGACAGTTTAGAACATCTCATGCCTCTCACAGTTGGGAGGCTCTGAGCAATCACATGTGGCCGGAAAAACCTATTCAGGCAGGCTAGAGGATTTCCAAAGGAGTTTGTAGGTTGAAACACTGTCACACCCAGGAATTGTTAACTGGAGCAGTAAGCTAACTCTTTTTTCAGAGAGAGGTAGTGGGGGACAGCCCCAGTAAAGTCAGAGGTGTAGGTGAAAGCACAAAGCAGAAAGTAGGCAGACTCTGGTTTTGGGGGTAGATGCTCAAGAATTTCCAGGGGGACTCCTGAGGCTCTATCCCACCTTTGCGTATGCCGAGCATCCTTCCTCATGACCTTTGCCATGGGAGGAGTTCCTCACGCTGGCTCCTAACAGTGATAGACTTCCAGTTGAGCTATTCCAGATCCTGAAAGATGATGCTGTGGAAAGTGCTGCACTCAACATGCAATATGCACTCAACATGCAATATGCCGGCTCCCGGCAGTATACTATATTGGTGTTTTTCTTTCTGGCTTACTTCATTCTGTATAATAGGCTCCAGTTTCATCCACCTCATTAGAACTGATTCAAATGTATTCTTTTTAATGGCTGAGTAATACTCCATTGTGTATATGTACCACTGCTTTCTTATCCATTCATCTGCTGATGGACATCTAGGGTGCTTCCATGTCCTGGGTATTATAAACAGTGCTGTGATGAACATTGGGGTACATGTGTCTCTTTCAATGCTGGTTTCCTCGGTGTGTATGCCCAGCAGTGGGATTGCTGGGTCATAAGGCAGTTCTATTTCCAGTTTTTTAAGGAATCTCTACACTGTTCTCCATAGTGGCTGTACTAGTTTGCATTCCCACCAACAGTGTAAGAGGGTTCCCTTTTCTCCACACCCTCTCCAGCATTTATTGCTTGTAGACTTTTGGATCACAGCCATTCTGACTGGCGTGAAATGGTACCTCATAGTGGTCTTGATTTGCATTTCTCTGATAATGAGTGATGTTGAGCATCTTTTCATGTGTTTGTTAGCCATCTGTATATCTTCTTTGGAGAAATGTTTATTTAGTTCTTTGGCCCATTCATTTTCATGCATTGGAGAAGGAAATGGCAACCCACTCCAGTGTTCTTGCCTGGAGAATCCCAGGGACGGGGGAGCCTGGTGGGCTGCCGTCTATGGGGTCGCACGGAGTCGAACACGACTGAAGCGACTTAGAAGCAGCAGCAGCAGCAGCAGCAGTTCACAGGCCCTCTGCTAGGTGCCAGATATCATAAGCACACAGATACTGCCCCAACCATGGGACCTGGAAGGATGGATAGTGAAGTGGGTAATCACAAGATGAGAAGCAGTCAGCTGGATCATGCACCATGCAATGTGGGGAGCTAAAGAAGCTACTCTGTAAGGGAGTCCACTGGCCTGGGCTATTTGTCCACCCCTGCTCCTTCATGCATTCTCTCTCCTAAGCTCCATTCTTCATTTTTTTTAACTTTTATATTGGAATAGAATTGGTCAACCATGCTGTGCTAGTTAACACTTCTCCTTCCTCTTGAGTTTCTCTATTCCTGCCAGTCCTCCCATGCTGGTTTTCCTGGGGGCTTCTGTCCCAGCCATGTTCATGTCTTATTTATGGGTTTTCTCCAGTTGGCTCTACTCTTACCATTACTTCAAATATCATCTATGGGCCAAAAAGGTTACTAATATATATTTTTATCACAGATCTATATTTCATGTTCCAAGCACAATTAGCCAACAACACTTCTTTCTGAAAAAAATTTCCTAGCACCTTGCTTTATATCATGGCAGGTGCTTGAAATGAATGGCTACTGGAAGGAGCCAGGCATCCAGTCATGGCATCCAGTCCCATCACTTCATGGCAAATAGATGGGGAAACAATGGAAACAGTAACAGACTTTATTTTCTTGGGTTCCAAAATCACTGCAGATGGTGACTGCAGCCATAAAATTAAAAGACTCTTGCTTCTTGAAAGAAAAGCTATGACAAATCTAGACAGCATATAAAAAGCAGAGACATTACTTTGCCAACAAAGGTTTCTCTAGTCAAATCTATGGTTTTTCCAGTAGTCATGTATGGATGTGAGAATTGGACCATAAAGAAAACTAAGTGCTGAAGAATTAATGCTTTTGAACTGTAGTGTTGGAGACTCTTGAGAGTCCTTTGGACTGTTAGGAGATCAAACCAGTCAATCCTAAAGGCAACAAGTCCTGAGTATTTACTGGAAGGACTGATGCTAAGGCAGAAGCTCCAGTACTTTGGCCACCTGATGTGAAGAACTGACTCCTTGGAAAAGACTCTGATGCTGAGAAAGTTTGAAGGCAGGAGGAGAAAGGGATGACAAGAGGGTGAGATGTTTGGATGGTATCACTGACTCATTGGATATGAGTTTGAGCAAACTCCAGGAGTTGGTGATGGACAGGGAGGCCTGGCATGCTGCACTCCATGGGGTTGCAAAGAGTTGGACACAACTGAGCAACTGAACTGAACTGAACATGAAGGAGGTGGACTTCATGATGCTCCTGGTGCACAGCTAGCTCTCTTTTAAATAGAGCACTTTTCTGTTCTCTGGTTTCCCATATTGTTCCCTCTCCTGAAAAACCTATCATGTTATGCCTTATGGTGACTGAGTTTCTCTGCTCCAGGAGACACCATTCATACACTGTCAAGTGAATTATCTAGGCAAAGTCTAGATTATTTCTGCTTCCATTATTACCTGAAATATACTTCATCATAAAGGCTTACCCCAGGTTTTCAACACAAATCAGGTCTCTTTAACATCTTTGTACTTTCTTCTCAATAAAACCATCACACTTCACAGTTATATATTTACTTGTGTGACGATATAGGATGATATCTACTTCATTCACTATCCTATAGAGAACATTTTCCCAGTGTTTATCATATAGTTAAAACTCAATAAACATTTGTGAAATGAACAAAATGAACTGAACTTAACCCTCAAAACACTAAGTGCTTATTCTGCACCTGACAAGCTTCATATGCAGTGCTAGAGAGAGGAGGATAGAGGTGATGGAGCCACGTGATTCCTGTCCCCAAGAGGCCTACAATCAAGTGCAGTGTGGAACAGTCCAACCATGCAAATATGCTCAAGATATAAAGATAGCAGAGGACATCATGAGAAAGAAGGTGGAGGAAGGAGTAGGTGTGGGTGCCCGTGGCAGAGAAATAGGAGGGGGAGAGTATCTGTGAAGGTTCCCAAGCCAACCTGACTCACTGCAATGCCTCAGGAGTCTTGGGCAGCCCACACCTTCACTCAGTACATAAAACAGCACTGAATAAACCTGAGCCCTAAGATGCTACAGCAGTAATGATGACATGAAGGTTTTATGGGCAACATGGGCTCTGAGATTGTGACCAAAATCTCTCAACAACAAAATCAATAGAAATAGAATTGTCATGATAAGAGCAAGCATCTCATCAGCTTTCAGTGGGACCATTATGGCTATTTATAGCTGCTAAAGAAGAGAGTTCACTTGAAAGTGTTTGTGAGAAACCCTTATTTCCTTTTGGAAGTGATTTTATGATTGAGACTGGAAGAACCACAGTGAGAGAGTCATGAGAATCCTATTGATGACTGGATATAAAACAAGGGGAGTTTATATATTAAATCTGTTATTTCTGACTCAGATGGGAGATTATGATTATTTCTGAAGGTTTTTGACATGTTGAGGCAAATTTATAAACTGATCCTAATAGGAGACAACACTTTGAGCAAATGTATATATAAAATAGCTAGTTTTTGCAGCATAACAAACAACAAAACTTTGCAACTTAAAACAACAAACATCTACTATCATTCATTATAATGAGTTCAGCTAGGTGTTTCTGATCTGAGCTGACTAGGCTGGAGCTAGATAGTCTAGGGTGGTCTCATTCATATGCACATGTCATTTAAGGCGATGGGAACAGATTCTCTGTGTGTTTCTCATCATCCATTAGACTTGTCCAAGCTCACTTGGTGGTAGACACAAGTTCCCAACAGTAGCAAGAAAAATCAAGGTCCAGTGTGTAAACACTTTTCAAATACCTGCTTATGACCCGTTTGCTATTGACCTTTCAGCAAAGCAATTTATATAGCTTAGTCGAGCCATTATGAGAACAGACTACCTCAGGGTGGAAAAAGGAAGGGAAACTGCTGTGAAGTTACTTTTGCAAACAAATTACTACAAAGATAAATTAAGGTTTATCTTGAGGAGTGTTGCATTGGGAGTTTGGTATTAGCAGATGCAAACAGGTATATATAGAATGAATAAACAATAAGATTCTATTGTACCACACAGGGAAGTATATTCAATAACCTCTGATAAACCATAATAGAAAAGAATATGAAAAATAATATGTATGTATAACTGAGTCACTTTGCTATACAGCAGTAATTAATACAACATTGTAATTGGACTCTACTTCAAGAAAAATACATTTTAAAAAAGATAACTAAGAATATGCACAGTGAATGTGATAGAACATGCTAGGGTCTACATATTTGATCTGAGAAAAAAATTGTATCCAAAGATCGTCTGGTGCTTGGGGTCGAACATACAGAAATAAACTTCATCACCCTGCCAAAATGACAAACACAGAGTTGTTGCTCTGTAATTTTGACTAAAGGCAGCTGAGATTTATAGGAACCTAACACAAAATCATTTTTAATCATATCTTTATTCAGAACTAACCAAAAGAAAGTCATAAGAGGAAGTGGAGAATATGGTTGAGGTTTGCTGGCCAAGTGTGCTAAGTAACAAGCCCACAGCCATGTGCCTCTCTAGGGTGCTGCCCCTGAGAAATCCACAGTACAGAGAAGCAGAGAGTGAATTTCCACAGGAAGACCCAAGAGAGCAAGAGGAAGGGTTGAGTTAGGAATACTCAACTGCTTCTTTCAAACTTGAGATTAAGACTCCTCCTCCACCCACTGGGCACTGCTTCCACATCATCAGATCAAATCAGTCACTCAGTCGTGTCCGACTCTTTGCGACCCCATGAATCACAGCATGCCAGGCCTCCCTGTCCATCACCAACTCCCAGAGTTCACCCAGACTCACGTCCATTGAGTCAGTGATGCCATCCAGCCATCTCATCCTCTGGTGTCCCCTTCTCCTCTTGCCCCCAATCCCTCCCAGCATCAGAGTCTTTTCCAATGAGTCAACTCTTCGCATGAGGTGGCCAAAGTACTGGAGTTTCATACCCAACCCCAATAATAATCAGGTTTTGTTTTCTTAACATAATGAACATATCATGAACTTGCAACCAGACACTCATGTGGCTTTCAATACAATCTTGATCGTAAAAATGACAACACTTCTTTGTGGACACCAACAGGCAGTATGCACTTGTACCCACGAGACTCCAAAACAGAAGGAAGTTCCAAGGCTTGGACCCAAGATTGTAAATAAATTTGCTTTTCTATTTCCCATTCCAAAATAGCTCATCAAAATTGTATAATGGTATTAAAAACCTAGAGATATTCTACTCATAAAATGCCAGCAATATATTGATCAGATCAGATCACATCAGTCGCTCAGTCGTGTCCGACTCTTTGCCACCCCATGAATCGCAGCACGCCAGGCTTCCCTGTCCATCACCATTCCAGAGTTCACTCAGACTCATGTCCATTGAGTCAGTGATGCCATCCAGAGATCTCATCCTTGTGCTCTTCTCCTCCTGCCCCCAATCCCTCCCAGAATCAGAATCTTTTCCAATGAGTCAACTCTTTGCATGAGGTAGCCAAAGTACTGTAGTTTCAGCTTTAGCATCATTCCTTCCAAAGAAATCCCAGGGCTGATCTCCTTCAGAATGGACTGGTCGGACCTCCTTGCAGTCCAAGGGACGCTCAAGAGTCTTCTCCAACACCACAGTTCAAAAGCATCAATTCTTTGGCGCTCAGCCTTCTTCACAGTCCAACTCTCACATCCATACATGACCACAAGAAAAACCATAGCCTTGACTAGATGAACCTTTAATGGCAAAGTAATGTCTCTGCTTTTGAATATGCTACCTAGGTTAGTCATAACTTTCCTTCCAATGAGTAAGCGTCTTTTAATTTCATGGCTGCAGTCACCATCTGTAGTGATTTTGGAGCACAGAAAAATAAAGTCTGACACTGTTTCCACTGTTTCCCCATCTATTTCCCATGAAGTGGTGGGACCGGATGCCATGATCTTCGTTTTCTGAATGTTGAGCTTTAAGCCAAATTTTTCACTCTCCACTTTCACTTTCATCAAGAAGCTTTTTAGTTCCTCTTCACTTTCTGCCATAAGGGTGGTGTCATCTGCATATCTGAGGTTATTGATATTTCTCCCGGCAATCTTGATTCCAGCTTGTGTTTCTTCCAGCCCAGCGTTTCTCATGATGTACTCTGCATATAAGTTAAATAAACAGGGTGACAATATACAGCCTTGACGAACTCCTTTTCCTATTTGGAACCAGTCTGTTTTTCCATGTCCAGTTCTAACTGTTGCTTCCTGACCTGCATACAAATTTCTCAAGAGGCAGATCAGGTGGTCTGGTATTCCCATCTCTTTCAGAATTTTCCACAGTTTATTGTGATCCACACAGTCAAAGGCTTTGGCATAGTCAATAAAGCAGAAATAGATGTTTTTCTGGAACTGTCTTGCTTTTTCCATGATCCAGCAGATGTTGGCAACTTGATCTCTGGTTCCTGTTCCTTTTCTAAAACCAGCTTGAACATCAGGAAGTTCATGGTTCACATATTGCTGAAGCCTGGCTTGGAGAATTTTGATCATTACTTTACTAGCGTGTGAGATGAGTGCAATTGTGCAGTAGTTTGAACATTCTTTGGCATTGCCTTTCTTTGGGATTGGAATGAAAACTGCCCTTTTCCAGTCCTGTGGGCACTGCCGAGTTTTCCAAATTTACTGGCATATTGAGTGCAGCACTTTCACAGCATCATCTTTCAGGATTTGGAATAGCTCAACTGGAATTCCATCACCTCCACTAGCTTTGTTCGTAGTGATGCTTTCTAAGGCCCACTTGACTTCACATTCCAGGATGTCTGGCTCTAGGTCAGTGATCACACCATCATGATTATCTTGGTCATGAAGACTTTTTTGTACAGTTCTTCTGTGTATTCTTGCCACCCCTTCTTAATATCTTCTGCTTCTGTTAGGTCCATACCATTTCTGTCCTTTATTGAGCTCATCTTTACATGAAATATTCCTTTGGTATCTCTGATTTTCTTGAAGAGATCCCTAGTCTTTCCCGTTCTGTTGTTTTCCTCTATTTCTTTGCATTGATCGCTGAGGAAGGCTTTCTTATCTCTTCTTGCTATTCTTTGGAACTCTGCATTCAGATGCTTATTTCTTTCCTTTTCCCCTTTGCTTCTCGCTTCTCTTCTTTTCACAGCTATTTGTAAGGCCTCCCAAGACAGCCATTTTGCTTTTTTGCATTTCTTTTCCATGGGGATGGTCTTGATCCCTGTCTCCTGTACAATGTCTCGAACCTCATTCCATAGTTCATCAGGCACTCTATCTATCAGATCTAGGCCCTTAAATCTATTTCTCACTTCCACTGTATGATCAGAAGGGATTTGATTTAGGTCATACTGAATGGTCTAGTGGTTTTCCCTACTTTCTTCAATTTAAGTCTGAATTTGGCAATAAGGAGCTCATGGTCTGAGCCACAGTCAGCTCCTGGTCTTGTTTTTGCTGACTGTATAGAGCTTCTCCATCTTTGGCTGCAAAGAATATAATCAGTCTGATTTCGGTGTTGACCATCTGGTGACGTCCATGTATATATAGTATCTTCTCTTCTGTTGTTGGAAAAGGGTGTTTGTTATGACCAGTGCATTTTCTTGGCAAAACTCTATTAGTCTTTGCCCTGCTTCATTCGCACTCCAAGGCCAAATTTGCCAGTTACTCCAGGTGTTTCTTGACTTCCTACATTTGTATTCCAGTCCCCTATAATGAAAAGGACATCTTTTTTGGGTGTTAGTTCTAAAAGGTCTTGTAGGTCTTCATAGAACCGTTCAACTTCAGCTTCTTCAGCATTACTGGTCGGGGCATAGACTTGGATTACTGTGATATTGAATGGTTTTCCTTGGAAACGAACAGAGATCATTCTGTCATTTTTGAGATTGCATCCAAGTACTGCATTTCGGACTCTCTTGTTGACCATGATGGCCACTCCATTTCTTCTGAGGGATTCCTGCCCGCAGTAGTAGATATAATGGTCCTCTTAGTTAAATTCACCCATTCCACTCCATTTCAGTTCTCTGATTCCTAGAATGTCAACATTCACTCTTGCCATCTCTTGTTTGACCACTTCCAATTTGCCTTGATTCATGGACCTGATATTCCAGGTTCCTATGCACTATTGCTCTTTACAGCATCCAATCTTGCTTCTATCACCAGTCACATCCACAGCTGGGTATTGTTTTTGCTTTGGCTCCATCCCTTCATTCTTTCTGGAGTTATTTCTCAACTGATCTCCAGTAGCATATTGGGCACCTACTGACCTGGGGAGTTTCTCTTTCAGTATCCTATCATTTTGGCTTTTCATACTGTTCATGGTGTTCTCAAGGCAAGAATGCTGAAGTGGTTTGTCATTCCCTTCTCCAGTGGACCACATTCTGTCAAATCTTTCCACCATGACCCATCCATCTTGGGTTGCCCCACGGGCATGGCTTAGTTTCATTGAGTTAGACAAGGCTGTGGTTACCTAGTGTGATTAGATTGACTAGTTTTCTGTGAGTATGGTTTCAATGTGTTTTCATAGGCTGCCATCTACAGGGTCACACAGAGTCGGACACAACTGAAATGACTTAGCAGCAGCAGTAGCATACAAATCTAATGAATATGGAAACTTTTTATTAAAATTGTCTGGACATTAATTTGAGGGCAAAATTAGATTTTCGAGATTGATTTCTTTATCAGTTCAGTTCAGTTCAGTTCAGTCTCTCAGTCGTGTCCAACTCGTTGTGACCCCATGGATTGCAGCACACCAGGCCTCCCTGTCGATCAGCAACTCCCGAGTTTGCTCAAACTCATGTCCATTGAGTCAGTGATGCCATCCAATCATCTCATCCTCTATCATCCCCTTCTGCTCCTGCCTTCAATCTTTTCCAGCATCAGAGTCTTTTCCAATGAGTCAACTCTTCGCATGAGGTGGCCAAAGTACTGGATTTTCAGCTTTAGCATCATTCCTTCCAAAGAAATCCCAGGGCTGATCTCCTTCAGAATGGACTGGTTGGACCTCCTTGCAGCCCAAGGGACTCTCAAGAGTCTTCTCCAACACCACAGTTCAAAAGCATCAATTCTTCGGCGCTCAGCTTTCTTCACAGTCCAACTCTCACATCCATACATGACCACAGGAAAAACCATAGCCTTGACTAGACGGACCTTTGTTGGCAAAGTAATGTCTCTGCTTTTGAATATGCTATCTAGATTGGACATTTCCTTCCAAGGAGTAAGCGTCTTTTAATTTCATGGCTGCAGTCACCATCTGTAGTGATTTTGGAGCACAGAAAAATAAAGTCGGACACTGTTTCCACTGTTTCCCCATCTCTTTCCCATGAAGTGATGGGACCAGATGCCATGAGCTTTAATCCAACATTTTCACTTTCCATTTTCACTTTCATCAAGAGGCTCTTTAGTTCCTCTTCACTTTCTGCCATAAGGGTAGTGTCATCTGCATATCTGAGGTTATTGATATTTCTCCCGGCAATCTTGATTCCAACTTGTATTTCTTCCAGTCCAGTATTTCTCATGATGTACTCTGCATATAAGCTAAATAAGCAGGGTGACAATATACAGCCTTGACATACTCCTTTTCCTTTTTGGGACCAGTCTGTTGTTTCATGTCCAGTTCTAACTGCTGCTTCCTGACCTGCATACAGGTTTCTCAAGAGGCAGGTCAGGTGATCTGGTATTCCCATCTCTTTCTGAATTTTCCACAGTTTATTGTGACCACACAGTCAAAGGCTTTGGCATAGTCAATAAAGCAGAAACAGATGTTTTTCTGGAACTCTCTTGCTTTTTTCATGATCCAGTGGATGTTGGCAATTTGATCTCTGGTTCCTCTGCCTTTTCTAAAACCAGCTTGAACATCTGCAAGTTCACCGTTCATGTATTGCTGAAGCCTGGCTTGGAGAATTTTGAGCATTACTTTACCCGCATGTTAGACGAGTGCAATTGTGTGGTAGTTTGAGAAAGGATACTGTATTAGTGGAATCACATATGTGATTCCCTAGTGTTGGGTTTCCCTTGTGGCATGTGTAGGGCTGCCCAGGTGGCACAAGTGGTAAAGAATCTTCTTGCCAATGCAGGAGATCAGGGTTGATCTCTGGGTCATGAAGATCCCCTGGAGACTCCAGGATTCTTGCCTTGTGAATCCCACAGACAGAGGAGTATGGTGGGCTACAGTCCATGTGGTCACAAACAGTCAGACACGTCTGAAGCATCTTAGTACCCATGCATATAGTGTGTAACATTTTGGGACTGGGATATTTCAATCAACATAATTTTCTGGAGATTCATCCAAGTCTGATACATGTATCAACATGGTACATTTTATTGCTGAATAGCGTTCTATGGCAGGAAGGTACCACACCTTGTCTAACCAGTCACATGTTGAAGGACATACGAGTTGTTTCTAACTTTTGGCTATTACAAACAAAGCAATACAAAAACAATTTGTTTATACATTTTTGTGTGAACATCAGTCTTCATTTCTCTGTAATAAATGCCTAGCAGCACAATTGCTGGGTTATTTGTATCATATGATATAAATATATATATATGTATATATATATATGATATATGTATCATATGATATCATATGATAGTTGTATGTTTAGTATTTAAGAAATTTGCAATCTCTTCCAGAGTGCTTGCATTACAAGGTAGATTCTTAATCACTGGACTGCCAGAGAAGACCTCATTTTGAGTTAATTTTTGTATAAGATGTGAGACTTAGGTAGAAGTTTTGTTTTTCCTGAGTATCTGATTGCTCCAAAACCAATCAGATATTAATTTTTTGTTGTTGTTGAAAAAGCTAGTATTCCTCCATTGAATTGCCTGTACAATGTCATGAAAAATCAGTTGCGTATATTTGTATGGATCTACTACTGGGTTATCTATTCTGTCCCATTTAAGTATGCTTCTAGCCTTCCTCCAAGACTATACAGTCTTTTCTAGAGTTATATAATTTTCAAATTGGGTATACCATGTTATTCTTTTCCATAATCATGTTTAACCAAGTTCCATTGCCTTTCCATATTTTTTTATATTAATCTTTCTAGCTACAAAAATATCTTGCTGGGACTTGAAAGAACTGGGTTAAACCTATATATCAATTTCAGGAGACTTGTTAGCTTTACTATTTGGATCCTCTAATTTAAGAATGTCTTCTCTGATCTTGCTTAGATTTCTTTGATCAATGATTTTAGTTTTAAAAATACAAGTTATATACATGCTTTTTTAAATGTATAATATAATTATTTCATTTCCTTTACATATTTAAATTGTTGTACTTTAAATTTTGATGCCCATGAGTTTATTGCTGTTATGTACAGTACAATTTATTTTTGCATACTTATCTTCATTCCTATGATTTTGCTGAACTCATTTCCTAGTTCTAGTGTTTGTTTGTAGATCCCTTGGAATTTCCTACATAGACAATGATATCATATGCACGTAGGGACAATTTTATTTCATTCTTTCCAATCTACATATCTTTTAATTCCTTTTCTTGCCTTATTGCATTGGCTAGAACAGCAGCACCTTTTTGAATGAGAGTAATGAGAGCAGACAATTTTATGTTTATTCTCAGTCTTAGGAGGAAAACATCCAATTTTTCTCCAACAAAAATAATGTTAACTATTGGTTTTTGTAGATGTTCTTCACCTATTTGAGTAAGTTTTCCTCTATTCCTAATTTACTGAAAGGCATGCTAATCAGATATAGGTGTTGAATTTTGGCAAACTATTTCTCTGCATTGATTCATATGCTCATGTGTTGTTTTTTATTATTATTATTTTTTCTCTTTAGCTTAATAACATGATGTATTAAATAGATTAATTTTCAAATACTGACCAGCTTTCCATCTTTGGAATGAACCCTACTTTGTCTGGTATATAATTCTTGTTTATATATTGTGGAAATCTGTGTTTTAATATTTGTTAAGAAGTTGGCATCCATATTAATAAGGATTATAGGTCTATAATTTTCTTTATTTTTTTTAAAATTATCTTTTTCTAGTTTTACAGTCAGGGTAATTTTATCTTCATAAAGATGAATTAAGAGGTGTTCCCTTCTCTTCTGTTAGAAATGCTCTAGATTTGGAGTTAATACTTCTAACAATATCTGAAAAAATTCCCAGTGAAATCATATGATCCTGGAAATCTTTGAGTGAAGGTTTTTATTTTTTTAACTGAAGTTAATTTCTTTACACCTGTGTTAGTTTCTGCTGTACAATGAAATGAGTCAGCTATATGTATACATACATCCCCTCCTTCTTCGATCTCTACCCCCTCCCCCCACAAAGGGCACTTAGCTGAGATCTTTGAGTAGAGTTTTTTAATTAAGAATTCAATTTCCTTAATAGTTATACAGCTATTCACAGTATCTATTTCATATTGGTTGTGGTATTTGTGTTTTTTGAAGAACTAACATATGTTTATACATTTATGTGTGGAATTATCTGTGGTATTCCTTCACTATCCCCGTGAGTCTGAAGGAACCATGGTAATATATAGTTTTATTTCTGATTTAGCAATTTGTATCTTCTCACTTTTTGTTAATTTTGCAACATATTTTTCATTGTAAAAATATTTGCAAAGAATCAGTTTTATTTCATTGTTGTTTTCTATGATTTTAGTTTTCAGTTTCATTGGTTTCTGGTCTTTTTTGTTCCAATCTGTCTACCAGCTTTGGATGCAATTTCCTCTTTTTCTGTGTTCTTGAGATTGAGAACAGATCATTGATTCATGATGTTTCGTATTTTCTAATGTATGAATCTAATGCTATAAATTTACCTAAATGCATTGCTTGAGCTGTGTCTCACAAACTTTTGTGCATTGTATATATTTTCTTTCAGTTTAGCATGTTTTTAAATTTCCTTTGAAACATGGATGATGAATTACTTAGAAGCATGTTGCTTGTTGCCACCTATTTGGAATCTATCCTTTTATTTCTATTAGAGATTTCCAGTGTGGTCAGAGAACACACTTTGTATGATTTCAATTTAAGCTTTGCTGATTTGTCTTATGACTTCAGATCGTGTTTATTTTAGTGCATATCCCATGTGCAATTGAAAAAAATTATTCTGCAGTTATTGAGCAGAATACTCTATGAATCCTTTTTGTTGGTGATGAGTTTTCTTAAATCCTAACTGTCTTTCTGTTTAGCTGTTCTATTAATTGACAAGAGAAGAATCTTAACATCCCTTAACTATAATTGTCAACTTGTTTATCTCCTTGTATTTCCATCAGTTTTTGCTTCATATATTTTGCAGCTCTGTTGCTTGGTGAAACAAATTTAGGATTACTTGGTTGATCTTGGTTGAGTGACCATTTTTATCATTGTATAATGTCCCTCTGTGTCTTTCATAATTTTCTTTTCTCTGAAGTCTACTTCATCTGACACTAACATAGCCATTTATGTTTTCCTTTGATTAATATATGTATGTTGTCTCTTTTTTAATTTTTTCACTTTCAACCTGCAAAATTCATCATGTTTGGTGTGCATTTCTTGCAGACAGGATATGATGGATCATATTTTATAATCTATTTTCTCTTCTAATCTGTATCTTTTAATTGGCATACTTAAACCATTTGCATTCAAGGTAATTATTAACACATTAGGATATAAGTCTGTGCCCATTGTGTGGGATTTTCACAAGTCCGGGATACATAAGATCTGACGTACATTGCCAGTCTGCTCTCTTCTCTCTGGATCTCAAAGTCTCCCTGTTTGCTTTCTATAGAACATCCAATATTTTTAGTTCTACTTAGCAAAAAGAATAAGGAAAATATGTCTTTTGCAATTTCCAAGAAGCAAAATATCCAAATAATTTTATGTTATCCCTCTACTTCCAATTCTTCCAATTCAGGTCTATGGCTCATATTTATCCTCATGCTAAGAATTCCTTAATGTATGGAGAGTGTCAGGATTCTTTCAGCAGCTGGACTGCCTACAACCAGGAAATTGTGTCATTCTTCCAGCAAGTCCAAAGTTGAGTTGATCATCCCATAATCTCTGGTGTAACTTTTATAATGAGTGAAACAGCTAACAGAATACATCCAGATCTTGTTCACTCCTTCCATTCCCTTGCCCCCCACATCCCTCCACCACCCCCAGCAGGGTCCACTTCACCCCTGGGCCATCAAGAACAATAAGGAGGTGACTCAGGGTTCTGGTTCCCTTTCATCTGGACAGGGAACAGCAAGTATCACAATATTGGCTTCACACCCACAGATTGAAAGGAAAAAGAAAGATATTCCTCAGAGAGAAACCAGATAATGTGTGTACCTTAGGAAAAGGTCCATCTCCCATGTAACATGTGCCTGAAAATTCAATGGAGTTCAAGGGAAGGCAAGCATAGGGGTAAAATTCCTCTTTGTTTCAACCTATCAAGTGCCCTGTGCTGACATCTAAGACCCAGAACCTGTGCACCCAAATACAATTTGATGAATATGGATAAACATAAGGTATATTGAGCATAAATTTAATGAAAATTGTGATATAACTCACTTGGAAAGATGGGGGCCTCTGAGGGTAAAGAATCAGGAAAGAGAGCTAAATTCTAACCTCATGTATCAATAAATGATACTTGAAAATGATAAGTGCAGAAGCAGTAATATTGGCATTATATTTATAAATATGATGGTAAAGGAAAGAAGAAAGCCAAAAATCTTGAAACTGGAGGTTGGGGAGTGATGCAGTGAGGGGTCAGCTGTTTTATTGGGATCTTTCTTAGGGTTGTTTGATCTTTTAAATACATGCATGCATTACAAATTCAGGTATAAATATTAACAGATTGATCCTGTGGCTACCCCTCTGCCTGTATGAGCTGAGGAGTTCCCAGCTGTTCTTTCCACCCACCTCTTTTTTGTGCATATTGACCTAGCTCACACCATACCCCAGCTGCAGTGACTGACAGGCCAGAACACAGGTCAAGATTAGGCAGCTTTTCTCAGTCGGTCTGGTTCTGATCTTGGCTTTGAAGTCAACATTCAAGTCCAATGAAATAAATCAAATCAATTCAAATCCAATCAAATCAGCAAAGGCTTCTTGCATCTCCTCTGTGAAATATGGAAAGGAGTGTAAACCCATCCCTGATGTATAAGGGGCTACAGTTAAAAAGTAAACATTAGAAGGCAAGGACACAAGAGTCTCCATGAGGCCTTCAAAATGTACATTGTCATAAGAATTTCAAGTCGCAGAGCTGCAAGTCAGCATTGGAAATGGTCTGGTCCTCCTTTCTCATTTCACAAAGTAGGAAGCTGCAAACCAGACAGAGAGTGTGCCGTGTACCCAGCCTGCTGTGACTTAGGGCTCTGGTGAGCTACATAAAAGTTAAACCAAAAGATTTCATACATTCAAAGGGCAGGGCTTGGGGCTGAGTTTGAGAACCTACCTGGATGCCAGATCTGAGTGTGCAGAGCTGCTCCCTGGCTTCAAGCTGCTCAGAAGGGCCATGGGAGCTCTGCTCCAGCCAAACTACTATCTGCATAAACAGATTTTTATCTCCTAAATATCTTGCAAATCCATCCTCTTTTCTTCACTGGCATCACAACCATCACCTGATCCAAGTCACCTTTCTTTTCCCCTGGACTGTTGCAACTGTCTTTAGACCAGTTTCCTCAAATCTTCTCTGACCCATTGTAGTCAGTGCTTTGAACCACAGACAAAGTAATTCTTAAAATAAGCAAACAAGTGTGACAATGTTGATAATTTGCTAAAAGCACTTTAATGGATAAAAGCAAAACAAGCAAAAAAGCAACCTTCTGAATATGGGATTCAAATTCTGCCTGGTTCCATCTCCTCCTCCCCCATCTCCTGAGCCTCCTGGGAGCCTCTCTCTTCCAACCACACACCATCTTGAGATCTTTCCTAATCAGCATACTCCTAGCTGCCACAGGGCCTTTGCACATGTTTCTCCTTTTATCTGCAGTGTTTCCCTTCCTCTCTTAACTTAATTCAGTCAGATATCACCTAAAGAGTCATGTTCTCAGGAAAGCTCCTCTTGACCTCTCCAATGACTACACCAAACACTTGGCTAAAACTTTAAAAAGTTCACACTGAAGTGTAATTAAATTACTGGCTGTCTCTCCACCAAGCTGATGCTACCAGAACAAGAATCATTTATTTTCTGTATAATGATTATAACCTTAACCTCAGTCTACTATCAATTACTTAGCAGATGGTGGGTTAATATTTTATCAGTGACTGAAAGAATGATTGCATGAAGAATCTGAGACAAACCAGTTTTAAATTAATGAACAAGCCATTACTGAGAACCCTTCCCCTGTGCTCCATCCTTTCTTAAATAGCATGCATGCAGACAAAGAAGAGAAGACAAGGTTTTGTTTGTGATTCAGTGTCAAAGCAAGAATAAGAAAAGTTGCTATGTGTCTCCATCTGTACAACACAGCATATGCTCCTCAAAATGAAATTACTGAGGCAACCCAGAGGGATGGTACGGGGAGGGAGGAGGGAGGGGGTTCAGGATGGGGAGCACATGTATACCTGTGGCGGATTCATGTTGATGTATGGCAAAACCAATACAATATTGTAAAGTGATTAACCTCCAATTAAAATAAATAAATTTATATTTTTTAAAAAAATGAAATTACCCATCAGCCATGCATGGCTTTCAGTGTGAAAGGTTGACCCTAAATGCTTTGATTCACCCTTTTGTCCCTCAGCTCATCATCTTTCAGTAGAAGATAGATGTTCAGTACTACAGTAACCTTTGGTGCTGCCTCTTAATTAAAGGGAGAGGGTCAAGAAGGGCCCAAGGATTTCTCAGAGACTTGGCAAACAGAGGCTCTGCAGTGATCTTTCTGAAGCCCTGGCAAGAAACCAAGAAGATCTTACAGGACAGGCTTTCACAATAGACAGGAGGTACCCACAGAGGCCACTCCTTGCTGGGATATCTTGGGCTTGAGGGTCCCAGCAGCTGGTCTCCAGATCTCAGCCAGGTAAGTGCAAAAACCCTGTCACCTAACAGCAGAATGACACAGCACAATAGCATCACAACAGTGACTAAATGTTCACAGACATACCTAAGACAGTTTACCAACTGTATGACCCAGATGTGTCTTTGCCTAAATCCGAGGTTTCTGGTCCATAAAATTGTTGTAAAAATATGGGAGCCATCACTGTGAAATGAGATTGCCCATGTACAGTGCTCAGGAAAGCAGCAGTCACAGAGCAGCCCTGTATCAGCGTGGTAAGACATAGATGACAGAGTGGGTGCCTCGAGTTCCAACACCAGCTGGTTATCTGAACACTGAGACCATGAGCAAATTACTGGAGTGGGAAACTGGGCGCTGGGGGTGAAGAGGATTGCAGTGGTGGAGGTGGAGCAGCCAGGCCCAGTCGTGTCTGATGGGGAGATCCATAATCAAAGCTGCTGTTTATGAAGCCCAGACTCCATGCACCTTCCAGGTACTCACATCCGAACTTTCTATTCTCTCTTGAGGTACGAGACCTTCACAGTGATAACTGTGTCTCTGCTTGAGTCTGCCTTGTTTTCCTGTTTTAAACAAACAGCAAGCCTAAGAAAACCACCTCTCCAGGATCCAGAGGCAGGGAAATTTTGGAGAGCCAAAGACCCTCCAACATGCCCCATGCTGTTCTCAGGCACAGGAGCCCCTTTCTGTTATCATATCTGCCGGTAAGTTTCTCCATGCCCGTTCCCTGACACTTTGTATCTCTGGTTCTTGAAAATATTGCAGGAGAGGAAAATAATGCAGAAGGCAGTTATTCCCTTTTGCCCAGGTGCTGTCTCTCCTGCTAGAATGGATTCTAAGTGCAAAGGCACACAGCTAATTCCCCACCTGGCAGGAGCTTCTGGGAAGCATAAAAAGTAGGTCAGCTCATCAGAGTCATTTCTCCCAGGGGGATACATGACCAAGCAAGAGGAAAATGTGTTAATTTGGCCAGGAAAAAAAAAAAAATCTCTCAGTGAATCATGGTTGCAAAAGGAGTTTGAATTCAACCACTCCAATTATCCATTATTCATTCATCCATTCATCCATTTACTCATTTAACACACACTTAAAATCAGACTCTGTGCAGGACCAAATCGAAAGGGAGGTCCATGTACAGGAGAAAGTTCACAGAGCTTTGACACCAAACTCACCTACGTTTGAATTTAAATTCTGCCATTTACCTACTGAATGACTTGGAGTTAGCTACTTAACATCTCTGATCCTTAGTTTCTTCATCCATAGAATGGGAATAATAAATAGCCACCATCAAGGGTGTCGTACAGTATAAATGTGTCAAATGTCTACACAGTGCTACTATTATTATCTTTATCATGAGTATTGCTGCTACTATTGTAAAGAAATAGTAAACTGCTCTTAAGAAAACCAAAAACGAATAAGTCAGAATTGGCATTTTTATTATAAACTATTATTTTGTAGAACTTCTTTCCAGAATGAGAGAGAAATATAAAAGTTTGGAGACAGTTGTAAGACAAAAACTCAGTAGTCTTTGTATCGAGGGTGCATAGGTTATCTTTTCTCCTGTATCCATCACTAGCAATATCTTATTATTTATTATTCAACTTTGTGGGCTTCCCTGATAACTCAGTCAGTAAAGAAACTGTCTGCAATGAAGGAAACCTGAAGTCAACCCCTGGATCAGGAAGATCCCTTGGAGAAGGGAATGGCAACCCACTCCAGTATGTTTGCCTGGAAAATTCTATGGAAGAGGAGCCTGGCAGGCTACAGTCCATGGACTTGCAGAATTGGACATGACTCTTGTGGACTGAGCCCAGGAGAAACACACTTTCTTGTGGGCCTGAGCAAAAAAAAAAAAAGCGTAGTAGGTGGTAGGGAATACCCCCATTCACACAGGCAGATGGCTGAGAAAATAGTCACGTCAGAGTGCACCATGAGCTGATCAACCATCAGCAATGTGATACTGTGAATGCAAGGTGAGTGTGGCTGGGAAAAGCACAAATGAAACGATAGCTTGTCTCCTCCACTGGGCCCTAAATTGGCCACAGGCACATTTTTAAAATAATATCACTAATATACCAGTGAAGTGAGGTCACACTTGGGTGCTCATTAACTACCAGACATATTTGTTAGTTACTAAAATAACCATTTAAAAACTTTCTATTATGTAGTTTAGACACATAATAGAAATATATATTATGTATACATAATATGTATACATAATATACATAATATAATATGTATGTATATTATGTATACATAAATACAACAGCCCCATTGAGCCCTTATCATCCTCATTTTACAACTGATGATAGATCAGAGAACATGCTGAACTCCCACAGCTGGTGAAACTAGTATTGGATCATAGAGCTCTCTGACTCCAGCCTATTCTGATTTGCTACTGACACAGCCATTTCTACATTGTGGACTCTTCCCTGCTTGGCCATTCTGTTTCATTGGATGAGTGGGGAGGGAATACTTTTAGAACTTGATACACCACAAAGGTACTTCCAGACTTGAAAGAAAGAAGTGACCCCTCTTATACAATATCTCAATTTTTACAAAATTAGTGTCACAATGATTCTGATCCTTACCACTACTAGTTTGAGTGTTTTGGTGGAAATGATGCTTAGAAAATGCTTCACAAAGAGTTGTAGTCATCTGACGTACATAAGAAGGATCAGCTATACCACTAATCCTGGTTGTTGCCTAATCTCCTTTTCTTTCATGATATTTTTTCACTTCATTAAAAAAGATGAATTCCAAATCCTACTTGAAAATGTCTACAATTTTATGCAACTCTATGTTATTACCCAAGATAAGTCATTTACCTTCCAAGTTCAGCATTGTATAAACAAAGGATTGTCCTCACAAACTAGATCTGTTCAAAGTTTGTATAAAAAACAGTGGTGCAAGAGTAGCCCCCACTCCATTTTACAGATGAGAAGCTCAAGGCTTATGGGCTTGAATGTCTTCCAGAAGACATTCAGATCTCATGAATTTGCCTTTGCATCCAGAATAGAAAGAACCTTTCCACTACCACACAGTCTTCCTTCTTACATTTCTGGTTTTCTTTATCAGGAATTCCTGATAAAGTCCCAGAGCCATAATGGTCTATAAATACTATTAAACTTGACCTAACTTATAGTTACATATCCTGCCTAGTAACAGTGACAATCATCAGTCTGGCCACAATCCTAGGAAACCTCAGGTGGGAGGCAGAGCCCACCTTACCTCTTGGGACCTTTGGAAAAACTGTGGCAACTTGACTTTTGCTAACATCCAAGGCAAGTTCCATACAGCTGCCAGCTGGCGGGGCAAAGCCCTCTTTTCCGTGCATTGCCTAGGACAGATTTCAGAATCTCTTGCCCCAAAGTAGCCATGCTTCCTTTGCACAAACGAAATATATCACTTTGCAGTTTCTTCCCCTCTTCTCCAATTCTGGTTCAGTGTGGAGTGGGGCCTGACTGTGGCCACCCTGGCTATCCATGGTGCTGACCATCACCCCTGAATTGTATCTCTGGGATATGGACAGAAGTGGGCACTCCACTTCTTTATGTGGGGCCATGGTGGCTAGCCTGTCCTCCTCAGCATGCTTTGCTGAGCTGTGGGTTCTGGGGAGCACTCTGCTCTGCTGACTTATTCTCCATAGTTGCCCAAGGAGACTGCATAGCCCAGAGAGCACACACCCTCCTCACAAGGACTCATGCACCCCTGCATCCACTGCAAGCTCCCTGTCTCCCTCTCTTTCTCTCTCTCTCTCTCTCTCTCTGTGCAGAGCTGTTCTGGAAGGCCTGTTTTGTTGACAGTCAACACTCCATGCCTGCCACCTCTGCTATCAGAGACCAGTCTGGCCAGAATGTGGCCCTAAAGGAACAGGGTTTCTTTCAGAGTGAAGGCAAAGTAAAATAAATGTGATGCCATGCATGTGTGCATGCTCAGTAGTGTCCGACTCGTTGTGACCCCACAGACTGTAGCATGCCAGGTTCCTCTGTCCATGGGATTTCCCAGGCAAGAAAACTGGAGTGGGTTGGCATTCCCTTCTCCAGGGAACCTTCCCAACCCAGGAATTGAACCTGTATCTCTTGCATCTCCTGCATTGCAGGCAGATTCTTTACCACTGAGACACCACAGGAAGCCCAAATAATAAGCCAAAAAATAAATGTGGGAAATATTCATAACTTCATAGGCTGTGGTAGAAGGTGAAGCAATGAAGGGCAGCTGGCAGGCCACAGTCCTGACCCACCAGGGAAGCAGCCCGCACCCTGAGTGCCTGATGGACCCCACACCTCCAGGTTCTAGTTCACCCCCTTCCCCTCCTTCTGTAAATACAGACCTGTTTTCTCTCTCAGAGCCTTCAGCTCTTTGCTCATGCACTGATGCTCTACTCCCATCTTTCATAGGGGAATGGTCTTTTTCAGGTAAAGCCAATCCATTCCGCTTTACTTTCTGCCCTTTCTCACAAAAACAATCATTCCCCAGTTAGTTGCTTTGCCACAGTATGAGTCCATGAGCAGTAAAAAAGCATGTGCAGTGCTGTGTAGAATGCCAAGGCTTGCCCCACAGTGCAGTTCCACCATTATTTATCAGACAATGACTATACGCCAAGACATACCTAATCATTGCTTGGCTATTCAGAGGCTCATCAGACACAGTCACTATCAAAAAAACAAAAACAAAAAATTATCTAAGGTAGGTGTCAGCTGGAGCCACTACAACAAAATAACATAGAGTGTATCACAGTCTTGGAGGCTGGAAGTCTGAGGTCAGGACACCAGCATGGTGGGGTTCTGGTGAGAGCTCGCTTCCCAGCTGCCAGGTGACAGCACTCACTGCACTCTCACATGGTGAAGAGAAAGAGAGGGGGAGCTCCCGGGTGTCTCCTCTTACTGGTGTTCAGTCATTCAGCCATGTTCAACTCTTTGCCACCCATGGATGGCAACATGCCCAGGCTTCCCTGTCCTTTGCCATCTCCTGGAGATGTGCAATTCTAACAGAAATGTCACTGACTCATTGAGTCAGTGATGTTATCCAATCATCTCCTCCTCTGTCATTCCCTTCTCCTCTTGCCTTCAGTCTTTCCCAGCATCAAAGTCTTTGCCAACGAGTTGGCTTGTTGCATCAGGTGGCCAAAATATTGGAACGTCCACTTCAGCATCACTCTCTCCAATGAATATTGAGGATTGATTTCCTTCAGGATTGACTGGTTTGATCTCCTTGCAGACCAACAGACTCTCAAGAGTCTTCTCCAACACCGCAGTTTAAAAGCATCAGTTCTTCAGTGCTCAGACTTGTTTATGGTCCAACTCTCACATCCATACATGACTACTGGAAAAACCATAGAATGACACTAATCCCATGATGAGGGCTTACCCTCATGACTTCATCTAATCCTCATTGCCTCCCCAAGATGTCATCTACAAATGCCATTGTGGTTGGGACTAGAGCTTTAATGTATGAATTTTGAGGAAGCATGAATATTCAGTTTATTGCATTCTACCCTCCAAAATTCATGACCTTCTCACATACAAAACACATTCATTCCATCTCAACTTCCCCCAAAGTCATTCTAGCATCACCTCTAAAGTCCAAAGTCCAAAATCTCATCTAAATATCATCTAATAAGACATGGGTGAGACTTGAGTGCAATTCATTCTGAGGCAAATTTCCTTTCTGGTTGTGAACTGGGAAACCAGATGAGTTGTCCCATTCTAAAATATAATGGTGGGACAGGTGTAAGATGGACATCACCTTTCCAAAAAAGAGAGAAAGAAGAGATAAGGGAGAGAAAAAAGGAGAGAAGGAAGGAAGTCCAAAACCTAGCAAGGCAAATACCGTCAGGTCTTAAGACTCAGAAATAATTCTCCTTGACTTAATGTTCTATCTCCCGGCTCCCATTCATTGGCCAAACACAAAACTGCAGTGAGCCAAATTTCAAAACACAGGACCCCTGTCTGTCAGTAAATGAGAGTATGGGTCTGCCAAGATGTGTGTCCTTCCTTTGTCAACAGCTGCTCCTGCATTATCTCACATTCACACATTATAATTCAATGGCATAAACCAGACAAGGAATAATTAGACCAGTATTGAGTAGGCTACCAATGTAGGTAAGAACAATGCAGACAGCTCCAGGAAACAACGCTGGACAAATGCAAACCTGCTCAAGTAACTGCATATCTCTGAGTAAGTCAGAAAGAATGAAGGTGAAAAGAGAGACTTTAAAACCTGCTGTCTATCAGCAGGCTTTGTGACATTTCTGTTAGAATTGCACATCTTTGTATACTTCACATCTTGATTAACAGTCAGGGATGGACTCACTTATGGCATGGACCAAGTCTTAATTGCTTCTAAGTAAGCACATACTCACAGCGACCCTCTGAGTTAGAATGTATTATTAGCATTGTGCAAATAAAGGATGAAGCAAGATGAAGAAGCTGTTCAAGGTCACATGCCCAGTAAGTGTCTCAAACATATTTTCTTTCTCAAAAGCCAGTTTTCAAAAATATACTCCCTGGTACATTATATATCCTGTGAAAATGGACCTATAGTTACTGAATCTCTTCTTTTCTGGTTTTAAAGGGAGCATTAGCATTGAAAAGGCTCAAAAAAGTCCTGCAGTAAAGACCTCACTTACCTTTGTTTAACCCAGATCTGATCAACCCCATGTGACTACAGAGAGCTTTTATCACATCAAATGCACCTTGAAAGACTGAACCAGCCTCTAGCTGCCTCCCCTTCTTCCCCAGAAAAAGGCTGTATATCTGGTCTGTGAGCATGAAAAAGCAACCCAAGATTTGACTGATAGATGACTGAAAGACCAGGATTCCATCCAAGGAGCAGTGAGCTCAGGCCAGAATCACCAACCACATACGGTCATGTGAATGTAATTTTAATGTAAAATAAAATAAAATAAATTTCCTTAGTCACCTCAGCCATGTTTCAAATTACAAAAGCCAGATGTGGCCAGTAGATACCATATTTGACTGGAGATAGAGAAGGTTGGCATTATGGCGTAAAATCCTATTGGACAAATGGAGTTGAAACTTATATTCAAAGTCTCTGTATGGATAGGAGATCAGTTGTAGAATTACCCCCACTGACCTGATTGTCAAGATTCCAGGCTTTGTCCTCTAAGCTCTGTGGCCAGCCTCAACCATGGGAAAGGGCCTAAATGCTGGCTTATTATCCTTCTCTGAAAATGACACTATTGCCTACATTTCTTACTTCTTAAGGGTGATGGGAATAAAATGTGATAATATATACAGAAACAACTTCAATTCATATAATATCTTTCTGGCTAAAACTCAAAAGTATCATTATGTCCCTCTGAGCACTATACTTTCTCCATATTTAGAAACATAAATATTCAGATACCTATGTAATTCCTTCTGAATGAAGATCAACATTTATAAGTAATGACTTTTTAAAAATCCTACTGCTTTTTACCGGCTCCATTATCAAAATGATGCTTTTATAGCTATCTTGCCTACCGTTGCCAGGCAAATTTTCCTAAAATATCCATTTTCCACACCCTCCCCTGCTCAAAAGCCACCAATGGTTCCCTAGTGTGTTCAATTCTGACTCCTCCTTACTCAGGCTTTATAGCCATCAGTATGGTCCACACCGTTCACTCACTCAACCTCTTTGACCTCTTCTATAAACAGCACAAAAAAACCAAAGTCATGGACTGTATTCCCTTAGAAGGACAAGAGTGATCCAGAACCATGCCTCAGAGAACAGGAGGGGAACTGGGGGCATGTTCCCAACCCTATGCCTTGTTCACAGCCCTTATTTTCATGATGTTCCCCATGTTTATCAGTCTGCACAGAGAGTGGGTCTGGAAACAGGAAGTCTGAAAGCAAAAAAGCCGTATTTTCTCTAGTTGTCTTCCTACGGTGTCTTATCAAATATACAATTTTGTTAAGCACCAGCCTTCTCAGTTCTAAGGGGTAACATATGTCCTCTTTGCTCTAAGCCACACTTCACACACCCTCAAATTGATATGCAAAATTTCTCTTTGCTCAGGTGTCTTTCTCACATTTCATCCCTCACTAAATTTCTTTGCCCTTCTGGGTAAAGTCTCAGACTCTGAGCCTGACAGTCAAGACCTTTCATGATCTGTCTCTTCATGCACATCTCCACCTCTTCCTGTATCTGAAATTGCAGTAAGACTAAGGACTCTTTGTCCCTTAGGTTATCTTCCTCCAAGCACACTGAACATCCTCCTCTTTGATTTTCTGCTCCCCACATCAAGGACTGCACTGGCTTTCTTTATGTGTGTGCATGCTCAGTCACTTAGTTGTGTCAACTCTTTGCAACCCCATGGACTGAGCCAGCCACGCTTCCCTGTCCATGGAATTTTCCAGTCAAGAATACTAAAGTGGGCTGCCATTTTCTCCTCCAGAGGACTTTCTTTATACTTAAAATGAAAATAAAACTCCCAACCATGGCCTTTAAAGCTTTTCATGGCTGGGTCCCTTGACTTTTAGTTGGTCTCATTTCATGCCACTCATTACTGCCTTGATCATGAGGACGTAGCTACACTGATCTTTCTGTCTTTGACTGAACTAAACTGTTACCACCTCAGCATCTCAACATTTCCTGCCAAGTGCCTCCCAGTCACTGCACTCCTCTACATTCTGCCTAAAGCAGGCATCACTGATTGACATGATTCATTTATTGTTTTATTTGTACATGGTGTGTGCTAACCCCCTTCAAAGTTAGAAGTTATAACCTTTGCTGTATCTTAGGCCAGCTTCAGGTACATGATATGTAAGTGCTTAATAACAATATAATTAGTAATTGAATTAGACTGCAATGGACATGGCAAAAAGCTCCTTTTGGCCTTCATTTATCTATTTAATAAATTCTAAACTCTTCTTAAATCCCTGGTGGCTCAGACAGTTAAGAATTTGCCTGCAATACAGGAGACACAGGTTAGATTCCCTGAGTCTGGGAAATCCAATAGTGACAGTCGTCATGCTACTTATTGGGCTTCTCTTGTCACTCAGTGGTAAAGAATTTACCTGCAATGCAGGAGACATGGGTTCAATCCTTAGCTTGGGAAGATCCCCCAGAGAAAGAATTGGCAACCCACCCCAGTATTCTTGCTTGGGGAACCCCATGGACAAAGGGGTCTGGCAGGCTACAGCCCATGGGGTTGCAAAAGAGTCCTACATGACTTAGTGGCTAATGAGTGCATGCATGCTAAGTTGCTTCAGTCCTCTCTGACTCTTTGGGACCTTATGGACCCTAGTCCACCAGGCTCCTCTGTCCACGGGATTCCCCAGGCAAGAATACTGGAGTGGGTAGCCATGCCCTCCTCTAGGAGATCTTCCCGACCCAGGGATTGAACCTGTGTATCTTACATCTCCTGCGTTGACATGTGGGTTCTATGCCACTAGCACCACCTGGGAAGCCCAAACAACAACATACTTAGCCCAGTTGTGATAGTCATTGCACTATTACCTGTGGACACCTTAGACTGAGAGCCTACTAAAGCTAAGACAATGTGCTGGTTACATCTACATTCACATTGGCTACACAGTGCCTGACACATAGGAGAGGAACAGTAATCACAAGGTATATGCTTGAGAGAAAAAATAAGCAAAAAATATCAACTATTTCGAAAAGTGACATGGTCATAGCAAGGATGAAAAAGTAAAAAGAAAGAAGTAGTCTTATATATAAAAGATGTAAACTTTGATATAATCATACATTATTGATATTTTTCAAATATTAGAGTTTTCATGATCAAAACCAATCAGATAAAAGGTACACACTGTAAGAGTCTCTTTATATAACTGTTACTTCCTCAGTTGTGCTTGACTCTTTGAGACGCCGTGGACTATAGGCCATAAGGCTCCTCTGTCCGTGGAATTCTCCAGGCAAGAATATTGGAGTGGGTTGCCATTCCCATCTCCAGAGGATCTTCCCAACCCAGGGATCAAACCTGGGTCTCCCATGTTGCAGGATTCTTTATCATCTGAGCCACCAGAAATCCCCCCTTTACATAAAGTTCAAAAATAGGGGAAATGAATGTATGGTGCTTAAAATCAGGATAGCCATTAATCTATGGATAGAAGGAAACTGTCCAAAAATGGAAGCTCAGTTTACTGACTATCTTTTCTACACAACAAAGTAAATATTTCATAGAACCATGTATATAAATCATCAGAAGTGATGGGATAAGAAAGAACAGCTCTTAGCAGGAAGATGCTTAACCTTATGGAGTAGTGAAGAGTTAAATGTGTAACTTATTCACACAATCACACGTAAGGCTTCTGTACAGACATGGTATAACACCCCACTGCCCAAGGCCAAAATCAACATAGTGGTTATGAAGAATCATATTATGCAATCCTCAGATACAGGAGAGAGTGATTGAAGAGCAACACAAAATATAAACCTAAATGATTATTGACTAATTAATACAAACAAACACACCTCCAAAAATCTACAACTACATTATAGAAAACGTAAATACTAAAGAGCTATATAATAAGAGTCATGCAGAAGGCTGATAATACAAAGTCTCTATACCGTCCACAAAGTGAAAAGAACTAATTTTGTTCATCTCTAGTAAGTCTAGAATTAATATTGTAGTCTCTATGGCAATTGTTAAAGTAATAATTAAAATATTTAACTCACACAAACATAAGATGAAAGTATAACAGTAGAAATGAATTTAAAATAAGATTTTAAAAAAGAGTAAAAAAGAAGAGAGGTGAAAAAGAACTAGAGGAGCAAACAGAAAGAAGATACATCAAATATTTTAGTGCTTACTAAAGACAAAAATAATACTAGAATAATACAAAAATAATTACTAGAGACAAAAATAATAAAAGCATGTTTTAATTCACCAGAAGATATAACAAATACATCTCTGTATGCACCTAATGTTGTAGCCTCAAATACATGAAGTTAAAACTGACAGACCTAAAAGTAGAAATAGAAAAATATATAAGTATACTGACATTTTCTCAGTAATGGGTAAAACAACTGCATAAAAATAACCAACCAGTATACAGTAAACTTAAACAAAATTACTAAATTTTGATTCATGAACACAGAATACTAAACATAGAGTTCCATTCAAAATTAACCATAAAGTGAACCATAAAGTAAGTCTCAAACTTATACAAACTCTCTCAGAAAACTGAAGAAGAAAGACTTCTTCCGAACTAATTTTATGAAAAAATATACCTTGGATGCCAACATCTGACAAGATCAGATCAGATCAGTCACACAGTAATGTCCGACTCTTTGAGACCCCATGAATCCCAGCACGCCAGGCCTTCCTGTCTATCACCAACTCCGGGAGTTCACCCAGACTCATGTCCATCGAGTCAGTGATGCCATCCATCCATCTCATCCTCTGTCGCCCTTCTCCTCCTGCCCCCAATCCCTCCCAGCATCAGAGTCTTCTCCAACGAGTCAACTCTTTGCATGAGGTGGCCAAAGTACTGGAGTTTCAGCTTTAGCATCATTCCTTCCAAAGATCCCAGGGCTGATCTCCTTCAGAATGGACTGGTTGGATCTCCTTGCAGCCCAAGGGACTTTCAAGAGTCTTCTTCAACACCACAGTTCAAAAGTATAAATTCTTCGGCTCTCAGCTTTCTTCATAGTCCAAATCTCACATCCATACATGACCACTAGAAAAACCATAGCCTTGACTAGATGGACCTTTGTTGTCAAAGTAATGTCTCTGCTTTTCAATACGCTATCTAGGTTGATCATAACTTTCCTTCTAAGGAGTAAGCGTTTTTTAATTTCATGGCTGAAGTCACCATCTGCAGTGATTTTGGAGCCCCCAAAAATAAAGTCTGACACTGTTTCCACTGTTTCCCCATCTATTTCCCATGAAGTGAAGGGACCGGATGCCATGATCTTCATTTTCTGAATGTTGAGCTTTAAGCCAAATTTTTCACTCTCCACTTTCACTTTCATCAAGAGGCTTTTGAGTTCCTCTTCACTTTCTGCCATAAGGGTGGTGTCATCTGCATATCTGAGGTTATTGATATTTCTCCTGGCAATCTTGATCAGGCTTATGTTTCTTCCAGTCCAGCGTTTCTCATGATGTACTCTCCATACAAGTTAAACAAACAGGGTGACAATATACAGCCTTGATGAACTCCTTTTTCTATATGGAACCAGTCTGTTATTCCATGCCCATTTCTAACTGATGCTTCCTGACCTGCATACAGATTACTCAAGAGGCAGGTCAGGTGGTCTGGTATTCCCATCTCATTCAGAATTTCCCACACTGTATTGTGATCCACACAGTCAAAGGCTTTGGCATAGTCAATAAAGCAGAAATAGATGTTTTTCTGGAACTCTCTTGAATTTTGCCATGATCCAGCGGATGTTGGAAATTTGATCTCTGGCTCCTCTGCCTTTTCTAAAACCAGCTTGAACATCAGGAAGTTCACGGTTCACATATTGCTGAAGCCTGGCTTGGAGAATTTTGAGCATTACTTTACTAGCATGTGAGATGAGTGCAATTGTGCGGTAGTTTGAGCATTCTTTGGCATTGCCTTTCTTTGGGATTGGAATGAAAACTGACCTTTTCCAGTCCTGTGGCCACTGCTGAGTTTTCCAAGTTTGCTGGCATATTGAGTGCAGCACTTTCACAGCATCATCTTTCAGGATTTGGAATAGCTCAACTGGAATTCCATCACCTCCACTAGCTTTTTTTGTAGTGATGCTTTCTAAGGCCCACTTGACTTCACATTCCAGGATGTCTGGCTCTAGGTCAGTGATCCCACCATAGTGATTATCTGGGTCATGAAGATCTTTTTTGTACAGTTCTTCTGTGTATTCTTGCCATCTCTTCTTAATATCTTCTGCTTCTGTTAGGTCCATATCATTTCTGTCCTTTATCAAGCCCATCTTTGCATGAAATGTTCCTTTGGTATCTCTGATTTTCTTGAAGAGATCCCTAGTCTTTCCCATTCTGTTGTTTTCCTCTATTTCTTTGCATTGATCGCTGAGGAAGGCTTTATTATCTCTTCCTGTTATTCTTTGGAACTCTGCATTCAGTTGTTTATATCTTTCCTTTTCTCCTTTGCTTTTCGCTTCTCTTCTTTTCACAGCTATTTGTAAGGCCTCCCCAGACAACCATTTTGCTTTTTTGCATTACTTTTCCATGGGAATGATCTTGATCCCTGTCTCCTGTACAATGTCACGAACCTCATTCCATAGTTCATCAGGCACTCTATCTATCAGATCTAAGCCCTTAAATCTATTTCTCACTTCCACTGTATAATCAAAAGGGATTTGATTTAGGTCATACCTGAATGGTCTAGTGGTTTTCCCTACTTTCTTCAATTTAAGTCTGAATTTGCAATAAGGAGTTCATGGTTTGAGCCACAGTCAGCTCCTGGTCTTGTTTTTGCTGACTGTATAGAGCTTCTCCATCTTTGGCTGCAAAGAGTATAATCAATATGATTTCGGTGTTGACCATCTGGTGATGTCTATATATAGAGTCTTCTCTTGTGTTGTTGGAAGAGAATGTTTGTTATGACCAGTGCATTTTCTTGGCAAAACTCTATTAGTCTATGCCCTGCTTCATTGCGTATTCCAAGGCCAAATTTGCCTGTT
Organism: Bubalus kerabau; assembly: GCF_029407905.1. Taxonomy (NCBI): domain Eukaryota; kingdom Metazoa; phylum Chordata; class Mammalia; order Artiodactyla; family Bovidae; genus Bubalus; species Bubalus kerabau. The sequence goes on from NC_073626.1 coordinate 56,869,235, forward strand.
ACTCCAGGTGTTTCTTGACTTCCTACTTTTGCATTCCAGTCCCTATAATGAAAAGGACATCTTTTTTGGGTGTTAGTTCTAAAAGGTCTTGTAGGTCTTCATAGAACCATTCAACTTCAGCTTCTTCAGTGTTACTGGTTGGGGCATAGACTTGGATTACTGTGATATTGAATGGTTTGCCTTGGAAACGAACAGAGGTCATTCTGTTGTTTTTGAGAGTGCATCCAATTACTGCTTTTCGGACTGTTTTTTTGACCGTCATGGCCACTCCATTTCTTCTGAGGGATTCCTGCCCACAATAGTAGATATAATGGTCATCTGAGTTAAATTAACCCATTCCAGTCCATTTCAGTTCGCTGATTCCTAGAATGTTGACATTCACTCTTGCCATCTCTTGTTTAACCACTTCCAATTTGCCTTGATTCATGGACCTGACATTCCAGGTTCCTATGCAATATTGCTCTTTACAGCATCAGATCTTGCTTCTATCACCAGTCACATCCGCAGCTGGGTATTGTTTTTGCTTTGGCTCCATCCCTTCATTCTTTCTGGAGTTATTTCTCCACTGATCTCCAGTAGCATATTGGGCACCTACTAACCTGGGGAGTTTCTCTTTCAGTATCCTATCATTTTGGCTTTTCATACTGTTCATGGGGTTCTCGAACATCTGACAAGGACATTATCAAAAAGGAAAATAACAAATAAATATCTCTCGTGAACACAAATGCAAAAGTCTTAAGCAATGTACTTGAAGACCAAAATTAATGAAACATAAAAAGGAATTATTATAACAATGGTAATTTTATTTTAGCAATGCAAAAAAAAAGAGTCAAATTTGGTTCATTTTTCAAAAAACAGTGTAATGAACTACATTAAGAAAATAAAGGAAAATAATTACCATTCAGGTATGACCGAAATCAAATTCCTTATGATTATACCGTGGAAGTGAGAAATAGATTTAAGGGACTAGATCTGATAGATAGAGTGCCTGATGAACTATGGAATGAGGTTCGTGACATTGTACAAGAGACAGGGATCACGACCATCCCCATGGAAAAGAAATGCAAAAAAGCAAAATGGTTGTCTGGGGAGGCCTTACAAATAGCTGTGAAAAGAAGAGAAGTGAAAAGCAAAGGAGAAAAGGAAAGATATAAGCATCTGAATGCAAAGTTCCAAAGAATAGCAAGGAGAGATAAGAAAGCCTTCCTCAGCGATCAATGCAAAGAAAATAGAGGAAAACAACAGAATGGGAAAGACTAGAGATCTCTTCAAGAAAATTAGAGATACCAAGGGAACATTTCATGCAAAGATGGGCTCAATAAAGGACAGAAATGATACGGACCTAACAGAAGCAGAAGATATTAAGAAGAGGTGGCAAGTTCTAATAAGGTGGATGAAACTGGAGCCTATTATACAGAGTGAAGTAAGCCAGAAAGAAAAACACCAATACAGTATACTAACACATATATATGGAATTTAGAAAGATGGTAACAATAACCCTGTGTACGAGACAGCAAAAGAGACACTGATGTATAGAACAGTCTTATGGACTCTGTGGGAGAGGGACTGGGTGGGAAGATTTGGGAGAATGGCATTGAAACATGTAAAATATCATGTATGAAACGAGTTGCCAGTCCAGGTTTGATGCACGATACTGGATGCTTGGGGCTAGTGCACTGGGACGACCCAGAGGGATGGTATGGGGAGGGAGGAGGGAGAAGGGTTCAGGGTGGGGAACACATGTATACCTGTGGCGCATTCATTTTGGTATTTGGCAAAACTAATACAATTCTGTAAGTTTTAAAAATAAAACTAAATTAAAAAAGAAGAAGAAGAAGAAGAAGAGGTGGCAAGAATACACAGAAGAACTGTACAAAAAAGATCTTCACAACCCAGATAATCATGATGGTGTGATCATTCACCTAGAGCCAGACATCCTGGAATGTAAAGTCAAGTGGGCCTTAGAAAGCATAACTACGAAAAAAGCTAGTGGAGATGATGGAATTCCAGTTGAGCTATTCCAAATCCTGAAAGATGATGCTGTGAAAGTGCTGCACTCAATATGCCAGCAAACTTGGAAAACTCAGCAGTGGCCACAGGACTGGAAAAGGTCAGTTTTCATTCCAATCCCAAAGAAAGGCAATGCCAAAGAATGCTCAAACTACCGCACAATTGCACTCATCTCACATGCTAGTAAAGTAATGCTCAAAATTCTCCAAGCCAGGCTTCAGCAATATGTGAACCGTGAACTTCCTGATGTTCAAGCTGGTTTTAGAAAAGGCAGAGGAGCCAGAGATCAAATTGTCAACATCCGCTGGATCATTGAAAAAGCAAGAGAGTTCCAGAAAAGCATCTATTTCTGCTTTATTGACTATGCCAAAGCCTTTGACTGTGTGGATCACAATAAAGTGTGGGAAATTCTGAATGAGATGGGAATACCAGACCACCTGACCTGCCTCTTGAGAAACCTATATGCAGGTCAGGAAGCCACAGTTAGAACTGGACATGGAACAAATAGGTTTCCAAATAGGAAAAGGAGTTCATCAAGGCTGTATATTGTCACCCTGCTTATTTAACTTATATGCAGAGTACATCATGAGCAGCGCTGTGCTCGAGGAAGCACAAGCTGGAATCAAGATTGCCAGGAGAAATATCAATAACCTCAGATATGCAGATGATACCACCCTTATGGCAGAAAGTGAAGAGGTACTAAAAGCCTCCTGATGAAAGTGAAAGAAGAGAGTGAAAAAGTTGGCTTAAAGCTCAACATTCAGAAAACTAAAATCATGGCATGTGGTCCCATCACTTCATGGCAAATAGATGGGGAAACAGTTTAAACAGTGTCAGACTTTATTTTTTTGGACTCCCAAAATCACTGCGGATGGTGACTGCAGCCATGAAATTAAAAGACATTTACTCCTTGGAAGGAAAGTTATGACCAACCTAGGTAGCATATTCAAAAGTAGAGACATTACTTTGCCAACAAAGGTCCATCTAGTCAAGGCTATGGTTTTTCCCGTGGTCATGTATGGATTTGATAGTTGGACTGTGAAGAAAGCTGAGCACCAAAGAATTGATGCTTTTGAACTGTGGTGTTGGAGAAGACTCTTGAGAGTCCCTTGGGCTGCAAGGAGATCCAACCAGTTCATTCTAAAGGAGATCAGTCCTGGTTGTTCTTTGGAAGGACTGATGCTAAAGCTGAAACTCCAGTATTTTAGCCACCTCATGAGAAGAGTTGTCTCATTAGAAAAGACTCCTACGCTGGGAGGGATTGGTGGCAGGAGGAGAAGGGAATGACAGAGCATGAGATGGCTGGATGGCATCACTGACTCAATGGACATGAGTTTGGGTGGACTCCGGGAGTTGGTGATGGACAGGGAGGTCTGGTGTGCTGTTTTTCATGGGGTCGCAAAGAGTCGGACATGACTGAGCGACTGAACTGAACTGAACTGAATTATATAATGTCAATAGATTTGATAAAATTCATCATTTATGATAAAAAATTATTTACAAACAAGTAATAGAAGTTAAAATAATGTATCTGATACTTTGTACATAAACCTTACCCAGATACAATATTTATTCATGAAATGTCAAAATTGGCAGCTTCCAAATGATGCTAGAGGCAAAGAACCTGCCTGCCAATGCAGGAGACATAACAGACACAGTTTCAATCCCTGGGTCTGGAGGATCCCCTGGAGTAGGGCATGGCAATCCACTCCAGTATTCTTTCCTGGAGATCCCATGGACAGAGGAAACCAGTTGGCTACAGTCCATAGAGTTGTACAGAGTCAGACACGACTGAAGCGACTTAGCGCATACACCTGTATGATATCAGGAATAAGTCAGGGATTCCTGCTATCTAACGTTATATGAGGTGTTCCAGTTAATAAACTTGAAGCAGGGAAAGAAATAAAATTATAGGAATTTGAGAAGTGAAGAAAATCAGTCATTATTTCCAGATGACATGACAAGGTAATGTACAGATAAATTCACAAAATTTATAAGGAAACCTGAGCACTGAAGAATTGATGCTTGTGAACTGTGATGTTGGAGAAGACTCTTGAGAGTCCCTTAGACAGCAAGGAGATCCAACCGGTCTATCCTAAAGGAAATCAGTCCTGAATATTCATTGGAAGGACTGATGCTGAAGCTGAAATTCCAATACTTTGACCACCTGATAAGAAGAACTGACTCACTGGAAAACATCCTAATGCTGGGAAAGACTGAAAGTGGGAGGAGAAGGGGACAACAAAGGATGAGATGGTTGGATGGCATCACCAGCTCAATGGACATGAGTTTGTGTGAAGCTCCAGGAGTTGGTGACAAACAGGGAAGCCTGGCGCACTGCAGTCTATGGGGTGGCAAAGAGTGAACACGACTGAATTACTGAACTGAACTGAACTGATAAATAAATTTAGCAGAATAATAGGATGTATTTTGTAAATAACTAAAATCAATTGCATTTCTCCATACCAGAAAAGTTATAGAACACAATGAGTATACTGTAATTTTAGAATATTACCATAAAAATAATATTAAAAGACATAAAATAGATATAAACACAGCAAAATGTCTGCAAGACCTAAAAACTGAAAATTAGGAAAATATTCATGGAAATTAAATGCTTTATCAGTCTGTGTTTGACTAGAGAAATAGAATTGAAAATATCTTTGATGCATTATAAGAAATTGGCTTATACAGTTGTGACTAAACAAGTCCAAAATCTGTAGAAAATGCAATCAGGAAAGGAAGTTCATGGGCAGGGCTGAGGCTATCATCAAGTCAAAATTTCTTCTCCTTATTGGGTAAATTAAAGCTCTGCTTTTAAAGTAAATAAAACACATCCAGATTATTCATGATAATGTCCCTGTCAACTGATTAGGGCTTTAATCACATCTGCAAAATTCTTTCACAACAACAGCTGGAGTAGGGTTTGAATAGTGAGGGGCTGCAGCTTAGCCAAGTTAGTAAACAAAGTGAACAGAAAGGACCAAATAAATAAAACTCCACTCACGGATTGGAAAATTCTGTATTGTACAAATATCCATTCTCTTAAAAAATAGATCCAAAGATATCTTAATATTTTTGCAAGATCTGGAAACTTGCAAATCGATTCAAAAAAATTTATATGGTAACTTAAAATGACAAATCTAGCTGAGGCAATCTTGAAAAAGGCAAAAAATGGAAGATTAAAACTACCAGATAGCCAAGCTTACAGAAAAGCTACAATAATTATGTTATAGATAAACAGACCAGTGAAACAGAATAGTCAAGGATAGATTGACACATGAAGAATTGATGTATGACAAAGTTGGCAACAAAGAACACTTGGAAATGATAGGTTTTATTCAGTGAATAGTGATGGATAAATGGGGTAACAATACTGCCACCTTATGCAATATACAGATATAAGCCTAAATGTAAATAATGATAATAATAATATTTCAAGAATATAATTCTAAGGAAAATAGCTTCATGACCTTGAGGTAAGCAAATAATTTCTAAATAAGATTAAGAATAATCTTATTAAGTGAAAAGGATAAAACATAAAATTGGATTTAATTAAGACTAAGAAATTAGAGTCATCAAAAGAAACCACTGAGACAGTAAAAACTCAGGTCAAAAAATGGGAAAAATTATTTGCAACACATATAACAAAAACAGTCTATATGCAGAATGTGTAAATAATTTGTAAACGTACCCAAATGGTGAATAAAGAATCATTTCACTAAAGAAAATACTAAAAAGCTACGATGCACATGAAAGTTGCTCAATGTTATTTATCCTCAACAAAAACAATTAAAAGCATAATGAGATACCAATACACAGGAATTAGAGTGCCTACAGTTTAAAAAGACTGACATCATCAAGTGTATCAAATATGTGGAGCAACTCTAGACAAACCTATTGGGGGTGTAAATTTGTACAGATTTGGAAGAACCTATTAAAGTTGAACATACTGTATCACTTAGCAGTTTAATCCCAGGTGTACATTCACTGAGATGCATATGCATATGCATACAGAAAGACCCATCACATGTGATCATAACAGCACTATTCCCAAGACCTTCAAACTGGAAACTAGCCAAATGACTAAACCAAATGGATAAACAGTTAAATATTATAAATATGAATACCTCATTAATATAAAGCTGAGAGAAACAATGCAGATACAAGTATAACCTAATTGTTTCATTTGTGTAAAGTCCACAAAATTTAAAATTAATCCGTCTTGTTAAAAATCAATTTAATGGTTACCTAGAAAAAGGAAGGAGGTTAATATCAGAATGGATTGTGGAGAAAACAGCTGAGGTGTTGGAAATGTTTATTTCTTGTCCAGAGTACATGTGGATTTACTTTTATTTAATTGACAAATATATTGAGACAATTATAAATTCACATGTATTGGAAATAATATTAATTAAGAAATAATACATAGAGATCAAATGCCCTTTACCTGGTTTCCCTTAATGGTAACATCTTGAAAAATCATACTACAATGTAACACTAGATACCTACATTGATACAACCCTTCCTGTTCAGAGTTTTCCTGTGTACGTTATTTTTAGTATTTGTGTTTGTGTGTGTATGTATGTGTGTGTGTGTGTGTGTGAGTGTTATGTTTTAGTTCCATACATATTTACCATTTGTTGTTAACAGATTTAACATTTAACATCTATAAGTTTGTGTGTACATCACTTCAGTAAAGATACAGGACAGTTCCGTGACCACAGAATACCCCTTTCCCTTTCATAACAAGAGCCACTTCCCTCCACTAAAACTCCCCTAGCCCCTGGCAGCCACTAATCTGTTCTCTATTTCTAAAATTAGTTAATTTTAAAATGTTATATAAACGGAATCAGGCAACATGTAACCTTTTGGAGTTGGCTTCTTTCTCTTTCTGAAAGAGCATGATTCCTTTGAGACATATCCAAGGGTCACTAACTCTTCCCCTTACACTTCCTCGCCTCTACTCCTCCCGCCTCCTACTACACTTTCTTCTTTTTTTGAGTACCGCAGTTTGATTTTTGTTAACCATTCTATCTATTGAGGGATGTCTAGCTCATTTCCAATTCTTGCTATTATGAATAGAGCTTTTATATCATTAATGTACAGATTTTTATATGAATATAACTTTTTACTTTAAAAATATTGTAATTTTTTTCTAGTTTCCATGTGTTCTAATTAAATATTTATTTTTATTCAAATTTGTGTTACTCTAAAGATGATGTATAATTTCTCTCCAGCTACTTTTAAGATTTAAGTCTTTAAATTTTTGAATTTTAATTATTACCTGTATTGGTATGGGTTTTCTCGAGTTTATCCCATTTGGGATTTGCTCAGCTTTTTAAATATGTTGGTTTGTGTCTTTCACTAAATTTAGGAAGTTTCAGCCGCTTTAACTTTGAATACTTCTTTGTCTTGTCTTTGTTTTCTTTGTCTTTCTCCCCTCTTTCTAGGGCTTTGCATCCTTTGTCATGATACCAAGGATAGATCTACTATTATTATTGCTATAATCATTATAATTATTATTACTCTTATTATTGTCCCACATGTCCCTGAGGCTTGGGTTATTTATTTGTTAGTCTGTTTGCCATAAGTCATTTAGATGGAGTAAATTTTGATAAAATGTGCCCAAGTTCTCTGACTCTATATTCTGTCATTACCACTCTATTCTAAGCCACATCAGGAGGTTTTGTTTTAAATTTCTGCTATTTTATTTCTCATATTATTTTCCCCAGCTTTATTGACATACAACTGACAGATCAAATTGTATCTACTTAAAATGTACAATGTGATCATTTTCATTTGATTATTTTTTATAGCTTCTATTTCTTCACTGAGGTTTTCATTTGTTTCAAGAGAATATTTTGTTTGTTTGTTTTTTCTTTTTTTAATATAAATTTATTTATTTTAATTGGAGGATAATTACTTTGCAATATTGTGTTGGTTTTGCCATACATCAACATGAATCTGCCATGGGTGTACATGTGTTCCCCATCCTGACCCTCCCCTCACCTCCCTCCCCGTACCATCACTCTGGGTCATCTCAGTGCACCAGCCCTGAGCATCCTGTATCCTGCATCGAACCTGGACTGGCTATTTGTTTCACATATGATATTATACATGTTTCAATGCCATTCTCCCAAATCATTCCACCCTCACCCTCTCCCAGAGTCCAAAAGACTGTTCTATACATCTGTGTCTCTTTTGCTGTCTCGCATACAGCATTATCATTACGATCTTTCTAAATTCCATATATATGTGTTAGGATACTGTATTGGTGTTTTTCTTTCTGGCTTACTTCACTCTGTATAATAGGTTCCAGTTTCATCCACCTCATTAGAACTGATTCAAATGTATTCTTTTTGATGGCTGAGTAATACTCCATTGTGTATATGTACCATAGCTTTCTTATCCATTCATCTGCTGATGGACATCTAGATTGCTTCCATATCCTGGCTATTATAAACAGTGCTGCGATGAACATTGGGGTACACGTGTCTCTTTCAATTCTGGTTTCCTCGGTGTGTATGTCCAGCAGTGGGATTGCTGGGTCATATGGCAGTTCTATTTCCAGTTTTTTAAAAATCTCCACACTGTTTTGCACAGTGGCTGAACTAGTTTGCATTCCCACCAACAGTGTAAGAGGATTCCCTTTTCTCTACACCCTCTCCAGCATTTATTGCTTGTTGACTTTTGAATTGCAGCCATTCTGACTGGCGTGAAATGGTACCTCATAGTGGTTTTGATTTGCATTTCTCTGATAATGAGTGATGTTGAGCATCTTTTCATGTGTTTGTTAGTCATCTGTATGTCTTCTTTGGAGAAATGTCTGTTAAGTTCTTTGGCCCATTTTTTTTTTTTTTAATTATTGGGTCGTTTATTTTTCTGGAATTCAGCTGCAGGAGTTGCTTGTATATTTTTGGGATTAGCTGTTTATCAGTTGCTTCATTTGCTATTATTTTCTCCCATTCTGAAGCCTGTCTTTTCACCTTGCTTATACTTTCCTTTGTTGTGCAGCAGCTTTTACAAGTATGAAAGTGGACATTAACAATAATTAACTAATTAACAATAATAGTGGGAGACTTTAATACCCCACTCACACCTATGGGTAGATCAACTAAACAGAAAATTAACAAGGAAACACAAACTTTAAATGAAACAATAGACCAGTTAGACCTAATTGTTATCTATAGGACATTTCACCCCAAAACAATGAATTTCACCTTTTTTCTCAAGCACAAACGGAAACTTCTCCAGGATAGATAACATCCTGGGCCATAATTCTAGCCTTGGTAAATTTAAAAAAAAGAAAAAATGAAATCATTCCAAGCATCATTTCTGACCACAATGCAGTAGGATTAGATCTCAATTACAAGAGAAAAACTATTAAAAATTCCAACATATGGAGGCTGAACAACACGCTGCTGAATAACCAACAAATCACAGAAGTCAAAAAAGAAATCAAAATATGCATATAAATGAATGAAAACGAAAATACAACAACCCAAAACCTATCAGACCAGATCAGATCAGATCAGTTGCTCAGTCGTGTCCGACTCTTTGTGACCTCATGAATCGCAGCATGCCAGGCCTCCCTGTCCATCACCAACTCCCAGAGTTCACTCAGACTCACATCCATCGAGTCGGTGATACCATCCAGCCATCTCATCCTCTGTCGTCCCCTTCTCCTCCTGCCCCGAATCCCTCCCAGCATCAGAGCCTTTTCCAATGAGCCAACTCTTTGCATGAGGTGGCCAAAGTACTGGAGTTTCAGCTTTAGCATCAATACTTCCAATGAAATCCCAGGGCTGAGCTCCTTCAAAATGGATTGGTTGGATCTCCTTGCAGTCCAAGGGGCTCTCAAGAGTCTTCTCCAACAGCACAGTTCAAAAGCATCAATTCTTCAGTGCTCAGCCTTCTTCACAGTCCAACTCTCACATCCATACATGACCACAAGAAAAACCATGGCTTTGACTAGACGAACCTTTGTTGGCAAAGTAATGTCTCTGCTTTTGAATATGCTATCTAGGTTGGTCATAACTTTCCTTCCAAGGAGTAAGTGTCTTTTAATTTCATGGCTGCAGTCACCATCTGTAGTGATTTTGGAGCCCAGAAAAATAAAGTCTGACCTATTTGACACTGTAAAAGCAGTGCTAAGGGAAAGGTTCATAGCAATACAGGCCTACCTCAAGAAACAAAAAAAAACGTCAAATAAATAACCTAACTCTACATTGACTATGCCAAAGCCTTTGACTGTGTGGATCACAATAAGCTGTGGAAAATTCTGAAAGAGATGGGAATACCAGACCACCTGACCTGCCTCTTGAGAAATTTGTATGCAGGTCAGGAAGCAACAGTTAGAACTGGACATGGAACAACAGACTGGTTGCAAACAGGAAAAGGAGTACGTCAAGGCTGTATATTGTCACCCTGCTTATTTAACTTATATACAGAGTACATCATGAGAAATGCTGGACTGGAAGAAACACAAGCTGGAATCAAGATTGCTGGGAGAAATATCAAAAACCTCAGATATGCAGATGACACCACCCTTATGGCAGAAAGTGAAGAGGAACTCAAAAGCCTCTTGATGAAAGTGAAAGTGGAGAGTGAAAAAGTTTGCTTAAAGCTCAACATTCAGAAAACGAAAATCATGGCATCTGGTCCCATCACTTCATGGGAAATAGATGGGGAAACAGTGGAAACAGTGTCAGACTTTATTTTGGGGGGCTCCAAAATCATTGCAGATGGTGACTGTAGCCAGGAAATTAAAAGACACTTACTCCTTGGAAGGAAAGTTATGACCAACCTAGATAGCATATTCAAAAGCAGAGACATTACTTTGCCAACAAATGTCCATCTAGTCAAGGCTATGGTTTTTCCAGTGGTCATGCATGGAAGTGAGAGTTGGACTGTGAAGAAGGCTGAGTGCTCAAGAATTCATGCTTTTGAACTGTGGTGTTGGAGAAGACTCTTGAGAGTCCCTTGAACTGCAAGGAGATCCAACCAGCCCATTCTGAAGAAGATCAGCCCTGGGATTTCTTTGGAGGGAATGATGCTGAAGCTGAAACTCCAGTACTTTGGCCACCTCATGCGAAGAGTTGACTCATTGGAAAAGACTTCGATGCTGGGAAGGATTGGGGGCAGGAGGAGAAGGGGACGACAGAGGATGAGATGGCTGGATGGCATCACTGACTCGATGGACGTGAGTCTCAGTGAACTCTGGGAGTTGGTGATGGACAGGGAAGCCTGGCGTGCTGCGATTCATGGGGTCGCAAAGAGCCAGACATGACTGAGCGACTGAACTGAACTGAACACCTAAGTAAACTAGAACAGGAAGAAATGTAGAACCCCATGGTTAGTAGAAGAAAAGAAATGTTAAAAATTAGGGTAGAAATAAATGCAAAAGAAACAAAAGAGACCATAGCAAAAATCAACAAAACCAAAAGCTGGTTCTTTGAGAGGATAAATAAAATTGACAAACCATTAGCCAGACTCATAAAGAAACAAAGGGAAAAGAATCAAATCAATAAAATTAGAAATAAAAATGGAGAAATTACAACAGACAACACAGAAGTACAGAGGATCATAAGAGACTACTATCAGCAATTATATGCCAATAAAATGGACAACGTGGAAGAAATGGACAAATTCTCAGAAAAGTACAACTTCCCAAAACTGAACCAGGAAGAAATAGAAAATCTTAACAGACCCATCACAAACACGGAAATTGAAACTGTAATCAGAAATCTTCCAGCAAACAAAAACCCAGGTCCAGACAGCTTCACAGCTGAATTCTACCAAAAATTTAGAGAAGAGCTAACACCTATCCTACTCAAACTCTCCCAGAAAATTACAGAGGAAGGTAAACTTCCAAACTCATTCTATGGGGCCACCATCACTCTAATACCAAAACCTGACAAAGATGCCACAAAAAAAGAAAACTACAGGCCGATATCACTGATGAACATAGATGCAAATATCCTTAACAAAATTCTAGCAATCAGAATCCAACAACATATTAAAAAGATCATACATCATTATCAAGTGGGCTTTATCCCAGGGATTCAAGGAGTCTTCAATATCTGCAAATCAATCAATGTAATACACCACATTAACAAATTGAAAAATAAAAGCCATATGATTATCTCAATAGATGCAGAGAAAGACTTGACAAAATTCAACATCCATTTATGATAAAAACTCTCCAGAAAGCAGGAATAGAAGGAACATACCTCAACATAATAAAAGCTATAAATGACAAACCCACAGCAAACATTATCCTCAATAGTGAAAAATTGAAAGCATTTCCCCTAAAGTCAGGAACAAGGCAAGGGTGCCCACTCTCACCATTACTATTCAAGATAGTTTTGAAAGTTTTGGCCACAGCAATCAGAGCAGAAAAAGAAGTAAAAGGAATCCAAATTGGAAAAGAAGATGTAAAACTCTCACTGTTTGCAGATGACATGATCCTCTTCATAGAAAACCCTAAAGACTTTACCAGAAAATTACTAGAGCTAATCAATGAATATAGTAAAGTTGCAGGATATAAAATCAACACCCAAAAATCCCTTGCATTCCTATACACTAATAATGAGAAAATAGAAAGAGAAATATAGGAAACAGTTCCATTCACTATTGCAATGAAAAGAGTAAAATATTTAGGAAGATATCTATCTAAAGAAACTAAAGACCTATATATAGAAAGCTATAAAACACTGGTGAAAGAAATCAAAGAGGACACTAATAGATGGAGAAATATGGTAATGTTCATGGATTGGAAGAATCAATATAGTGAAAATGAGTATACTTCCCAAAGCAATCTATAGATTCAATGCAATCCCCATCAAGCAACCAACAGTATTTTTCACAGAACTAAAACAAATAATTTCACAATTTATGTGGAAATACAAAAAAAAAAAAAAAAACTCAAATAGCTATAGCAATCTTGAGAAAGAAGAATGGAACTGGAGGAATCAACCTGCCTGACTTCATGCTCTACTACAAAGCCACAGTCATCAAGACAGTATGGTACTGGCACAAAGACAGAAATATACATCAATGGAACAAAATAGAAAGCCCAGAGATAAACCCACGCACCTATGGACACCTTATCTTTGACAAAGGAGGCAAAAATATATAATGGAGAAAAGACAGTCTGTTTAACAAGTGGTGCTGGGAAAACTGGTCAACCACTTGTAAAAGAATGAAACTAGAACACTTTCTAAACCATACACAAAAATAAATTCAAAATGGATTAAGGGTCTAAATGTAAGACCATAAACTATAAAACTTCTAGAGGAAAACATAGGCAAAACACTCTCTGACATAAATCACAGCAGGATCCTCTATGACCCACCTCCCAGAATATTGGAAATAAAAGCAGAAATAAACAAATGTGACCTAGTTAAAATTAAAAGCTTCTGCACAACAAGAGAATATTTTTGAATTTTTTTTATTATTATTATGGCCACTGTAATATCTTGGTCAGATCTTTCTAACATCTGGTTTGTTACTGTTAGTATCAATTTTCTCATTCAAGCTGTGATCTGTCCTAAATGTTGCTATGGTGGGTGGTTTCCTATTGTATTCTAGAGATTGTAACTGTAATGTAGAAAACTGAATTCTATTTAAATCCTATAGTTTAACACTGTTTAGATTAGCACACAGCTACTGGCTACTTTGTGGGCTGTGGTTCCAAGGATGATTTAATGACCAGAACCCTTGGGATGTTTCTTTGGCCTGCCTGATTTAAATAGGACCACTGGGGCAGCCACTTGGCAGCCTGAGAGGGCAAACTATATTTCTGTAGGACAGAGTGCTTGATGTCTCTGGGAGGAGAAATAGAATTTGAAGCCCACAGGAACCAAGATTTCCCTGGCTGGGTGTTTGTTTTGGTTGGTTCCGCCTTGCCTGGGGGTACTGGAGAGCATCCGCTGAGCTAGGCACATAGTGCAGCGGGATCCCACCTCCAGATGTCCCTTAGTTACCCTGATTTAATAATTAACTAATATGGGCTCTGATATTCTAACAATATCTAGTGACGATAGGCACTATTTAAGTGGAAAAGTTTCAAGTTAAACACAAGATACCCCGACACAAGTACAATCTATTAATCATATCAGAACACGTGTGTCTGCTGCTGTTGCTGGTGTTTCCTATGGACATCTTTCTGAGAATAAAACCTTGAATTCAGGAAGACAAAACCTGCCTTTCAGCACTGCTTAAAAGTGTCTTATTATTCCACTGAAACTTCAAGACTTGGTGGCAGACTACTAAATTTGAGACTACTCTACCTATCTTTCGGAGAAGGCAATGGCACCCCACTCCAGTACTCTTGCCTGGAAAATTCCATGGATGGAGGAGCCTGGTAGGCTGCAGTCCATGGGGTCGCAAAGAGTCAGACATGACTGAGAAACTTCCCTTTAACTTTTCACTTTCATGCATTGGAGAAGGAAATGGCAACCCACTCCAGTGTTCTTGCCTGGAGAATCCCAGGGACAGGAGATCCTGGTGGGCTTCCGTCTATGGGGTCGCACAGAGTCGGACACAACTGAAGTGACTTAGCAGCAGTAGCAGTAGCAGCTACCTCTCTTTGATAAACATTTTTCTCTGAGTTTTGATAGAGTATCCTCTTCACTTGAGACTCACTATACAGTATTATTCTTTAATGGACTAGAGGAAAGAAAATACCTCCTCTGTTCTCATATCTCATACTATAACTAACATCAGCAGGGACTGACTGCTTGCTATGTGGACAGCCCTGTGCTGTTCCTTGAACACAGCCAAGCACTGATGAAATCCCCCAGAGAGCTGCAAGGGCCCATAGGTCCCTGTTTTAAGGAGTTCACTCAGTGATCAGAAAAAGAGAAAATGACATCCAGACGGGATGAGCTGACCTTTGTGACAGTGGCTGGACTTCAGCTGGATGCCAGCTCCAGCTTCCTTCTTTGGGTCAAGTGTTTTATCTTCCTGCTGTGTTAGAGAAACAAGCATGCTCACATTAAAGAGTTAAATAAAATTGTAAACTAGTCTGTCAGTCAAGAGTTCAGAGGGAGCTGTAGTTTGATTTTTGAAATATCTATATAACACATATGCATGTGCGCACACACGCACCATTTAGATATCGTGTGTAGTAAGAAAATGCTTATTTAGTTAAGCTCTATTATAAAGTATGTTCAGTTGCCATAAAACTCTTTCAGTAGCATCTTTGTCTAATTGGTTCTCACAGAGAAGTTTGGAGGCAAAAGTCCTGGGTTTGGGATTCCATTCAACCTGCTTCTTAATAACCACGTGGTCTCAGGTAAATCACTCAAGCTCACGGTACCTCAATTTTCTCCCTTGTAAAGAAGAACATTAACACATGTTTTGTCAACATTACAAAGTGTTGGCAAGGCTCAAATCTGCTAATTCAGGTGCAATCTGTTAATAAATTTTTAAATAAAACATCATAGCAATTAATCATTTTTCTCCCTAAACAGCCATTTGCAACATCATTATCTTGTTCTCTAGTTTCCTAGGATGGAAAGGAAAGATTGACAATTTGAGTTCTGAGTCCTGGGTTGCTATCTGGTCTAGTATTAATGAAAATACTAGTATGTCATTATAAAAGTAGAGTGGGGACAATTTGAGGTGCTTCCATGAATGAGCCTTTTAGTATAAATGAAGGAGAAAATAAATGAAAGTAAGACATTTCCAAACATGTTTTTTCAAAGGAAGAAATCATAAAGCCTGGCTGACAGCTGTTGATCTTCTTTTCAGACCAGTAGATCTTCTCTGCTAAATCCCATTATAAATGTTATGAATTTAGCCCAAATAGACATACCGGTGACTGCTCAGCACAAAAATTGTTCTTTCACTCTCCGTGACTCTCTGTCACTGAGGCAGTAAGAAGTATTATATCACCTGCAGTGGTCCTGCACTGCTTGGTAAGTATAAACTCAAGGCAAGTCCGACAACTGCGTACATCATTCCACAAAGAGCACGCTGTCTCGGCAGTAATCTGGGAAAGCAGCTTGTGTGGCTCTGCTGTGTCCTGCAGGGAAACCAGTGGCTGCTTCAAGGAGCTTGGACAATGAATCATGATTTTCTCTGGCACCTATTTTACTGTCCTTTGGAACAGGCTCTCAGTCACCCTGCACCATCATTTATAGAGTCCTTTACAGCTCATTAGATAGCTCTGAAAGCAAATCCTATGCAATGCTGCCTTACGACCCAGGTGCCTTCTAACTTGGGATGCAATGAAGGGCAAAGATAAATAGGCTGTAGGAAGGCCCAGCTTCTGCCATACAAAGAACTATGGTGTGGGGGTGGGGAAGAGGGGCTAGGGGGATGTTAGGCCCAAGTCCCCCAGGCAAGGCTTTGGGTAGAACCAAAGTAGTCTACAAGTGAAGTGTGGTCAGCACAAGAAATGACATCCAGGATCCCTGAGAACAGCTCTTCTCTTTATCCATCACCCTTTTCCCTCCTCTTTAGGCATCTCATTCTACCATCCTGACAGCTTCTCAGGTGCCTACCATGTGCTCAGCCTCACACCCAGAGGATCTGAAGGCACTGCTCAGTCCATTCAGTGTTCATGAGTTATTTTCATAAAGTTAGTTGTCAGTTAGGAGATAACCAGCTTTATGTACTGTTTCTCCACCTTATACACCTATACTACAGACATCTTATTGCACATATGACAAGATGAACTGACTACTGTGGATTGTGCAGAGTTTGGCCTGCCCCCAATCCTCTGTGAAAATATTGAAATTGTTGGTCTAATTTTCCCTGCCTCTTTCCCTCCCCTACCTCTGCCTTTCAAAGGACTCTTGTTCTCTAGCACCTGTTGTGTAACTTTGATCCCCCAGGCTTATAGGACGGAGAGGTTCAGCAAGAGTGTTCAGACAGGAAGTTAACACTGCAGGAAGGTAGGTCAATGCTCCCAGCACAGAGACAGGAAATGGAAGAACACCCAGAAAGCAAGACACCCTGGTTGTGGACACCAAGGAGATGACTTTGACATTTTATATGGGAGTGAGTTTGGTGAGTGGAATGGCACTGGAGACAGTAAGGTATAACAAATAAAGAATTTTTAAAAGGAAGGAAACATGGAAAATACTATGGTAAAGAACTTTTACTCCTCTTAATACTCTTTAAAATGAACTGATGAGGAAGTTTTGTGTTGCTTTACATTATAAGCTGAGCTTCTTTGACCTTGATACCACTCAGGACAGAGCACTGAGGTCTCAGACCTACATTTTCTATGCAAGTGGTAATATAGGTTTGGGGAGAGGCAACTTTCTCAGCTGAGTCCAGGGAAGAAGGGTCTAGGGCAGTCTCTGAGGACCCTCATCAGCCCTGCCTACAAGGAACTGCCTAGGCTGGAGATCACCTTTTACTCAGACTTGACGAGTCTCTTCACTGGATCTCCATCCTTCTGACCCATTTTACATATTTGGGACTTGTAAGCCTCCATCACTGCATGAGTTAATTCCTTAACACACATTTCTTTCTCTTCTCCCTCTCTCTCTCTCAGTTCCAGAGGTTTCAAGTCTGAGATCAACATGTTGGAAGGGTTGGTTCTTCCTAAGGCCTCTTCCCTTAGTCTGTAGACACATGTCTTCTCCTGTGTCTTCACCTGTTCTTCCCTCTGTGCGTGTCTGTGTCCTAACTTCCTTTTCTTATAAGGATACCAGTCACGTTGGATAAAGGTCCACTTCAATGGCAACATTTTAACTTAATCACTTCTGCAAAAACCCTGTGTCCAAATATGACTGTGCTGAGGTGCTGGGGGTTAAGGCTTCAACATATGAATTTGGGGGAGACACAATTCAGTCCATAACAGCAACTTTTTTGATAATCCACAGTCTAGAGAGGTTGATGCTTGTTAGTATTTGGACAGCTAGTGAGAGGTGCAGGAGGACTTGGGCCAGCCACCCAGTCTTTGCAGAGCTGTCCATGTTCTATCTCATAGCTGCCTCACTTTGCCTCTCCCCAACTCCCGACCTGGTTTCACCGAGGCTCCTGTTGTCACTGGTCCTGCAGAGAATAGTTGTAATTACTAGCGTCTGAGTTAGCCCAGAACCTGTAACTGCACAGACCACTCCAACCTCTGGTGAGAACCTGTTTGGTGCTTCTCCTGATGACCTCAATGAGAGACAGAAATCCAAGGCCCTGGTGGAGGAAAGACTGAACAGGTCATGTGAGGTATCCATAGTGTTGTTATAACTGATTTATCCAGTTTTGTTCCTGTCTCAGTCTTCCCCTATTTCTTTCTTTTCTCCCTCCTTAATTCAGTAACCATGAAAGTCCTTCCAGCACCCTTGCCTCTCCAGAAGAACTGGAACTCTAACCTTCCCACAGTAACCTCCACAGGGTGACGCCATAAGATAGAGATTAGCTTTCATTCAGGCACAACCATCCACCTGGCCCCATGTACAGCCCAACTAGCATACAATGGCCTTTAGGCTGCATACAACACTTGTGTTTGTGCTAGCAGCCCCACAAAGAATAGACCTAATTTACAGTCTCATGAACGTTTGCAAAAGGACTTCCAAATTTCAGCTAGTCATATTCCAGACTAATGAGAGTTCAGGAATGTTAATCATTTTAAGACATATACTGGTGTCCATGCCATTATCATTACCATGTGATGTGTATGACAGGGCTACAGGGCATTGCTCAGAAGCAGCCCTGCTTTATGTGCTCTCTGGTGCAAACAGGTGTCATCTTTCCTTTTCTGTGGTGGTAGTGGTTTAGTCGCTGTCATGTTTGACTCTTGCAACCCCATGGACCGTATCCCACCAGGCTCCTCTGTCCATGGGATTCTCCAGGCAAGAATAGTGGAGTGGGTCACCATTTAAATATATTGAAAAGTAAGAGTAGAAAAGCACTTATGTTGTAACAACATCTACAACACTTTTGCAATTTGGTGGTTTGTTGCCCTTTGCTGTGGAGTGGGATGTCTCTCTCCATCTCCTCTAGCTCTTCCCTAAATACGCCCAGGAGGTGAGAGAACTGTCTGAGTCACAACCTGAAATTTAGTTCTCAGAGCCTGAGATAAAGACAGAAACATGCTTCAACCAGCTTATCCATGGGGGATGCACTGTCCAGTTGCTATTGTCAAGACTTAATGAGTACATTCCAAACAACTCTCTGTCAATTATTTATCAATGATGTATGACAAGTTGCTGTTTGTACAGGCTAATAAAATTCTACAGAGTTTCATTACTTTGACCTTCATTAGCTATGTAATTTTGCTAATGATCTCATCTACATAGTGGATTCTGCCTTCAGAGATGCCAGCTCACTGACAAAGACTTATGGACAGCAGCACATCCTGCCTTTGCCCATATGACTCTGGGCATTGCTCAGCCTTGATGCCTCCCCCCAGCTGCTTTTCAACTAATTCTTCAAAGTGGAGCAATCTCATATTTATAAATGAATAATAACCTCACATATGAAATGAAGCTGTACATTTATTAGAAAGGTAGGAATTATAAGATTAGCAAATCTATTAACTGTGTGTGATTCCCTGAGTAATGAGGCTATTTATTATTTATTGCCTTTCCTCCAGCCTGGCTCAGACACATCTTTGCCATCAGCATGTCTGCTTTGCTGATCCAATTTGACAACACTGACAGTGAGGACCACTGACCTCAGAGGAAGGAGCAGTGGGGACAGAAGCTGTTGGGAGGAGCAGGATGTTGGAAAATGTACAGAACTGAGTGCTGGAGAAGACTCTTGAGAGTCCCTTGGACTGCAAGGAGATCCAACCAGTCCATTCTGAAGGAGATCAGCCCTGGGATTTCTTTGGAAGGAATGATGCTAAAGCTGAAACTCCAGTACTTTGGCCATCTCATGTGAAGAGTTGACTCATTGGAAAAGACCCTGATGCTTCTCCTCCTGGGGGCAGGAGGAGAAGGGTACAACAGAGGAGAGATGGCTGGATGGCATCACTGACTCGATGGACGTGAGTCTGAGTGAACTCCGGGAGTTGGTGATGGACAGGGAGACCTGGTGTGCTGCAATTCATGGGGTTGCAAAAAGTTGGACACGACTGAGCAACTGAACTGAACTGAGTGAAGAATTATACCATCCTGGGGAGAATTTCTGGACTTGGTCCTTGCTGGATGACTACATGGGTCATTTTGCATTTTTTGAATCTCTGTTTACTCATTTGGGAAATAAAAACAGGATTACACACTTCACAGGAATGCCACACACTTAAATGATATAATTATGGAAGGTACTTGGTAAAGAGCAGAGACCCACAGCAATGAGTTGGCTCTTCATTATTGGGGTAGAAAACAACAACAACAACAGTGAATCCAATCACTGAAAGCAAAGAACCAAGGTGGGAGCAGCCTGGTGGGGGTGAAGGTAAGCCTCTCATAAGCCCCCAAAGCTGAAATACAAATAAAAGCCATTTTAAAAAATTGATTCTTCATTAAAAAAAAAAAAAAAATCCCCAAATGAAATGA
Source organism: Bubalus kerabau (assembly GCF_029407905.1). Lineage (NCBI taxonomy): Eukaryota > Metazoa > Chordata > Mammalia > Artiodactyla > Bovidae > Bubalus > Bubalus kerabau. Next base: position 56,889,709 of record NC_073626.1, read on the forward strand.
AACAAGGTCAGCTCTGTCTGCAGCATCTTTACCTGTAACACATGATTGTAACCCTTCCATCACCAGCAGGCCTGGAAACACTGGTTTCGATGGCAGCACCGGATGACCCCCCAGGAGATGGCCAAGAGCATCCCTGAGGTCAACTGAGTTCAACACACATTCCCTGAGACTCCACTGAGTTTTAGACTGAATTGTGGGTAAAGACAGAGCTCAGCCTTCAGCATGTTCTCAGTCTATCCAGAGGGACATATGTATGGATAATTACAGACTGGTGTGATAAATGAATAAACATTGTGAGTGTAGAGTGATATGCAAAGAGCCAGCTAGCCCAGGTGGGAGGGTCAGCTTGCCAGGAGAGGAAAGGCTGAGGATGCTGCAGGAGCAGGAGGATGGCAGTGTGAGGAAAGAGCATCATGTGTGAATCTACAGGAGACTCATACATTGAAAGCACAGATGTGCTTTGAGGGAGCATGTGGATAAAGATGAGGCTGAAGTGGGAGGCTGGGCCACATCACAGGGATTGGTGTGCCCACCACAGCAACCAGATTCATCTTACAGCAGCCGGCTTCCTCTCTTCTCTCTTTCCTGGGGCTTATTAAGAAATATTTCAAACTTTCAAAAGGTAAGGTGAGTATGTGACAAACAAGTGTTGACATGTTTCTGTCAGATTTGCTTTTTGTTCTATTTTACTTGTATAAACACCTTAAATTGTTGTAATACCCTTCACACACCTACCATATCCCTTACATGTCCTCTTCCCTATTCCTTGGGGAAGTCACTGTAAAGTTAGTGTTTTTACACTGGAAATCAATCCAGAATATTCATAAGAAGGACTGATGCTGAAGCTGAAGCTCCCATACTTTGGCCACCTGATGAGAAGAGCTGACTCATTTGAAAAGACCCTGATACTGGGAAAGATTGAGGGCAGGAGGAGAAGGGGATGACAGAGGATGAGATGGCTAGATGGCATTACCGACTCAATGGACATGAATTTGAGCAAGCTCCGGGAAATGATAAAGGACAGGGAAGCTGGCGTGTTGCCGTCCATGGGTGGTAAAAAGTCGGACACGACTGAGTGACTGAATAACAAGAGGAGCTCGCGGGAACTCCCCCTCTCTTTCTCTTCACCATGTGAGAGCACAGTGAGTGCTGTCACCTGCCAGCTGGGAAGCGAGCTCTTACCAGAACCCCACCATGCTGGTGTCCTGATCTCACACTTCCAGCCTCCAAGACTGTGAGACAGTCTATGGTATTTTGTTGTAGTGGCTTCAGCTGACTTAAACACATGCCTTAGACCATTTTTTGGTTTGGTTGTTTGTTTTTTGTTTGTTTGTTTGTTTTTATTTTTAAATTTTATTTTGTTTTTAAACTTTACATAATTGTATTAGTTTTGCCAAATATCCAAATGAATCCGCCACAGGTATACATGTGCTCCCCATCCTGAGCCTTCCTCCCTCCTCCCTCCCCATTCCATCCCTCTGGGTTGTCCCAGTGCACCAGCCCCATACAGTATACTAACGCATATATATGGAATTTAGAAAGATGGTAACAATAACCCTGTGTATGAGACAGCAAAAGAGACACTGATGTATAGAACAGTCTTATGGACTCTGTGAGAGAGGGAGAGGGTGGGAAGATTTGGGAGAATGGCATTGGTTGTTTGTTTTTACTTTACAGTATTGTATTGGTTTTGCCATACATCAACATGAATCTGCCATGGGTGTACACTTATTCCCCATCCTGAAACCCCCTCCCACCTCCCTCCCCATACCATCCCTCTGGGTCATCCCAGTGTACCAGCCCCAAGCATCCTGTAACATACATCAAACCTGGACTGGCGATTTGTTTCACATATATTATACATGTTTCAATGTCATTCTCCCAAATAATCCCACCCTCGCCCTCTCCCACAGAGTCCAAAAGACTTTCTATACATCTGTGTCTCTTTTGCTGTCTCACATACAGGGTTATCGTTACCATCTTTCTTTCTTTTTTATTTTATTTTATTTTTAAACTTTACAAAATTGTATTAGTTTTGCCAAATATCAAAATGAATCCGCCACAGGTATACATGTGTTACTATCTTTCTAAATTCCATACTTATGTGTTAGTATACTGTATTGGTGTTTTTCTTTCTGGCTTACTTCACTCTGTGTAATAGGCTCCAGTTTCATCCACTTCATTAGAACACATTCAAATGTATTCTTTTTAATGGCTGAGTAATATTCCATTGTGTGTATGTACCACTGCTTTCTTATCCATTCATCTGCTGATGGACATCTAGGTTGCTTCCATGTCCTGGCAAATAAACAGTGCTGTGATGAACATTGGGGTGCACATGTCTCTTTCAATTCTGGTTTCCTTGGTGTGCATGCCTAGCAGTGGGATTGCTGGGTCATGTGGCAGTTCTATTTCCAGTTTTTTAAGGAATCTCCAAACTGTTCTCCATAGTGGCTGTACTAGTTTGCATTCCCACCAACAGTGTAAGAGGGTTCCCTTTTCTCCACATCCTCTCCAGCATTTATTGCTTGTAGACTTTTGGATCACAGCCATTCTGACTGGCATGAAATGGTACCTCATAGTGGTTTTGATTTGCATTTCTCTGATAATGAGTGATGTTGAGCATCTTTTCATGTGTTTGTTAGCCATCTGTATGTCTTCTTTGGAAAAATGTCTGTTTAGTTCTTTGGCCATTTTTTGATTGGGTCATTTATTTTTCTGGAATTGAGCTGCAGGAGTCACTTGTATATTTTTGAGATTAATTCTTTGTCTGTTGCTTCATTTGCTATTATTTTCTCCCATTATGAAGGCTGTCTTTTCACCTTGCTTATAGTTTCCTTTGTTGTGAAGAAGCTTTTAATTCTAATTAGGTCCTGTTTGTTTATTTTTGCTTTTATTTCCAATATTCTGGGAGGTGGGTCATAGAGGATCCTGCTGTGATATATGTCGGTGAGTGTTTTGCCTATGTTTTCCTCTAGGAGTTTTATAGTTTCTGGTCTTACGTTTAGATCTTTCATCCATTTTGAGTTTCTTTTTGTGTATGGTGTTAGAAAGTGTTCTAGTTTCATTCTTTTACAAGTGGTTGACCAGATTTCCCAGCACCACTTGTTAAAGAGACTGTCTTTTCTTCATTGTATATTCTTGCCTCCATTGTCAAAGATAAGGTGTCCATAGGTGCGTGGATTTGACTCCGGGCTTTCTATTTTGTTCCATTGATGTATATTTCTGTCTTTGTGCCAGTACCATACTGTCTTGATGACTGTGGCTTTGTATTAGAGCCTGAAGTCAGGCAGGTTGATTCCTCCAGTTCCATTCTTCTTTCTCAAGATTGCTTTGGCTATTCGAGGTTTTTTGTGTTTCCATACAAATTGTAAAATTATTTGTTCTAGCTCTGTTCAAAATACCATTGTAGTTTGATAGGGATTGCATTGAATCTATACATTGCTTTGGGTAATATACTCATTTTCACTATATTGATTCTTCCAATCCATGAACACAGTGTATTTCTCCATCTATTAGTGTCCTCTTTCATTTCTTTCACCAGTGTTTTACAGTTTTCTATATATAGGTCTTTTGTTTCTTTAGGTAGATATATTCCTAAGTATTTTATTATTTTCGTTGCAATGGTGAACTGTGTCTGATGATCCTCTGAATGGCCAAGCAAAGATTAGGTATGTCTTGGCATATAGTCATTGTCTGATTAATAATGATGGAACTTCACTGTGGGGCAGTACATGGTGTCATAAAGAGTCACACATGACTGAGAGACTGAACAATGACCCCATTTATAAGAATTAGTAAGCAGCATATAACATTTTTTGAAATATTTTAAATTTACAAAATGATATACTCTGCTTTTCCAGTAGCAAGCCTTCTATCATTTGGTTTTATTTTCTGAGACTCATCACTGTGTATCTAAATTGTACATTTAAGCCTGCATGATGTTTAATTTTATTAATACTGCTGCTGCTAAGTCGCTTCAGTCATGTCCGACTCTGTGCGACCCCATAGACTGAAGTCACCAGGCTCCCTGTCCCTGGGATTCTCCAGGCAAGAACACTGGAGTGGGTTGCCATTTCCTTCTCCAATACATGAAAATTAAAAGTGAAAGTGAAGTCGCTCAGTCGTGTCCGACTCTAGCAACCCCATGGACTGCAGCCTACCAGTCTCCTCCGTCCATGGGATTTTCCAGGCAAAAGTACTGATAAGCATATGTGTGTGTGTCTCCAATGAGCCTCTTTGGCATGCCTTCTTTGACATGTAAGAGCATCTGGAGAATATTTACCCATCTGCTGGATCATCGAAAAAGTAAGAGAGTTCCAGAAAAACTTCTACTTCTGCTTTATTGACTATGCCAAAGCTTTTGACTGTGTGGATCACAATAAACTGTGGGAAATTCTGAAAGAGATGGGAATACCAGACCACCTGATCCGACTCTTGAGAAATTTGTATGCAGGTCAGGAAGCAACAGTTAGAACTGGACATGGAACAACAGACTGGTTCCAAATAGGAAAAGGAGTACGTCAAGGCTGTATATTGTTACCCTGCTTATTTAACTTATATGCAGAGTACATCATGAGAAACACTGGGCTGGAAGAAGCACAAGCTGGAATCAAGATTGCCAGAAGAAATATCAATAACCTCAGATATGCAGATGACACCACCTTTATGGCAGAAAGTGAAGAGGAACTAAAAAGCCTCTTGATGAAAGTGAAAAAGAAGAGTGAAAAAGTTGGCTTAAAGCTTAAGTTTTCATTCAGAAAACGAAGATCATGGCATCTGGCCCCATCACTTCATGGGAAATAGATGGGGAAACAGTGGAAACAGTGTCAGACTTTATTTTTTGGGGCTCCAAAATCACTGCAGATGGTGACTGCAGCCATGAAATTAAAAGACGTTTACTCCTTGGAAGGAAAGTTATAACCAAACTAGATAGCATATTCAAAAGCAGAGACATTACTTTGCCAACAAAGGTCCATCTAGTCAAGGCTATGGTTTTTCCAGTGGTCATGTATGGATGTGAGAGTTGGACTGTGAAGAAAGCTGAGCGCCGAAGAATTGATGCTTTTGAACTGTGGTGTTGGAGAAGACTCTTGAGAGTCCCTTGGACTGCAAGGAGATCCAATCAGTCCATTCTGAAGGAGATCAGCCCTGGGATTTCTTTGGAAGGAATGATGCTGAAGCTGAAACTCCAATACATTGGCCACCTCATGCAAAGAGTTGACTCATTGGAAAAGACTCTGAAGCTGCGAGGGATTGGGGGCAGGAGGAGAAGGGGACGACAGAAGATGAGATGGCTGGATGGCATCACTGACTCGATGGACATGAGTCTGAGTGAACTCCAGGAGCTGGTGATGGACAGGGAGGCCTGGCGTGCTGCAATTCATGGGGTCGCAAGAAGTCGGACACGACTGAGAGACTGAACTGACTGAACTGAGAGTAGAAGAGACCTGAGGAAAGTGCATTTTTACTTTTACAGACATTGTCAACTGGCTCTCTGATGCAGTTAAACCAATTTTCACTTTCACCAGAAGAACCCCCAAGCCTGCATTCTCCCTAACACCTTAAACTATCAGACTTGCCTTTTTGTTTGGGGGTGTTTAATTCCACTCTGATGAGAATAAACTACCACTCTTACTTTGTTGTTTTCACTGAGTTTTCCTGGTTTCCAAGAAGGTGAAGCATCTTACTAACTTTTAATGGATCAAGTGTTTTTCTGTCTTGCATATATTTTCTAACATTCACTTTGTTGTACTGTTGGTTTTTGTCTGGATTTGTAAGAGTTCTTTATGCATTCTAGCTACCAGAATTTGCTTCACAAATATCTCCTCTTATGCAGCAGCTTTCCTCTTATTTTGACTTTTTTGGAACCTAACTATTTTGTCATTCTAATAAATAAAATTTATCAATATCTTCCTTTATGTTTTATGCTATTTTGTATTTTTAAAGAAACTATTTCTTACCCCAATGTAGTAAAGATGTATTTTCTTTTAAACTTTCATGCTTTTTTTTCTTTTTTCACATTTAAATCTTTAGCCCATGAAGACATACATTTTGTGTAGAGTGTGCTTTTTTTTTTTTTTTAACCAAAAGCAAGTCAACTGTCCCAGCATGAAAAGGCCATCATTTTGCAATACTGAGTTTTTACATTGTCTATTTTTTGGGGGAGTATTCATCAAGCTGGGATTTTTGCTAAGCTCAGGGTCCTATAAGGTGTCCTTCAAAATCCATGCAGTTGGAGTGAGGTCAGTGGAAAGACAGGGTTAATGATAGGCCTTTTTTTTAGTTAAAATAGCTGCAGGCACTTCTGCCTATCTTATTTATCACAAGGTAGTGGTGGCAACCATGTGAAAATCTTCAGCCTCTGTTCCTCTCCCTGCCAGGGGGCTTCAGCTAATCCCTTTCTCCCAACCCCCAAGAAAGGAGAGTTCCCTCCTAAACTGGTTATTTTACCTTCTGTGAAGTAGAATGGGAGAGAAAAGAGAAGATAAGAGGGACAAAAGATGTTTTAGACTAGAGCTGATTGAAGAATGTTTCTGAGTTTGGAAGAGTATATGTAACCTTAGAAAAATGAGTAGAAGAGAAAGGAGAACATAAGAGGTGTTGCAGGAACAGGTAAGTGATCATGCATCATTTGTCACTTGATACCCTCCAAGAGGTGCAAGTGAGAAACAAAGTCCTTTAAGATTATTTTATTACTTGTTTTTGATGGCAGATTGCACTTCAAATGCAACAATGCTTTGGGTCTGAACCACATGAGTATTGATTCCATGGAAGATTTCATTTAGAAGAAAAGTCATAATTAAGATGACAGATCCGAAGTATAGCTCTGCAGTAAAACTAGCCACCAGCAAGCGCAGATGACTGGAGTTACACTGTAACAGACCAAAGAAACTGCAAAAATTTGTGACTAATGAGAATATCCCATTCTAGAATATCTGAAAGGTACTGAAGGACTCCAATGCTAATCTTGTTCCCACATCCCAGAAGCTGGCTGATCATGAAAATTTGCCTAATAACCCCAAAACTGAAGAGACACAAAGTGAGTAGTTTGCCTTCTCATATTCCTCTTGTTCTTAAAGCAAAGAGATAGTAGGGGCTGGGGAGAAGTGAGTGAGAAAGAGAACAGTGCAGAGCAGTGCTGGTTCTGTCTTGACACTAAGGCCCCAGCGAGTTCTCCCTCATGGGAATGGGATTTACACCTCAAACAGTGGGCTGAGGGATCTTAGTGTGAAACATTAAAAGAAACTCACAGGAAGAGCTACGCCTAGGCCACCCAACTAAGGCTGTCTATAGTTGAAACCTAGATTCCTTCAAGTGCTCACCATACCTCCAGGCTACCAAGATCAGCCAGAATTCTGAGCACCCAATGCCTGCCTTCCAGTGGTTACAAGGAAAAGGAAACAAGTTGGCCTCAGACACTGTGTAGTGAAAGGAGTGAATCATTAACACTACACCATGGAAAAGAGCAGGAGAAAAAGAGTCAACATGACAAGTATGCAAACTCACTAAAACCAAAATATAGATAGATAGATGGCATCATGCCAAATCCAAAACAACCTAAGCAGAGAAATACAGGAAAACTTACCAATACACCTTTACTCTGCAAAATAGGTTAATAAGAACATGAATTCAAAATTCAAAGAAGAGGTCATAAAAAAACCATAGAATGAGGTCAAAAGTAAGACTGCAGACTTAAATTGAGAACAAAAGTAATACCATGATTATACTATCTCAGACCCAGTGAAATGTTATAACTGTAAAGAACTGAATGATCACCACTAGCAACTAAATTTCAAGCAGAAAGCCTTGATTTTTAAATAAATAGATTAACTAGAGAGAAAATGATCAATGTGAAAGAGAGACAAAGATGTAATCTAAAGGTTACTAGGTCATTGAAAAGGAACCTCCAATAAATGGAATTAAACACACAACCTTGTACAAAAGGAGAAACTTTCTCAGAGGGAAAACTTTTTCAGTTCTGAAGATCAAAAATAATTTTACCTCATTGTAGCTTTAATCTGCATTTCTCTAATAATTAATGATGTTCAGCATCTTTTCATGTGCCTCTTGGCCATCTGTATGTCTTCTTTGGAGAAATGTTTATTTAGATCCTCTGCCCACTTTTTGACTGGGCCGTTTGTTCTTTTGTTATGAACTGTATGAGCTGTTCATATATTTTGGAGACTAAACCCTTGTCAGTTGCTTTGTTTGCAAATATTTTCTCCCATTCTGAGAGTTGATCTTTTTGTCACAGTTATGGTTTTCTGAATGAATAAAGGCGATGTGGTACATATGCACAATGGAATATTACTCGGTCATAAAAAGGATCAAAACTGAGTCAATTTGTAGAGACATGGATGGATGTAGAGTTTGGCATACAGAGTGAAGTCATAAAACAAATATCATATAATACATATATGTGGGATCTAGAAAAATGGTACAGATGAACCTATTTGCAGAGCAGGAATAGAAACACAGTTGTAGAGAATGGGCATGCAGACATGGCAGGGTAGGGGGGACAGAGGTTGGGATGAACTAGGAGATCAGGATTGCCATATATCCACCATTGTGTATAAGATAGATAGCTAGTGGGAATCAGCTGTACAGCACAGGGAGTTCAACTTGGTGCTCAGTGATGGCCTAGGGGGTGGAATGGGCAGGGGAGTGAGAGAAAATTTCAAGAGGGGTGGGGTATTAATTTACATATAGCTGATTTACGTCACAGAACAGCAGAAACTAACGCAATATTGTAAAGTGACTAGGTGTGCTAAGTCACTTCAGTCATCTTGATTGAACACATGTCTCATGTTTCCTGCATTGGCGGAGGGTTCTTTACACTAGCACCATCTGGGAAGCCCAAAAAGCAACTGTACTCCAATAAATAATAATGATTTTACCAGAATCCAAGAAGGTCAAGTAAGCTAATGGATATCCATTCCCTTCCCAAATGCCCCTTTATAAGTTATCTCCTTCATGTTAATTAGTTGGCACAGTCTGAGCACTTTACACGAGCTAATCTGTTTACACCCCTTGGCCCTGTTGCAACAGACCCTGCTTTGAAGAGATGATCACACCATTCCCTCCCCTCCCGTGGGTAAGCGTAGCATGAGACTTTGATGTTCCTCCCTTGGAGAGGCGGCATCTCCCTGAGAGTGGGGCTGTTGTGACTTCCATAGACAGAGTCTGGTGGAGTGACTTCTGAGGCTGGTTCTCTGAAGATGACACAACTTCCATTTTGCTTTCTAGAATACTCCTCAAAACCTTTAGCTGCCTTATTAGCAGCCTGACTGCCATGAGGTCCCCATGAGAGATAATATGAGAAAGCTCCAAGGCTGCCTGGGGAGATATTTTCAAGACACTTTGTGCACTTTTTTTGACCAAGTTTTGGTGGTTTAGTGTCATTACATAGCATCCTGATTTTTTAACATAACCAGGATTTCACTGTATGCCATTTTCAACTGAGGTATGACATTTCATTAACATATTTCAGTATAGTCATTCATTTCTAGCTGTACATAGGATAAGGACAGATATGATACATGGACATGGACATGTCTTAAGTAGGTTGCTATATTTTAGATTTAAACATTTTTCATTTTGGGAAAGTATAATGTGGACCTTTTGCAGACCTGTTTAGAACCAAAACCACCACCATGACCTGCTTTTTATAGTGTCTGCATATTTGTGATGTGATGGACTTGTAAAGGTTGTTACTGAAAACTACCATCAGCCAGTCTTTCTTACTGACAATAAATTGTTAGTAAAATTATCAAATGCAGATGAAGCAGCTGCCATCCCCTGTTGCTTTATATGTTCACCCTCGGGTACAGTTTCAGCCGCTGCCTGACCACCACAACCCAGGAAGAGATTCTGAGCTAGCACTGGCCAGCAGAGCCTTTCCTGAATTAATGACCCACAAAATTTGTGAGAGAGAACGCAATGGCTGCTGTTTTAAACCACTGTATTTGGTGATTTGTTACACAGCAATAGATTATAGGCACTACCCAGGTGGCCAGTGCAGGTTTGACATAGCAGAAGTGGGTTCGATCCTGTGTTGGGAAGATCCCCTGGAGGAGAGCACAACAACTCACTCCAGTATTCTTGCCTGGAGAATCCCATAGACAGAGGAGACTGGCAGGTTACAGTCCATAGCATATCACAGAGTTGGACATGAGTGAAGTGACTTAGCACAAGCACAGTTGATGATAACCAGACACAGGTACTTTGTTATCCCTTATTTAATCAATGAAGAAACTGAGGTACAGAGAAAGTAAATAACTCCCCAACAGTGATGCAGCTACTCAGTGGCAGAACCAGGATTTTAATCCCCAAACTGTCTGGTTCCAGAATGCCTCCTCCTGTGCAGGGTCCTATACCACTTGTTATGAGACCAGATGGGAGGGGAAAAGTACTGAAAGCCAGATAAGCTTGTCTTGGGTCATGACTCCCACTCAGCTGCCTCACCTGCGAGGCCCCAAATACCAGCATTGTTATTTTTCATATCACCTCAAATGTTTGTTTTGCTTGTGGGATGTTTTCCTTTTCTAAGAATGTGGTGGCTGTTTCCTTAAGGACAAAAGAGAGCATAAAAATCTGTCAGTAAAAGGTATATCATGCTTCTTAAATAGATTCAATAATAATCAACACCAAATTAGACATGGGTAATCACAGGTGAGGTCTTTGCTTGTCATCAGTGTTATTCTTTCCCCAGAGAAAGATAATAGGGAGCTAGCAGAGAGATGAAGAGAAAACAGAAATTTAAGTCTAAATTCATATGCAAAAGCAAGCATCATCTTTTGCTTGGTTCCATCTAACCAGAAGGTTTACATCATATCATGGGGCCACCAACATTGCTCAGACCCAGCACCAGCTGGCATGTCTGGATGGCAAGATCCACGGTGGTGGCAGCACCTGTTCTATTGCCTGTTCCTTTTTTTTTTACTGTGAACCTCTTTGATGTCTCCATGCTCCACTATGATGTTGTAAAATCAATGTGGGTAGTTTCAAAAATTAGATGTTTCCTTCATTTTGAATATATATAATAGAAACATATTCATGATTAGCTCTGTGTCTTGGAGAAATGGATCTCAAGAAAGTTTCTTTGTTTGTAGAGGATCAGGGAGGAAGAGACAGAGGGGAAAGATCAGAGGAAGGAGGCTGGAGCCAGCACAGTGGAACAGACTACCTGGAGAATCCCAGAGGGACAGCAGGCCTGGGACTGGCAGGTTTGAAGAACATAACCTCATTTTTCTGTGTGTGTTGCAAGATTGCCCTTCTTCTGGCTTTCCTAGAAAGCTTCCTCCCAGCATACTACTGCTGCGGTAGTCAGAATCAGGGTTAATCTTATTGTGCTGTTGTTCTGTGGTCATGGATGGATGCAATAAAGTGCTGACTTGGACCTCATTGTGGAAAATAGAAGCTGCCCACAGAACTTGGGCCACCTTCAGATGACACTGATAAACAAATGAATCATTTACAATGATGGTGAACAAATCCCACCTCAATGACTAGTTTACTTAGTTGATCATTTTTATCTTTATTGGGAAATGTCCCACAATGAATCACCATTTAACATTTAATTGTGGGATCATTTTTCATACTGAAATAATTTGGCAGGTAAAATAAAACTCTATTAAGATTTGTGATAAAACTATAGAGAGTAGCAATTTTCTTTGGAAAAAAAGTCCGTATTTAAAAATTGATTTCCAAGATACTTAGTATCCCCAGAAGAAGTGTGCAATGTTATTATTCTTTATGTGAGAAAAATATTTCCATTGCAGAAATGGTCTGACAAATTGTTGAAGCCAAGAGAAAACATTTTTGGTCAGTACAATCCCTGTAAATAGTATACAGGCATTGGGACTTCCCTAGTGGCTCAGATGGTAAAGAATCTACCTGCAATTCAGGAGACCCAGGTTTGACCCTTAGGTCAGGAAGATCCCCTGGATCTGGAGAAGGGAATGGCTATCCCTTCCAGTATTCTTGCCTGGACAATCTCATGGACAGAGGAGCCTGGCAGGCTACAGTCCATGGGGTTGCAAAGAGTCAGACAAGACTGAGTGACTAACATTTTCATTTTATTTCTTATACCTCACATTATTGTGCTTCACAGATATTTGTGGTTTTTTACAAATTGAAGATTTGTGGCAATGCTGAGTTGAGCAAGATTATTGGTACCATTTTTCAACAGCATTTGCTAACTTTGTGTCTCCGTGTTACATTTTGGTAAATTTCACTGTATTTCAAGTTTTTTTTTCATTATTATATTTGTTATGGTGATCTTTGATCAGTGATTTTTGATGTACAATTGTAATTATTTGGGGGCATCACAAATCACTCCTATATAAGACTTGAACTTAACTGATATACGTGTGTTCCTTCTGCTCCACCAACCAGCTGTTATCCCTCTCCCTCTCCCTCTCCCCCTCCTTATCCCCCTCCCCACTACCCCATTCCCTTAGACACAACAATGGTGAAATTAGGCCAATTAATAACCTTACAATGCCCTCTAAGTGTTCAAGTGAAAGGAAGGGTCACACATCTCTCACTTGAAGTTAAAAACCAGAAGTGAGAAATGATTAAACTTAGTGAGGAAGGAACGTTGAAAGCTGAGACAGGCTGAAAACAGCCAAGTGTGAATGCAAAGGAAAAGTTCTCAAAGGAAATTTTAAGTACAATTCCAGAGAACATAAGAATGGTAAGAAAGCAAAATAACCTTTTTACTGATATGGAGAAAGTTTATTAATGGTCTGGATAGAAGATCAAATCAGCCAGAACATTCCCTTAAACCAAATACTAATCCAGAACAAGGCCCTAAATTCATTTAATTCTATGAAGGCTGAGAAAGGTGAGGAAGCTGCAGAATAAAAGTTTGAAGCTTTCAGGCGGTTTAAGAAAGGGTCATCTTTGTAATATCAAAATGCAAGTTAAAGCATCAAGTGCTAATATAGAAGTTGCCACAACTTATCCAAAAGATCTGGGTAAGGTAATTGAGGAAGGTGGCTCCCCTAAGCAACAGACATTTATTGTAGATTAAACAGCTACTGTTGTAAGGAGATGCCATCTAAGACATTCATAGATAAAGAGGCGAAGTCAATGCTTGGTTTCAAATAACAGGCTGACTTTCTTGTTAGGGACTATCACAGCTGGTAGCTTTAAATGGAAGCCAATGTTAATTTACCATTCTGGAAATCCTAGGGCTCTTAAGAATTATGCTAAATATACTCTGCTCTATAAACAGAAAAATGAAGCCTGGGTGACATTTATTTACAACAGGGTTTAATGAATATTTTAAGCCCACTATTGAGACCTAATGTTGAGGGAGGAAAAAGATTTCCTTCAAATATGATTGTTGTTGTTGAATTGCTAAGTCATATCTGACTGTTTGTGACCCCATGGACTGCTCATCAACAATGCACCTGTTCAACCAAGAGCTCTGAGGAAGATGTTTGTTGCTGTTGTTCAGTCACTAAGTTGTTTCCAACTCTTCATGACCCCATGGACTGCAGCATGCCAGCCTTCCCTGTCCTTCACTGTCTCCCAGAGTTTGCTCAGACTCATTCCCACTGTGTCGATGATGCTATCCAACCATTTCATCTTCTGTTGCCCCCTCTCCACCTGCCCTCAACCTTTCCCAGCACCAGGGTTTTTTCCAATAATCAGTTTTTTTCGCATCAGGTGGCCAAAGTATTGGAGCTTCAGCTTCAGCATCAGTCTTTCCATTGAATATTCAGGGTTGATTTCCTTTAAGGATGACTGCTTTGATCTCCTTGAAGCCCAAGGGACTCTCAAGAGGCTTCTCCAGCACCACAATTCAAAAACATCAATTCTACTACAATGAGATTAATGTTGCTTTCATGGCTGCTAACACAACATTCATCCTTCATCACATGGATTAAGGAGTAATTTTTACTTTCAGTTCTTATTATTTAAGAAATAAATTTTATAATGCTGTATCTGCCATAGACAATGATCCCTCTGATGGATCTGGGCAAACTAAATTGAGAACCTTCTGGAAAGGATTCGCCATTCTAGATGCCATGAAGAATTTTTTTGATTTATGGGAAGAGGTTAAAATATCAAAAACCACAGAAGTTTGAAAGAATTTGATATCAACCCTCATAGATGACTTGGAGGGCTTCAAGAACAGTGGAGGAAGGAACTGCAGATGTGGTAGAAATAGCAAGAGAACTAGAATTAGAAGTAGAGCCTGATGATGTGACTGAATTACTGCAATCTCATGATAAAACTTTAATGACTGAGGAGTTCCTTCTAATAAATGAACAAAGAAAGTGGTTTCTTGAGATGGAAACTGCTCCTGCTGAAGAAGATTTGAAGATGATAGAAATGAAAACAAAGGATTTATAATATTACATAAATTTAGTTGTTAAAGCACTATCTGAGTTTGAGAAGATTGACTCCAGTTTTAAACAAGTTCTATTTTGGGCTTCCCTGAAATCTGCCTGTGAAGCGGCAGACCTGGGTTTGATCCCTGGGTTGGGAAGATCCCCTAGAGAATGGAATGGTAACCTACTCCAGAATTCTTGCCTGGGAAATCCCATGGACAAAGGAGCCTGGTGGGCTACAGTCCATGGGGTTGCAAAGAGTTGGGCATGACTGAGCAGTCATGTACAACATGACTTTTACAACAGTAAAAGTAACTTTGGGTAAAATGCTATTAAACAGCATCACATGCTACAGGGAAATCATTCATGAAAGGAAAAGTTAACCAATTCAGAAAACTTTATTTTTGTCTTAAGAAATTTCCAGAGCTACTCCAAGCTTCAACAACCATCAACCTGATAAGTAAGTACCCATTAATGCAATGTAAGCCCTTCCACCTGCAAAATAATTATGACCTGGTGAAGGCTCAGGTGATGGTAAGCATTTTTAGTAATAAATATTTTCTTAATATAATTTGTGCATTTTTTAGACACAATGCCAGTGCACATTTACTAGACTATAGTATACAAGCACTGGGAAACAAAAACTAATGTGATTTACTTAATTACAATATTTGCTTTATTGAAGTGGCTGGAGCTAAACATGCTAATATCCTCAGGGTATGCCTATGCACAAATTCAGGGATGAGAGCAAAGGCAAAGTGAAAGGCCAGCACATAAATTCTGAGAAGGTGATGATCTGGTACAAGAACCCTCACACTTGAACTATATCAGGATCTCCTGAAGATCTATCCAAACAACGCTTCTGAGTCCTATCTCCAGAGCTACTGATTCAGTATTTCCAAGTTGGAACCAAGACATTTTCTCTTCTAACAAGTTCCAGGTGATGCTGATGCTGTTAGTCTAAGAACCACACCTAGAAACCAGATGTGATAGAAAACATTCTCTGCAATTGAAGTCAATCTCTCCTGGATCCAAATCATTACAGCATTGTTGACTTGCAGGTAACTATGGGTGTGTTTTTAATTTATCCGATTATTTTTTCTTTCTAAATAAAAGCTTTCAAGATAAGTATATAGATTAAATTAGATTGTATAAATTACATAATCGAAAGCCATCACTTTAGGCATTTAATAAATAATAATGATTTTGTGTAATCTTTGTTGAAAACCTTTTCCAAACTACTAAGTATTTGCCTTTTTAAAGGAAATTATGGAGCCAGACACCCTGGAATGTGAAGTCAAGTGGACCTTAGAAAGCATCACTATGAACAAAGCTAGTGGAGGTTACGGAATTCCAGTTGAGCTATTTCAAATCCTGGAAGAGGATGCTGTGAAAGTGCTACACTCAATATGCCAGAAAATTTGGAAAACCCAGCAGTGGACACAGGACTGGAAAAGGTCAGTTTTCATTTCAATCCCAATGCCAAAGAATGCTCAAACTACCACACAATTGCACTTATCTCACACGTTAGTCAAGTAATGCTCAAAATTCTCCAAGCCAGGCTTCAGTGAACTATGAACTTCCAGATATTCAAGCTGGTTTTAGGAAAGGCAGAGGAACCAGAGATCAAATTTCCAACATCTGCTGGATCATGGAAAAAGCAAGAGAGTTCCAGAAAAACATCTATGTCTGCTTTATTGACTATGCCAAGGCCTTTGACTGTGTGGATCACAATAAACTGTGGAAAATTCTGAAGGAGATAGGAATACCAGACCACCTGACCTGCCTCTTGAGAAACTTATATGCAGGTCAGGAAGCATCAGTTAGAACTGGACATGGAGCAACAGACTGGTTCCAAATAGGAAAAGGAGTTCGTCAAGGCTATATACTGTCACCCTGCTTATTTAACTTATATGCAGAGTATATCATGAGAAAGGCTGGGCTGGAAGAAACACAAGCTGGAATCAAGACTACCAGGAGAAATATCAATAACCTCAGATATGTAGATGACACCACCCTTATGGCAGAAAGTGAAGAGGAACTCAAAAGCCTCTTGATGAAAGTGAAGGAGGAGAGTGAAAAAGTTGGCTTAAAGCTCAACATTTAGAAAACTAAGATCATGGCATCCGGTCCCACCACTTCATGGGAAATAGATGGGGAAACAGTGGAAACAGTGTCAGACTTTATTTTTCTGGGCTCCAAAATCACTGCAGATGGTGACTGAAGCCATGAAATTAAAAGATGCTTACTCCTTGGAAGGAAAGTTATGACTAACCTAGACAGCATATTCAAAAGCAGAGACATTACTTTGCCAACAAAGTTCCATCTAGTCAAGGCTGTGGATTTTCCAGTGGTCATGTATGGATGTGAGAGTTGGACTGTGAAGAAAGCTGAGCACTGAAGAATTGATGCTTTTGAACTGTGGTGTTGGAGAAGACTCTTGAGAGTCCCTTGGACTTCAAGGAGATCCAACCAGTCCATCCTAAAGGAGACCAGTCCTGGGTGTTCATTGGAAAGACTGATGCTGAGGCTGAAACTCCAGTACTTTGGCCACCTCATGTGAAGAGTTGACTCATTGGAGAAGACTGATGCTGGGAGGGATTAGGGGCAGGAGGAGAAGGGGACGACAGAGGATGAGATGGCTAGATGGCATCATTGACTCGATGGATATGAGTTTGGGTGAACTCTGAGAGTTGGTTATGGAGGGGAGGCCTGTCTTTCAGCAATTCATGGAGTCGCAAAGAGTCAGACACGACTGAGCGACTGAACTGAACTGAACTGATGTAGGAAAATAGAAGTTTCTTGATATTAAATGCTTCAGTCAATATTTAAAGAAGCTTTTGAGCACTACTGCATACCAGACCTTAGACAAGTTTCTGGCATTTGCCTTGTTATATGATTGTTTTACTAACAAGGCAATAAGCTTACCTTTTGAATAGCTCTTTCTTGGAATAAGACTAAATGAGCTAAATGTCAGTGTGGGAATCTCCATAAGCAGGAAGGAAACTGGCAGTACACAGGCACCTGGAGCTGCAGTTGCCACCTACCCCTCCCAGTGCCTGTGAAATGGGATTCTTGGGCTGAATTTGTTATTCACTGATCTAGCAGTGTTAGTCTAGGGTAGGCTCAAGGTCCATCTACATGCATCTGCCAAATTTTCTGAGGTTTCATGGTTTCTCCATTTAGTAAATAATTTGAACTCAAAGATAAAGCTGTGTTAAAAAGGAATGTCTCTAAGCAGACATTGGACAATCTGCTCTGCTTGAACAGAACAGTTTTGTTCATTAAACATGCTTTAAATAAAGGCAATGGTACAGATGCTATTGATTTGATATTTTGAATCTAGCCCATCACTTTCTCTTTTATGACTTTGGGAAGGGGCTTGGTCTTATTTTCCTTCTCTAACAAAATTGAAAAGATAATTTCTAATTTGCAAGACTTTTGTAAGTACAAGAAGTAATTTATACAAAGGACTTTAAATGAATTCAGTGTATTTCACCAACTGTTTTTGAGATATTTGTGATAGAGATATTTAAAATACACATGTGATTTTTTTATTTCAATTACCCAAATCCTATAACTTTTGCAGACCTCAGACTTTATTTATTGGTGTTTATCTTGAATTCCAAGATCACCAACCCACCTGTTTCCAACCCTCTTAACAGTGAGTTTCTAGAGACACAAAAGTATACTATCAGGTGATTCTTACAGGCCAAAGTGAGTCTTTTGCCCTATAACATATATATAGTCTTCCTACATGATGTGATGACCTGGTATTCATTCAGTTCAGTTCAGTTCAGTTCAGTCACTGAGTCGTGTCCGACTCTTTGTGACCTCATGAATCACAGCATGCCTGGCCTCCCTGTCCATCACCAACACCCAGAGTTCACCAAGACTCTTGTCCATTGAGTCAGTGATGCCATCCAGCCATCTCATCCTCTGTCGTCCCCTTCTCCTCCTGCCCCCAATCCCTCCCAACATCAGAGTCTTTTCCAATCAGTCAGCTCTTCGCATGAGGTGGCCAAAGTACTGGAGTTTCAGCTTCAACATCATTCCCTCCAAAGAAATCCCAGGGTTGATCTCCTTCAGAATGGACTGGTTGGATCTCCTTGCAGTCCAAGGGACTCTCAAGAGTCTTCTCCAACACCACAGTTCAAAAGCATCAATTCTTTGGCGCTCAGCCTTTTTCACTGTCCAACTCTCACATCCATACATGACCACAGGAAAAACTATAGCCTTGACTAGACGGACCTTTGTTGGAAAGCAATGTCTCTGCTTTTGAATATGCTATCTAGGTTGGTCATAAATTTCCTTCCAAGGAGTAAGCGTCTTTTAATTTCATGGCTGCAGTCACCATCTGCAGTGATTTTGCAGCCCCCAAAAATAAAGTCTGACACTGTTTCCACTGTTTCCCCATCTATTTCCCATGAAGTGATGGGACCGGATGCCATGATCTTCGTTTTCTGAATGTTGACCTTTAAGCCAATTTTTTCACTCTCCTCTTTCACTTTCATCAAGAAGCTTTTGAGTTCCTCTTCACTTTCTGCCATAAGGGTGGTGTCATCTGCATATCTGAGGTTATTGATATTTCTCCTGGCAATCTTGATTCCAGCTTGTGCTTAGCGTTTCTCATGATGTACTCTGCATATAAGTTAAATAAGCAGGGTGACAGTATACAGCTTTGACGTACTCCTTTTCTTATTTGGAAACAGTCCATTGTTCCATGTCCAGTTCTAACTGTTGCTTCCTGACCTACATACAGATTTCTCAAGAGGCAGGTCAGGTGGTCTTGTATTCCCATCTCTTTCAGAATTTTCCACAATTTATTGTGATCCACACAGTCCAAGGCTTTGGCATAGTCAATAGAGCAGAAATAGATGTTTTTCTGGAACTCTCTTGCTTTTCCCTTGATCCAGCGGATGTTGGCAATTTGATCTCTGGTTCCTCTGCCTTTTCTAAAACCAGCTTGAACATCTGGAAGTTCACGGTTCACATATTGCTGAAGCCTGGCTTGGAGAATTTTGGGCATGACTTTACTAGGGTGTAAGATGAGTGCAATTGTGAGGTAGTCTGAGAATTCTTTGGCATTGCCTTTCTTTGGGATTGGAATGAAAACTGACCTTTTCCAGTCCTGTGGCCACTGCTGAGTTTTCCAAATTTGCTGGCATATTGAGTGCAGCACTTGCACAGCATCATCTTTCAGGGTTTGAAATAGCTCAACTGGAACTCCATCACCTCCACTAGCTTTGTTCATAGTGATGTTTTCTAAGGCCCACTTGACTTCACATTCCAGGATGTCTGGCTCTAGGTGAGTGATCACACCATTGCAATTATGTGGGTTGTGAAGATCTTTTTTCTACAGTTCTTCTGTGTATTCTTGCCACCTCTTCTTAATACCTTCTGCTTCTGTTAGCTCCATACCATTTCTGTCCTTTATCGAGCCCATCCTTGCAAGAAATGTTCCCTTGGTATCTCTAATTTTCTTGAAAAGATCTCTAGTCTTTCCCATTCTGTTGTTTTCCTCTATTTCTTTGCATTAATCACTGAGGAAGGCTTTCTTATCTCTTCTTGCTATT
This sequence comes from Bubalus kerabau, assembly GCF_029407905.1. Lineage (NCBI taxonomy): Eukaryota > Metazoa > Chordata > Mammalia > Artiodactyla > Bovidae > Bubalus > Bubalus kerabau. The sequence continues at coordinate 56,909,633 of NC_073626.1, forward strand.
CTTTGGAACTCTGCATTCAAATGCTTCTATCTTTCCTTTTCTCCTTTGCTTTTTACTTCTCTTCATTTCACAGCTATTTGTAAGGCCTCCCAAGACAGCATTACTTTTCCATGGGAATGGTCTTGATCCCTGTCTCCTGTACAATGTCACGAACCTCATTCCATAGTTCGCCAGGCACTCTGTCTATCATATCTAGGCCCTTAAATCTATCTCTCACTTCCACTGTATAATCATAAGGAATTTGATTTAGGTCATATCTGAATGGTCTAGTGGTTTTCTCCACTTTCTTCAATTTAAGTCTGAATTTGGCAATAAGGAGTTCATGATCTGAGCCACAGTCAGTTCCCGGTCTTGTTTTTGCTGACTGTATAGAGCTTCTCCATCTTTGGCTGCAAAGAATATAATCACTCTGATTTCGGTATTGACCATCTGGTGATGTCCATGTGTAGAGTCTTCTCTTGTCTTGTTGGAAAAAGGTGTTTGCTATGACCAGTGCATTTTCTTGGCAAAACTCTATTAGTCTTTGCCCTGCTTCATTTCGTATTCCAAGGCCAAATTTGCCTGTTACTCCAGGTGTTTCTTGACTTCCTACTTTTGCATTCCAGTCCCTATAATGAAAAGGACATCTTTTTGGGGTGTTAGTTCTAAAAGGTCTTGTAGGTCTTCATAGAACCGTTCAACTTCAGCTTTTTCAGCGTTACTGGTTGGGGCATAGACTTGGATTACTGTGATATTGAATGGTTTGCCTTGGAAACGAACAGAGATCATTCTGTCGTTTTTGAGATTGCATCCAAGTACTGCATTTTGGACTGTTTTGTTGACCATGATGGCTACTCCATTTCTTCTGAGGGATTCCTGCCCGCAGTAGTAGATATAATGGTCATCTGAGTTAAATTCACCCATTCCAGTCCATTTCAGTTTGCTGATTCCTAGAATGTCAACATTCCCTCTTGCCATCTCTTGTTTGACCACTTCCAATTTGCTTTTATTCATGGACCTGACATTCCAGGTTCCTATGCAATATTGGTCTTTACAGCATCGGACCTTGCTTCTATCACCAGTCACATCCACAGCTGGGTATTCTTTTTGCTTTGGCTCCATCCCTTCATTATTTCTGGAGTTATTTCTCCACTGATCTCCAGTAGCATATTGGGCACCTACTGATCTGGGGAGTTCCTCTTTCAATATCCTATCATTTTGCCTTTTCATACTGTTCATGGAGTTCTCAAGGCAAGGTATTCATTAGTAGGTAAATTTTAATCTGCACAACCAGTTGTCTTTTTTCCACCTCTTTCCCTTTCCACTTCCTGATCTATCTCTTCTCTTATCTCTCACTTTTACTTCAATTCACCTTGAACACTCCTCCTACAATATAGAGAATGTGTACAGTGTATATAAATATGTATGGTAGTGTGCTGTACTTGTCAGATACTACCAAAGGGGGAGTTACAGGAATAGAATCAGAGATTCATTAGACTTAATATAGTTTCCCCACATTTCTTTTACAACAACCAAAAGCTAAGAGTGTAAGAAGTGGGGAGGGAGAGGCTTACATCTGCAAATAAAAAAAGAAGATGGGACATCAGGATTGGGAAGGTGAGCCTCATATCTCAATGACAACTGACAGTCTCAGCCAATCCAGCTAGGAGTTCGAGTACAAAAATTGCCTGAATATGCCCTAAGAACACCATAATTGAAAAAGACACATGTACACAATGCTTATTGCAGCACTATTTATAATAGACAGGACATGGAAGCAAACTAGATGTTCATCGACAGATGAGTGGATAAAGAAGTTTCAATATATATATATATATATATATATATATATATATATATATACACAATGGAATACTGCTCAGCTATAAACAGGAATGAATTTGAGTCAGTTCTAGTGAGGTAGATGAACATAGAGCCTGTTATACAGAGTAAAGTGAGTCAGAAAGGGAAAAACAAATATTATATGTTAGTGCATATGTATGAAATCTAGTAAAATGGTACTGATAAACCTATCTGCAGGTCAGGAATAGAGACTCAGACATAGAGAACAGATTTGTGGACCCAGTGGTAACAGGAGGGGGTGGGACAAATTGAGAGAGAAGGACTGAAAGATACACGTTATCATATGTAAAATAGATAATGGGAAGTTGCTGTATAACACAAGGAGCTCAGCCTAGTACTCTGTGAAAACCTAGAGTGGTGGGATAGGGTAGAATGTGGGATGGAGGTTCAAAATGGAGGGAACATTTGTATACCTATTGCTGATTCATGGCATGGTTCATAGCATTCTGATGTATGGTAGAAATGAACACAACATTGTAAGGCAATTACCTTCCAATTAAAAATAAACAAATTTAAAATTTAAAAAAATAAGAAGGCAAAAAATAAAGGAAATTGACTATATACCAGGCCACAAGATACTGCCTCAATACATTCCAAAGTTAAGAAAAAAGAGCTTGCCTGAAAAGGATGTTCTGGGTTAGCTTGATATGTTCAGACTCTGGTATCTCAGCCATTTTTAGTAACTGGCTGGAGACACTAAACAAGAGTTACAAATCAGAAGCTGAGATTGGCTTCTGAAATTTCTAACCTCTGGAGGCTGTAAGTTAAGTGCACTCTGCAGGGAGGTCTGAGCAGTGCTTCCATACCATTGAAGTAGCTCTGTCACCTGAAACTTGATCTGCTGGAGTCCAGAGCTAACACTTGTTCTACCATTTCATCCAAGTTCTTGGTTGTGCACAGGCAATGAGATCCACTGAGAAGATAGGTCTGGCTGCATTTGATACTCTTGGATTCCAGAATCTCAGGGGGATATTCATAAACACATTTGAAATTATTCAACAATATCCCTTAGTTCTGTCTCTCACCTAATGCTTCAGCCCCCCAACAGGTGGAGGAGGTAGAGATTGGCCAAAACCACCTTCTCCAGTCTATCTTTCAAAGGAGCCTGGTTTTGAGATGAAAGACATTTGCCCATATGTTAATAAAAATCAGTAATTTAATACTATTGTTTATATCACTCTTGATTGATAAAAGGAAAAGATTTAGTAAAAAGTAAGGTAGTACTCAGGCACCAAAAACTTAATATGCAATTCTCAAATATGTAACATTTGTTCTGTTTGCTTTTAAATGAAAACTTTTAATATTATTCCCTTATATTAGTACTACATATGATCAATCACTTCATTTTTCTCCTTTCCTAGCCACTGTTTTGTGTTACAGTAAAAGTCTACAGGTCATACCTGGTTTAAAAAAAAAAAAATGTAAATGGACTCAGCACTTGAAAGGATACCTCTCAAGTAGAAGGCAGAAGCCACACCTAAACTCCAAATTCAAAAATCTCCCTTGTAATTTCCAATTTCAGTACTAGTAAGCAGAGATCTTGGATAATTACCAACCTAGCTATAAGAAAAAGTGGCACAAACTGAAAATCAACAACTTTATATAGGCCTATCAGAAAACTGAAGCTACAGAGCAAATTGCTTCCCCAAAACCTGGAGAAACCAACCCTTTGAGTCAGACACAGCTGAGGTCCATTCACCTTAGGTGGAAGCTGCTGGAACCAAAACCTAGGAGAAACATATAGACGCTAATTTTGACAAAGTGTTAGAGGATAAGTGTGGACTAATTTAAAACTAAACTATGCCTGAGACCCTCAGTCTTAGGGGACCCCAGAATTTTATGGGCTTAGCTCTGGGAAAACAACTAGGTTCTTGTGGTAAAGGTCAAGAAAAACAACTTTAGGCCTCTAGCTAAGGAAAGAGAAGAATAACCATTGTGAAATAAGTCACAATAAAGGTTTATTTACCTCGGTTTCTACTAGCATATTTCTAATGTCTGTATTTACCAAAAAAAAAAAAAAAAAAAAAATGCACTGCATGTAAAAACCCAAGGAGAAAACATAGTTTGAAGAGACAAAGCAACATAAGAATCAGGCCTACCTATGACACAGATTTTGGAATTGTCAGAAAACTTTTAAAGAACTGTGGTTTGCATTTCTCTGATAATGAATGATGTTAAGCATCTTTTCATGTGTTTGTTAGCAATCTGTATGTCTTCTTTGGAGAAATGTCTATTTAGTTCTTTGGCCTATTTTTTGATTGGGTCATTTATTTTTCTGGAATTGAGCTGCAGGAGTTCCCTGTATATTTTTGAGATTTGTTGTTTGTCAGTTGCTTCATTTGCTATTATTTTCTCCCATTATGAAGGCTGTCTTTTCACCTTGCTTATACTTTCTTTTGTTATGCAGAAGCTTTTAATTTTAATTAGATCCCATTTGTTTATTTTTGCTTTTATTTCCAATATTCTGGGAGGTGGGTCATAGAGGATCCTGCTGTGATGTATGTCGGAGTGTGTTTTACCTATTTTCTCCTCTAGGAGTTTTATAGTTTCTGGTCTTACGTTTAGATCTTTAATCCATTTTGAGTTTATTTTTGTGTATGGTGTTAGAAAGTGTTCTAGTTTCATTCTTTTACAAGTGGTTGACCAGATTTCCCAGCACCACTTGTTAAAGAGATTGTCTTTAATCCATTGTATATTCTTGCCTCCTTTGTCAAAGATAAGGTGTCCATAGGTGCGTGGATTTATCTCTGGGCTTTCTATTTTGTTCCATTGATCTATATTTCTGTCTTTGTGCCAGTACCATACTGTCTTGATGACTGTGGCTTTGTAGTAGAGCCTGAAGTCAGGCAGGTTGATTCCTCCAGTTCCATTTTTCTTTCTCAAGATTGCTTTGGCTATTTGAGGCTTTTTGTATTTCCATACAAATTGTTAAATTATTTGTTCTAGCTCTGTGAAGAATACCATTGCAAATCAAAACCACTGTGAGGTACCATTTCATGCCAGTCAGAATAGCTGCAATCTGAAAGTCAACAAGCAATAAATGCTGGAGAGGGTGTGGAGAAAAGGGAACCCTCTTACACTGTTGGTGGGAATGCAAACTAGTACAGCCACTATGGAGAACAGTGTGGAGATTCCTTAAAAAACTGGAAATAGAACTGCCTTATAATCCAGCAATCCCACTGCTTGGCATACACACTGAGGAAACCAGAAGGGAAAGAGACATGTGTACACCAATGTTCATCACAGCACTGTTTATAATAGCCAGGACATGGAAGCACCCTAGATGTCCATCAGCAGATGAATGGATAAGAAAGCTGTGATACATATACACAATGGAGTATTACTCAGCAATTAAAAAGAACACATTTGAATCAGTTCTAATGAGGTGGATGAAACTGGAACCTATTATACAGAGTGAAGTAAGCCAGAAAGAAAAGCACCAATACAGTGTTCTAACGCATATATATGGAATTTAGGAAGATGGTAACAATAACCCTGTATACGAGACAGCAAAAGAGACACTGATGTATAGAACAGTCTTTTGGACTTTGTGGAAGAGGGAGAGGGTGGGATGATTTGGGAGAATGGCATTGAAACATGTAAAATATCATGTATGAAATGAGTCGCCAGTCCAGGTTCGATGCACGATACTGGATGCTTGGGGCTGGTGCACTGGGATGGCCCAGAGGGATGGTATGGGGAGGGAGGAGGGAGGAGGGTTCAGGATGGGGAACACATGTATACCTGTGGCGGATTCATTTTGATATATGGCAAAACCAATACAATATTGTAAAGTTAAAATAAAATAAAATAAAAAGAAAATGGATGACCATTCAAAATAAATAAATAAATAAAAGAACTGTGATTAATTTGTTTAGAGCTCTAGTGAAAAAAATAGACAACATACAAATGAAATAGAAATGCTAAGAGAGAATCTAAAAGAAATAGTAGAAATCAAAAATATTACAGCAACAATGAAGAATGCCTGCATGGTTTCATCAGTAAATTTGAGATAGCCAAGGGAAAAAATCAACAAGCTTGAAGATAAGACTACTGAAACTTCCCAAACTAAAGTGCAAAGAAAAAATAAATAAATAAATAATAATGAAAAATAAAATAGAACAAATTATTCAAGAAATGGGGTATAATATCAAAAAAATGTAATACATGAGTAATTAGTGCATCAGAAAGTGAAGGATAAGTGAATGGAGCAAAAAAAAATATTTGAAGTAACAATGGCCAAGAACTTTTCAAAATGTAAAATAAACACCAAACTGCCATAGATCAAGAAGCTCAGAAAACACTAAGTAGGAGAAAAACTGCCATTCCCCCATATATCAATGTGTATTGCATTAAAGTTGCAGGAAACCAAAGACAAAGAAAAAGAGTAAAATCCAAAGTAGAGGCGAGATGTTGGAGGGGATTATATACAGAAGAACATGGATAAGAATTACAGTGGGTCCTCTGGGAAAATCTGGAGGGATGGGGTAGGGAGGGAGGTGGGAGGGGTTCCGGATGGACCTGCACATGTATACCTACGGCTGACTCATGCTGTATGGCAAAAGTCATCACAACATTGTAAAATAACCATCCTTCAATTAAAATAAATAAATACAATTAAAAAAAAAAAAAAGAACTACAGTGGAGTTATCAGAAACCATGCAAATAAGAGAGTAGTATGAAATGCCTGAAGTGTGGAAAGAAAAAGCCAGCCTAGAATTCTATATTGAGCAAGATATTGTTCAGATTTGAAAGAGAGATAAAGAATTTTTCCAGAAAAAAACAAGTTTTTAAAACCCTAGAAAAGTCAGTATCGACATACCTGCCCATGGAGAACTGTTGAAAAAATTTTTTCAGGTAGGAAAAAAAATTATTTAAGTCAGATGCTAGAATATATATAAAGTAAGGAAGATAATTATAAAATTAATAAATGAGTATAAAATATTTTATCTTTCTAATTCTTAACTGATCTAAAAGGTTACTGTTTAAAACAATAATAGTAACTATAAAGCCCATTGCTACCCCACGCTCCTAAGCCCGAGGCCAAGGCTGGTGGCGGGGAAGAGCAACCGCACGACCGAGGCCAGGGCGGTGGCTAGGAGGACCAACCCCACGTCCAAGGAGCTGTGGCTGTGTGGGCGCAGGAGGGCCTAGAGGAGCTATCCCACACTGAAGGTCAAGAAGGGTGGCGGTGAGGAGATACCCTTCGTCCAAGGTAAGGAGCAATGGCTGCGCTTTGCTGGAGCAGCCGTGAAGAGATACCTCATGCCCAAGTTAAGAGAAAACCAAGTAAGATGGTAGGTGTTGCAAGAGGGCATCAGAGGGCAAACACACTGAAACCATTCTCACAGAAAACTAGTCAATCTAATCACACTAGGACCACAGCCTTGTCTAACTCAATGAAACTAAGCCATGCCTGTGGGGCAACCCAAGATGGGCGGGTCATGGTAGACAGATTTGACAGAATGTGGTCCACTGGAGAAGGGAATGGCAAACCATTTCAGTATTCTTGCCCTGAGAACCCCATGAACAGTATGAAAAGGCAAAATGATAGGATACTGAAAGAGAAACTCCCCTGGTCAGTAGGTGCCCAATATGCTACTGGAGATCAGTGGAGAAATAACTCCAGAAAGAATGAAGGGATGGAGCCAAAGCAAAAAGAATACCCAGCTGTGGATGTGACTGGTGATAGAAGCAAGGTCCGATGCTGTAAAGACCAATATTGCATAGGAACCTGGAATCTCAGATCCATGAATAAAGGCAAATTGGAAGTGGTCAAACAGGAGATGGCAAGGGTGAATGTCGACATTCTAGGAATCAGCAAACTGAAATGGACTGGAATGGGTGAATTTAACTCAGATGACCATTATATCTACTACTGCGGGCAGGAATCCCTCAGAAGAAATGGAGTAGCCATCATGGTCAACAAAACAGTCCAAAATGCAGTACTTGGATGCAATCTCAAAAATGACAGAATGATCTCTGTTCGTTTCCAAGGCAAACCATTCAATATCACAGTAATCCAAGTCTATGCCCCAACCAGTAACGCTGAAGAAGCTGAAGTTGAACAGTTCTGTGAAGACCTACAAGATCTTTTAGAACTAACACGCCAAAAAAGACGTCCTTTTCATTATAGGGGACTGGAATGCAAAAGTAGGAAGTCAAGAAACACCTGGAGTAACAGGCAAATTTGGCCTTGGAATGCGAATGAAGCAGGGCAAAGACTAATAGAGTTTTGCCAAGAAAATGCACTGGTAAAAACAAACACCCTCTTCCAACAACACAAGAGAAGACTCTATACATGGACATCACCAGATGGTCAACACCTAAATCAGATTGCTTATATTCTTTGCAGTAAAAGATGGAGAAGCTGTATACAGTCAGCAAAAACAAGACCAGGAGCTGACTGTGGCTCAGACCATGGACTCCTTATTGCCAAATTCAGACTCAAATTGAAGAAAGTAGGGAAAACCACTACCATTCAGCTATGACCTAAATCAAATCCCTTCTGATTATACAGTGGAAGTGAGAAATAGATTTATGGGCCTAGATCTGATAGATAGAGTGCCTGATGAACTATGGAATGAGGTTCGTGACATTGTACAGGAGACAGGGATCAAGACCATCCCCACGGAAAAGAAATGCAAAAAAGCAAAATGGCTGTCTGAGGAGGCCTTACAAATAGCTGTGAAAAGAAGAGAAGTGAAAAGGAAAGGGGAAAAGGAAAAATATAAGCATCTGAATGCAGAGTTCCAAAGAATAGCAAGAAGAGAAAAGAAAGCCTTCTTCAGCGATCAATGCAAAGAAATAGAGGAACACAACAGAATGGTAAAGACTAGGGATCTCTTAAAGAAAATCAGAGATAGCAAAGGAACATTTCATGCAAAGATGAGCTGCATAAAGGACAGAAATGGTATGGACCTAACAGAAGCAGAAGATATTAAGAAGAGATGGCAAGAATACACAGAAGACCTGTACAAAAAAGATCTTCATGACCCAGATAATCACGATGGTGTGATCACTCACCTAGAGCCAGACATCCTGGAATATGAAGTCAAGTGGGCCTTAGAAAGCATCACCAAAAACAAAGCTAGTGGAGGTGATGGAATTCCAGTTGCGGTATTTCAAATCCTGAAAGATGATGCTGTGAAAGTGCTGCACTCAATATGCCAGCAAATTTGGAAAACTCAGCAGTGGCCACAGGACTGGAAAAGGTCAGTTTTCATTCCAATCCCAAAGAAAAGCAATGCCAAAGAATGCTCAAACTACTGTACAACTGCACTCATCTCACACGCTAGTAAAGTAATGCTCAAAATTCTCCAAGCCAGGCTTCAGCAATATGTGAACCGTGAATTTCCAGATGTTCAAGCTGGTTTTAGAAAAGGCAGAAGAACCAGAGATCAAATTTCCAACATCCGCTGGATCATGGAAAAAGCAAGAGAGTTCCAGAAAAACATCTATTTCTGCTTTATTGACTATGCCAAAGCCTTTGACTGTGTGGATCACATAAACTGTGAAAAATTCTGAAAGAGATGGGAATACCAGACCACCTGACCTGCCTCTTGAGAAATTTGTATGCAGGTCAGGAAGCAACAGTTAGAACTGGACATGGAACAACAGACTCGTTCCAAATAGGAAAAGGAGTTCGTCAAGGCTGTATATTGTCACCCTGCTTATTTAACTTATATGCAGAGTACATCATGAGAAACACTGCAGTGGAAGAAACACAAGCTGGAATCAAGATTGCCGGGAGAAATATCAATAACCTCAGATACGCAGATGACACTAGCCTTATGGCAGAAAGTGAAGAGGAACGCAAAAGCCTCTTGATGAAAGTGAAAGTGGAGAGTGAAAAAGTTGGCTTAAAGCTCAATATTCAGAAAACGAAGATCATGGCATCCGGTCCCACCACTTCATGGGAAATAGATGGGGAAACAGTGGAAACAGTGTCAGACTTTATTTTGGGGGGCTCCAAAATCACTGCAGATGGTGACTGCAGCCATGAAATTAAAAGACGCTTACTCCTTGGAAGGAAATTTATGACCAACCTAGATAGCATATTCAAAAGCAGAGACATTACTTTGCCAACAAAGGTTCGTTTAGTCAAGGCTATAGTTTTTCCTGTGGTCATGTATGGATGTGAGAGTTCGACTGTGAAGAAGGCTGAGCACCAAAGAATTGATACTTATGAACTGTGGTTTTGGAGAAGACTCTTGAGAGTCCCTTGGACTGCAAGGAGATCCAACCAGGCCATTTTGAAGGAGATCAGCCCTGGGACTTCTTTGGAAGAAATGATGCTAAAGCTGAAACTCCAGTACTTTGGCCACCTCATGCAAAGAGTTGACTCATTGGAAAAGACTCATGCTGGGAGGGATTGGGGGCAGGAGGAGAAGGGGACAACAGAGGATGAGATGGCTGGATGGCATCGCTGACTCGATGGACGTGAGTCTGAGTGAACTCCAGGAGTTGGTGATGGACAGGGAGGCCTGGCGTGCTGTGATTCATGGGGTCGTAAAGAGTCGGACACAACTGAGCAACTGATCTCATCTGATCTGATTGTGTGATTACAGATTGGATAAATGAAATGAATGACACCACTATCCAAAACAGTAAGGGAGAGAAATAAAGAACACTCTATTATAAGGTACTGCCACTACATGTGAGTTGCTATACTGGCATTTATTTATTGCTGTATTGTCATTTAAAAGTAGACTTTTATCAGTTAAAAATGTATATTGTGAACTCTACTGCAACCACAATTCTTAAAATGTTTGATATAGCAAGACATGACATAAAATGAATTTATAAAATATGCTCCAAACCAGAGAAGAAATCAAAAAGAGAAAATAAAAGAAGAAAGAGATGCAATCAATACAAATCAGTTACAAATATAAATATTAATACATCAATAATAAGACAAAAGGTGTCAGAGTTGATTAAAAAATAAGACAACTGTAAGTTGTCTGTGAGAAATCCACTTTAAAAACAGATTCAGATAGGGTAAAAGTATAGAAATGGTGAAAATATACCATACTAACACTAATCAAAAGAAAAGTGCATTAGCTTTATTAATTTCAGACAAAACAGACTTCAGAGCAAGAAATAATATAAGGGATAAAGAGGCCTATTACCTAATGACAGAAGATTTAATTCTCCAAACAATAATAATATTATTATTAATAATAATAAGTGATAGTAATAATTACTAATATTATAATTAATAATTAACAATAATAAGTGAAGTTGCTCAGTCGTGTCCGACTCTTTGTGACCCCATGGACTGTTGCCTACCAAGCTCCTCTGTCTATGGGATTTTCCAGGCAATAGTACTGGAGTGGATTGCCATTTCCCTCTCCAGTGGATCTTCCCGACCCAGGGACCGAACCTGGGTCTCCCACTTTATAGACAGACGCTTTACTGTCTGAGCCACTAGGGAAGTCCAAACAATAATAATAATAAACATATTTACTTAAAAATAAAAAGCAACAAAATACATGAAGTTAAAAACTTATACATCTGAAGGAGAAATAGACATTCCACTATTATAGTTAGAGAGCACAACATCTCTTTTAAAGTAATTGAAAATGATGCAAACAGTAAATCAGTAATGATATGTTGAAAGTTGAAAGTGAAAGTCACTCAGTCACGTCTGACTATGCAAACCCATGAACTATACAGTCCATGGAATTCTCCAGGCCAGAATACTGGAGTGGGTAGGAGTTCCCTTCTTCAGGGGATCTTTCCAACCCAGGGATGGAACCCAAGTCTCCCACATTGCAGATGAATTCTTTACCAGCTGAGTCACCAGAGAAGCCCAAGAATACTGGGGTGGATAACCTATCCCTTCTCTAGTGGATCTTCCCCACCCAGGAATTGAACCAGGGTCTCCTGCATTGCAGGCAGATTATTTACCAGCAGAACTACCAGGGAAACCCTAATGATATAGTTAAATTAAATGTCAATGGTTGAACTAGATGGCAACAGCAATAAGTCAGATCAAATTGACATTTATAGAATACTTTATTCAACAATGGCACAACACATGTTACTCTCAAGCTCAAGTGAAACATTCACCAAGATAAAACACACTTTAACAAATTAAAAAAAATAATATCATACAAAGCATGTTCTCAGACCACAGTGGAATTAAACAAAAAAATCAATAACAAAAAGATAATTGGAAAATTCCTCAAATATTTGAGAATTAAACACGTATTAATATGAGCAAAATAATTTTCAAAAAGTACTCTAAACTACATAAAAATGAAAAATAAGTTATCAAAATTTGTAGTATGAGTGAAAATAGTACTTGTAGGGAAACTTATAGCAATAAATATATATATTAGAAAAGAATAATAATTAAATTAATAAAATAAATTCCCACTTGAGGAAACTAGAGAAAGCCTAATACAGTAAAATAAATAAATAAATAAATAATTAGAAAAAATACAGTAGAATTCAATAAAATTGAAATTAATACAACAAAGAAAATCAATAAAACAATTGCTTGAATGGATCAAAAAATTAATCTCTTGCTAGGCTAAGTAAGAAAAAAAAAGAATTTGCAAATTTTAACATTGAAATGAAAAGGAATCATCATAACTGATTGCATTGTCATTAAAAGAATAATAAAGAAAAGCTATGATTTCTCAAGTTTTATAATTTAAATGAAATGAAACAATTCTTGAAAGATTCAAATGACCAAAATACATACAAGAAAAAATAAATAAATAAAAAGGAATAGCCCTTTATCTATTAAAGAAATTGGATTAGTAATTAGTCACTATCAAAAATCAAATTACAAGGCTAAGATGGTGAACTCTTCTAAATATTCAACTAAGGTATAATTTTCATAATTATATCCATAAACTAGAAGCAGAGGAAACATTTTCTACTTATCCTATGAGGCTGACATTACTTTAAAACCAAAATGAGAAAACATTCAAGGAAAGAAAGCTACAGAACAGTACCTCACATGTGAAAATTCTCAACAAAATATTAGCAAATTAAATTCAACAATGTAAAAAAGAATATGGACACATATTACAAGAGTGCAAACCTGGCTCAACATTCAAAATCAATCAGTGCAGGCTGCAGGCTGTTTGACATCACTGAAATGGCAGAGTAGGAAATAATCAGTTTTGTACCCACCCATCTTCCCAAAATAACATAATTAAACAGTTTTCCATGAACAAAAATACCTCAGGTGGGCTCAAGTGTACCATTAAAAACATACAAAAACATAGCAGAACAAACAAACAAACAAAAATACAGGATAACCACAAAGAAACAATCACTGCAGAGTCTAGCTTTACTGAGATATCTAAAGATAATGGCCAGGAACAAAGAAATACACAGATTGTTCATGTCAGCCACTCAGCATGTGCTAATGAGGTCTTCCAGGGGGCTGCTCTACAGAAAACTCAGAAACCTTTGCTTCTGAGGACCTTGGCATCCTTAAATATGGCCATGAATTCTCCACAAATTTCATAGTAGAAGACTGAGTAGTGTATCTCAGTACAGACCCCAACAGCCTGCTCCACGTAGGACAGACACCAGGAGCTTTTGCTAGTGTAATAACCGACAACCCATAATCCAGATTCTAACTCTGCAGCTGGGCCATGCACACATATGTTTCAGACTGCGACTCTGTTGTTGCTCTACTTGCACCTGTATCTCAGTTACCTGAACCACCACATCTGTGGGCTGATCATTTTCCTAAGTCCAGAGTTCCTGTTTCCTCACATGTATCTATACTTAAGACCCTGACCCTTAGCTGCACAGTGCTCACCTTCATTATTCATGCCAGTTACCATGGCTATGGATTAACTCACGTTTCAAACCATATTGCTTTGCAAGTGCCCACACTCCTGTCCCTGACTCCATGAGGTTTCAAGCACTCAGGCACTAGAGGCATGATTGCTTCAGGCTAACCAGTGCCCAAGATCCCTGTAAATCAGATACCATTACTACCATGAACATAAGATCATATGTAAGCCAGATCAGATGCCAGGAAGGATGCCCTCAGCCACAACATCCCCCATGGAAGTAGAACATATAAAGTGATTCCCAGGAGTCCTGCTACTGAAGAAACCAACCATTTTCACCTCTACGGTAGATTACCTGTAACCTTGGTCATTGAGGATCCCTGAAATATTTGTCAAAGTTGCACTCAGCAGAATAAGCTTCATGGAGACTCTGATGTTGGGCCTCCTTCAGATCTGTGACCACCATACACCATCCAGTCATTACCCTTACACACACCCATAGGCAATCATCCTTTCCCATCAAAATCAATTTGCAAAGACTGGAAGTGTTGGTTGTTTAATCATATGCACAAGCATTGATGCAAGTCTAAAAGAAAGATAAAAAATCAAGGAAGCAGCAGACTATCGAAGAAATACAATGATTTTTTAGTAACAAAGCCTGAATAAATAGACTGCAACATGTCAAACAAATAATTCAAAGTAATTGTTTTAAGGAAACTCTAAAAGTGAGCACAGGCTTCCCTTGTGGATCAGCTGGTAAAGAATCAACCTGCAGTGCAGGAGACCTAGGTTCGATCCCTGGGCTGGGAAGATCCCCTGGAGAAGGGAAAGGCTACCCACTCCAGTACGGAGACAACTCAACAAAATCAGGAAAGTAATGAGTAAAATGAGAAGTTCAATGAATAAATATAAATAATTAAAATAAAAAATTATCTGGAGCTGAAAATACAATGAATGAAATGAACAATGTAATGAGAGCATGAACAGCAGTCTTGATCAGCAAAAGGAAAAAAAAAACCTGTGAACTTAAAAGACAAGTTATTTGAAATTATCCAATCAGAGGAGAAAAAGAATAAAAGACTAAAGAAAGCCTATATTAATTATAGAATATCATCAAATAAAACAATATTTGTATTGTAGGAGTCCTAGAAGGGGAAGAGAAGGAGAAAGGGGCAGAAACCTTATTGAAAGAAATGAAGGCTGAACTTACTAAATCTGGGAGGAAATGTGGACATCCAGATTTGAAGCTTATAGGTCTTCACACAAATTCAACCCCTCCAAAAAAAACACTTCACTGAAATACATTGTAATCAAACTGTCAAAAATAAAAAACAGAGATAAAACTTTGAAAGCAGCAAGAGAAAAAAATTATCTCATAAAAAAGAATCTCATAAAGGTACCAGTGGATTTTTCAAGAGAAACCCTGCAGCCAGGGAGAGAGTGGGATGATATATTCAATGCGCTGAAATTAAAAAAAAAAAAAAAAAAAAGAAAACAAAAATAAAAACTGCCAACCAAGAATATTTTACCTAGCAAATCTGTCCTTCAGAAATGAAAGGGAGAATAAGGCTTTCCCAGTTAAACAAAAGCTGAGGTAATATATCAGCACATGTCCTCCCTTACCAAAGGTTCTAAAAAGAGTTCTTCAAGTTGAAATTAAAGGACACTAATTACTAAGATTAAAACATATTAAAGTATAAAACTTCTTAATAAAGAAAGCATATAATGAAATCAGAACAATCTAGTGCTATAAAAGTGGTAAATAAGTCATTTAACTCTAGTATAAAGTTTAAAAAACATTATTATAAATATAACTACAATAATTTAGTAATGGACACACAATAGAAAATGGTGCAAATTATGAGATCAGAAACATAAAATGTGGAGGGAGGGATTCTTTACAATTGAAGTTATGTTATGCTTAAACTATATTGCTATGATATAAATATTTTATTAATATGTAAGCCTCACAGTAAACACAAAGCAAAAACTTATACTAGAAACAAAATATAAAGCATAGCACTCCATTATAAAAAATCATCACACCACAAAGAAAGGCAGCTATAGAGAAAAGAAGGAATAAAGGAACTACAAAATAGAAGATGATAAAATGGAAATAGAAAGTCCTCACCTATCAATAATTACTTTAAATTAAATGGATTAAATTAGACAATTCAAAGATATAGAGTAGATGAATGGATTGAAAAAACAAAGGTTCAACACATATTGCCTACAAGAGGCTCACTTCAGCTTCAAGGACACACAAGGCTCAAAGTGAAGAGATGCAAAAAAGATATTCCATCCAAGTGAAAAACCAAAAGAGAACAGGAGCGTGTACATGCTAAGTTGCTTCAGTCATGTCTGACTCTTTACGACCCTATGGACTGTAGCCTGCAAGGCTTCTCTGTATATGGGATTCTTCAGCCAGGAATACTGGAGTGGATTGCCATTTCCTTCTGCAGGGTATCTTCCCAACCCAGGGATCAAACCTGTGTCTCTTATGTCTGCTGTACTGGCAGGCAGGTTCTTTACCACTAGCACCATCTGGGAAGCCCATGGCTATACTAAGATCAAACAAAATAGAATCTAAAGGGGGGAGAAAATGTAAAAGGAGAAAAAGAGATCTGCAAAAGCTCCATACAGTCAGTAAAAATGTGAGCTGTGCCTCAGATCTTGCACTTAAGGATCTTGAGCTCCTTATTGCAAAATTCAGGCTTAAATTGAAAAAAGTGGGGAAAATCACTAGGTCATTCAGGTATGACCTAAATAATATCCCTTATGATTATACAGTCGAGGTGTTGAATAGATTCAAGGGGTTAGACAGAATGCCTGAATAAACATCAACAGAAGTTCATAATATTGTATAAGAGACAGTGACCACAGCCATGCTACAGAAAAAGAAATGCAGGAAGGCAATTTTTTTGTCTGTGGAGTCTTTCCAAATACCTGAGGAAAAAAGAGAAGTGAATAGCAAGGGAAAGATATACCCAATGGAATGTACAGTTCCAGAGAAAAGAAAGGAGAGATAAGAAGGCCTTCTTAAATGAACAATGCAAAGAAATAGAGGAAAACAGTAGAATGGGAACAACTAGAGATCTCTTCAAGAAAGAGGGAGATATCAAGAGAACATTACATGGATGGGCATGATAAAAATAGAAACAGTAAGGACCTAACAGAAGTGGAAGATATTAAGAAGAGGTAGCAAGAATACACAGAACTATTCAAGAGTCTTAATGTCCCAGACAATCATGATGGTGTGGTCACTCACCCAGAACCAGACATCCTGGAGTGTAAACTCATGAGACTTAGGAAGTATTACTACTTAGGAAGAAAGCTATTGGAGGTGACAGAATTCCAGCTGAGTTATTTAAAATCCTAAAAGGTGATGCTGTTAATGTGCTGTACTCAAATTTGGAAAACTCAGCAAATTTGGAAAACTCAGCAGTGGCCACAGGACTAGAAAAGGTCAGCTTTCATTCTAGTCCCAAAGAAAGGCAATGCCAAAGAACATTCAAATTGTCATACAAATGTACTCATTTCATGTGCTAGTAATGTATGCTCAAAATCCTTCAAGATAAGCCTCATTAGTATGTAAGAAGAAGTACTTCCAGATGTACAAAGTGGGTTTCAAAAAGGCAGAGGAGCCAGAGATCAAATTTTCAACATTCACTGGGTCATGGAGAAACCAAGGGAGTTTCAGAAAAAAACATCTACTTCTGCTTCATTGACTAGGCTAAAGCCTTTGACTGCATGGATCACAACAAACTGTGGAAAATTCTTTAAAAGTTAGAATTATCAGATAACCTTACATGTCTCCAAAAAAAACTGTATGCAGGCCAAGAAGCAACAGTTAGAACTGGACACGGAACAACTGACCAGTTCAAAATTGGGAAAGGAGTACATGAAGGCAGTGTATTGTCACCCTGTTTATTTAACTTCTATGCAGAGTACGTCATGTGAAACTCTGGGTTTGGTGAATTACAAGCTGGAATCAAGATTTCTGGAAGAAATATCAACAACTTCAAATATGCAGATGAAACCACTCTAATGGCAAAAAGTGAAAAAGAACTAAGAGCCTCTTGATGAGGGTGAAAGAGAAGAGTGAAAAAGCTGACTTAAAACTCAACATTCAAAATACTAAGATCATGGCATCCAGTCCCATCACTTCATAACATATAGAAGGGGAAACAATGGACACAGTGACAGATTTTATTTTCTTAGTCTCCAAAATCACTGTGGACGGTGACTGCAGCATTGAAATTAAAAGACGTTTGTTCCTTGGAAGAAAACCTATGACAAACCTAGACAGTATATTAAACAGCAGAGGCATCGCTTTGCCAACAAATGTCTGTCCAGTCAAAGCTATGGTTTTTCCAGTAGTTATGTACAGATGTGAAAATTGGTCCGTGAAGAAGGTTGAGTGCCAAAGAACTGATGCTTTCAAATTGTGGTGCTGGAGAAGACTCTTGAGAATCCCTTGGACTGCAAGGAGATCAAACCAGTCAATCCTAAAGGAAATCAACCCTGAATATTCATTGGAAGGACTGATGCTGAAGCTGAAGCTCCAATACTATGATGACCTAATGCAAAGAGCCAACTCGTTGGAAAAGATCCTGATTCTTGGAAAGATCTAAGATGAAAGAATAAGAGGACAGCAGAGGATGAGACAGTTGGATGGCATCACTGACTCAACAGACATGAATTTGAGCAAACTCTGGAAGATAGTGGAGCACAGAGGAACCTGGCATGCTACAGTCCACGGGGTCACAAAGAGTTGAACACAACTTAGTGACTAAACAGACAGCAACAACACAGAATGATAAAGGGATCAAATCATCCAGATAATATACACCTGTAGGTATATATGCAAGCAACATCAGAACATCTAAATATGTTAAACAAATACAAGCAATAGCACAATAGTAGTAATGAATCAATATCCACTTCACTTTCAATACAATTAATTTCTTGCCTTTTCCTGCTTCTAGAGCTGCATTCCTTCCATTCTTTGGCTTTTGAAATCTTCTTCCATCTTCAAAACTAGCAGCATCTTCAAACCTTTCTCTGCTTTTATGTCATTTTCTACACTGTAGTTAATTTTCTTTCTTTCTCTTGTAAGACACATGGGATTACACTTAGGATTCACCTGAATAATCCCAGATAATCTCCTCACTTCAAAATTCTAGCTTGATCACGTATAAAAAGTCCATTTTTCTGTATAAGGTATTATTTTGAGTTCTAGGGAATAAGCCCTGGTTATCTTTGTGGGATATCATTCAGTCTTCCACTCCATACAATCCAGTAATTTTGTGTCTACATATCTACCCAGTTGATTTGAAAACTATGTCCACACAATAATCTGCAACTTAATATATAAAGAAACCTTATTCATAACCATAAAAAAAAAAAGCCCTGGAAGCAACCAACATTCAGTATGGGAGTAGATAGACAAATGGTGGATATTCATAACCAGATACCATGCAGTGATTTAAAAGATGAGCTATCAAGTCTTGCAAGGACATGATAAATTTAATACATATTGTTAAATAACTCACTCTGAAAATGTTACATAGTGCATGACTCTATTTATATGGCAAAATGAAAAACTACAGAGAGGCTATCAGTGTTCACCACAGATTCAGGGAGATAAAGGTTCAATAGGAGATGCACAAGGAATTTGATTAGAGTGGTGAAGCAATTTTGAATGACATTGTAATGATGGATATGTGAACCCATAAAATTCTACAACTGGAAGCATGAATATTTATGTATGAAAATGTTAACAATTAGGTTATCGGACTCCAAAATGAAATGCAGAGCATGACAAAATAAACTAGCTTCTATTATAGAAAAGAATGTGAGAAAAATTACTGACGTATGTAACTCTGGCAATGTGGGGGTCTATAAACTGAAGGTAAAATAATCTGCACATTAAAACAAAGCAATTGATAAAGTAGCTTCATATCAGGTATGGATTAAATACTTTTGTAATGTCAACTAAACAAATGCACAACTTGAGAGTTGCATATTAAGTTGTATTTGGGGCAAAATGAGGACTGCAGTCCGGGAGATGGCATATCAGTTAGCTCTGGGAGACTGCTCCAAGGAGGCAGAAGGGGAAGTCATGCTATATACAAGTTTGTAACAAAGGGAGCAGACAATCTGAACATAAAGGTAAGGTATCAAGTTAAGGAATTCAGCATTTTGTGTATGGGAAGATGCAAGCCTCTGGGCTCACTGAATACTTTCCTTTCATATGCACCTCAGCTATCTGGGGCCAAATCCTATTTCTCTGTTCACCTTAAGGAGTGGCAGATGGTTGCTCCTTGTATTCCCCAGCTCCTCAGCAATCACCATGGGGGGTGGCAGCATCTGCTGGATGGCAGTTTTGGAAAGGTTCATAAACATTTGAGGCCAGAAATCAATGATGGCTGTGACATTTCTTGTTTATTGATATGACAGGAGATATTTTCATTTGACAATAACCTCTATAAATGTGTACTGGAATTGAAAAATTAAATAAATTTACAGAAGATAAGGAGAGCCAAGTTTCTCACTGTTGAAGAGGAAATTTACAGATAAGCAGCAGGGTAGAAAGCAAGGAGGGTAGAATGATTCACAGGATAATAAAATGGAGTTGAAGACATTAATGAACTCATGTTTATTTTTATACAGATATATATCATAAAACAGATATATGTATTGATATGGGTATATATACAGATTAGTACACATGCACACATATTTCCTTTCTCTGTCAGCTGAGAGAGCCTAGAAACAATAATATCTCAGAAGTAATGAGCACACCTAGTGCTCGGACCTTGGTTTCTAATATCAATCTCCAGTAAAAGAAACTAGGGATCCTTGGGAAAACGGATGGTTCTAGAAACAAATTAGGAAATACATAAGGTGTATATAAAGAATTCAAAATTGAGAAAGTGCTCAAACTACAATGATAGGGATATGTCAAAGGGACAAAGTAGCCAACAAAAAAGTATTAGTTGCTCAATTGTGTCTGACTCTTTGTGACTCCACAGACTATAGGATTTTCAGAAGTGGGAAATGTAAGGGAAGTGCACAGAAAAAGAGAGTGAGCTGGGCAGTCAGGCAAAAGAGAAATTTATTTGAGGGAAATGAGAGGGTGACTGGCCCTTAAGGAGAACCAGTGTCCTCCCTTTCTGATGGGGTCTTTCTTATACCCTGGAAATGAAAAATTCTCTGAAGGGATGGTTAATTTTTAGGCTGAAGTTGAGTCCTGTGGTCACATAGCTGGAGGTCTGGAATCTGGCAGTATCCTAGCCTTGAGAAGGTAGGTGCAAGTAAGAAAACAGAATGTCATTTGGGCAATTTGATCAGTCTCAAGGATCACTGTAATTTTATTCTTTGTTTGCAAAGTCAACATAATGAGCCATTTCTACCTACATAGCCCCCATGTGGGCTCTATCATTCCAGCCTTTTTGATTTAGGATGAGGGCCAAAGATCAATTTTCTGTAACTGCTCCCTCTGGGACAGGGGTGTCCTGGGGCTGAGATAAGAAAAGGCTGGAATGTGGGTCAAGGGGATTTGTGTGGGGTCAAAGTTTTTTATAATTTGAGCGAGTTAGAAGTAGCTCATGGATAGTTGATTGGTGAAGGCTTGTAAGTGGTCCTGAAGAAATTTTGAAAAAAAAAGATGCATTAAACATGAACTGAAAATCAGAATAAGGGTAAGTAGAAGGAGAGGGCCTAGAAAAGGTAGGACCCAGGGCATCCAATTCCAATTGCTTAACTAGTTTTCCTATGAATTACTGAGGTGTTGATGTATTCTTGAGGCCCTGTTTGTCAGATTTCTTGCTGCTCCCTTTACAATGCCTGATTTATTGGTGTAGAAGCAGCAGGCAGCCTCCAAAAATAGGCATAGGCCTCCTTTTTCTGCTGTGAGGAGGTCTAATTCTCTTCTGTTTTGGAGGACCACAGCTGCCAGGGAATCTAGCTGGTTTTGGATAGTGATAAGGCTGTTAGCTATTTCTTCTAGGCTTTCAGTGAGGTCTTTAGAAAGGCTTTGATAGTAACTTAAAGAGGTTGTGATTCCTGTGGTCCCTGTCCCAATCCCAGCCATTCTTCCTAAACTGATTAATAGAGGAATGAATTGAATTGCCCATCTGAGCTGGTTATGAGTTAGCGAGATAAGGAGGGTCTGAATGTTAGGAGCAATAGAAATAACTGGGGCCAGATACACCAGAGTGCATGTTCCTTTCCAGTTAGTGGGAAGACATAAATAGGTGGTTGCTCCACATAAGAAAAATATTCCAGGAGTAAGAAGACAACAGCTGAAATCAACAGCAAATAGGAAGCTTTCTGGAAACAGGTTAGTAGTCTCTGAAATGGACAGTGTACTCTCCACTGTAGCCCCTACAAGAGGAGTATTTATGGCATATGCATAAGGGAGTCTCCCTGACAAAGTAAGAGAATGTCCCACAGGTGCAGAGACGTGGTAGACAGATTGGCCTGAAGGGAAGGAGAGATGTGAATTGTGATTACAGAGGTGTGGCGGTATAGTTCCTAACTGGAGGTAAGACTTGTTTATAGTTTTTTCTGGAAAAATAGAAAGGAGCCTGTTGTTGTAGATCAACATCAGAGGTAGTGGGTCCTCCTATAGCTGGTCCTCTATGAGGAGAAGTGAGATCTGTAAGGAGGGAGGTCAGTATCTTGTCAGAATTGTGAATTTTATCAATTGATTATAAGTAACATTAAGGAAAGTTATGACCAACCTAGATAGCATATTCAAAAGCAGAGACATTACTTTGCCAACAAAGGTCCATCTAGTCAAGGCTATGGTTTCTCCAGTGGTCATGTATGGATATGAAAGTTGGACTGTGAAGAAAGCTGAGCACCGAAGAATTGATGCTTTTGAACTGTCATGTTGGAGAAGACTCTTGAGTATCCCTTGGACTGCAAGGAGATCCAACCAGTCCTTTTAGTCTGATTCTAAAGGAGATCAGTCCTGGGTGTTCTTTGGAAGGGCTGATGCTAAAGCTGAAACTCCAATGCTTTGGCCACCCTCATGCAAAGAGTTGACTCATTGGAAAAGACTCTGATGCTGGGAAGGATTGGGGACAGGAGAAGAAGGGGACAACAAAAGATGAGATGGCTGAATGGCATCACCGACTTGATGGACATGAGTTTGGGTGAACTCTGGTAGTTGGTGATAGACAGGGAGGCCTGGTGTGCTGCAATTCATGGGGTTGCAAAGAGTCAGACATGACTGAGCAACTGAACCGAACTGAACTGAACATATGTATAATAAAAAGAGAGAGAGAGAGAGAAAGATTATCCTCTATATGTGTGAAAAAAAAAA
The DNA here is from genome assembly GCF_029407905.1 of Bubalus kerabau. Lineage (NCBI taxonomy): Eukaryota > Metazoa > Chordata > Mammalia > Artiodactyla > Bovidae > Bubalus > Bubalus kerabau. The sequence goes on from NC_073626.1 coordinate 56,932,580, forward strand.
AAAGTGTTTATGTAAATCCATTGATCTGTGGACCTGGGGAGTCCAGATCTGTGGATCTGGACGAGGAGATGGATAAGCAAATCCAACAATCACTACTCAGGGTCCAGTTTGAGGTGTTGAGTAAACAATGGGTCAGATTTAGAGTTCTGAATAGGCAGACAAGGTTTGGGGCAGGGTGAGTTATAGGCAAGGTATTAATGTGAAGTTTGGACTGTAAAAGAACAGGGAGTAAGAGTAAAATCATGATATAGCATCTCATGTCTAAGGGGAGAAAATGATAAAATAAGAATCCAGGTGTAGAAATAAATTTGGGTTGGTGTGAAGTCTATGAAATCTCCCTAGAGCCAAAGATCAGTTATAAAGTCAAGGAGTAAAGGCAGATCAGTAACAGTGGTGTTTCTAGGAAAGGTAAAAGCTTACAGTATAGTTTCAACTCAACAGCCCTATTAATGCTTGGCTTAACAACAAACATGCTCACAATATACCTTACTCCATCCCTTACAGTAAAAACCATAGGACATCAATGATACTGAATTTATGAGTATACAGACTATGAAGACTTAAGCTTCGACTCCTATATAATTCCAACATCAGAATTAAAGCCGGGGAAATTACGACTAATAGAAGTTGATAACCGGGTTGTTTTACCCATAGAAATAACAATTCGAATACTAATTTCCTCCAAAGATGTATTGCATTCATGAGCTGTACCTTCCTTAGGACTAAAAACAGATGCAATCCTGGGTCGTCTAAATCAAACAACCTTTATATCAACCCGACCAGGCTTATATTATGGTCAATGCTCAGAGATCTGCAGATCAAATCATAGCTTTATATTCATTGTTCTTGAACTAGTTCCACTAAAATATTTCAAAAAATGATCTGCATCAATATTATAAAATCATCAAGAAGCTATATCAGCACTAACCCTTTAAGTTAGAGATTGAGAGCATAATACTCTCCTTGATGATATACCACAACTAGATACATCAACATGATTAACAATAACTCTATCAATATTTTTAGTCCTTTTTATTATTTTTCAACTAAAAGTTTCAAAACACAACTTTTACTATAATCCAGAATTAACATAGAACAAAACACCCCTTGAGAAACAAAATGAACGAAAATCTATTTGCCTCTTTCATTACCCCTATAATCCTAGGCCTCCCCCTTGTGACTCTTATTGTTTTGTTTCCTAGCTTATTATTCCCAACATCAAATCAACTAGTAAGCAACCTCCTCATCTCTCTTCAAGGGTGAATACTTCAACTTGTATCAAAACAAACAATGGGCATTCACAATACCAAAGGACAAACATGGACATTAATGCTAATGTCCTTAATCCTATTTATTGGATTAACAAACCTACTAGGCCTGCTGCCTCACTCATTTACACCAACCACACAACTGTCAATAAACCTAGGTATATCCATTCCCCTACAAGCAGGAGCCGTAATTACAGGCTTCTGCAACAAAACTAAAGCATCACTTGCTCATTTCTTACCACAAGGAACACCAACCCCATTAATCCCAATGCTAGTTATTATTGAAACTATCAGCCTTTTCATTCAACAGGTAGCCCTTGCCGTATGACTAACAGCCAATATTACTGTGGGACATTTACTAATTTACTTAACTGGAGGGGCCAAACTCACAGTAATAAGCATTAGCACTACAACAGCTCTTATTACATTTATTATTCTAGTCCTACTAACAATTCTTGAATTTGCAGTAGCTATAATTCAAGCCTATGTATTCACCCTCTTAGTTAGCCTATCCTTGCATGACAACAAATAATAACACACCAAACCCATGCTTACCACATAGTAAACCCAAGTCCCTGACCCCTTACGGGAGCCTTATCTGCCCTCTTAATAACATCCAGTTTAATCATGATTCCACTTCAACTCAACAGCCCTATTAATGCTTGGCTTAACAACAAACATGTTCACAATATACCAATGGTGACGAGACATCGTCCGAGAGAGTACTTTTCAAGAACATCATACCCCAACTGTCCAAAAAGGCCTTCGCTACGGAATGATCCTTTTCATTATTTCTGAGGTCTTATTCTTTACCGGGTTTTTCTGAGCATTCTATCACTCAAGCCTTGCCCCCACGCCTGAATTAGGTGGCTGCTGAACCCCTTAGGTATTCACCCACTTAACCCCTTAGAAGTCCCATTACTCAATACCTCCATCCTATTAGCTTCAGGAGTCTCTATTACCTGAGCCCACCATAGCCTTATACAAGGAAATTGCAACCACATATTACAAGCCCTATTTATTACCATTGCACTAGGTGTATATTTTACATTATTACAGGCATCAGAATATTATGAAGCACCCTTTACTATCTCAGATGGAGTTTATGGCTCAACCTTTTTCATGGCCACAGGCTTTCACAGCCTCCATGTCATCATTGGATCTACTTCCCTAATTGCTTCTTCCACCAATTAAAATTCTACTTTACCTCCAATCACCACTTCGACTTTGAAGCTGCCGCTTGATACTGACACTTTGTAGATGTAGTATGACTTTTCCTCTATGTATCTATCTATTGATGAGGCTCATATTCTTTTAGTATTAGTTAGTACAGCTGACTTCCAATCAGTTAGTTTCGGTCTAATCCGAAAAAGAATAATAAACCTAATATTAGCCCTCCTAACCAATCTTACACTAGCTACACTACTTGTTATTATTGTGTTCTGACTCCCCCAACTAAATGCATACTCAGAAAAAACAAGCCCATATGAATGTGGATTTGACCCTATAGGATTAGCCTGCCTTCCTTTCTCCATAAAATTCTTTCTAGTGGCCATTACATTTCTTCTATTTGACCTGGAAATTGCACTCCTTCTACCAGTACCATAAGCCTCACAAACAACTAACCTAAACAAAATACTTACCATAGCCCTCTTCCTAATTCTCCTACTGGCTATAAGCCTAGCCTATGAATGAACCCAAAAAGGACTAGAATGGACCAAATATGGTATTTAGTTTAAAACAAAATAAATGATTTTGACTCATTAGATTATGATTAAACTCATAATTACCAAATGTCCTTAGTATATATAAATATTATAATAGCATTCACAGTATCTCTTGCAAGACTATTAATATACTGATCCCACCTAATATCATCATCACTACAAACAAAGCTAGTGGAGGTGATAGAATTCCAGTTGAGCGATTCCAAATCCTGAAAGATGATGCTGTGAAAGTGCTGCACTCAATATGCCAGCAAATTTGGAAAACTCAGCAGTGGCCACAGGACTGGAAAAGGTCAGTTTTCATTCCAATCCCAAAGAAAGGCAATGCCAAAGAATGCTCAAACTACCTCACAACTGCACTCATCTCACAGGCTAGTTAAGTCATGCTCAAAATTCTCCAAGCCAGGCTTCAGCAATACGTGAACCTTATGGCAGAAAGTGAAGAGGAACTCAAAAGCCTCTTGATGAAAGTGAAAGTGGAGAGTGAAAAAGTTGGCTTAAAGCTCAAAATTCAGAAAACAAAGATCATGGCATCCGGTCCCACCACTTCATGGGAAATAGATGGGGAAACAGTGGAAACAGTATCAGATTTTATTTTTCTGGGCTCCAAAATCACTGCAGATGGTGACTGCAGCCATGAAATTAAAAGACGCTTACTCCTTGGAAGGAAAGTTATGACCAACCTAGATAGCATATTCAAAAGCAGAGACATTACTTTGCCAACAAAGGTCTGTCTAGTCAAGGCTATGGTTTTTCCTGTGGTCATGTATGGATGTGAGAGTTGGACTGTGAAGAAGGCTGAGCGCCGAAGAATTGATGCTTTTGAACTGTGGTATTGGAGAAGACTCTTGAGAGTCCCTTAGACTGCAAGGAGATCCAACCAGTCCATTCTGAAGGAGATCAGCCCTGGGACTTCTTTGGAAGGAATGATGCTAAAGCTGAAACTCCAGTACTTTGGCCACCTCATGCGAAGGGTTGACTCATTGGAAAAGACTCTGATGCTGGGAGGGATTGGGGGCAGGAGGAGAAGGGGACAACAGAGGATGAGATGGCTGGATGGCATCGCTGACTCGATGGACGTGAGTCTGAGTGAACTCCAGGAGTTGGTGATGGACAGGGAGGCCTGGCGTGCTGCAATTCATGGGGTCGCAAAGAGTCAGACACGACTGAGTGATTGATCTGATCTGATGAGGCATAATTATAACTAGCTTAATTTGTCTTCACCAAACGGACCTAAAGTCACTTATTGCATATTCCTCTGTTAGCCACATAGCACTTGTCATTGTAGCTATTCTTATCCAAACACCGTGAAGCTACATAGGAGCTACCGCCCTAATAATTGCCCACAGCCTTACATCCTGTATGCTCTTCTGCCTAGCAAACTCTAACTACAAACGAATTCACAGCCGAACAATAATTCTGGCCCGAGGCCTACAGACATTCCTCCCGATAATGGCTACCTGATGACTCTTAGCAAGCCTAACTAACTTAGCTCTACACCCAGCAATCAACCAGATTGAAGAACTATTCATAGTAATATCAACCTTTTCATGATCTAACATCACAATTATTTTAATAGGAGCAAATACTGTAATTACTGCCCTATACTCCCTATACATGCTAATCACAACACAACGAGGAAAATACACCCACCATATCAATAATATCTCACCTTCCTTCACACGAGAAAATGCACTCATGTCATTACACATTTTACCCTTATTACTTCTATCCCTAAACCCAAAAATTATTCTAGGACCCCTATACTGTAAATATAGTTTAAAAAACAAAAAAACAAACAAACAAACAAACAAAAAAAACTTAGATTGTGAATCTAACAATAGAAGCCAATTATCTTCTTATTTACCAAAAAAGTACGCAGGAACTGCTAATTCTATGCCCCCATGTCTAACAACATGGCTTTTTCAAACTTTTAAAGGATGGTAGTTGTCCGTTGGTCTTAGGAACCAAAAAATTGGTGCAACTCCAAACAAAAGTAATAAACATATTCTCTTTCTTTACATTAACACCCTACTCTTACTAACCATACCCATCATAATAACAGGCTTTGACACCTACAAAACCTCCAATTATCCACTTCACGTAAAAACAACCATCTCATGAGCCTTCATTTCTAGCATAATCCCCACAATAATATTTATCCACACAGGCCAAGAAATAATTATTTCAAACTGACACTGGTTAACTATCCAAACTCTTAAATTATCACTTAGCTTCAAAATAGATTACTTCTCAATAATATTTGTCCCAGTAGCACTATTCATCACAAGGTCTATTATAGAGTTCTCAATAAGATATATACACTCAGACCCCAACATTAATCAATTTTTTTTCAAATATTTACTCCTATTCCTCATCACAATACTTATCCTTGTCACCACAAACAACCTCTTTCAATTATTTATCAGCTGAAAAGGCGTCAGAATCATATCATTTTTACTCATCGGATGATGATACAGACAAGCAGGCTGATCACAGTAAGAGAAGGACCACACCCCAAAAAACAAGAACTATGGAGAAGTAGATAAAACAGAGGGAAAGCTTTTGAATGATAGTCCACTTGGGGGATACACAGAGCAAATACTATTTAAATTACTCTGTTTACACAATAGAGTAAATTACTCTATTGTGAATAGGGTAAGTAAGGGAAATCCCAATCCAGTTAGCAACAAATACATCTGTTTTAATTTTACTTTTTGATATTTGTTTTTGACTATTCTGTTTCTTTAGGAATTAGATCCAGTCGAAGCCTGGTGGGCCACAGAACAGTGGTGGTATAGTGAGGAGTGTCTGAGAGAGGAATGTTTCTTGGCAGAGATGGAGAGTCTCCTGGAGCCCGCTTTAATCTAGAGATATGAAACCAAGATGAATGACTGGCTAGTTGAGCAGACTGCAAGGAGATCCAACCAGTCCATTCTGAAGGAGATCAGCCCTGGGATTTCTTTGAAAGGAATGATGCTAAAGCTGAAACTCCAGTACTTTGGCCACCTCATGCAAAGAGTTGACTCATTGGAAAAGACTCTGATGCTGGGAGGGATTGGGGGCAAGAGGAGAAGGGGACGACAGAGGATGAAATGGCTGGATGGCATCACTGACTCGATGGACATGAGTCTGAGTGAACTCTGGGAGTTGGTGATGGACAGGGAGGCCTGGTGTGCTGCGATTCATGGGGTCGCAAAGAGTCGGACACGACTGAGTGACTGATCTCTGATCTCTGGTGTGGTTAGAACAATCTCAAACAGACCAGTACATTGAGGGTGGAGATCCTTATGGTGTAAGGTCTTAAGAAGGACTCGATCCCCAGGTATGAGTGTTAAATCAGCTGGATTTTTTTTTTTTTTTTGATGAGGCTTTGGGAGAGAGCAATCTTCACATTCTCTCATGAGGTGTCTAATAAGGTTAAGGGTGGGAAGATAACTCCCAGTAGGGAACTGATCTAAGAAAAGGGCGTCCATATATGAGCTCAAAAGGACAGAGGAAAGATGGGGCCTGTGGACTGGCCCTAATGCAAGCCAAAGCCATAGGTAGGTTTTTGGTCCATGGCCTTTGTAGTTCTAGACAGAGTTTGGTTGGGTGTGTTTTGAGAACAGAATTTGCCTTTTCTAGTTTTCCTGAGGATTGGGATCTATAAGGAATATGTAGTTTCTAGGTTATGCCAAGGAATTGGGCTACATGTGGAGTGATTTGGGAGATAAAAGCTGGCCCATTATCAGACTGGAGACAGAGTGGGAGGCCAAAGTGAGGGATGATATCTCGTATGAGAAATTGTGTTACTTCTGAGGTAGTTTCTGATCTCATAGGAAAAGCCTCAATCCACCCTGAAAAAGTGTCTACTAGAGTGAGTATGGGAGAAGGAAATGGCAACCCACTCCAGTGTTCTTGCCTGGAGAATCCCGGGGACCGGGGAGCCTGGTGGGCTGCCGTCTATGGGGTAGCACAGAGTCGGACACGACTGAAGCGACTTAGCAGCAGCAGCAGCAGCAGACTGAGCATGAGTTTTATTTTTTGTGTTGGAGGCATGTGAGTGAAGTCCATTTGCCAGTCCTCTTCTGGGCTTTGTCCTGGAACCTGATGTGTTGGGAATGAGGAAATAGGCTTTAGGGCTCCCTGAAGTGAGACTGAGGAGCAGATAATACAAGAGTGAGTGATTTGCTGTAGGAGTGAAAGAAGGTTAGAATAGGTGATAAGAGGTCTTAAGAGATGATAAAGAGGTTTAGTGTCTAGTGTAGGGCCTGATGAATGTCCATAAAAATCTGTGTGACCTGAGATTGGGGAAGGACATAGCAGCCCTGTTTTTGTAACCAATCTCCTTGTGGTTGTGCTCTCTCTTGCAATAATCATGCATTTTCTTCAGGGAGGTAAAGGGTCTTTATGTTGGGGACTACTATAAGTTGGTGAGCTGATGATCATGGTGAGGCTTGTTTTTCTTCACTCTCTGCAGCATTGTTGCCCTGTGAGATGGGGTCTGAGGCCATAAATTACATTGGCAATGTATTATGCCTACTTCAGTTGGCATGTTAGCTGCTTTTAAAAGTTGGAGTATAAGCAGGGTGTTTTGGAAGATCTTTTAGTAGATAGAAGCCCTCGCTCCTTCCACATGGCAGCAATGAGTGTATGATATAAAAATTATATTTAAAATCAGTGTATATGCTTTCTATCTTATTAGCTGCAAGGATGAAGGCTCTAGTTAGTGCAATAAGTTGTGCCTTTGGGGAAGAGTTTCACAAGGGGAGATGTTGTGATTTAATAATTTTGGTGTCAGAGACAATTGCATATCCAGCTACTCTCTTTCCTTCTGATCTCATAGAGAAGCTGCCATCAATATACCAAGTAAAGACAGGGTTATTTGAAGGGGTTGAGGAAAAGTGGGAGAAATGGTGCATCGGGACTTCTAATGCCTCTATGCAAGTATGGAAGAATTATGGATAAGGGTGGCAGGGTTAAGAGTATGACAGTGTTCAAAGGAGAACTCAGGAGATTTGAGAAGGGTGACATGAGTTAGTTGGATGCATGAAGGAAATAGAAGGACCATAGATTTGTGAGAGTGTAAATCTTTAAAGTCATGTGGTGAACAAATGGCAGTGGGTACTCCAAAAGTAAGATTTTTCACTTTCCTGAGCAAGGAGTGCAGCTGCTGCCAGAGCATGTAGGCAGGCCTATTCATCCTCAAATTGTGGTATCTAATTGCTTGACAGGATTGAAGCGACAGGAGTGAAAAAGGGGCCCTACTTTGTCCGAAAACTGCTAGGGCAACTTTGTGTCTCGTGTTCAGTTCAGTCGCTTAGTCATGTCTGACTCTTTGCAACTCCATGAATCACAGCATGCCAAGCCTCCCTGTCCATCACCAACTCCCGAAGTTCACCCAAATTCATGTCCATTGAGTCGGTGATGCCATCCAGCCATCTCATCCTCTGTCGTCCCCTTCACCTCCTGCCACCAATCCCTCCCAGCATCAGGGTATTTTCCAATGAGTCAACTCTTCGCATGAGGATGGCCAAAGTATTGTAGTTTCAGCTTCAGCATCAGTCCTTCCAAAGAACACCCAGAACTGATCTCCTTTAGAATGGACTGGTTGGATCTCTTTGCAGTCCAAGGGACATTCAAGAGTCTTCTCCAACACCACAGTTCAAAAGCATCAATTCTTCAATGCTTAGCTATTTTCACAATCCAACTCTCACATCCATACATGACCACTGGAAAAACCATAGCCTTGACTAGATGGACCTTTGTTGGCAAAATAATGTCTCTGCTTTTGAATATGCTATCTAGGTTGGTCATAACTTTCCTTCCAAGGAGTAAGCGTCTTTTAATTTGACTGCTGCAATCACCATCTACAGTGATTGTGAAGCCCAAAAAAATAAAGTTTGACACTGTTTCCCCATCTATTTCCCATGAAGTGATGGGACCAGATGCCATGATCTTCGTTTTCTGAATGTTGAGCTTTAGGCCAACGTTTTCACTCTCCACTTTCACTTCCATAAGGAGGCTTTCTAGTTCCTCTTCACTTTCTGCCATAAGGGTGGTGTCATCTGCATATCTGAGGTTAGTGATATTTCTCCTGGCAATCTTGATCCCAGCTCGTGCTTCTTCCAGCCCAGCGTTTTTCATGACGTACTCTGCATATAAGTTAAACAAGCAGGGTGACAATATACAGCCTTGACATATTCCTTTTCCTATTGGGAACCAGTCTGTTGTTCCATGTCCAGTTCTAACTGTTGCTTCCTGACTTGCATACAGTTTCTCAAGAGGCAGGTCACATGGTCTGATATTGCCATCTCTTTCAGAATTTTCCATAGATTATTGTGATCCACACAGTCAAAGGCTTTGGCATAATCAATAAAGCAGAAATAGATGTTTTTCTGGAACTCTCTTCCTTTTTCTGTGATCCAGCGGATGCTGGCAATTTGATCTCTGGTTCCTCTGCCTTTCCTAAAACCAGCTTGAACATCTGGAAATTCATGGTTCACATATTGCTGAAGCCTGGAGACTTTTGAGCATTACTTTACTAGCGTGTGAGATGAGTGCAATTGTGCAGTAGTTTGAGCATTCTTTGGCATTGCTTTTCTTTGGGATTGGAATGAAAACTGGCCTTTTCCAGTCCTGTGGCCACTGCTGAGTTTTCCAAATTTGCTGGCATATTGAGTGCAGCACTTTCACAGCATCATCTTTCAAGATTTGAAATAGCTCAACTAGAATTCCATCACCTCCACTAGCTTTGCTTTTGGTGATGCTTTCTAAGGCCCACTTGACTTCACATTCCAGGATATCTGGCTCTAGGTCAGTGATCACACCATCGTGATTATCTGGGTCATGAAGATCTTTTTTGTACAGTTCTGTGTATTATTGCCACCTCTTCTTAATATCTTCTGCTTCTGTTAGGTCTATACCTTTTCTGTCCTTTATCGAGTCCATCTTTGCATAAAATGTTCCCTTGGTATCTCTAATTTTCTTGAAAAGATCTCTAGTCTTTCCCATTCTGTTGTTTTCCTCTATTTCTTTGCACTGATCTCTGAGGAAGGCTCTTTATCTCTTCTTGCTATTTGGAATTCTGCATTCAGATGCTTATATCTTTCCTTTTCTCTTTTGCTTTCCGCTTCTCTTCTTTTCACAGCTATTTGTAAGGCCTCCCCAGACAGCCATTTTGCTTTTTTGCATTTCTTTTCCGTGGGGATGGTCTTGATCCCTGTCTCCTGTACCATGTCATGAACCTCCATCCATAGTTCATCAGGCACTCTATCATATCTAGTCCCTTAAACCTATTTCTCATTTCCACTGTATTATCATAAGGGATTTGATTTAGGTCATACCTGAATGGTCTAGTGTCTGTCAGTAGTATAGAGTATAAAGGAGTGAGAAACGTCAGGAAGTGTTAGAGCTGGGGCTGAGAGAATGGCTTGCTTACAAGTGTTAAAGGCCAAATAGCTCTTTTATTTTAGTTCTAGGAGTTCTGAAATACCTCCTCAGGTGGCTTGATATAGAGCTTGTGCCATGAAGGTGAGATTAGGAATACAGAGGTGTGGGTATCAAGCTAACCACAAGAAGGACAGGATCTCTGTCCTTTTGATGTAGGGAGTGGTAGGATGGATATAAGGGACTTTCAATCGGTATTAATATATCTTTTTTTTTTTTTTTTTTTTTTTTGGTGTTAAAAGGACTCTGAGATAGGTGACTCTAGGAAGAGAGAGCTGGACCTTGGTGGGAGATACTCAATAGCCTCTATCAGCTAGAAAATTGAGGAGCAGTAGAGTGTGTTGTGGGGTTCTCAAGGCAAGAATACTGAAGTGTTTTGCCATTCCTTTTTCCAGTGGACCACATTCTGTCAGTATGAAAAGGCAAAATGATAGGATACTGAAAGACGAACTCCCCAGGTCAATAGGTGCCCCATATGCTACTGGAGATCAGTGGAGAAATAACTCCAGAAAGAATGAAGGGATGGAGCCAAAGCAAAAACAATACCCAGTTGTGGATGTGACTGGTGATAGAAGCAAGGTCCAATGCTGTAAAGAGCAATATTGCATAGGCCTGGAATGTCAGGTCCATGTATCAAGGCAAATTGGAAGTGGTCAAACAGGAGATGGCAAGAATGAATGTCAACATTCTAGGAATCAGTGAACTAAAATGGACTGGAATGGGTGAATTTAACTCAGATGACCATTACATCTACTACTGTGGGCAGGAATCTCTCAGAAGAAATGGAGCAGCCATCATGGTCAACAAAAGAGTTTGAAATGCCATACTCGGATGCAATCTCAAAAACAACAGAATGATCTCTGTTCATTTCCAAGGCAAACCATTCAATATCACAGTAATCCAAGTCTATGTCCCAACCAGTAATGCTGAAGAGCTGAAATTGAATGGTTCTATGAAGACCTACAAGACCTTTTAGAACTAACACCCAAAAAAGATGTCCTATTCATTATAGGGGACTGGAATGCAAAAGTAGGAAGTCAGGAAACACCTGGAGCAACAGGTGAATTTGGCCTTGGAATACGGAATGAAGCATGACAAAGACTAATAGAGTTTTGCTAAGAAAATGCACTGGTCATAGCAAACACCCTCTTCCAACAACACAAGACAAGACTCTACACATGGACATCACCAGATTGTCAACACCAAAATCAGATTGATTATATTCTTTGCAGCCAAAGAAGGAGAAGCTCTATATAGTCAACAAAAACAAGACCAGGAACTGACTATGGCTCAGATCATGAACTCCTTATTGCCAAATTCAGACTCAAATTGAAGAAAGTAGGGAAAACCACTACCATTCAGCTATGACCTAAATCAAATCCCTTCTGATTATACAGTGGAAGTGAGAAATAGATTTAAGGGACTAGATCTGATAGATACAGTGCCTGATTAATTATGGACAGAGGTTCATGACATTGTACAGGAGACAGGGATCAAGACCATCCCCATGGAAAAGAAATGCAAAAAAGCAAAATTGCTGTCTGGAGAGGCCTTACAAATAGCTGTGAAAAGAAGAGAAGTGAAAAGCGAAGGAGAAAAGGAAAGATATAAGCATCTGAATGCAGAGTTCCAAAGAATGGCAAGAAGAGATAAGACAGCCTTCCTCAGAGATCAATGCAAAGAAATAGAGGAAAACAACAGAATGGGAAATACTAGGGATCTCTTCAAGAAAATTAGATATACCAAGGGAACATTTCATGCAAAGATGGACTCGACAAAGGACAGAAATCGTATGGACGCAACAGAAGCAGAAGATAGTAAGAAGAGGTGGCAAGAATACACAGAAGACCTGTACAAAAAAGATCTTCAAGACCCAGATAATCATGATGGTGTGATCACTGACCTACAGCCAGACATCCTGGAATGTGAAGCCAAATGGGCCTTAGAAAGCATCACCAAAAACAAAGCTAGTGGAGGTGATGGAATTCCAGTTGAGCTATTTCAAATCCTGAAAGATGATGCTGTGAAAGTGCTGCACTCAATATGCCAGCAAATTTGGAAAACTCAGCAGTGGCCAAAGGACTGGAAAAGGTCAGTTTTCATTCCAATCCCAAAGAAAGGCAATGCCAAAGAATGCTCAAACTACTGCACAATTGCACTCATCTCACACGCTAGTAAAGTAATGCTCAAAATTCTCCAAGCCAGGCTTCAGCAATACGTGAACCGTGAACTCCAGATGTTCAAGCTGGTTTTAGGAAAGGCAGAAGAACCAGAGCCCAAATTGTCAACATATGCTGGATCATGGAAAATGGAAGAGAGTTCCAGAAAATCATCTATTTATGCTTTATTGACTATGCCAAAGCCTTTGACTGTGTGGATCACAATAAACTGGAAAGTTCTGAAAGAGATGGCAATACCAGACCATGTGACCTGCCTCTTGAGAAACCTGTATGCAGGTCAGGAAGCAACAGTTAGAACTGGACATGGAACAACAGACTGGTTCCAAATAGGAAAAGGAGTATGTCAACGTTGTATATTGTCACCTTGCTTATTTAACTTATATGCAGAATACATCGTGGGAAACGCTGGGCTGGAAGAAGCACAAGCTGGGATCAAGATTGCCAGGAGAAATATCACTAACCTCAGATATGCAGATGACACCACCCTTATGGCAGAAAGTGAAGAAGAACTGAAAAGCCTCTCGATGAAGGTGAAAGAGGAGAGTGAAAATGTTGGCTTAAAACTCAACACTCAGAAAACGAAGATCATGGCATCTGGTCCCATCACTTCATGGGAAATAGATGGGGAAACAGTGGAAAAAGTGTCAAACTTTATTTTGGGGGGGCTCCAAAATCATTGCAGATGGTGACTGCAGCCAGGAAATTAAAAGACGCTTACTCCTTGGAAGGAAAGTTATGACCAACCTAGATAGCATATTCAAAAGCAGAGACATCACTTTGCCAACAAAGGTCCGTCTAGTCAAGGCTATTGTTTTTCCTGTGGTCATGTATGGATGTGAGAGTTGGACTGTGAAGAAGGCTGAGCACCGAAGAATTGTTGCTTTTGAACTGTGGTGTTGGAGAAGACTCTTGAGAGTCCCTTGGACTGCAAGGAGATCCAACCAGTCCATTCTGAAGGAGATCAGCCCTGGGATTTCTTTGGAAAGAATGATGCTAAAGCTGAAACTCCAGTACTTTGGCCACCTCATGCGATGAGTTGACTCATTGGAAAAGACTCTGATGCTCAGAGGGATTGGGGGCAGGAGGAGAAGAGGACGACAGAGGATGAGATGGCTGGATGGCATCACTGACTCGATGGAGGTGAGTCTCAGTGAACTCCGGGAGTTGGTGATGGACAGGGAGGCCTGGCGTGTTGCAATTCATGGGCTTGCAAAGAATCGGACACGACTGAGCGACTGAACTGACTGATGGTGTTTTGTTGACAATGTGTAAATGAAGTTCTACTAAGGAGGAGATCATTCACATATTGTAGGACAGTACTTGGAGTAAGGTCAGGAGAGGTTAGGTCTGATGCTTGAGCTTGGCCAAAGAAATGAGGGCTATCACAAAAGCCTTGTGGGAGAACTGTCCATGTCAGCTGTTGGAAGCAAGGATTGTCAGTCCAGGTAAAGGCAAAGAGGTCTTGAGAGTCTGGGTGTAAAGGGATGGTAAAGAAGGCATCCTTGAGGTCTTGAACAGTGAAGTGGTTAATGGAAGGGGGAATTAGAGGGATAAGAGTATAAGGATTTGGAACTATTGGCTGTATGGGGATAACAGCCAAATTGATAAGTCTTAGTTCCTGGACCAGGAGCCATTTGGCTTTTTGATGGTTAGGACAGGGGTGTTATAGGAAGAGAGAGTTAGATGCAAGAGGCCCTGATGTAGAATTTTAGTGATGATAGGATTTAACCCTTGTTGATATTTCTGGGAGATGGGGTATTGTGGTTGATTAGGAGGGGCATTTGAGATAGACATGAATTGGAGCATGGTGAGAGGTGTGTGTATCCCTAACTATGGGGTTTACAAATGAGAAGGGCAATGGGGTGGGGGAAGAAGATGTGGGATTGAGGAGCAGTAGCCAGTTATGCATTGGAGAAGGAATTGGCAACCCGCTCCAGTGTTCTTGCCTGGAGAATCCCAGGGACGGTGGAGCCTGATGGGCTGCCATCTATGGGGTCGCACAGAGTCGGACACGACTGAAGCGACTTAGCAGCAGCAGCAGCAGCCGCCAGTTTAGATCAGAAGGTGGACTTGGAATAGTAATAGAGGCTTTGAATTTTGAGAGAAGGTCTCTCCCAAGAATAGGAGTGGGGCATTTTGGGAGTATGAGAAAAGAATGGGAAATGGGGTATCTTGAAGTGTGCAAGGTAGAGGCTCAGTTATTCTTGGTGTAGATATTAAACCATCAACTCCCATAATAGAGACCTGAGAGACCTTGGTTTTTCCAGAGCAGTCAGGCACAGCAGAGTAAGTGGCCTCCGTGTCAATGAGAAAAGAGATCGGCTTACCTGCCACTGTAAGAGTTACCCTGGGCTCTGTAGAGGTGATGAGAGTTGGGTTCTGGGGCCCTGGGCACCTTCAGTCTTCAGTAGCAAGTCCAAGGAGGCTGGACAGAGCTGGGTTGGAGTACTCCTGCTTGGACCAGGAGGGGATGTTGGGATCCCTAGAGGGGAATTTGGGCAGTTGACCTTCAAATATCCCTTTATGCCACAGTTGGGACATAGACCTGGAAGGGGCCTTGGCTTTAGGCATGAGCAGGCCTAGGCCTTCTTTGCCACATTTGAAGCAGGTCCCAGGTGACTTCCTTTCTTTGTTTGATGGAGGCTTGGAACCATGTAGGGAAGTGACTAAAAGGCGGTATTTGGGCTGATCTCGTTGGGCCTTCTCTAGTTTTGCCTGCTTTTCCCAGTTATTTGAAAATCTTCAAGGCTAAATTTAAAAGGTCTTGTTGAGGGCTTTGAGGACCTTTTTACTGCCTTTTTTTAGTTTCTTTTGGATATCTGTGGATGACTGGGAGATAAAATAGGTGTTAAGAACAATAGCGCCCTCTGCTGAAGTGGGGTCTAGTTTTGTATATTTTTGTAGGGCTTCCGTTAACCTGGCTAGAAATTGTGCTGGGTTTTCACCTAGTCTTTGGGTTATTTCCCAGAGCTTATCAAAGTTGACAGCTTTACACCCTGCTTTTTGAAGGCCCACAATGAGGCAAGCAACCATATGATTACCAGCTGCTCATCCAGGTCTCCCAGTTGGGATCATCTTGGGGGACATCCTTTGAGGCTTAGTGTCCTCAGGCCTGTGTATCTCATCAGCATGTGCTTGAGAGGCTTGCCATACTCGTTCCTTCTCTTCTTGGAGAAGAGTGGAGGAAAATATGATGTAAATATGCCAGGTTAAGTTGAAGACTGGAAAAGACACTTGAATTATTTTAGATAATTATTAGGGTCTGAGGAGAAGCAGCCAAGATGCTTTTCAATTTGATACAGATGGTGAGGGAGAATGGGACATGAACCCAAACAATGCCTTCTGCTCCACCTACTTCCTGTAAAGGGAGGAGTGGAACAGGGAAAGGAGCAGGGTCCTGCTGTGAAGTTTCCTGTTTTAATGTTGTTCGGGGCTGGGTATAGGGAGGGGATCTAGGGAGATCTGGAATAGAGCCCTGGGACCCTTGGGGTAGAGGGTGGGGATGAGGTCTCAGAGCTCGCCTCTGGCGCAGGCAGGGAAGGGGGCGGAGTCTGGAGCTGCAGAAGGAGGGAAGGAGGAGGGAGCATAAAGTGGAGGTTTTGAAACTGGACCTGGAGCTGCTGCAATGGGATTGGGAGCAATAAGGGAGTGGGCTGTGGTCAAAAGGGTCAAAGGAAGAAGAAGAGTCTGAACAGGGATTGGGAGAGATTGTATTAGAAGGATGTGGCCCAGAGTGGGCTAAGAGTATTTGAGAAGTAGAACAGGATTCACAGAGAGAGGGTAGAGAGCAAAGAGTGAAGAAAGCCTGAACATAAGGGATTTCTAACCACATGCCGTTGGGGCAGCAGAAGATATTGAGGTCCCATAGAGTATTATAATCGATAATTCTGTTTTCTGGCTATCAAGACCTATTATCAAGTCTGTATTGTGGCCAGAGAGTGTTAGAATAGTAAGTAAGACTTTATGGTCTTATCTCTTCTTGGAAGCCCAAGGCTTTTAGGTTTTGGAGAAGGCATCCTAGAGGAGTAGGTTTTGGAGAAGGCATCCTAGAGGGGTAGATTTTGAGGACTGGAATTGAGAATTTCCCATTGTGGCTGAATGGCAAGGTTAGACAAGCACGAGGGAAAGCCAGGAGAAAGATCCAAGGGAATAGGCATCCCCGTTCTCCAGACTTTCTCAGAGAGTAATAATAGTCTGTTTTGAAATGGGCATCCCCTATTTCAAAGTCAGACGGGGCACAAGGCTGAGGGCCCAAGGGCTGTGGGTGTCCTCCCGCCTAGCACTAGTACTTGGAAATGAGGTGAGAGAGAGAGGATCCCAGAGAATGGGATTTCACTCACCCTTGTAACCAAGGGATGCAATGTGGGCCAGTGTGTGGATGTCAGTCCAGCAAGGCAAGTGGAGAGTCCTGTCCTAGAGCTCATCTCAGTTTCTCGGCAAAGTCCAAGGGAGGGGACCACCAGAGGTGGGCTTGCGAAAGGAGCCCACCCAGTTGCTGTGGATCTTCCCTCCTGGGTTTCGGCACCAGAATGTAAGGTGAGTGCAGAGAAAAAGAGAGCGAGCCGGCAATCAGGCAAAAGGGAAATTTATTAGAGGGAAATGAGAGGGTGACTGGCCCTGAAGGAGAAACAGTGTCCCCCCTTTCTTATTGGGTCTTTCTTATACCCCGCCAACAAAAAATTCTCCAAAGTGATGATTAATTTTTAGCCTGTAGTTGAGTCCTGTGGTCATGTAACCAGAGGTCTGGAATCTGGCAGTCTCCTAGCCTTGAGAAGGTAGGAGCCAGTGAGAAAACGGAGTCGTTTGGGCAATTTGGTCCTTTTCAAGGATCACTGTGATTTTATTCTTTGTTTGCGAGGTCAACATAATGAGCCATTTCTACCATGAGCCCCCATGTGGGCCCTATCAGTTCCCAATAACCAAAGCTGGAGTAAATTGAGGGGAAAAAAATAAACAAGGTAAATTTTCTATTACAACTCAAGGGTAACATAAACATCCAATTAAATTAATAAATTAAGAGGGGGGTTGTAGACAAATGTCTCAAGCAGAAGATTTCCAAATAATTTCTGTAGATACTGTGTCTTCAATTGAAGGCATATGTGATGCGTAACTCCCTACCTTTTACGTGTAAGCTCTGCATAGTGACTTCCAAAGAGTATTGTATTGAAAGGGGGTTAGAAGGGACTTTGATGGTACAGTGGCTAAGATCCCATGTTCCCAATGCAAGGCGCCCAGATTCTATACTTGGTTAGGAAACTAGCTCCCACATGCTGCAACTGAAGATCCTGCATGCTGCAACTAGGACTCAGTGCAGCCAAATAAATAAAAATAAGTATTTTAGAAAGAAAGATGAAGGAGAGTAGCTCTACCACTCTTCTAGCCTGGTGATCAAGATTCAGTTCAGTTCAGTTCAGTTCAGTCGCTCAGTTGTGTCCGACTCTTTGTGACCCCATGAATCGCAGCACGCCAGGCCTCCCTGTCCATCACCAACTCCTGGAGTTCACTCAGACTCACATCGACACTCTTGCCATCTCTTGTTTGACCACTTCCAATTTGCCTTTATTCTTGGACCTAACATTCCAGGTTCCTATGCAATATTGCTCTTTACAGCATCAGATCTTGCTTTTATCACCAGTCACATCCACAGCTGGGTATTGTTTTTGCTTTGGCTCCATCCCTTCATTCTTTCTGGAGTTATTTCTCCACTGATCTCCAGTAGCATATTGGGCACCTACTAACCTGGGGAGTTTCTCTTTCAGTATCCTATCATTTTGCCTTTTCATACTGTTCATGGGGTTCTCAAGGCAAGAATACTGAAGTGGTTTGCCATTCCCTTCTCCAGTGGACCACATTCTGTCAGATCTCTCCACCATGACCCTCCCGTCTTGGGTGGCCCCACAGGCATGGCTTAGTTTCATTGAGTTAGACAAGGCTGTGGTCCTAGTGTGATTAGATTGACTAGTTTCCTGTGAGTATGGTTTCAGTGTGTCTGCCCTCTGATGCCCTCTTGCAACACCTACCATCTTACCTGGGTTTCTCTTACCTTGGGCGTGAGGTGATCAAGATTAGCTTCAGTTAATTGATTATCTTATTGATAGTATACAGTCTTGATATGATATGATATGATTAAAATGACAGTTTACATCTGTAGTCATCCCCTCAAAATCTCATAACTCCATCCTAATATGGCAAAAATTCCCGAAAAATCCCAATTAACAAGTTCATGGCCAATATTTCTAAAATCTCTCAATGTCATAAAAAATAAGTATGTCTGAAAATCTATCACAGCCAAGAGTATCCTGAAGTGACTTGATGACTCCATATAATGTGCTATTCTGGGTGGAATCCTGGAAGAGTAAAGGAAAAATCAAAGAATTCTGAATAAAATATGGATTCTAGTTCATAATAATATATCAGTAGTAATTCACTTGCTGTGAAAGTTTGCCATACCAATGTAAATATTAATTATAGGAAAACTGGGTCTACATTATATGGAAAATGTATGTAGCCTCTTTCAACTTTTCTGTAAGTTAACATCAATCATAAAATTAAATTTAAAATATTATATTTTATAAATTTATTATAAAATAGTCTGTCAACAATTAAAAAAAATGTAGCTTTATTTTAAATTTCCTGAGCATCCCAAGTAATTCACATTAGATATACAATAACTGCCGTCCCTGAAAATATAGGTTGGAATCCATATTTCTACAATTTCCCAGTTGGATCTCCCAGCTGCTCTGAGATAACTCTGCAGTGAATATCTATATTCAGCAATCCTTTCTCTCTACAGAAGATCAAACCAGTACCAGAATCTAACTAAAAATGCAAATGACTCAGCAGGACTTGAGGCAAGAGTATTTTTTCATTATGTGTCCAGGGTGACCATACAGGGAATAATACATCATCCGTGGGAATAAAAGCTCATTTATCCTATTGGTTTTCAAACACAGACATGTAGCATGTAGCAAGAGGTTTCATTAAAAGTTGTGATTTTATGTTTTCCAGTAAATACAATAAAATAGGAAATATCTTTGAACAAACTAAAAATATTGCTCTTCTAATCATAATTACATATATGAGGATAAACAAAGGGAAAATTTTTTCCCGTTTATTCATGTGCAATTTAATAAAAAAAAAAATTGAACTGAGCTTAAAACAATCACGTTTGGAGGTATAAAATTCAAAAAATATTACAATAAAGAAAGGAATTTAATTAAATGAATGGACCATAATTTACCTCAGGTGTTTTCAGAAACGACCGATTCTATTCTGCTAGTTTTAGAATACAATAATGCTATATTTGTGTAGACTGGCTCCCAAAACTGTAAAATAACAATGATTGATTGGACTTCTGGGTATTAACATAATAGGACACTAAATACTGGAAATTTCTTACTACAAACCTTTATGAATGCTAGAATATTTAATAAACATTACATTAAATGCAAATTTTAGCTTGTATGAAAGAATGTGACTAATGGAGAAATCCTCAGATTCCAAGAGAATAGAAATGAAACAAAGACCAATAAATATAAGAGGTCATGCAGCAACCACCCTAGGAGAGGGATAGGCTAACAAGGTTCCCAGTATCTGCAACTGAAGAAATAGAATTTAATGTCTTCTCAGTTCATTTCAATCGCTCATTCGTGTCCGACTTTTTGCGATCCCATGAACTGCAGCATGCCAGGCCTCCCTGTCCATCATCAACTCCTGGAGGCCACCCAAACCCATGTCCATTGAGTCGGTGATGCCATCCAACCATCTCATCCTCTGCCAGCCCCTTCTCCTTCTGCCCTCAATCTTTCCCAGCATCAGGGTCTTTTCAAATGAGTTAGCTCTTTGCATCAGGTGGCCAAGGTATTGGAGTTTCAGCTTCAACATCAGTCCTTCCAATGAACACCCAGGACTGATCTCCTTTAGGATGGACTGGTTGGATCTCCTTGTAGTTTAAGGGACTCTCAAGAGTCTTCTCCAACACCACAGTTCAAAAAGATCAATACTTTGGCACTCAGTGATAATAAAAAACATCTTAGAAGAATATTGGATAGGAAATTGGAACTAAGACCATTATACATATCTGCATAATTAGTAAATTATTTAATTTGAAATATTTCACCCATGAACATAAGATTAAAGAGAAAAAAAAAAAAAAAGAACAAACAACAAAACTTAGTTCATTTTACCTGTGTTCAGAATATAAGATTAAAAAATTATCCTCTAAGAATACATAATATAAGCTCTTTCACTCTTGTTAATTGAGATTTGAATTTACTCTGTCATCACAGTCTGTGATGATTAATTTTATGTGTTAA
This sequence comes from Bubalus kerabau, assembly GCF_029407905.1. Taxonomy (NCBI): domain Eukaryota; kingdom Metazoa; phylum Chordata; class Mammalia; order Artiodactyla; family Bovidae; genus Bubalus; species Bubalus kerabau. Next base: position 56,953,501 of record NC_073626.1, read on the forward strand.
CTTGACCAGGTCAGATATTAAATATTAATCTGTGTGTTTCTGTTAGTGTGATTTTGGATAAGATTAATATTTAAATCAGTATTTGTGAGTAAAACAATTCCCCTTCATAATATAGATGGGCCTATCCAATCACTCAAATGCCTGAATATAGCAAAAGATAAATATTTTCTCAAGTAAGACAATTCTGCTGTCTGATGGCCTTCAAACTTGACATTAGCTCTGCCTGGCTCTACAGCAGTCTCCTGGCCTTGGGCTCAAAGCAAGACAACTTCTCCAGAAGTGGCTTCAGACTCAATGAGGACATTGTCTCTTCAGATTTTGCACTGTTTTTGCTAGTTTTCATAATTGTAGTAGCCAATTTCTTATAATACATCTCTTTGTATATAGCACATAATAGTAATGACATAGATAGATGGATATATAAATGATAGATTATTTTATCAGTTCTGTTTTTCTGGAGAACCTGGAATGATACATGATCCCAAGACATTAATATGAAAATCAGTGTCAGGCCAGTGATTCTCCTGTAGTGACTTGCAGAACCAGTTAAAAAGTTTGCTAGTAAAGTCATAAATGCAGGCTATAAAGGATTCCTACAGGTAAAGCAAAATTTAAAAATGAACTCACAATCCAAAGTAATAAAATGAATTGGAAAATGATGCTGCATGATCCTCAAGATCAAAATAAATAGAATGAATCCAGTAAATCTCACATAATAAGTATAAATTATTAAATATATAAACAAAATAAAAATTATAATAAAACATAAGACATCAAGAAAAAGTATATCCAGAATTGTTTAAAAATCCAGAAATTAAAACAATTTTCAAAAACATACTGAAATGTTGAGTTAAAAGATATACTTATAAGATCCAATTTATGTCATACATGAATTCTAGAAATATAGAATGAAACAGGTAGCAATAATTCAAGAGAAAATAGATTAGATTTCTCAAATTTGATTCAAAGCACACTCTCTCACATTTAAGAAATGGAATGGATTCCAAATCAACTAAATAAAAAGATGATATATAAATACATTACAGTAAAATTGAAAAATGCCAAAGGCATTGAGATCCTAAAAGATGTTGCTGCTGCTGCTACTAAGTCACTTCAGTTGTGTCCTACTCTTAGCGACCCCATGGACTGCAGCCTACCAGGCTCCTCCATCCATGGGATTTTCCAGGCAAGAGTACTGGAATGGGTTGCCATTGCCTTCTCCTAAAAGATGTTAGTTTCCTTAAAAATCATATTACCTGTAATGAAATAATAATTAGGCTGACAGCAGACTTACAGTAGCAAGAAAATCCAACAGAGCACATTTTTCTTCAATGTGCAGAGAATATAGGCTTTCCTGGTAGCTCAGTTGGTAAAGAATCGGCCTGCAGTGTGGGAGACCTGGGTTCAACCCCTGGGTTGGGAAGATCCCCTGGAGAAGGGAAAAGCTACCCACTCCAGTATTCTGGCCTTGAGGGTTCCATGGCGTGTATAGTCCATGAGGTCGCAGAGTTGGATATAATTGAGTGACTTTCACTTTCTTTCACAGAGAATAGTGTAATAGTCAAACTAAAGTAACATGCCTAACTAAGCTATTATTCAAGAATATGGGCAAAATTAAGATACTTCTGAACAATTTTTGAGAGGTTACTACTGAACTCTCATCAAAATAATTACAGGATACTGGTATGCATGCTAAGTCGCTTCAGTTATGTCTGACTCTTTGCCACCCCATGGACTGTAGCCCACCAGGCTCCCCTGTCCATCAGATTCTTCTGGCAAGAATACTGGAATGGGTTGCCATTATCTTCTCCAGGATACTAGTATACCTTGAAGTCATTGTGGGCTCAGACCCTGACCAGCACAATAAAGGAAGTCACATGAATATTTTGCTTTCCCAGTGAATATAAAGTTATGTTTACATCATAGTGTATTCTACTAAGTGTGCAATTACATTATATCCTTTAAAAAACACTGTACATACTTTGACCACTTCCAATTTGCCTTGATTCTTGGACCTGACATTCCAGGTTCCTATGCAATATTGCTCTTTACAGCATCGGACCTTGCTTCTATCACCAGTCACATCCACAGCTGGGTATTCTTTTTGCTTTGGCTCCATCCCTTCATTCTTTCTGGAGTTATTTCTCCACTGATCTCCAGTAGCATATTGGGCACCTACTGATCTGGGGACTTTCTCTTTCAATATCCTATCATTTTGCCTTTTCATACTGTTCATGGGGTTCTCAAGGCAAGAATACTGAAGTGGTTTGCCATTCCCTTCTCCAGTGGACCACATTCTGTCAGATCTCTCCACCATGACCCTCCTGTCTTGGGTGGCCCCACAGGCATGGCTTAGCTTCATTGAGTTAGACAAGGCTGTGGTCCTAGTGTGATTAGATTGACTAGTTTTCTGTGAGTATGGTTTCAGTGTGTTTGCCCTCTGATGCCCTCTTGCAACACCTACTGTCTTAGTTGGGTTTCTCTTACCTTGTGTGTGGGGTATCTCTTCACGGCTGCTCCAGCAAAGCACAGCCATTGCTCCTTACCTTGGACCAGGGGTATCTCCTCACCGCCACCCTTCCTGACCTTCAACATGGGATAGCTCCTCTAGGTCCTCCTGCACCCACGCAGCCACGGCTCTACTACTGCAGGCAGGAATCCCTCAGAGGAAATGGAGTGGCCATCATGTCAACAAAAGAGTCCAAAATGCAGTACTTGGATGCAATCTCAAAAATGACAGAATGATCTCTGCTCGTTTCCAAGGCAAACCATTCAATATCACAGTAATCCAAGTCTATGCCCCAACCAGTAACGATGAAGAAGCTGAAGTTGAACGGTTCTATGAAGACCTAAAAGACCTTTTAGAACTAACACCCAAAAAAGATATACTTTTCATTATAGGGGACTGGAATGCAAAAGTAGGAAGTCAAGAAACACCTGGAGTAACAGGCAAATTTGGCCTTGGAATATGCAATGAAGCAGGGCAAAGACTAATAGAGTTTTGCCAAGGAAATGCACTGGTCATAACAAACACCCTCTTCCAACAACACAAGAGAAGACTCTACACATGGACATCACCAGATGGTCAATATCGAAATCAGATTGCTTATATTCTTTGCAGCCAAAGATGGAGAAGCTCTATACAGTCAGCAAAAACAAGACCAGGAGCTGACTGTGGCTCAGACCATGAACTCCTTATTGCCAAATTCAGACTTAAATTGAAGAAAGTAGGGAAAACCACTAGACCATTCAGGTATGACCTAAATCAAATCCCTTATAATTATACAGTGGAAGTGAGAAATAGATTTATGGGCCTAGATCTGATAGATAGAGTGCCTGATGAACTATGGAATGAGGTTTGTGACATTGTACAGGAGACAGGGATCAAGAAAATTCCCATGAAAAAGAAATGCAAAAAAGCAAAATGGCTGTCTGAGGAGGCCTTACAAATAGCTGTGAAAAGAAGAGAAGCGAAAAGCAAAGGAGAAAAGGAAAGATATAAACACCTGAATGCAGAGTTCCAAAGAATAGCAAGAAGAGAAAAGAAAGCCTTCTTCAGCGATCAATGCAAAAAAATAGAGGAACACAACAGAATGGTAAAGACTAGGGATCTCTTAAAGAAAATAAGAGATAGCAAAGGAACATTTCATGCAAAGATGAGCTCGATAAAGGACAGAAATGGTATGGGCTTAACAAAAGCAGAAGATATTAAGAAGAGGTGGCAAGAATACACAGAAAAACTGTACAAAAAAGATCTTCATGACCCAGATAATCACGATGGTGTGATCACTGACCTAGAGCCAGACATTCTGGAAGGTGAAGTCAAGTGGGCCTTAGAAAGCATCACTACGAATAAAGCTAGTGGATGTTATGGAATTCCAGTTGAGATATTCCAAATCCTGAAAGATGATGCTGTGAAAGTGCTGCACTCAATATGCCAGCAAATTTGGAAAACTCAGCAGTGGCCACAGGACTGGAAAAGGTCAGGTTTTATTCCAATCCCAAAGAAAGGCAACGCCAAAGAATGCTCAAACTACCGCACAATGGCACTCATCTCACACGCTAGTAAAGTAATGCTTAAGATTCTCCAAGCCAGGCTTCAGCAATATGTGAACCGTGAACTTCCAGATGTTCCAGCTGGTTTTAGAAAAGGCAGAGGAACCAGAGATCAAATTGCGAACATCTGCTGGATCATAGAAAAAGCAAGAGAGTTCCAGAAAAACATCTATTTCTGCTTTATTGACTATGCCAAAGCCTTTGACTGTGTGGATCACAATAAACTGTGGGAAATTCTGAAAGAGATGGGAATACCAGAACACCTGATCTGCCTCTTGAGAAATTTGTATGCAGGTCAGGAAGCAACAGTTAGAACTGGACATGGAACAACAGACTGTTTCCAAATAGGAAAAGGAGTTCATCAAGGCTGTATATTGTCACCCTGTTTATTTAACTTTAATGCAGAGTACATCATGAGCAAAGCTGGACTGGAAGAAACACAAGCTGGAATCAAGATTGCTGGGAGAAATATCAATAACCTCAGATATGCAGATGGCACCACCCTTATGGCAGAAAGTGAAGAGCAATTAAAAAGCCTCTTGATGAAAGTGAAAGAGGAGAGTGAAAAAGTTGGCTTAAAGCTCAACATTCAGAAAACGAAGATCATGGCATCCAGTCCCACCACTTCATGGGAAATAGATGGGGAAACAGTGGAAACAGTGTCAGACTTTATTTTTCTGGGCTCCAAAATCACTACAGATGGTGACTGCGGCCATGAAATTAAAAGACACTTACTCCTTGGAAAGAGAGTTATGACCAACCTAGATAGCATATTCAAAAGCAGAGACATTACTTTGCCAACAAAGGTTCATCTAGTCAAGGCTATGGTTTTTCCTGTGGTCATGTATGGATGTGAGAGTTGGACTGTGAAGAAGGCTGAGTGTGGAAGAATTGATGCTTTTGAACTGTGGTGTTGGAGAAGACTCTTGAGAGTCCCTTGGACTGCAAGGAGATCCAACCAGTCCATTCTGAAGGAGATCAGCCCTGGGATTTCTTTGGAAGAAATGATGCTAAAGCTGAAACTCCAGTACTTTGGCCACCTCATACGAAGAGAGGGATTTGGGGGCAGGAGGAGAAGAGGACGACAGAGGATGAGCTGGCTGGATGGCATCACTAACTCGATGGACGTGAGTCTGGGTGAACTCCAGGAGTTGGCGTGGACAGGGAGGCCTGGCGTGCTGCGATTCATGGGATCGCAAAGAGTCGGACACGACTGAGCGACTGATCTGATCTGATCTGATCTGTACATATTTTGATTTTAAAAAATCTTCTTTGCTAAAAAAAAAAATCATCTAAGTCTTCATTAAGTCATAGAAGTAACATCAAAGATCACTAACCACAGACCATTATCAGAAACACAACAATAATGAAAATTTGAAATATTGCAAGAATTATCAAAATGTGACATACAGACACAAAGAGAACAAACACTGTTGGAAAAAATGATGCTGGTGGATTTGCAGTGTGCAAAGTTGCCTTAAACTTTTAACTGTAAAAGTCACAATATCTGCAAAGAGCAATAAAATGAAGCCTGAAATCAAGAAGAAATTTGTCTCAGTGGAATGATCATAATGGGGGAAAATAATGAGAGAATAAATTGGCAGAGCTAAATAATTGCATGTGATTTATAACAAGTAACAACAATAGTAATACTTCCTAATTTGAGAGATTTAAATGGCATGGAAATAATATAATAAAATGTACAAGAGGAGAGAATAATAATCAAACACTACATGTCTTTGTCTTATTCAAGAATTGGTAGATATTATTAATTAATGATAGAGTTGCCTGGGTCAAGTGTGAATATTGGAAATACAACAGTAGCTATGGAAGGCAAGAAAGTAGAAACTGCAGCTTTGGAAAAAAGTAGAAGTAGAAAATAGAAGTATAGAAAAGTAGAAGTATGGGAAGTAGAAGAAATAGCTATGAAAGGCAAGAAAGTAGAAGGGCAGTAAGGTATACAGGCAGAAAGAAAATAGGAAAGACAAGGATAATTTCCAAGTAGATAAAAATTTTAAATTGAAGAGGAAAAAAGAAATTTTAAAAAGAAGAATAGATTTTAAAAGTCAAGAAAAAATATAATTAATAGGAAAATAAGAGAGGAAATCAAACCTAGTCAGACAGTGTTGTGAGTTTGTGTCTTAATCTCCCCTTCTGCCTCTCTGTTTGCTTGAAGTACACAGCAAAGGCAAAAACTTGTCAAAATTTTTTAAACAGGAAAATAATAATAATGAAACCATTTTCATGAATTGCAACTGAATAATAATTTTAATAAAAAGAAAATTACAATGCAAGCTAAAAAGTAAATGTGTCAGGGATCCCTTAAGATTACCCTCAGACTTGATTTTCTAAGACTACAGGACTCAGAAAAGATTTTATAACCATAGTAATGGCTGATCACAGTGAAAGGATACAGATTAAAATCATCAAGGAAAAAAATGTACATGAGTGAAGTCCAAGAGTTATATGGACCTGTTTTGTTCTCCCAGCAATAATGTGTGGTAACACATGTCAAATTTTGTCAACCACGGAAGAGCACGCAAACCTTAATATTTTATTGGGGATCATTTATAAAAGCATACATCTCCTGCATGACTGACCTCAGCTACTAAGACTCTAGTCCTTCAGAACAAAAACCTTTACACCATAAATTGCACTGTTAGTACAGACTACTGAGCAAACTAATATAATATGGCTGAAGGCCTCCAGCAAACAGTAATCATATCAGGATTATACCTGGAGAATCCCATGGACAGAGGAGCCTGGTGGGCTACAGTCCTTGGGATTGCAAAGAGTCAGACACAACTGAGTGACTAGCACTTTCACTTTCCATATATATATACACATATACATATATCACTTCTTTATCTATTAGTTTGCCAGGACATTTAGATTATTACCATGTCTTAGCTTTTGTAAATATTGCTGCTATGAATATAGCAGCTGTGCTATGAACATGTGCTGTGTTTATGCACTCAGTCATGCCCAACTCTTTGCCACTCATGGACTGTAGCCTGCCAGGCTCTTCTGTCCATGGGGATTCTCCAGGCAAGAATACTGACATGGGTTGTCATGCCCTCCTCCAAGGGATCTTCCCAAACCAAGGATCAAACCCAGGTCTCCCACATTGCAGGTGGATTCTTTCCTGTCTGATTCACCAGGGAAGCTCAAGAATACCAGAGTGGATAGCCTATGCATTCTACAGAGGATCTTTCTCACCTAGGAATCAAACCAGTGTCTCCTGCATTGCAGGTAGATTCTTTACCAGCTGAGCTACCAGGGAAGCCTATAGGAATACATATATCTTTTCAAATTATAGTTTTGCATGGGTATATGCATGTCCAGGAGTAGGACTGCTGGATCATATGGCATTCTATTTTTAGTTTTTTGAGGAAGCTCCATACTGTTTTCCTCAGTGGCTATACCAATGAACATTCCCAACAACAGTGTAAAAGAATTACCTTTTCTCCACACTCTCTTCAAAATGTATTATTTGTAGACATTTTATGATGGCCACTGTGACCAGTATGAAGTGGTAACTAATTTTGCTTTTTGTTTGCATTTCTCTAGTAATGAGGGATGATGAGCATATTTTCATATGCCTATTGCCCATCTATATGTCTTCTTTGGAGAAATGTCTTCTCTTCATTATTATATTGGGTTGTTTATTGTTATTGAATGTATAAACTATTTGTATATTTTAGAAATTAAACTCTTGTCAGTTGCATCATTTGCAAATATTTTCTCCTAGTCCATAGATCATCTTTTTGTTTTATGATTTCCTTTGCTGTGCAAAAGCTTAGAAGTTTTATTATGTTCAATTTGTTTATTTTTGCCTTTACTTCTATTGCCTTGGGAGGCTGACCTAAGAAAACATTGATACAATTTATGTCAGAGTATTTTGCCTATGTTCTCTTCTGGGAGTTTTATGGCGTCATAACATATTCAAGTATTTATGCCCTTTTGAGTTTGAATTTGTATATGGTGTGAAGTTGTGTTCTAACTACTTTGGTTTGCATGCAGCTGTCCAACTTTCTCATTATTACTTGCTTAACAGCCTGTCTTCTCCCTATTGTATATTCTTACCTCCTTTGTCAAAGATTAACTGACCATCAGTGTTTGGGTTTATTTCTGGCCTCTCTAATCTGTTTCATTGATCAATATGTCTGTTTTTGTACCAATACCATGCAGTTTTGATTATAGTAGCTTTCCAGTATTGTCTGAAGTCTAGGAGGGTTAATGCCTCTTGCTTTGTTCTTTTTCCTCAGGATTACTTTAGCAATTCTGGTTCTTTTATGATTCCATATAAATTTTAGAATAATCTGTTCTAGTTTTGTGGAAAATGTTATTGGTATTTTAATAAGTATTGTATTAAATATGTAGATTGTTTTCAGTAGTATGGCTATTTTAACAATATTAATTCTTCCAATCCAAGAGAACAGGATATTTTTCCATTTCTTTAAATCTGGCTCTGTTTTATTTATTGGCTCTCAGCATAAGTCTTTCACCTTCTTGGTAAGGAGTATCTTAGCTCTTATCTTTCTAAGTATCTAACTTTTTTGATGAATTTTTGAAGTGGATTGTTTGCTTACATTCCTTTTCTGATATCTTAGTGTAAAAATTTTTTTTCTGTATGTTAATCTTTTATCCTTCTGAGATAACATTTCTTATCTCATTCCATGAGGCCAGAATTACCCTTAATAGCCAAAGACATCACACACACAAAAATAAATAAACTTTAGGTCGATTTCCTATGCACATAAATGGAAAATCTTCAAGAAAATACTGTCAAATTGAATACAGCAACACATTAAAAGCAATGATACCCCATTACAAAGTGGGTTCTGTAAGGAATGCAGTGTGTTTCAATACATAAAAAAATCAATGTAATACATAATGTTACCAGAATAAAGAAAAAAGCATATGATAATCTTGACTCATACAGAAAAGGCATCTGAAAAATCCAACAGTCTTACTCTATAAAAACAGTCAACAAACTTGTATGCCTATCAACTAGTGATAGAAAGAAGGTTCTCAACATGAAATATCTATATATGAAAAACTCACAACTAACATTATATTTGAAATACCAAAAACTTTCTCCTAAGGTTGGGATTATGACAATGATGCCTCCTTTTGCTTCTTCAATCAACTCTGTACTAGAAACTCTAGCCAAGGCATTCAGATAAGGAAAAGAAACAGTTGATATGCAAATTGGAAGGAAGGAAGTAAAACTAACTCTAGATGCTGATAAAATTATTTTACATAGAGAAAATCCTCAAGAGTACACACACACATCACAACCTTTTAGAGATAATAAATGAATTTAGCAGTTTCAGGATAGAAGATTAACACTTGAAAATCAGTTGTATTCCCATACACTAGCAATAAACAATCTGAAAACATTAAGAAAGTCATTAATTTACAATAGCATTTAAAATATAAAATGCTTAAGAATTAACCAACAAGGCTGACTTTAAAGTACAAAACATTGTTGAAATAAAGAAGACTTAGATAAACAGGACAATCCTATGTTTGTAAATTAAATGAATTAATATTGTTAATATGGCAAATTCCCCCAAGCAACCTATGAATCAATGCAATACCTTTTGTAGAGAATTGAAAGGCTGATATTAAAAATTCATATGGACATGCAAGACCCTCAGTAGACAAAACAACCTCGGAAGCCTTTTGGGAGGGTAACAGGCAAGAAAGCCAGGGGTCTTCAAATGGAGGAAATAGGCTGCAAGTGTCAGACATTTTTTATCTCTCTTAAGCAGAAGGAGGAAACAAACTAGTGTTATATATTTTTTTCCCTTCTCTATACAAATATAAAAAGAGGTTTCTCTTAAAATTCTGTGTTGCCATAATGACACCTGGGTCCACCTGAACTTAACTTTTCTCAAACCTTGAGCTAACCAGTGCATTTTTCTTATGGAAATGTCTGTCTTAAGCTATGTTAATGTACTATGTATTTACTCTAGACTCTGTCTTTAAGTCCATTCTCCTAAAGGCTCAGAACTGGCTTGACAAACTGGTACGTTATACTCATACACTGTTCTCCTAATTTATGTTAATGAAACTATATATTTGTATGGAAATCTGCCTTTCTTCAAGATTCACATCAATCATTTTATGGCCCATGATGACTCACCTGGTGTTAATCTTATCTCAGAATGCATGATGTGGGTGAGGGGCCTGGTGCCATTCTCTGAGTTTTGAGCTATTTTCTTTTTTTAATTAGCAAACTGCTAGTAGCTATATAACATCCAGCTAAAGACTAGCAGGGAGGCACTCTTTCTGCCCCCTCCTGATGTCTATGTCAGAAACTTTCTCTATATCTTTTATATTTTAATAAAACTTTATCACACAAAAGTTCTGAGTGATCAAGCTTCATCTCTGGCTCTGGATTGAATTCTTCTCCTCCAGAGGCCAAGAATCCCAGCCTCTTTCGTGGTTCAGCAACAACCTTTCACTTTCAGATTACAAGTTGGATTACTGACACTTTCCAATTTCAAATTTTATTATTACAAAGCTACAGTAATCACTAAGATGTGATGTTGGTGCAAAGATAGACATATACACCAATTGAATAGAGTCAAGGGTCCATAAATCAACCCATATATGCATGACCAGTATGTGTAATTTACCACAATACACACAAGAGAAACTGGTATCCAAAAATACTGGCTAATATTTACTCCAACTCAGAAATTACCTAGCTCAGTGTGGGAATAATGGGCATACTTTAATAACCAATAGGTTAAAAAAAAAGAAAATAAGTTAAGATGACAAGAGTATAAGTATTGGGAAATTAAGGAGAGAGCTACATATGAAAGAATAAATCCTCCTTGTGACAATAAGTAGAAAGCTTTACTTGAGAAAAAGAGAAAGTGACTTTAAATACCTCAACAGTATGATTGTTCTGCTAATAAGTGAGCCAGTTCATTCAATTATTAATACCAAAAAATGCCATATTATTTTTAAATTTAAAAATAATTAAAAGTAGAAAATCAGAGCCTATTAAAAGTAAAATAATACTTGCCAGAAAATACAACCATAAATCAGAGGAGATTAGCAAAGTAATATTTTAACATATTTTTTGAGTGAATGCATTTAAGAAAGAAAGTAATAAAATGCTTTTTAAAAAACTTACAAAATAAACAGACATACAATAGGAAAGTGTTGGGAACTCACAGAATTCATAAAATAAATGGGAGAGACAAGATCATGTCAGAAAGGAAACTGGATTACATGGAAAACAAAAGACAATTGACAGCATTGAATAATTTACATAAAATCATATGACGGATATATAAAAATTTCCTGGAAAAGTGAAAATAAATGAGGGAAAGAATTACCCCAAAGTAACAAATGTAGAAGAAGTCAAATACAAGAAACATGTGCATTCACTGGTCTTGGTATCAAAAATAAAGAAGGGAAGAGAAAAAACACATAAAATTGTAAATCAAAAACCTACATTGAAGGTCAGGAGAAAGGGTATTAATTTATGTAACTTTGGAAATGAGTGGAGTTTGCAAAACTAATTGTAAAAGGAGCTGCACATAAGCTTTGCATTCTGCACAGTAATTTGTTACATGTGGATTATGGATGAATCATTCTACTTACAGTAAAATGAAAAGTTTAATAACTGAATGGCAGATATGGCCATATTTACACTGATGGAATGTGATATTACAGACAAGAAAAGGGGATGCAGATATCAGTATCAGTTCAGTTCAGTCCAGTTGCTCAGTCGTGTCCGACTCAGTATAAACACGTTTAATTCAATGTAGATACAGAAGACTACATATATAAATATTTATATATTATATCAGTTAGTATATAAACATATATTTCCTTTATATGTCAGCTGAGAGGACCTAGAATCAGTGAAACTCCAACAAAAAGTTAGCACCTATAGTGCACTGGATGCATGTACACTTGTTTTCTAATATCGCCTATAAAATGAGTCATGGATCCTTGGAGAATAGGCTTGTTATAAGCTTAGGTACAGGGAATTTACAATATTAGCCTAGAGCAGAACATAGTTATAGAAAGTATGGAAGTCCCACCCTATAAAGGAGGTATGGCAAAGGGGCACAAGAGCCAACTAGAAAAGCTGCTATGGTCAAGACTGAAAAAATTTGCACAAAATTGTAATATTGCATTATAGCCCATAGGGGAAATTACATATCCATGGGTCCATATTTATGTTATTTAATTGCTAATAAAGAAATACAAGAGTGGAGAAAAGACTAATATCCTGTGCACAAGAATTATAAGCAACTGAATAAACTGCTCTCAAGGACATTTACTGTAACTTCCCATTTCTTTTTTTTTAATTAATTTATTTATTTTAATTGGAGGCAAATTACTTTACAATATCCTGGTGGGTTCTGCAAAAGCCCAGCAAAACCCACTGACAGCAAAAGAGACACAGATGCAACTTCTCATTTCTTAAATCAGAGCTGTACCTTCTGACTTCCATCAAACAGCATACTACTGAAAGGAGGTAAAATGGTAACTTTCAGTTCAGTTCAGTTGCTAAGTCGTATCCAACTCTTTGCGACCCAACAAATCGCACACAGCACGCCAGGCCCCATGTCCATCACCAAATCCCGGAGTTGACTCAGACTCACGCCCATCGAGTCAGTGATGCCATCCAGCCATCTTATCCTCTGTCATCCCCTTCTCCTCCTGCCCCCAATCCCTCCCAGCATCAGAGTCTTTTCCAATGAGTCAACTCTTCACATGAGGTGGCCAAAGTACTGGAGTTTCAGACTCAGCATCATTCCTTCCAAAGAAATCCCAGGGCTGATCTCCTTCAGAATGGACTGGTTGGATCTCCTTGCAGTCCAAGGGACTCTCAAGAGTCTTCTCCAACACCACAGATCAAAAGATTCAATTCTTCGGCACTCAGCCTTCTTCACAGTCCAACTCTTACATCCATACATGACCACAGGAAAAACCATAGCCTTGACTAGACGGACCTTTGTTGGCAAAGTAAAGTTTCTGCTTTTCAATATGTTATCTAGGTTGGTCATAACTTTCCTGCTAAGGAGTAAACGTCTTTTAATTTCATGGCTGCAGTCACCACCTGCAGTGATTTTGGAGCCCAGAAAAATAAAGTCTGACACTGTTTCCACTGTTTCCCCATCTATTTCCCATGAAGGGATGGGGCTGAATACCATGATCTTTGTTTTCAGAATGTTGAGCTTTAAGCCAACTTTTTCACTCTCCACTTTCACTTTCATCAAGAGGCTTTTGAGTTCCTCTTCACTTTCTGCCGTAAGGGTGGCGTCATCTGCATATCTGAGGTTATTGATATTTCTCCCAGCAATCTTGATTCCAGTTTGTGCTTCTTCCAGTCCAGCATTTCTCATGATCTACTCTGCATGTAAGTTAAATAAGCAGGGTGATAATATATAGCCTTGACGTACTCCTTTTCCTATTTGGAACCAGTCTGTTGTTCCATGTCCATTTCAAACTGTTGCTTCTTGACCTGCATATAGGTTTATCAAGAGGCAGGTCAGGTGGTCTGGTATTCCCATCTCTTTCAGAATTTTCCACCGTTTTTTTGTGATCCACACAGTCAAAGGCTTTGGCATAGTCAATAAAGCAGAAATAGATGTTTTTCTGGAACTCTCTTGCTTTTTCAATGATCCAGCAGATGTTGGCAATTTGATCTCTGGTTCCTCTGCCTTTTCTAAAATCAGCTTGAACATCAGGAAGTTCACGGTTCATGTATTGCTGAAGCCTGGCTTGGAGAATTTTGAGCATTACTTTACTAGCGTGTGAGATGAGTGCAATTCTGTGATAGTTTGAGCATTCTTTGGCATTCTCTTTCTTTGGGATTGGAATGAAAACTGACCTTTTCCAGTCCTGTGGCCACTGCTGAGTTTTCCAAATTTGCTGGCATATTGAGTGCAGCACTTTCACAGCATCATCTTCCAGGGTTTGAAATAGCTCAACTGGAATTCCATAACCTCCACTTGCTTTGTTTGTAGTGATGCTTTCTAAGGCCCACTTGACTTCACATTCCAGGATGTCATTCCAGGATGTCTGGTTCTAGGTCAGTGATCACACCATCGTGATTATCTCGGTCGTGAAGATTTTTTTGTACAGTTCTTCTGTGTATTTTTACACCTCTTAATATCTTCTGCTTATGTTAGGTCCATATCATTTCTGTCCTTTACTGTGCCCATCTTTGCATGAAATGTTCCCTTGGTATCTCTAATTTTCTTGAAGAGATCTCCAGTTTTTCCATTCTGTTGTTTTCCTCTATTTTTTTGCATTGATCACTGAGGAAGGCTTTCTTATCTCTTCTTGCTCTTCTTTGGAACTCTGTGTTCAGATGCTTATATCTTTCCTTTTCTCCTTTGCTTTTCACTTCTCTTCTTTTCACAGCTATTTGTAAAGCCTCTCAAGACAACTGTTTTACTTTTTTGCATTTCTTTTCCATGGGGATGGTCTTGATTCCTGTCTCCTGCACGATGTCACGAACCTCTGTCCATAGTTCATTAGGCATTCTATTGATCAGATCTAGTCCCTTAAATTTATTTCTCACTTCCACTGTATAATCGAAGGGGATTTGATTTAGGTCATACCTGAATGGTCTAATGGTTTTCCCTACTTTCTTCAATTTGAGTCTGAATTTGGCAATAAGGAGTTCATGGTCTGAGCCACAGTCAGCTCCTGGTCTTTTTTTTGTTGTTGACTGTATAGAGCTGTTCCATCTTTGGCTTCAAAGAATATAATCAATCTGATTTCGGTGTTGATCATCTGGTGATGTCCATGTATAGAGTCTTCTCTTGTGTTGTTGGAAGAGGGTGTTTGCTATGACCAGTGCGTTTTCTTGGCAAAACTCTATTAGTCTTTGTCCTGCTTCATTCCATATTCCAAGGCCAAATTTGCCTGTCACTTCAGGTGTTTCTTTCCTTCCTACTTTTGCATTCCAGTCCCGTATAATGAAAAGGACGTCTTTTTGGGGGGTGTTAGTTCTAAAAGGTCTTGTAGATCTTCATAGAACCGTTCAACTTCAGCTTCTTCAGCATTACTGGTTGGGGCATAGACTTGGATTACTGGGATATTGATTGGTTTGCCTTGGAAACGAACAGAGATCATTCTGTCATTTTTGACATTGCATACAAGTACTGCATTTTGGACTCTCTTGCCGACCATGATGGCTACTCCATTTCTTCTAAGGTATTCCTGCCCACAGTAGTAGATATAATGGTCATCTGAGTTCAATTCACCCATTCCAGTCCATTTTAGTTTGTTGATTCCTAGAATGCCGACGTTCACTCTTGCCATCTCCTGCTTAACCACTTCCGATTTGCCTTGATTCATGGACCTGACATTCCAGGTTCCTATGCAATATTGCTCTTTATAGCATGGGACCTTGTTTCTATCACCAGTCACATCCACAACTGGGTATTGTTTTTGCTTTGGCTCCATCCCTTCTTTCTTTCTGGAGTTATTTCTCCACTGATCTCCAGTAGAATATTGGGCACCTATCGACCTGGGGAGTTCCTCTTTCAGTATCCTATCATTTTGCCTTTTCATACTGTTAATGGTGTTCTCAAGGCAAGAATACTGAAGTGGTTTGCCATTCCCTTCTCCAGTGGACCACATTTTGTCAAATCTCTCCACCATGACCTGCCCATCCTGGGTGGCCCCACAGGACATGGCTTAGTTTCATTGAGTTAGACAAGGCTGTGGTCCTAGTTTGATTAGATTGACTAGTTTTATGTGATTATGGTTTCAGTGTGTCTGCCCTCTGATTCCCTCTTGAAACACCTACTGTCTTACTTGGGTTTCTCTTACCTTGGACGTGGGGTATCTCTTCACAGCTGCTCCAGCAAAGCTCAGCTGCTGCTCCTTACCTTGGACGAGGGGTATCTTCTCACTGTCCCCACTCCTGACCTTGAACGTGGAATAGCTCCTCTAGGCCCTCCTGCACCCATGCAGCCACCACTCCTTGGACGTGGGGTAGCTCCTCCCGGCTGCCGCCCCTGGCCTTGGGCGGGGGGTAGCTCCTCCCTGCCACCACCCCTGACCTCGGACTTGGGGTAGCTCCTCTCGGCCGTGCTTATGTGCCATCACAGCCGCCTACACTTGTAAAAAATAATGGTAACTTTACACTATCTCAACTCAGCAATTTAGAAGTAGAGAGGAACTTCCTCAATTTCAGTTTTTAAAAAGCAACAAAATCCAACAGCTAACATCATACTTAAAGGTAGAAAAGATAATAGGTTCCTACAAAATCAGAAACAATGAAGGGTGTAACTTTTCAGCATTCCTATTCAATATCGTACTAGAAGTCATAACTATTTCAATAAAACAAAAAGATAGAAGTTACATGTTGGAGAGAAATAAACTATCTTTATTCATAGATGACCTGGAAGTCATGTAGATATTTCCACAGAATCAACAGATATTTTTTGAAACAAACAAACAAGTATATCAAGGTTGCAAAATACAAGCTAAATATACAAAAATAAATTCTGTGTATACAAGCAAATAAAAAAGTAATTTGAATTACAAAATAACTTTCACCTACATTAGCAACAAAAATTGAAATTATTATATATGTTTAACAAAATATTTATAGGGTCAACAAGTATAAAAAACCTTGCTAAAAATAAAAAATATATAAATAAATGGAAAGATTTCATGATCATATACTGGAAACTGCTATCAATTATTCTCAAATTTATCTATTAATATATATTCAACATAATTCAAATTTAAAAAATTAAAATAAAATAAAAATCCCAGCAAACTTTGTTTTTTTAATTCTGGTTCAGTTCAGTTCAGTCACTCAGTCATGTCAGATTCTTTGTGACCCCATGGACTGAAGCAAACCAGGCCTCTCTGTCCATCAGTAACTCCCAGAGTTTACTCAAACTCATGTCCGTTGAGTCAGTGATGCCATCTAACCATCTCATCCTCTGTCATCCCCTCCTTCTCCTGCCTTCAATCTTTCCCAGCATCAGGGTCTTTTCCAATGAGTCAGTTCTTTGCATCACGTGGCAAAAATATTGAAGTTTCAGCTTCAGCATCAGTCCTTTCAATGAATACTCAGGACTGATTTCCTTTAGAATGGACTGGTTGGATCTCCTTGCAGTCCAAGGGATTCTCAAGAGTCTTCTCTACACCACAGTTCAAAAGCATCAACTCTTTGGTGCTCAGCTTTCTTTGTATATAGTCCAACTCTCAACATCCATACATGACTACTGGAAAAAACATAGTTTTGACTAGATGGACCTTTGTTGGCAAAGTAATGTCTCTGCTTTTTAATAAGCTGTCTAGGTTGGTTATAACTTTTCTTCCAAGGAGTAAGCATCTTTTAATTTCATGGCTGCAGTCACCATCTGCAGTGATTTTGGAACCCCCCCAAAAAAAGTCTATCACTGTTTCCACCGTTTTAGGAGACCTGTCATGGTTTGTACACTCTTTGGCCCAATGTCCAGCCTGTATACAGATTAGGCATTTGCCTCCTTCCTTGTCCTTTAGGGATTTGGGCTTTGCCATAGGGTTTCCCTGGAGGGTGGCCAGCATGTGGGCATGCCTTGTCTCTTTCATTTTCTCCATTTCCTGGGCTTTGGCCTTCCTCTCATGTCTTCTATTATGAAAGGTATTGGTGGCTGTCTGGACCATCTCAGCTAAAGAGGCATCAAGGTCCTGTTGCTGTAGCTCTTGTAACTTTATCCCGATGTCTGATGCACATCGAGGCAGGAATTTGTCCTTTAAAATCACCTGTCCCTCATAAGAGTCTAAGCCCAGATTGGTAAACTTTTGGAGGGTCTCTTTTAGACTTTCCAGAAAAGCAATGGGGTTCTTGTTGGGCTCCTGAGTTATTTCTGAGACTCAGCACAGTCCCATAACTAATAGGCTTCCTTCTACTTCCATGGGTGTACTTCCTTAGGTGTGAGTCTTTCTGAAGCATATCCTACCCAGTACTGTTGCAACCTGAGAGCCAGGTGTCCCTGGGTCAGGGTGCAGATCCCCAGGTAGGCTGAGGCATGACAGCCTCCTACAGATGGAATCTCTGGGCAGGTCGAGGCATTTTGGCCTCCTGAGAATTGGGTCTCTGGGCAGGTCGAGACATGTCGACCTGCTGGAACCACTGGTCTGGCAGATCCCTGATCAGGTTGAAGCGTGACAACCTTCCAAGGAACAGATCCCTAGGCAGGTTGAGGCAGGTGGACCTCCTGGGACCCCCAGACTGGAGTTTGGCATCCCCAAGGTCTCCAGAGTGACCAGTGCTGGATAGAATTAAGGAGTTGTAATCTTAACTCATTGCTGTTTTTTCCACAGCAGATAGGAAGAGATACCATGATGTAAAGTAACCCAAGTTTGTGCCCTGAGACTGAGAACCTGGTGAAACAGCCACAAGTGTCATCCTCTTATTGCTCTGGGGGAATATAAGTCACTGATTTCTTCCCCTAGTCCTCCATAAGAGCAATTTCGGGTGTTTTCAAAGGTAAACGTTTCATTGTCATAGACCCACTTTAGGTAATAACAGAAGTAATGACAAAGGATTAGGTTAACAGGTCCTATTAGGGGCATTCAGTTCAGTTCAGTTCAGTAGCTTAGTCGTGTCCGACTCTTTGTGACCCCATGAATCACGGAATGCCAGGCCTCCCTGTCCATTACCAACTCCTGGAGTTCACTCAAACTCATATCCATCAAGTTGGTGAGACAACCAGCCATCTCATCCTCTGTTGTCCCCTTATCTTCCTGCTCCCAATCCCTCCCAGCATCAAAGTCTTTTCCAATGAGTCAACTCTTCGCATGAGGTGGCCAAAGTACTGGAGTTTCAGACTCAACATCAGTCCTTCAAATGAACACCCAGGACTGATGTCCTTTAGGATGGACTGGTTGGATCTCCTTGTAATCCAAGGGACTCTCAAGAGTCTTCACCAACACTACAGTTCAAAGGCATCAATTCTTCGGCACTCAGCTTTCTTCACAGCCTAACTCTCACATCCATACATGACCACTGGAAAAACCATAACCTTGACTAGACGGGCCTTTGTTGGCAAAGTAATGTCTCTGCTTTTGAATATGCTATCTAGGGTAGTGATAACTTACCTTCCAAGGAGTAAGCATCTTTTAATTTCATGGCTGCAGTCACCATTGGCACTGATTTTGGAGCCCCAAAAAATAAAGTCTGACACTGTTTCCCCATCTATTTTCCATGAAGTGATGGGATTAGATGCCATGAACTTCATTTTCTGAATGTTGAGCTTTAAGCCAACTTTTTCACTCTCCTCTTTCACTTTCATCAAGAGGCTTTTGAGTTCCTCTTCACTTTCTGCCATAAGGGTGGTGTCATCTGCATATCTGAAGTTATTGATATTTCTCCTGGCAATCTTGATTCCAGCTTGTGCTTCTTCCAGCCCAGAGTTTCTCATGATGTACTCTGCATATAAGTTAAATAAGCAGGGTGACAACATACAGCCTTGACGTACTCTTTTTCCTATTTGGAACCAGTCTGTTGTTCCATGTCCAGTTCTAACTGTTGCTTCCTGACCTGCATATACGTTTCTCAAGAGGCAGGTCAGGTGGTCTGGTATTCCCATCTCTTTCAGAATTTCCCACAGTTAATTGTGATCCACACAGTCAAAGGCTTTGGCATAGTCAATAAAGCAGAAATAAATGTTTTTTTCTGGAACTCTCTTGCTTTTTCCATGATCCAGCAGATGTTGGCAATCTGATCTCTGGTTCTTCTGCCTTTTCTAAAACCAGCTTGAACATCTGAAGTTCACAGTTCATGTATTGCTGAAGCCTGGCTTGGAGAATTTTGAGCATTACTTTACTAGCATGTGAGATGAGTGCAATTGTGCGGTGGTCTGAGCATTCTTTGGCATTGCCTTTCTTTGGAGTTGGAATGAAAACTGACCTGTTCCAGTCCTGTTCCTACTGCTGAGTTTTCAAAATTTGCTGGTATATTGAGCGCAGCACTTTCACAGCATCATCTTTCAGGATTTGGAATAGCTCAACTGGAATTCCATAACATCCACTAGCTTTGTTCGTAGTGATGCTTTCTATGGCCCACTTGACTTCACATTCCAGGATGTCTGGATCTAGGAGAGTGATCACGCCATCATGATTATCTGGGTCATGAAGTTCTTTTTTGTACAGTTCTTCTGTGTATTCTTACACCTCTTCTTAGTATCTTCTGCTTATGTTAGGTACCATTTCTATCCTTTATCAAGCCCATCTTTGCATGGAGACATTTATCCCTTTCATCTTTACATGTAATGTATCTCTAATTTTCTTGAAGAGATCTCTAGTCTTTCCCATTCTATTGTTTTCCTCTATTTCTTTGCATTGATCACTGAGGAAGGCTTTCTTATCTCTCCTTGCTAATCTTTGGAAGTCTGCATTCAGCTGCTTATATCTTTCCTTTTCTCCTTTGCTTTCCACTTCTCTTCTTTTCACAGCTATTTGTAAGGCCTCCCAAGACAGCCATTTTTCCTTTTTGCATTTCTTTTCCATGAGTATGGTCTTGATCCTTGTCTCCTGTACAATGTCATGAACCTCCATCCATATTTCATCAGGCACTCTATCTATCAGATCTAGTCCCATATCTATTTCTCATTTCCACTGTATAATCATAAGGGATTTGATTTAGGCCATACCTGAATGGTCTAGTGGTTTTCCCTACTTTCTTCAATTTCAGTCTTTATTTGGCAGTAAGGAGTTCATGATCTGAGCCACAGTCAGCTCCTGGTCTTGTTTTTGCTGACTGTATAGAGCTTCTCCATCTTTGGCTGCAAAGAATATAATCAATCTGATTTGGGTGTTGACCATCTGGTGATGTCCATGTGTAGAGTCTTCTCTTGTGTTTTAGAAGGGGGTGTTTGCTATGACCAGTGTGTTTTCCTTGCAAAACTCTGTGAGTCTTTGTCCTGTTTCATTCCGTATTCCAAGGCCAAATTTGCCTGTTACTCCACGTGTTTCTTTCCTTCCTACTTTTGCATTCCAGTCCCCTATAATGAAAAGGACATCTCTTTTGGGTGTTAGTTCTAAAAGGTCTTGTAGATCTTCATAGAACCATTCAACTTCAGCTTCTTCAACGATACTGTTTGAGGCATAGGCTTGGATTACTGTGATATTGAATGGTTTCCCTTGGAAACGAATAGAGATCATTCTGTCGTTTTTGAGATTGCATCCAAGTACTGCATTTTGGACTCTCTTGCCGACCATGATGGCTACTCCATTTCTTCTGAGGGATTCCTGCCCACAGTAGTAGATATAATGGTCATCTGAGTTAAATTAACCAATTGCAGTCCATTTAAGTTCTCTGATTCCTAGAATGTCGACTTTCACTCTTGCCATCTCCTGTTTGACCACCTCCAATTTGCCTTGATTCATGAACCTAACTTTCCAGATTTCTATGCAATATTGCTCTTTACAGCATCGGACCTTGCTTCTATCACCAGTCACATCCACAACTGGGTTTTGTTTTTGCTTGGCTCCATACCTTCATATTTTAATAATAATAAGTGGGGCAGATCCATGTTGCCTACAAGGAGGGAGGGTCCTGGTTATAGGAGTTAGTAAATTGCTTTAAGAACAAACTGATAAGAAGCAACAGACCAGATGTATAAAAGTGGAATGTAGATTTGATCTGGGTGTATGTCTGTAACTTTAGGAGAAGGGTCGCAAGGGTTTGGGCCCAAACTTCCAGCAGGGCTAACTCCCAATGTGGCAAACATTTTCCTTGGAATCCCAACTGCCTTTAAGGGATGTCACCAGCAGATGGACTTCTAGCAGGCATTGTGTGCCTGTCACCTGCCCTAGTGGGTTCACTGAGAAATGCTGTTGTTGCACATGTTGTAGGAAACATGGAAATGAAGGTCTGAATATCTAGAAGGATTGGATAGAAAGAGAAAAGAGAAATCACTCAGTCGTGTCCGACTCTTTGCGACCACATGTACTGTAGACTACCAGGCTTCTACATTCATGGGATTTTCCAGGCAAGAGTACTGAAGTGGGTTGCCATTTCCTTCCCCCAAAGGATTGAATACTATACAGTAATTCCCTCCCAAAGGCCAGCTATTTTCTGCTGTCCTGCCAGAAGATTGTGAAGGCAGCATTGTGGGTCCAGACAGTGCTCAGGAGAAGACCATGAAACAGGAGGGAAGGGGGCAGGACACAACTCTTGAAAGAATAACACAGCCCAAGGGCATACCATAAACCGATTAAAATCAAATGGGTCCAAGATGACAAGTCAAATTCAACTAAACCTTGATCCTCATCTGCAAGCTAAATGCCAGAGGTGCCAGGACAGTTCGAGGCACTGTCAAAAGACCAAAGAGTGGGTGGTTCCCCAGTTGTTGGAATGGTCCTCCCACTCATTAACATATGAAATCACCCAACTCGGGAAAACTAACCACACCACATTCCATGGCCACCAGTGCAATGGCCCATACCCTGTGAAATGTGCTTCTCTAAATCCGAACAAATCCACGTCTTACCTATGGCTGTGTCTCTCACTAAGTTTTTAGCAATGAGATATCAGGAGCCTGAGCTTCGTTAGGTCCTAAAACCAGGTTCTGTGGGGTTTTCCTGGGCTCACGTTCCAGTCGGATACAACTGAGTGATTAAGCATAGCACAGAGTCCCTGCCACGTAGGTTTGAGTCCCAATTTTAGGTAAATGGCTTCAAACACAACTTTCATAAATGGAAAGATGATGACCTGCCCAATACTTTGTAAGCAGTGGCATACACTTGGAAAGGGGAGCTGAAAGACAGGAGGAAAAAGCAGTGAGAAAAACGTGCCAAGGAATCCCCTTCACAACCTGCTGGAAAATCTGCTAAATACCTGACCCATGCTCACAGTTTTCATTGGCATGATCCTTGGCACAAAGAAAATTAAGGACAGAAGAACCCCCACCAGCTTGGGCAACAGTTACTAGAGTGCAAAAGATAATGGAGCCTTCAGGACACACTGGGGAGTAGCCTCTCCAGAATCCCTCAATTGCACCCACTGCTGCTTGTCTGTCCATGGGGGTTTCAAAGAAACAAGAAATGAGAGATTGTAAAGAAATTAAGATTGTGTTAGCCGTATGTCCTTCCAGCCATAGAAGTGAGAACTTCCTACCCCAACCAGAGATCTCCTGAAATCTGAGACTGAGCCATGTGAGCTTTCTGCTGAATTTGTTTTTGCTGTCCCTATTTCCAACATGGTGGACTTCTTGTCACTTCCACTGCCCTGGGTTTTCTTCACATTCCACTTTCACTGTGGGAGCTTTCACTGATTTGGGCTTCTGCTGTGCTTGGCCTCCACAAGGACAGAGCTGAGGTTGTGGGGGCCGAGCCGAGGTTGTTTCAGCCAGGTTAAACCTGAGTCATGGCACCATAGATGTTGGGGGAGTGTATAATTTCCCTGGTTCTGTCTCCTTGCAGCAAAAATTTGAAGCAAAGGACTAACCAGTGTTATAGCTCAGTTTTATTGGCAAGCAAAGGAAAAATCCTTGAGGCGTGAAGCCAAGCCGGCCCAAAAGACACAAAGAGAAGAGAAGCCAGGGCCCTGGCTCAGTTTTGGCTCCTCTTTTTATATGTTTTTTTTTTTCTTCTCCTCTTGAGCCTGCCCTATGTAAACTGGGCTAGCCAGGAGGGCTGTTTGTTTTACCTGAGGTCCTCACTCTGGTCCTCAGACCTTCCTTTGTTCTGTTTTCACTTCTTTGTCTTTTAGCCACTGCCATTATGGACTTCTTTTTCCTATTCTAACTACCTAACACATCTCTAATGTGTCATTTAAGGCTTGTGTTTCCTTATTAATTTTCTGTTTTGATGACCTGTCCATTGGTGTAAGTGGGGTGTTAAAATCCCCTACAATTATTGTGTTACTGTCAATTTCTCCTGTTACGTCTGTTAGTGTTTGTCTTATGTATTGAGGTGCTCCTATGTTGGGTGCATAAATATTTACAGTTGTTATGTCTTCCTCTTGAATTGATCCTTTGATCATTATATAGTGTTCTTCCTTAGACCTTATAATATTCTTTATATTAAGGACTGTTTTGTCTGACATGAGGATTGCTACTCCAGTTTTCTTTTGATTTTCATTTGTATGTAATATATTTTTCCATCCTCTCACTTTCAGTCTATATGTGACTTTAGGTCTGAAGTGGGCTTCTTGTAGACAGTGTATACATATGGGTCTTGCTTTTGTGTCCATTCAGTCAGTGTCTTTTGGTTGGAGCATTTAATCCATTTACATTTAAAGTAATTATTGATATATATGTTCTTATTGCCATTTTCTTAATTGTTTGGGATTTGTTTTTGTACATTTGTTCTTCTCTTGTATTTCCTGACTATATAAGTCCTTTTAAAATTTTTGTAAAGCTGGTTTGGTAGTACTAAATTCTCTTAATTTTTGCTTGTTTGTAAAGTTTTTTATTTCTCCATCAGTTTTGAATGAGATCCTTGCCATGTGGAGTATATCTTAGTGGTAGATTTTCCCCTTTCTGTACTTTAAGTATATCCTGCCATTCCCTTCTGGCCTTCAGAGTTTCTGTTGAAAGATCAACTGTTAAATGTATGGGGTTTCCCTTGTATGTTACTTGTTGCTTTTCCCTTGATGCTTTTAATATTCTTTCTTTGCATTTAATCTTTGTTACTTTCCTGAGTCAAGAAGATCTGCTGGAGAAGGGATAGGCTACCCACCCCAGTATTCTTGTGCTTCCCTTGTGGCTCAGCTGGTAAAGAATCTGTCTTCAATGTGGGACACCTGGGTTCCAATCCCAGGGTTGGAAAGATCCCCTGAAGAAGAGAAAGGCTACCCACTCCAGTATTCTGGCCTGGAGAATTCCATGGACTGTATAGTCCATGGGGTCACAAAGAGTCAGCCATTACTGACTCAGTTTCACTTTTTGTTAGTTTGATTAGTATTCGTCTTGGCATGTTTCTTCTTGAGTTTATCCTGCATGGGAATCTTTGCACTTCTTGGACTTTATTGACTATTTTCTTTCCCATATTGGGGAAATTTTCAATTATAATCTCTTCAAAAAATTTTTTCATACATTTTCTTTTTCTCTTTTTCTTCTGGGACCCCTATAATTAGAATGATGGTATGTTTAATATTTTCTTGGAGGTCTCTGAGACTATCCTCATTTTTTTTTTTTTTCATTCTTTTTACTTTATCCGGCTCTTCAGCAGTTATTTCCACCATTCCATCTTCCAGCTCACTGATCCATTCTTCTCCCTCAGATATTATGCTATTGATTCCTTCTAGAGTATTTTTAGTTTCAGTAACTGTATTGTTTATGGAGAAGGAAATGGCAACCCGCTTCAGTATTGCTAGAGAATCCTGTGGACAGAGGAGCCTGGTGGGCTGTTATCCATAGGGTCGTGCAGAATCAGACACTACTGAAGTGACTTAGCATGCCTGCATTGTTTGTCTCTGTTTGTTTTTGCTTTATTTCTTCTAGGTCTTTGTTAAATATGTTAATTGATTCTTGCAGTCTCTCCATTCTGTCTTTGAGGCTTTGGATAATCTTTACTTCCATTACTCTGAATTCTTTGTCAGGTAACTTGCCTATTTCCTCTTCATTTATTTCAACTTGTGTGTTTCTAGGCTGTTCCTTCATTTGTGCAGTATTTTTCTGCCTTTGCTGTTTTGTTTTGTTTTTTTTTTTTCCTTAACTTATTGGGCTTGATATCTACTTTCCCCAGGCTTCAAGGCTGCATTCTTTCTTTCTTTTGGTTTCTTCCCTCATAAGGTTGGTCCAGTGGTTTGTGAAAGCTTCATATAGGATGTGACTTGTGGCAGCATTCTGGTGGGAGGAGGTTAGGTTTTTTTTGTTTTGTTTTCTTTTTTCTCTGATGGCCAGGTCTGTTTGAGGTGGCAATCTTGTCTGATGATGATTGGGTTTATATTTTGTCTTGTTTGCTGTTTGGATGAGGCATCCTGCACAGGGTGCTGGTGTCAGTTGGGTGATGCCAGGTGTTGCACACAAGTGGTTGCCTTTATGAGAGTTCCATTAACTGATACTTCCTAGAGTGAGAAGTTCTCCGGTCGTCTAGGGTCTTGGAGCTAGCACTCCCACTCCAAAGCCTCAGCACTTGATCTCTGGCTGGGGAACGGAGAATTCATAGGAGTTTTTTATGGTATTAGATGGGATTAAAATAAATACACAAAAGCGAGAGACAAAAGATGCACCCCAGACAAATGGCAATTACAAAATCAGGCAATAATAGCTAAAATAATGAAATATACACATATACATATACACCAATAGACAAAACCAAAAGAGTCCAAAAAATAAATAAAGAACAATAGATTGACCCAGCAAACAAAAGAAACCAAAAATTATATCTACAGTTAAAAACAAAACTAACTAAAGCACAAAATGGAAAACGAAATTAAAGAAAGATGCCAACTGGTGGATAAACCAATGAAAATAAAACAAACTAACAAACATGGTGAGAAAAAGAAGAAAAGAAAGAATAGAAATGCAAAGTTACATAAAGGTAGATAAAGAAGATTTATATATGTTATAGATTACAACAGGAAAAGAGCAAACAGCCATACATATTGCAAAAGTAAGGCTTTTTTCTTTTGTTGGAAAAGCAAACAAAAGGATAAATGTAGGAAAAAATAACAATTATAAATGTAAAAAATTTAAAAATTAAAGTTAAAAAAAAAGAGACAGAATAAAAGAAAAACAGAGAACACCACAAAACCACAACAGGCCCAATGTTGAGGCAGGAGTATATAAAAGAAATCGAAAGTGTGATTTAAAAAAAAAAAAAATTCTCAAAAGCTTTATTGCAACCCCATGGACTGTAGCCTACCAGGCTCCTCCATCCATGGGATTTTCCAGGCAAGAATACTGGAGTGTGTTGCCATTTCCTTCTCCAGGGGATCTTCCCGACCCAGGGATTGAACCCAGGTCTCCCACATTGTAGGCAGACGCTCTTACTGCCTGAGTCACCAGGGAAGTCTAAATAGATTTAATAGTACTAATAAAATCAACAACTACAACAAAGAGGGGGAGAAAAGGTAAAAGGAAAAAGAAAATCCAGAAGCAACTACAGAAAAAGTCAAAATATAAGAATAATAGACGTTTTTCTTGAATGTCTGCTGTCAGCATCCTTTCCCTTGCTGCGAGACACAGTCTACCTCATCTCCCTAGGATGCCTTCCAAAACTGGGCTAGTCTCTGGACCTGCTGTGGAGACAGCTCAGATTCTAATTTGGTCCTACTCCTTGTGTGTGTTCTTGCTGCCAATGTTCACGGTTGTCAGAACTAGTGTGTTTTCTTTTGTGGGAACTACCATTGTCCTTTTGTATATTCTATAGACAATGGAATACTTGATCATCTAGATTTAATCTGCAGCTTCTCCAACTGGTGGGAAGGTTTTGAGTTCTCTTCCTTAGCCACACTGCCCCTGGGTTTCAACTGTGGTTTTATCTCTACCTCTGCATGTGGGCTTCCCTGATAGCTCAGTTGGTAAAGAATCCACCTGCAATTCAGGAGACCCAGGTTCAATTCCTGGGTCTGAAAGATCCGCTGGAGAAGGGATAGGTTACCCACTCCAGTATTCTTGTGCTTCCTTTGTGGCTCAGCTGGTAAAGAATCCACCTGCTGTGCGGGAGACCTGGGTTCAATCCCAGGGATGAGAAGATCCCCTGGAGAAGGGAAAGGCTACCCACTTCAGTGTTCTGGCCTAGAGTATTCCATGGACTGTATAGTCCATGTGGGTCACAAAGAGTTGGACATGACTGAGCTACTTTCACTTCACTGCATGTGAGCCATACACAGGGGTTTGCCCCTGAATCTGCCCTGGAGGACTTGGGTTTGTCCCAGTGAAGGCCAGATGTGGAGGTGGCACAACTGCTTGTGTCTCAGAGACCCTGGCAGCACCAGGTACTCAGGGGAGGCATCAGCTAGGGCAGCAAGACATATGGCACCCTACAAGGGCATGGCTACCCATTACAGTATTCTTGCCTGGAGAATTCTACAGACAGAGAAATCTGGCAGGCCACAGTCCACAGACTCGCAGAATTGGACATGACTGAAGTGATGCAGCATGCATGGATGAAGGACTTTTTCTAGCCTCTGGCAGTTCTGCCCCACTTAGGATCATGCATGGAGGTGGTGCAGTTGCTTGGATCATGGGAACCCTGGCAATGCTGACTAAATGAGAGCGCTGGCGGCTATTGTCACAGGAGATATGATGCTACTAGGGCTTTTTCTAACCTGTGGCAGCTCTGCCTGAGTGAGGACTAAGTGCAAAGGTGGTGCAGCAGCTTGGGTCTCAGGGACCCTGGCAGTGCCAAGTGTGCTGGAACACTGACTCCCTCAGCTGCAGGAGGTATGGCCCTATCAGTCTTTTTCTAGCCTCTGGCAGCTGGCAATCAGAGGGGCTCTTTGGCTGAGTCACCCATTCAGTCACTTGAAAAACCCACTGGCTGGGGTCCTTCTCTGTTGCCGGGCACTTCAGGCACTTAAAGGGGCCCCTGACTGGACTTATAGTCTGTTGTTCAACACATCAAGCGTTTAAAGGGCCAACCTCTCTATTGTTCAGCTTCCAGTGGTCTTGGCATTTGGGGAGAGAGAGGCTGTGGTGATGGCTCCATGACTGTCAGGTTTTCCTTCACAGGCATTTCCCACCACAATCTCCTCCCTCACATCCCCTCAGGCCATTTCCCTGCAGTCAACAGCAGATCTTGTTCTGGGATTGCTCCACTATCCCTACACTCAAGCTTCCAGTCACTGTGCCTTCTAGGGGACCCACGTCCCTGTCCGAGGTACATATGGCTGTGGCAAGGATTGTCTGTGTGATTCTTATTCCATTTAGACTGTCGCAGAGTAGCTGCTTCACTCTCTTTGCCTCAAATGTTTCCTCTGTCCCAAACAATTGCCCCGATGCGGGGATCAGATCCTTGCTTCAGTTTCCCCACCCACCAAGGGCAGATCCAGTCCTACCAATTTTTCTCTTTTCCCCCCTACTTCCTTCATCCTACCGAGTTTTGTGTGGTTATGTATATTCTTTTCCAGTGGTCAGGTACTTCTGCCCTCTCCTAGTTGATGTTCTGCAAGCTCTTCTGTGTCCATAGGTGTATTCCTGATGTATCCATGGAGAAAGATATATTACACATCCACTTCTCTGCCATCTTGTTCTCCTTCCCGCTGTGGTTTTGATTTCCATTTTCCTAAAGACTAATGATACTGAACACATTTTCAAGTGCTTTGTAGCCATTTATTTATCTTCTTTGAAGAAATGTGTATGCAAGATCTTTGGCCAGATTTTAATTGGGTTGTTTAAGAGTTCTTCATATATTTTAGATGCCAAACCATTATCAGAAATATTATTTGCAAATATTTATACCATGCTACAGATGAATTTTTAACTTTTTTGATATTGTCCTTTGATGAACTTTTTTTTTTTTTTTTTTTTTAAGGAAATTCAAAGTACTCTTTTTGCTTCTGTTTCTTGTATTTGGGTATCATAGTTAACACTCAGTTGCAAAGTCCAAAGTCAAAAAAATACTCCCATGTTTTCCTTTAGGACTTTTATACTTTTAACTTTTACACTTAGATGTTTGATCTGTTTTGATCAATTAATTTTTGTATATATGTGACACAGGAAAACTCATTGTATTGAATGTGGATATCCAGTTGTCCTAACACAAGTTGTTTAAAAGGCTGTTCTTTCTCCATTAAATGGTCTTGGCACATTTGTTTAGAATCAATTGGCAGTAGATATAATGATTAATTTCTGGCATATTGATTCTATTCTACTGGTCTATATGTCTAGCCTTATACCAGAATCAAACTATTTATATCACTGTAGCATTGCAGTATGTTTTGAAATCAGGAAAAGTGAGTTCTCCAACTCTCTTATCTTTTGAGATTTTCTTGGCAACCTGGGGTTCCTTGAAATTCTATGTGCTATCAAACATTTTTGTAGAGACCAACAATCAAATTCTAAAGTGTATCTGAAAAGTTAAAAGACCTTGGGTAACTAATACACTAGTGAACAGGAAGGACAATGTTGAAGACTCAACTGTCTGAGATCTACTGTATTACTATTACTATTTGAGGCTTACTACAAAGTTAATCATGACAATTTGGTGTCAGGGAAAAAACAGACATGCAGAATAACAGAATTAAATAGAAATCCCAGAAATAGACCCATCTATAGACAAATGATCTTTGAAAAGGAGGAAAAACTATTTTAATGGAAAGGATAATATTTCAAAAAATATTGCTGCAATAATTAGACATTACTATGAAAAAATAGAGCTTCCCTGGTGGCTGAGACGGTAAAGCATCTGTCTACAATGCAGGAGACCCGGCTTCGATCCCTGGGTTGGGAAGATCCCCTGGAGAAGGAAATGGCAGCCCACATCAGGACTACTGCCTGGAAAATCCCATGGATGGAGGAGCCTGGTAGTCTACAGTCCATGGGGTCGCAAAGAGTTGGACATGACTGAGCAACTTCACTTTCATGAAGAAATACCTACACACAGGTCTTATGATTTTCACATAAATTAATTCAAAACACTTACACATAAAATGCAAAATCACAAAACCTTTTTTGAATTTATTATTTTGTGCCAGGAGCCTGTGAGAGACATTCCACTCGTGACAAAGGTCATGAGGAAGGAGGCTCGGCATACGCAAAGGCGGGATCGAGCCTCGGGAGTCCCCCCGGATATTCTCGAGCATCTACCCCCAAAAAACCAGAGTCTGCCTACTTTATTGCTTTGTGCTCTCACCTCTGACTTTACTGGGGGCTGTCCCCTACCACCATCTCACTCTCTCTGTCAAAGAGCTAACTTACAGCTCCAATTAATAAAGTTCCTGGGCAATTAGGAGTGTTTAAATCCAAACCCCTCAGATGGCTCTCTAACTCGCCTGACAAGTTTACGGGGACACCTACGGCTATGCATACGATTGTTTACAGTCTCCCAGCCTCGAGAGGTACAGGAAGCTTAAGATATTCAAATAGCTTAGAGCCTCTCAGAGAGTTAGAAACTGTCAGAATAAAACTAGTAAAAGATTTCATTGATGAGCCAATGCTTGTTGCCAAGTTTCCACATCCCCTGAATTGTATCCTTGAATGTGTATTAATTAATATAGTTGGTATGTAGAAAAAATAAGTAGTGGCCTTGGTGTTAGTAACTTTAGACCCTTAAGGTAATAAATTCTTTCCTTTGTAAACCCATTACACATCCGCCCTATAGGAATGCAATTTTATCTTCGGAAGATGGCGCCAAACCTTAAAATAATTACTCTTAGAGAAAACAAGTCTTACGGTTGACAAACGTTTATTAAGAGTCATAAAATGTTAATAGGCCTTCTGGCCAGAAGATGATGTAAATTACCTAAACCATTTGTATACGATAAATTTGCAGGAAAGAAACCCTGGTTTTTGATAAGGATCAAAGACTGCTGACTTTGCATCCCCTATTATCCTCTATATGTAATTTAGGGTATAAAAGCCCCTGTTGAAAATAAAGCTACAGGCCTTGCTCACCAAAGCTTGGTCTCCCCATGTCATTCTTCCCCTCAACCTCCAGCTGAGTGTCCATCTGGAGCGCGGATATCCTCTGCGACCATTTATTTGCCTGGGCTTCTAAGACCCACTCGAGAAGGTGTCTAAAGTAGGGCATCTTCCGCTATTGGAGAGGGCACCTGCGGCCTCCGTGGTCAGAGCTAACCTGGTGTCACAGGTTATATTGATTTTCTGCGTAAACCAAGCTACTCAGCTTCTTTTCTCCACTGAATTTTCCTACTGAGCTATCCTCATTCTATTACTCTTTATGTCTCTGAATAAATAAATAAATAAATAAATAGGTCGTCTATGCCATCTCCCCTTCGAATACCCTGGATCAGCCGGGGCTGGACCTAGGCAATTTTGCATTGTGGTATAGCTGATTAACAATGTTGCATGTTTCAGGTAAACAGTGAAGGGACTCAGCTATAATATACATGTATCCATTCTCCCCTGAAACCCTCTCCTATCCAGGCTATCACAAAGCATTGAGCAGAGTTCCATATGGTATAAAACAGGTCGTTGTTTGCCAGAGTCTAGCTCTGGCAGCCAGGGAATCAGCCTGAAGGGGTGAGCGGTGTAGGAGGACGATGATGTAGTCTCTGACTCATAGTACGGAACTACATGTTTATTTCAAGCTTCAGGTTCTCTTTTATACATTGACAAAAGCATTAGGTCAGAGGTTTGATGTTTTTAGTTTCCCCCACCCAGATTTACTGTACTTAACTTGTGATTAAGTACATGTACTCTTCTCCTCATGTGAAGAGTTGATTCATTGGAAAAGACTCTGATGCTGGGAGGGATGGGGGCAAGAGGAGAAGGGGACGACAGAGGATGAAATGGCTGGATGGCATCACTGACTCAATGGACGTGAGTCTGAGTGAACTCTGGGAGTTGGTGATGGACAGGGAGGCCTGGCATGCTGTGATTCATGGGGTCGCAAAGAGTCGGACATGACTGAGCGACTGATCTGATCTGATCTGAACTTGTGATTACATTGTAACTCATGCTACATCCCTCAGTTTATTTCTCATCTTTCTAAATCCTGTTTGCCCCTAGCATCTTAAGATCACTATCTCCTAAAAAGGCTTCTAGCTATTCTTAATTATTCCTAAACCCTAAACTCAGCAATCTTCTTTTGCCAAAATTATATCTCTCACAAACAGGTCTCAGATAACAATCCTTCCCATGGCCTCAAGCTGCAGCCTACATGCTCATCCTTGGACATTCTTTGTAAAAATCCTTGAACAAATGTCAATGGTTATTTTATAGATTATTTTCTGAGCACAACTGTAGAAGGCTTTGTGCTTTCTCATGCTTCTCCCAAGCACCTTAACATTCTTTCCAGCCAACTCAACTGAAGAAAGGAAAGAACAAATCAGAATCACAAGGCATAACTCCTTCATCCCAGGGCCATGACTGCGAGATGAGGAG
Organism: Bubalus kerabau; assembly: GCF_029407905.1. NCBI lineage: Eukaryota > Metazoa > Chordata > Mammalia > Artiodactyla > Bovidae > Bubalus > Bubalus kerabau. Next base: position 56,986,521 of record NC_073626.1, read on the forward strand.
AGGGTGTTGGGGCTGTGCCTCCATTTTGTCAGTAATGCCTAACACAGCTCCCAACACTTGTTGATATCCATATTAAATGTGGCAGTGCATACATGACCATCCCAAACTCTCTAATTATACCTTCCCCCCAGCAACCATAAGATTGTATTCTACATTTGTGAGTCTCTTTCTGTTTTTTAAGTAAGTTTATTAGGGTCATTTGTTTTTGGATTACACATATAAGGAAAGACATACAATATTTCTCCTTGTCTGACGTAATTCACTCAGTATGGCACTCTCTAGGGCCATTCATGTTGCTGCAAATGGCATTATTTCATTCTTTTTAATGGCTGATTAATATTCCATTGTAATATCCCACAAGATTTGTATCCATCCCTGTGTTGTTGGACATTTAGGCTCTTTCCATGTCATGGCTATTGTAAACATTGCTGCAATTAACACAGTGGTGCATGTATCCTTTTAGAACATGTTTTCTCTCAAAATATGCCTAGGAGTGAGATTGCAGGGTCATATCATAGCCTTATTTTTCTATTTTTAGTTTTTTAAGGGAGCTCCATACTGTTCTCCATAGTGGCTGTATCAATTTACATTCCTACCAAGAGTGTAGAAGGGTTCCCTTCTTCCATGCTATCTCCAGCATTTATTGTTTGTGGATTTTTTTTTTAATATATATATATATATATATAATAACCATTCTTACTGCTGTGAGGTGATATTTCACTTTAGTTTTGATTTGCATTTCTCTAATAAATAGTGATGATGAACACATTTTCATGTGTCTCTTGTCCATCTGTATGTTTTGTTTGGATAAATGTCTATTTACATGGTCTGCCCACTTGTTGAGTGGGTTGCGTTAATGCTGTTAAGCATCATGAGCTGTTCATCAGTTTTGGAAACTAATCCCTTATTAGTCTCATCACTTGAAAATATTTTCTCCCAGTTGGTGTGTCTTCTTTTCATTTTGTTTATTGTTTCCTTTGTGGTGCAAAAGTTTTTCAAGTAGGTCTCATTTTTTATTTTTACTTTTATTTCCATTATTCTGATTGTTCTTGTTGTTCAGTCACTTAATTGTGTCCAACTCTTTGTGACCGCATGGACTGCAGCACGTCAGACTTCCTTGTCCTTCAGTATCTAATGGAATTTACTCAAACTCATATCCATTGAGTTGGTGATGCCATCCAACTATCTCATCCTCTGTTATCCTCTTCTCCTCCTGCCATCAGTCTTTATCAGCATCAGAGTCCTTTCCAATGAGACAGCTCTTCACATCAGATGGCCAAAGTATTGGAGCTTTGACTTCAGCAACAGTCCTTCCAATGAGAATTCAGGACTGATTTCCTTCAGGATTGACTTGTTTGATCTCCCTGAAGTCCAAGGGACTCTCAAGAGTCTTCTCCAACACCACAGTTCAAAAGTATCAATTCTTCAGTACTCAACTTTCTTTATGGTCCAACTCTCACATCCATACATGACTACTGGAAAAACCATAGCTTTGACTAGATGCACCTTTGTCAGCAAAGTAATGTCTCTGCTTTTTAATACACTGTCTAGGTTGGTCATGGGCTTCCCTGAGAGCTCAGCTGGTAAAGAATCTGCCTGCAATATGGGGAAAAGAAAGAAAGAAAAAGAAAGTGAAGTTGATTGGTCATGTCCAACTCTTTGCAACCCCATGGACTGTAGCCCGCCAGGCTTCTCCGTCCATGGAATTTTCCAGGCATGAGTACTGGAGTGGATTGTCATTTCAATTCCTGGGTCAGGAAGATCCGTTGGAGAAGGATTAGGTTACCCACTCCAGTATTCTTGGGTTTCCCTTGTGACTCAGCTGGTAAAGAATCCACCTTCAATGTCAGACACCTGAGTTCGATCCTTGGGTTGGGAAGATTCCCTGGGGAAGGGAAAGGCTAACCACTCCAGGATTCTGGCTTGGAGAATTTCATGGACTGTATAGTCCATGGGGTTGCACCAGGACCCAGAGACTGCACAGAGACTGAGCCAGACCTATGTTTGAGTCTCCTGCGGAGATACAGGTCAGCAGTGGCCTGCTGCAGGGGCAGAGACTCTGGGAGAACCTACCTGAGTGACACAGCCTGTGGCATAAGCGCTCTTGGAGAAGGTTGCCATGAATCCCACTATGGAGCCACCGAGCAGATGAGCCACGAACTGCAGAACAATTACACCAAAGAAATTTCCACGCTGTTAAGAAAGTTCAAGACTGACAACAGATTTCCCAATCTGGGGTATCTAGAAAAGGGATTGAGAACCACCATAAACTTTGAATTTGGAAGCCAGTGGAATTTGATTAGAAAGCCTACACAGTACTGGGAAACAGACTCTTGGAGGACACAAGCAAAATCTTGTGTGCACCAGGACCCAGGAGAAAGGATCAGTGACCCCAGGAGAAGATGACCCAGACATGCCTGTGAGTGTTCAGGAGTCTCTGGCAGAGGCATGGGTCAGCAGTGGCCTGCTTCAGAGTCAGGGGCCCTGACTGCAGCAGTTATACACAGGACCTTTTGAGAAGGTCACCTTTATCTTCATTACCTCCACCATAGTTTGGTCTCAGATCAAACAACAAGGAAGGAACCCAGCCCCACCCATCAACAAAAAATTGAATTAAAGATTTGCTGAGCATGGCCCCACCCATCACAACAAGACCTAGCTTCCCCCACAGTCAGTCCCTCTGAACAGGAAGCTTCCATAAACCTCTTATTCTTATCTATCAGAGGGCAGCCTGCAATCAGTTCAGTCACTCAGTCATGTCTGACTCTTTGAAACCCCGTGGACTTCAGCACACCCAGGCCTCCCTGTCCATCACCAACTCCTGGAGTTCACCCAAACTCATGTCCATTGAGTCGGTGATGCCATCCAACCATCTCATCCTCTGTCATCCCTTTCCCCTCCCACATTCAATCTTTCCCAACATCAGGGTCTTTTCAAATGAGTCAGCTTATCGCATCAGGTGGCTAAAGTATTGGAGTTTCAGCTTCAGCATCAGTCCTTCCAATGAATGTTCAGGACTGATTTCCTTTAGGATGGACTGGTTGAAATGCCATGAAGTCCAAGGGACTGTCAAGTCTTTTCTCCAATACCACAGCTCAAAAGCATCAATTCTTCAGTGCTCAGCTTTCTTTATAGTCCAACTCTCACATCCATACACAACTACTGGAAAAACCATAGCCTTGACTAGATGGACCTTTGTTAGCAAAATAATGTCTCTGCTTTTTAATATGTTGTCTAGGTTGGTCATAACTTTTCTTACAAGGAGTAAATGTCTTTTAATTTCATGGCTGCAGTCACCATCTGCAGTGATTTTGGAACACAAAAAAATAAAGTCTGCCACTGATTCCACTATTTCCCCATCTACTTGCCAGAAGTGATGGAACCAGTTGCCATGATCCCTGTTTTCTGAATGTTGAATTTTAAGCCAACATTTTCACTCTCACTTTCATCAAGAGACTGTTTTGTTCTTCGTCACTTTCTGCAATAAGGGTAGTGTCATCTGCATACCTGAGGTTATTGCTATTTCTCCCGACAATCTTAATTCCAGCTTGTGCTTCATCTAGTCCAGCATTTCTCATGATGTACTCTGCATATAAGTTAAATAAGCAGGGTGATAATATATAGCCTTCATGTACTCCTTTCCCAGTTTGGAACCAGTGTGCTTTTCCATATCCAGTTCTAACTCTTGCTCCTTGACCTGCATACAGATTTCTCAGGAGGCAGATAAGGTTGTCTGGCATTCCCATCTCTTAAAGAATTTTCCACAGTTTGTTGTGATTAAGTATACTCATAATGTGATACAGTATTACTAACTATAGTATAGATTTTTTCAAATTTCACAAAGTTTTATGCCAGTGTCCATTATTTGTTTTCATACCGTATTAAAGATTCCACATTGTATTTAGTTACATTGAGCATCTTCAGCTGCATGCAAAAAATTGATAAACTCTGTTGTCATTTTTATTGTTAAAAATATTTTCAATTTTTTTGTTATGGCTTTTTAGATATACCCATCATTTAAAAGTGGGCATTTAATTTATAAATACATGTTTTTTTTTTAACTATCTTTGATATTAATTTCTTATTTTGACATTAATTTCTCATTTAAATGCTTTCTTCTCTGAAAACACCCTCTGTGCCTTTTTAGTCCATTAAAGCTTTCAGTGGCTATGTCAAAGATCTCTCTTGATAAATGTCACATTGTACTTGAAAATATGAGGATTATTTTCAAATATCTTTTGATATCAGTTTCTAACATATTTCCACAGTGATAAGAGGACAGATTCTATGTGCTTTCAATACCTTTAGACCATGAAATTTTTGCACATCATGTTATGTCCCTGAATATGTTCCAATGTCTCCTAGGTTATAGTCTATGGGAACTTGAATAGATTTTTAATCCAGATGTTGTGTGATAATTGTACATATCTTAATTATGTTGAATTTGTTCATAATTCTTTTCAGGCCTACTATATATCCTTCTGCTTTCTGTCTATTCATTCTATTGCTTTTTTGAGTTTTATATTGAAACTCCAACTAAAAACCTTAATTTACCTACTTAAAAAAATAATTGAAATATATAGTGGAATTACAGGTACATCTGTTCCATATTTTCCAAATGTCTTGAAAATGTATTGTCATATTTTTGTAATTTAAAAAACGAAGGGTAAATCTCTAAAAAATGGACAAAAGATTTGAATAGACTATTAGACTATCTTCTATTTGAATAGAAGTTATATAGTAGACAGAAAATAAGCATATAAAAAGACACTCAAAGTTTTTTGGCATTAGATAATTTCATATTGAAATGAAGTACCATTACACACTTATTAGTATGATTAAAATCCCCAAAGTGAAAATGCCAAATAACTCATTTATTAATGGGGAAATTAAAATGGTACAGGAACTTTGAAATATGTTTTGGCATTTTCTTACAGTGCTATGCATAGTTTCAAACCAGTCAACCCTAAAGGAAATCAACCTTGAATATTCATTGGAAAGACTGATGCTGAAGCTGAAGCTCCAGTATTTTCACCACTTGATGCAAAGAGCCAACTCATTGGAAAAGACCCTGATCTTGGGGAAAATTGAAGGCAGGAGGAGAAGGTGATGACAGAGAATGAGATTGTTCAATGGCATCACTGACTCAATAAACATGAACTTGAGAAAATTCTGGGAGTGGTGAATAACAGGTAATACTGGCATGCTGCAGTCCATGGGGTCAAAAAGTGTCAGACATGGCTTAGTGCCTGATCAACAATAAATGCATAGTTTTACCATATCATACAAGAACCATGCCCCTAGGTAATAACCCAGTTGATTTGAGAACTTATGTCCACATAAATACCTGCACATGTGTGGCTTTATAGCAGCTTTATTCATAATTGCCAAAAACTGAAAGCAACTAAGATAATCTTCAATGAGTAAATGGATAAGCAAACTGTGGTGTATTCATCAAATGGATAATAAAATATTTAAAATATACAAGTCTGCAAGCAATGAAAATACATAGATGAATCTTATATACATATCATTAACTAAAAGCAGCCAGTCTGTAAAGATTACATATAATGTGATTTCATGATATGACATTCCAGAAAAGGCAAAACTATAGAGACAATAAAAATCAGTAGTTGCTAGGCAATTAGATTTAGGAGGCAGTGGAATGGGTGAAGCATATGGGATTTTTTAAGATGATTTTGTATAATACTACATTAGTAGATATTATGAACTGAATTGTATTCTCCACAAAATTCATATATTGAAGCTCTATACCTCAGACAGTGAATATATTTTGAGAAAGAATTGCAAAGAATCAATTAAATTTAAATGGCAACATTAGGGTGAGGCCTAATGCAATATGACTGGTATCATATAAGAAGAAAAAATTAGGACACAGTGGTACATAGAAGGAAGATTCTGTGAAGACACAAGGATAAGATGACCATTTCCAAGTCAAACAGAAGGACCTCAGAAGAAACCATTCCTGCTGATAGCTTAACCTTGGACTTCTAGCCTCCATAACTGTGAGGAAATAAATTTCTGTTAGTTAAACCTCTCATTTTGTGGTCCTTTTGTTATGGCCACAAAGGTCATGACAAACCAATACAGTGGATTCATGATGTTATTCCTTTTTCAAAACCTGCAGAACTTTACCACACAAAGAGTAAACCTGAATATCAGCAAAATTTAAAAAAATTAGGAAGTTGGATGACTGGTATGAAATGTGGAAAGTGACCAACAATCTAACTCTATTGTAAATGTATGCAACAGCCTCACTGACAGAAGTGGACGGAAAGCTGTTGACCTAAGTAATTTTGGGAATGTGTGCAAAAGAAAATGCATATAGCATGGAACTCTTAATGATAATATTTTTTCCCACAGGGATGACCAAGACAACCATCAAGTTTCCTTCAGCTTGACCCAACTTTAGACAAGCTTCTTTCTACCTGTGGGTCCCTGATCTCCCTTTCTTACAGCATTTATTTAAAAAAAAACTTGTAACTGTAAATTCTTTCTCTGTCCCTTTTAAAATGTATATAAATTTTCTCCTAGCATTTTGTTAGTTCTAAAACCAGGGAAATGTCTTTCTAAGAACCTGGGAGCCATCCCTTTAAAATGCAGTCATCAAGGAAGATAGTGCTCCTTTCTCTGTGGGACAGAAGGAGCCTAACTTTGATGCCAATTAACAAACACAAGTGGTCTAATCACAAAGAAAAACATTTGCAAACCCATACTAAATCAATGTTCTCCACACATCTCACTGACCAGCCATCCCCCCAACTTCATCCAGTACTTTTTTATTGGTTCACCAGCAGTGGGACACCCCCCACCTTATGTTTCAGAGGAGTTGAGTTCAGCCCTTTTCCCCTATTGCAATAATCCTGAATAAAGTCTTCTCTAGCTTGTGTGACTGTGCTCAGTGCATTTTTACTTTGACAAGGGTTCAGTTCAGTCATTCAGTCGTGTCCAACTTTTTGCAACCCCATGCACTATAGCACACCAGGCTTCCTGTCCATCAACAACTCCCGGAGCTTGCTTAAACTCATGTCCATCGAGTCAGTGATACCATCCAACCATCTCATCCTCTGTCACCCCCTTCTCCTCCTGCCTTCATTCTTTCCCAGCATCAGGGTCCTTTCCAATGAGTGAGCTCCTTGCACCAGGTGGCCAAACTATTGGAGCTTGAGCTTCAGCATCAGTCCTACCAATGAATATTCAGGACTGATTTCCTTTAGGATTGACCAGTTTAAAACTATACATAGCACTGTAAGAATATGCCAAAATATATTTCAAAGTGCCTGTACCATTTTTAATTTCCCCATCAATAAATGAGTATTTGCTCCATATTCTTCTTAGTATTTGGCATTTTCAGTTTGGGAGTTTTACAATTCTGATGTTATTCATAAATTGACTAATTAAGTACATAAATAAATAAATGGTGGATGGTGGGAACCAGGTTCCTCACTGTCAAAGTGAATGTTTATAGATAATCATAGAATGACCCATGAAGTAAATGGATTAGGGTCACAGAGATTGCTGTGAACTCAAATTTAGCATAATATACCTTAGATAGTTGTGTATGAATATATATGTGTGTATATACATGTAACAGAGAAGGCAATGGCATCCCACTCCAGTACTCTTGCCTGGAAAATCCCATGGATGGAGGAGCCTGGTGGGCTGCAGTCTATGGGGTCGCTAAGAGTTGGACACGACTGAGTGACTTCACTTTCATTTTTCACTTTCATGCATTGGAGAAGGAAATGGCAACCCACTCCAGTGTTCTTGCCTGGAGAATCCTAGAGACGGGGGAGCCTGGTGGGCTTCCGTCTGTAGGGTCACACAGAGTCGGACACGACTGAAGTGACTTAGCATATACATGTAAATATTTCCTTGTCTATTACATGAGAGGGACTAAAATCAGTGAAATCTTTATAGCAATGAGCATGTCTAGCTCTACACCTTGGTTCCTAATACCATTCTCTAATAAAAATAAGCAGGACTCCTCAGAGAAATGACTGATTCTAGAACTAGGGCAATAAATCTATGAAATGAACCTGGAGCATGTTGCAGTGCCAGAAAGTGAGAAAGTGCTAAAAACAAACAAACAAACAAATCCACCATGGTGGGGAATATTTCAAAGGGACATAAAGCTTTGAGTGCCAATACAAAACACAAAAAAATAGGTAAAAATAAGTAAGGGAGTATTGGATTATAGCCCAAAGTAGAGCATACATATCCATGGGTCCTTACTGATAGAAACAAGTGATAGAATAAATAAATAAGTGGAAGAGAAGAGAAAAAAATCTACTGAGTCACAGAATTCCAAATAATATATGTAACTACTGTGCCTCAAAAAGCTAAAACACAACTCTTAACTGGCCACTATGTAGGCACATTTTTTCCAAAGAGCTCAATAAGAAAACAGAGATAAAAACAGTAATTTTATGGTAAAGAAGGCAGACAAACACTTGTCAGCCAGATGTTCAAGGTTAACATCAACAGGAAGTCATTTATTATGATGTGATGAAAATATTTTATCTCTGAAGTCTTTTTCCCAAAAACATATGACCTCAATCTAATAATGAGAAAAACATCAAACAAATTCTAATTCATGATATATGGGAATTATCTATACTATCTTTACAATATTTTTGTAAATGTAAAAATGTCCTAAAATAAAATCTTTATGTTTTTATAATTCCATTAATATTTTTGTCAAAATTTCTAATCTAATTTGAAAACTTGGCCTGGAAAAAAAATGTGCTAAAACAGCACAATAATTTTGAAAATTAAAAAAAATGGATGAGCTTACCCTCTCTGACAATGTGACATGTGCTCAATCATGTTTGACTCTTTGTGATCACATGGACTGTAGCCTACCAGGCTCCTCTGTCCATGGAATTTTCCAAGCAAGAATACTAGAGTGGGTTGCCATTTCCTCCTCCAGCATATTTTCCCTACCCAGGGATCAAATCTGCATCTTCTGAGTCTCCTGCATTGCAGATGGATTCTTAACCCATTGTGCCATCTGAGGAAGCCCTCTAAGCTATCATAATCAAGATTGTAATACTGGAGAACTGATAGACTCATATATTAATAGAATATAATAGAGTTTAGAAATAGAGACATGAAATACAGTCAATTAGATTTTAATAAGGATTCAAAGGCAATTTAATAGAGAAAAGAACTTTTTTTTTTTCCAATAATGGTCTTGGAATAATTCAGTTCAGTTCAGTTCAGTTCAGTCGCTCAGTCATGTCTGACTCTGTGACCCCATGAACTCCAGCACGCCAGGCCTGCCTGTCCATCACAAACTCCCGTTCACTCAAACTCACGTCCATCGAGTCAGTGATGCCATCCAGCCATCTCATCCTCTGTCGTCCCCTTTTCCTCCTGCCCCCAATCCCTCCCAGCATCAGAGTCTTTTCCAATGAGTCAGCTCTTCGCATGAGGTGGCCAAAGTACTGGAGTTTCAGTTTTAGCATCATTCCTTCCAAAGAACACCCAGGGCTGATCTCCTTTATAATTGACTGGTTGGATCTCCTTGCCGTCCAAAGGACCCTTAAGAGTCTTCTCCAACACCACAGTTCAAAAGCATCAATTCTTCGGCGCTGTACCCTTAAAAAAAAGCCTTGACCTATATGTGTCACTTTGTGCAAAAATAACTTAAAATGGATTGTAGGTTCAAATTTAAAAAGTAAAAAAACTACAAAACTCCTGAGAAAAATACACTCGAGAAAAATTTTATTGCGTATTTGAATTACTGAAGATTTTTATATACATCGCCAAAAACATTATCCTAAAAAGAAATAAATCTTCATAGGTCATCAAAATTTTAAAAACTTTTGCTCTATAGAAGACATTGTTCAAAGGATGTAAAACACCTTATATACTAAGAGCATATATTTGTAAATCACAGATCTGACAAAGGACTTGTATTCAGAGCATACAACGTACTCTCAAAACTGAACAATAAAGAAATAACCCATTATATAATGATTAAAAGATTTGAACAAACACTTTATCAAAGAAAAAACACAAATAGCTACTAAGTGCTGGTAAGGATGCAAACTATTTTGAAATCTCACACTTCTAAATGGAATGCAAAATGCTAATGCTTCTTTGAAAATTAGCTCACTGTTTCCTATAGTTCACATATACACTCATCCTTGTGGGCCAACAATCTATTAAGGATTCATCCAAGAGAAATAATAACATGTTAACCAAACACTCTGCATTTGAATGTTTATAAGAGCATTAGTCATAATTGCCAAGAACTGAAACAATTCAAATATCCTTCATCAGTTGAATGAATAAACAGACCATGGTATATCCACACAATGCAACATTATGCAGCATTCAGGGTAATTAACAATTGATATACCCATCAATGATAAATCTCAAATGCACTATTGTAAGAGAAAGAAGTCAAATTCTAAAGCTCACGTTGTATGTGATTCCATTTATATGGCATTCTAGAAAAGCCAAAATTATAAGGAGAATGACTAGATTGCTGGTTTCCAGAGGTTATAGATAAAAGAGTTTATTTACAAGGGGGTAGAAAAAAGGAATATTTTGGGATGAGGGAACTTTTCCTTATCCTGATTGTAGTTATGCCTTTAAGACTCTATACATTTTTAAAAATTCATAAGACTATTCTTCAAAAAACTGTGAATTTTGCTATATATAAATTTTAAAAGCTTAATAGTAAAAAGAAAATTTTAACAGTAGCCTACCGTGGTAGTAGTATGAAGAGTTTTATTTTCTTCATTCTACTTTTTTTTCAGTCTAAAAACTTAACCAATGTATATATGACATTTACAGTTTGAAAAAATATATTAATTAAAGATATAGCCATAAAAACTAAACAAACAAACAAAAAAAGCTGTAGACTTGGGAAGAAAGAGCTCAAACCATCCTTACATTGAGATCTTATGATAGCCTATATAAAACATCAAAGGAGCTACTGATAAAATCAAAGCTAAAGAGTGACCCAAAGGCCCTGCCCTAAATCACAGGACTTAACTTGCCTGCAGGTCAGCCCCATCCTAAGACACCAAGGTGTGGCCAGACCCCAATGAAACAGATGTTGCACTCATGTTGCATGTGGCAGAAATGACCTCCCAGAATCCAGGGCAAATGCCAGTCATCTCTTTAGCCAAAGATGAAGAAACTCTATGCAGTCAGCCAAAATCAATATCTGGAGCTGACTGTGGCTCAGATCATCAGCTCTTTATTGTAAAAATCAGGCTTAAATTGAAGAAAGTTAGGGAAACCACTAGGCCATTTGACCTAAATAAAATCCCTTATGATTATATAGCGGAGATGATGAATAGATTCAAGGGATTCAATCTGGTATATAGAGTGCCTGAAGAATTATGGACAGTAGTTCATAACATCATATAGGAGGTGGTGACCAAAACCATCTCAAAGTGTGTGGGGGGGAGGGGGGCGGGAAATGCAAGAAGCCAAAGTGGTTCTCTGAAGAGATTTTACCAATAGCTGAGGAAAGAAGAGAAGTGAAAGGCAAAGAAGAAAGCAAAAGATATATCCAGCTGAATGCAGAGTTCCAGAGAATCACAAGGAGAGATAAGTCTTCTTCAGTGAACAAGGCAAAGAAATATAGGAAATAATAGAATGGTAAAAACTAGAGATCTCTTCAAGAAAATTGGAGATATCAAGAAAACATTTCATGCAAGGATGAGCACGATAAAGGACAGAAATGGTAAGGACCTAAGAGAAGCAGAAGAGATTAAGAAGAGGTGGTAAGAATACACAGAAAGACTGTACAAAAAAGGTCTCAATAACTCAGATAACCATGATGGTGTGGTCACTCATCTAGAGCCACACATCCTGGAGTGTGAGGTCAAAGTGTTCCACCATGAACAAAGCTAGTGGAGATGATGGAATTCCAGCTGAGTTATTTCAAATCCTAAAAGATGAAGCTGTTAAGGTGCTGCCTCTATATGGCAGCAAATTTGGAAAACTCAGTAGTGACCACAGGACTGGAAAAGGTTGGTTTCCATTCCAATCCCAAATAAAATCAATACAAAAGAAACTTCAAACTACCATACAATTGCATTCATTTCACATGCTAGCAAGGTAATGCTCATAAATCTTCAAGCTAGGCTTCAGCAATACATGAACTGAGAATAAGCTGGATTTAGAACTGAGAACAAGTTGAATTTAGCAATACATGAACTGAGATGTACAAGCTGGATTTTTAAAAGGCAGAGGAACAAGAGATCAAATTGCCAGCATTCACTGGATCATAGAGAAACAAAGGGAATTTCAGAAAAATATCTACTTCTGTTTCATTGACTACACTAAAGCCTTTGACTGTGTGGATCACAACAAACTGGAAAATTCTGAAGGACATTATCCATCTCCTGAGAAGCATATACATGTCAAGAAACAACAGAGCTGGACATGTAACAATGGACTAACTCCAAATTAGGAGAGGAATATGGCAAAGCTGTATATTGTCACCTTGTTTATTTAACTTATATGCAGAGTAATCATGCAAAATGCCAGGCTGGATGAATCACAAGCTGGAGTCAAGATTGCTGGGGAGAATGTCAATAACCTCAGATACGGATGATACCACTCTAGTGGCAGAAAGTGAAGAACTAAAGAGCCTTTTGATGAAGGTGAAAGAAGAGAATGAAAAAACCAGCTTAAAATTCAACATTCAAGAAACTAAAATCATGGCTTCTGGTCCTATCACTTCATGGCAAATAGAAGGGGAAAAAGTGGAAACAGTGACAGACTTTATTTTCTTGGACTCCAAAATCAGTGCAGATGGTGACTGTAGCCATGAATTTAAAAGATACTTGCTCCTTGGAAGAAAAGCTATGAAAAATCTAGATAGTATATTTAAAAGCAGAGACATAATTATGCCAAAAAGATGTGTGTATAGTCAAAGCTATTTTCTAGTAGTAATTTTCAGATATGAGAATTGAACCATAAATAAAGCTGAACACCAAAGAACCGATGCTTTCAAATTGTGGTGATGGAGAATATTGTTGAAGAGACTCCTTGGACTGCAAGATCAAACCAGTTAATCCTAATGGAAATCAACCCTGCATATTCATTGGGAGGACTGATGCTAAAGCTTCATTACTTTGACCACCTTATGAGAAGAGGTGACTCATTGGAAAAGACCCTGATGCTGGGAAAGATTGAAGAAAGAAGGAGAAATGAGTTATAGAGGATGAGATGGCTGTATGGCATCACTGACTCAATGAACATGAGTTTGAGCAAAGTCTGGGAGATAGTGAAGGACAGGGAAGCCTTGCAAGCTGCAGTCCATGGGATCTCAAAGAGTCAAACATAACTTAGTGACTAAACAACAGCAAACTCATACCTATAATGTCTAGACAGAATAAAAAATCAAAACATAAGATCCTTGTAAAATTTTTATATCATAAAGCAAATGTTCCAATAAAATATCACAACTAGAGAGAGAGATAAGCTTGCTAGATATAAGAATATACAACAAAAAATAGTATATCTATATAACAGTAATTACCAAATATAATATATATATATAAAATTTTCAAAATGGTTACAAAAACACTAACAATCATAGAAATAAGTACATGAAAGACAGTTGGGAAACTCTAAAATCACGACTTAAAGTCATTGCAGATAGCCTATATATTTGAAGAGATATGATATGTCCATAGATTTAAAGGTTCAGAATCATTAAAATGTTAATTATTCTAAAATTTATAAGCTCAATGTTATTCTAATAAAAATTACATAAATATTTTCATGAATTTTTACATAATCCTTTATTTTATAAAGGGGCCAAAGGGGCAAAGAGAACCCAGATAGTTGTGAAGAAGAATGTGGTACCTGACTATATCAGGACATACAATGAAATTAAGACACTGGAATACTGATGTAAGGTCAGATGTAGACTCAATGTGAGAACAGAAAACCCAGACACAAAATCATGCACACATTCTATGTGACAAGTCAGTGCAGAATGCATAGGCCATTCAATACATGAAACAGAGTTGATTAATTCTTTAAATATTTAAGAAGAAAACATAGGGAAATATTTTTCTGACATTGTAGGGAAGTGTTCCTTATGACGTTTCAAAAGGAACAATCCATAAAATTGAAGATTTATCAGGAAGATCGATCATTATGCTTCTGCTGCTGCTAAGTCACTTCAGTTGTGTCCGACTCTGTGTGACCCCATAGACGGCAGCTCACCAGGCTCCCCCGTCCCTGGGATTCTCCAGGCAAGAATACTAAAGTGGATTGCCATTTCCTTCTCCAATGCATGAAAGTGAAAAGTGAAAGTGAAGTTGCTCAGTCGTGTCCGACTCTTAGCGACCTCATGGACTGCAGCCTACCTGGCTCCTCCGTCCATGGGATTTTCCAGGCAAGAGTACTGGAGTGGGGTGCCATTGCCTTCAGAGAAAATTAGCCAAGATGGCATGTTCAGGCTCTCTCACCCCACCTTTTGTAAATAATGACTATGTAACAGCTGAGATCATTTATAGCACTGTGCATGCGTGTCACATGGAACTTGCTTGATCATGGGCTGTTTGGGGCTATACAGATATATGAGCTCCACCTAGAAAGTAGAGTCATTACTGCTGTGTCATGGCTGTGTTCACTGGGTCAGCCACAAATGGAAAGAGGTTGTGCTGTGTTAAGTTATGTTATGTTATGGCTGCTGCATCAGCCAGGAGAGAGGCTGTGTTACGGCTGCCGTGCCAGCCAGGTCTGCAGTTCCTACAGCTCCTCGAGTCTCCTTCCAGTCTCTTAACTCGCACCTTGCCTGCACTGGGTTCAGCGATCCATGCAGACAGTATGAACAGTGAGACATTTGTCATCAGGAACAGGATGACTAGTGACACAATTGACATAGTTGGCAGCATACCCAGCAGGTAGGGGAGCCTGAGGCTCCACAGAAGAAGAGTTGGCAGGATTCTCAGTGGGTAGGGAAGCATGAGGCTCCACTGCATGGAGGAAGTCAGTGGTCACCATACAGCATGTGGTACCCATGTGGCCATGATCCTGAAAGGTTGTTACTAAATCACAAAAGACTCCGGGATTCTTGGCCTCCAGAGGAGAGGAATTCAATCTGGAGCCAGTGACAAGGCTTGATCACTCAGAGCTTTTGTGTGATTAAGTTTTATTAAAGTATAAAAGAGATAGAGAAAGCTTCTGACATAGACAGCAGAAGGGAGAAGAAAGCGTGTCCCCCTGCTAGTCTTTAGCCAGATGTAATATAGCTATTAGCAGTATGCTAATTAGAGAAAGGAAATGTCTCAAAACTCAGAAAATGACACCAGACCCCATGCATTGAGATAACATTGGCACCAGCTGAGTCATCCTAGGCCATAAAACGATTGACATGAATCCTGAAGAAAGGCAGATTTCCAAGCAAATATATAGTTTCATTACCATAGATTAGGAGAACAATGTAGGAGTAAAACTTACTGGTTTGTCAAGTCGCTTCTGACCCTTTAGGCAGAACTGACTCGAAAACAGAATCTATGGTAAATACATAGCACATAAACATCAGTCAGTTCAGTTTAGTCGCTCAGTCATGTCCGACTCTTTGCGACCCCATGAACCACAGCACGGCAGGCCTCCCTGTCTATCATCAACTCGCAGAGTCCACCCAAACCCATGTCCATCGAGTCGGTGATGCCATCCAGCCATCCCATCCTCTGTCGGCGCCTTCTCCTCCTGCCCTCAATCTTTCCCAGCATCAGGGTCTTTTCCAAAGAGTCAGCTCTTTGCATCAGGTGGCTAATGTATCAGAGTTTCAGCTTCAACATCAGTCCTTCCAATGAACACCCAGGACTGATCTCCTTTAGGATGGACTGGTTAGATCTCCTTGCAGTCCAAGGGACTCTCAAGAGTCTTCTCCAACACCATAGTTCAAAAGCATCAATTCTTCGGCAGTCGGCTTTCTTCATAGTCCAACTCTCACATCCATACACGATCACTGGAAAAACCATAGCCTTGACTAGTTGGACCTTTGTTGACAAAGTGATGGATCTGCTTTTTAATATGCTGTCTAGGTTGGTCATAACTTTCCTTCCAAGGGGTAAGTGTCTTTTAATTTCATGGCTGCAATCACCATCTGCAGTGATTTTGGAGCCCAGAAAAATAAAGTAAGCCACTGTTTCCACTGTTTCCCCATCTATTTGCTGTGAAGTGATGGGACCGGATGCGATGATTTGAGTTTTCTGAATGAAAACTTGAGCTTTAAGCCAACTTTTTCACTTTCTTCTTTCTCAAACCTTGAGCTAACCAATGAATTTTTCTTATGGAAATGTTTGTCTTAAGTTATGTTTATGTGAGAGTGGAGAGCACATAAACATAGCTTAAGATAAACTTTTCCATAAGAAAAATGCATTGGTTAGCTCAAGGTTTGAGAAAAGTTAAGTTCAGGTGGAACCAGGTGTCATTATGGCAACACAGAATTTTAAGAGAAACCTTCTTTTATATTTATATAGAGAAGGAGAAAAAATATAACACTAGTTTGTTTCCTCCCACTGCTTAAGAGAGAGATAACATGTGACACTTGCAGCCTATTTCCTCCGATTGGAGACCCCTGGCCTTCCTGCCTGTTACCCTTTCAATCCTCTTCGCATGAGCTCTGGTGGAAGACTGGAAGGCAGTGGAGGATTCACTGGGTAGCATTGAAAAGGCATTATGGGTGGTGGGTTTCCCAACAAAGCAGCATGAACATCCACTGGCATCGTGGGGGTGGATTTTCCTGACTGCCCTGAAGATGGATAGTTCTCTCTGTGATGCCACACCAGTGCACAATGTGCAGAAACTCTTAGAAGGACTAGAGCAACCTACACTGGAATTAAACAAGAATCCTGTAGCCCTGAGGACCCCAGCATCTCTGACAATGAGGCAGTAAGTGACTGCGATGATGAACGTTATGAGACTGCAGGTCCCTTCTTGGCAGTGAGACCTGTTGTATAGCAGAAAGTGAAGCATAAGCAGCCTATGGCCCAGGGTGTACATCTTCAAGGGGCCCCCAATGTGCCTGAGTTCACAACTTATCAACCATATATACTCAGGCAGAGTTGGTCAACTTGGGTAAGCATTTTCAGCAAATGCAAGGGGAAACCTTGGCAGCTTAGCTTTTGTGACTCTGGGACACAGAGGTAGGCCCCGTACCTGTAGAGTGCTTGTGGGTCCTTACTGAGAGAAGTAGAGGAATGGCATGTGAGATGCCATTTTGAAAAGTGTGAATGAAGACCCTGAAGAGGGCCCAAGCTATCCTGGTTACACGGGTGCAAATGTGAGCTGATTCATGTGGAGTAAAGTGTAAGGGCTCTGTCCTATGATGAGGGTACTGTAAGAATTAGAACAGTGTAGATGATGTAGATTTATAACAGTGCACTGTAGCGGCTATGTCCTCAGATTTACAAGAGCGTAACAATGTGGGTAGTCTGTGAACACACAAAGAATCCCTCCTTGAAGGGGTGGGCCCAGCGCCTGTGTCTTTAATAAAAGCCCCATGGGGTGAAGTTGCCCCTGTGGAGGCTTTCCTGCAATTTCACAAGAACAAACAGAGGACTGGACTTGGCCATGGAAGATAAAGGCACTCCACATTTGGTGATTGGCTCTTCTAGCCCCATGATGGCAAGGACTGCAACATGAGTTCCAGGTAATACCTGGAATTGGGTTTTGTTATGTATTTATGATGTAATTGTTTGTTGTAGTTACTGCTGTTGCAAGATGTAAATCCAAGGGTCAGTGTTACTCGCCAAAGGAATATTACAGAAGATGGACTGTGTATAGAATGTGAGGCCAGAGACCCTGAAGGGGGTGGTGTGTGGGGAGAAAGCAAATTAGCCAAGATGGTGTGTTCAGGCTCTCTCATCCCACGTTTTGTAAATAATGACTGTGTAACAGCTGAGATTGTTTATAGCACTGCACATCTTGTTACAAGGTACTTGCCTGGTCACACCGTTGGGTCAGGCACAAGAGGAAAGAGGCCATGCTGTGTTAGGTTATGTTGTGGCTGCTGCTGTGGCTGCTGCATCAGAGCCAGCAGAAAAGCTGTGTTACGGCTGCCATGTCAGCCAGGAGAGAATAAGCATGTCTGTAGTTCCTACAGCTCCTCAAGCCTCCTTCCAGCCTCTCAGCTCACACCTTGTCTACTCTGGGTTCAGTGAACCATGTGGACAGTGTGAACAGAGAGACAACTGGTGTCATAAACAGGATGAATGGTGATACAATCATTTTTGACATGTTAAAATAAAAACTTACACAAAAGACATAATAAACAATGTGAAATGACAAGGTAGACAAGAAGATAAGTGATACATGTAACTCTAAAGGAATTCATGTCAAATATAAGTGCCTAATAAATCAAAAGGGAAAAAGCAAACAATTCACTCAACAAATGAACAAAAAGATATGAATAGAAAATTTGAATGGGCAATAAATATGGCAAAATGCTCAGCCTGTACCACTAATCCATGAAGGGCAAATTAAACCACAGTGAGGTACAATTTCTTACCCAACAGATTGGTTAAAAAAAATCTGGAGGAAGAGTATTAAAACTTACAAGACCACTTTGGAGATGAATCTAGAGCTATCTAGCAAATTGAAAGGCCCATATACCATGTGATCAGCAAATCATTCTAATGTCATTAACTAGCATCTTGGTTTCCAGATGCTTCTTACCTGGCTCCATGTAGAAACCCCATTTGTTTATATTTTGGGTCAACAGAAGAAGCATATAGATGTGTATGATATATATATATATATATATATATATATATATATATATATAATCTGATATATGTGTATATCTGTGAGTGTGCCTCCATGAAAATACACATCTTTCTCCCATATGATGTACTGTTTGTTTGTTTGTTTTATTCCATCATGCCACCTTCTTTGAAATGCTGGCCTTAACCCACTACTTGATTTTATGATTCACTAATAGGTCAAGACTTGCTATTTGAAACACTTTCTACCCCCAAAGCTCTTATTCACACATACTAGGAGACATGTCGGAGAAGGCAATGGCAACCCACTCCAGTACTCTTGCCTGGCAAATCCCATGGATTGGAGGAGCCTGGTAGGCTGCAGTCCATGGGGTCGCTAAGAGTCGGACATGATTGAGCAACTTCACTTTCACTTTTCACTTTCATGCATTGGAGAAGGAAATGGCAACCCACTCCAGTGTTCTTGCCTGCAGAATCCCAGGGACAGGGGAGCCTGGTGAGCTGCCGTCTATGGGGTTGCACAGAGTCGGACACAACTGGAGTGACTTAGCAGCAGCAACAGCAGGAGACATGTAGAAAAAAATTTTACCATAATTATTTTTGTAATAAACATTTGGAAACATCTTACATGTCTTCAACAGAATAAATATCAGGTTATTACTGTACATACATATCTGCAGTGTAAAAAAATTATAACATGTAGTAAAGGTTTGAAAACATGTTTGGGAATGCAGAAACAGCCAAAGTTGGTGGCCAGGGAGGGAAAAAGCATTCACAAGAGCTTCAAATGTATATCTACAAAGTTAGGGCTTACAGAGAATACACAAAAAATATTCCAACAATTAGCAAAGTATATTTTTCTGTACATTTTATATTTTTATAATTTTAATAGAAGCAAGAATACATATGAGCTTAGTTGCAAATGTGGAAGAGAGGCTTGGGGTAGTTGGAATAGGATGAATACCACATAACTTTTTGTGTGTGTGCTGTTTTGCTTTGTTCTTGTCTGGAGGGCCTGATCCTTGCCCCTCAACCCACGTGCTAGTCATTTCCCATTTATTCTATCTATTTAAGTTCTTACAGTGATCATGACTGATGAGGATTATCACTCCCATCTCACAGATGAGGAAACTGAAGCTCAAAAAGTTGAGTATAACAACTTGCCTCCGAGCTTGGAACTCACAGTGGTGAAGCTAGTGTGCAAGCTCAGGGCCTAGAATGGACTTCTCACTACATATCACTTTCTCTAGACGTCAGAAAGAAGACTGGGACTCAGTGTAGGTCTCAGCACTGAGGTCACATTGTAGTGTACCAGCATGCTCCTATTCCTAAAACACAAAAAAAAAAACAGAGACATCATCTTCTCCAGCTCAGAGGAAAATTCAAGTTTTCCCAAGTTGATCCTTGGTATCAAAGGATTCAGGGAAACCCCAGGCCTCACTGCCTTAGGGCCCAGGTGTTCCTAGTGAAGAATCTCCCTGGATTGGGAACCAGAAAGTCAGCCTGACCATCAAATCCAGTGGCTAAGAGGAGGACCTGTGACAGGAGGGACTTGAGCCTGGGTCAGCAACCTAAGGATCTGGGGGTCCACTGGCCTCCTGAGACTTGTTTTCTCCTGCGTAAGAAGGGAGTGATGCTGTGGGTCCTGTCTCCCAAGGGGACTTGATTTGATGAGGCAACACTCTGTGAACTGTGATACATAATATATTTGTAAGATTGTTATCTTTCACTATGTTTTGCAGGATTGCTCAACAAGAAAAACAACTAAAAAATGTGAATCTGTGCCCTCTGAGAACCACAATTACTTTGCCCCATTGCCACAGTAACAAAGTGCTTAGTCCCACCAAGCTTCACCCAAGACAGATCCAGCCCATCCCAGCCTCCCTGGCACAGGGCAGCTCTCTGAATGAACTCTAGTTCCCCCATTGCCTTATACTTCAGAGCACTGGACCATCACTGTTTCCTCTGATTGTTTTGGCCCCACCAATGAGCCATCATAAAGGTTTCAGGCCAGAGTAGCTCAGGCTTCCTCCTTCAGGCCCACTACTGAGAAACAACATGCCAGTCATCTCTGAATATCCCTCTTCCCACTATGGGACTATGGGAACAACAAGAAGCGGAATGTCTAAAACAGATAAATGTGAATTTACAAACTGCAGACCCCAGTGGCTGGATCCAAGCCTGAAGTGCCAAGGCCACACTCAACAGTGAGAATGATGTGAAATATGTCAGTAGTATTTGCTTATATTTTCCAACAAGGTCAAGCTTCCTCTTGTCCTTTGGAGCCCAAACCATTTCCCCCAAATACCAGGACACTTATCAGATACTGAAACATGAGCACATCTCCTAAAAAATGCTACACTTTCTTCTTAGCCTTCTGCTGTAGGGATCTGCTGTTAGGCTACAGACTGGGGAGCTTAAATGGATATTGTTTTTGCATGGTTCTGGAGGCTGGAAGTCTAAGGCCAAGCTGTCAGGACACACGGTTTCTTCTGAGGCCTCTGTCTTGGCTTATAGACGGTTAACTTCTCCCTGTTTTCACACAGTCTTCCTTCTGTGTGTCTGTGTCCTGATCTCTTTTTCTTATAAGGACTCCCATTATATTGGACTTAGGCCCACACCAATAACCTTCAGTTCAGTTCAGTTCAGTCGCTCAGTCACGTCCAACTCTTTGTGACCCCATGAATCGCAGCACGCCAGGCCTCCCTGTCCATCACCAACTCCCGGAGTTCACTCAAACTCACGTCCATCGAGTCGGTGATGCCATCCAGCCATCTCATCCTCTGTCGTCCCCTTCTCCTCCTGCCCCCAATCCCTCCCAGCATCAGAGCCTTTTCCAATGAGTTAACTCTTTGCACGAGGTGGCCAAAGTACTGGAGTTTCAGCTTTAGCATCATTCCTTCCAAAGAACACCTATTTTAACTTAATTGCTTCTTTAGAGTTTTTAAGTCCAAGTACGGTCATATTTTCAGGTGTTAGGGTTGGGACTTCAATATACAGATTCTATAGGAGATACAGTTTAGCCCATGACAGTACAACTCTTCCTGTGCCCTGACTTCCCAATCTGGGCTAACCCCGCTCCAGCTCAAATCCCTGCCTTTTGCCTCCTAACACCCTTTTACCTTTCCACAAGGTAGCATTTGGAATGTTCTGAAGGCACTCTTGCTTTGCCTGCATCCAACTCTCCAACCCCCCACCCCAGAACACCAACCGCTTGTCAGCAAGGTGCTCTCCTCCACTTGCTGCTCATAAAAGGCTGGCGCAGTCAGTGTGGTGGTCATTGTGGAAGGCACTGCTGTATCTGACTGCAGTGTCAACCCTCTCTTCTCACCACCCAGGCAACAATTGCTGCTTGTTGTTGTTGAAATATTAAAGCAAGTTTGATCTTTGAAGTCCTGTTCCTAAAATTCCACACCACATTCTCATTGGGAAAACCCAAGAGAAGCCTGTAGATATTGACATATCTACCTATTCATCTCTAAGCTCAAATAAAAGTCAGAGAGACTATTTCTTACTACCTGCTTTTCAAGATCCTTTGTACCTGTCACATTCCCTGAGTCCCTGGATCTCTGACAAATGTCAATGAAGCTCAGCTCAAATACCATCTTCCCTGAGATTTTTTCCCAAGCCAAGAATTCTTCCAGCATGCATCCTATATTTATTAATGGGATATCTAACTCTCAGGAATTTGCAAGCCTCTTGAGGGCAGAAAAACTCCCAGATTTATCTCAGTATGACCAGAAGATGGCATAATTCTCAGTTTAGTTCAGTTGCTCAGTTATGTCCAACTCTTTGCAACCCCATGGACTGCAGCATGCCAGGTTTCCCTGTGCATCAACAATTCCCAGAGCTTACTCAAACTCATTTCGATCAAGTCAGTGATGCCATCCAACCATCTCATCCTCTGTCATCCCCTTCTCCTCCTGTCTTCAATCTTTCCCAGCATCAGGGTCTTTTCCACTGAATCAGTTCTTCACATCAGGTGGCCAAAGTATTGGAGCTTCAGCTTCAGCATCAGTCCTTCCAATGAATATTCAGGACTGATTTCTTTCAGAATTGACTGGTTTGATCTCCTTGCAATCCAAGGGACTCTTGAGAGTCTTCTCCAACACCACAGTTCAAAATCAACAATTCTTCAGTTCTCAGCTTTATTTTTGCTCCAAATCTCATATCCATACATGACTACTGGAAACACCATAGCTTTGACTAGATGGATCTTCATTGTCAAAGTAATGTCTTTGCTTTTTAATATGCTGTCTAGGTTGGTCATAGCTTTTCCTCCAAGGAGCAAGAGTCTTTTAATTTCCTGGCTGAAGTCACCACCCGCAGTGATTTTAGAGCCCAAGAAAATAAAGTCTCTCACTGTTTCCATTGTTTCCCCATCTATTTGCCATGAAG
Organism: Bubalus kerabau; assembly: GCF_029407905.1. NCBI lineage: Eukaryota > Metazoa > Chordata > Mammalia > Artiodactyla > Bovidae > Bubalus > Bubalus kerabau. Next base: position 57,009,662 of record NC_073626.1, read on the forward strand.
TGATGGAGCCAGATGTCATCATCTTAGTTTTTTGAATGTTGAGCTTTAAGCCAGATTTTTCACTCTCCTCTTTCACTTTCATCAAGATGCTCTTTAGTTACTCTTTGCTTTCTGCCATAAGGATGGTATCATCTGCATATCTGAGGTTATTGATATTTCTCCTGGCAATCTTATTCCAACTTGGGTTTCATCCAACCTGGCATTTTGCATGATGTACTCTGCATATATGTTAAATAAACAGGGTGGCAATATATAGCCTTGACATACTGCTTTCCCAATTTGGAACCAGTCCATTTTTCCATGTCTGGTTCTGACTGTTCTTGACCTGCATACAGATTTCTCAGGAGGAAGATAAGGTGGTCAGGTATTCCTATTTCTTGAAGAATTTTCCACTCTTTGCTGTGATCCACATAGTCAAAGGTTTTATGGTAGTCAGTGAAGCAAAAGTAGATGTTATTCTGGACTTCTCTTGCTTTTTCTGTGATCCAGTTTCAATGTTGGCAGTTTGATCTCTGGTTTCTCTGCCCTTTCTAAATCCAGCTGAACATATGAAAGTTCTTGGTTCACATACTACTGAAGCCTTGCTTGGAGAATTTTGAGCATAAGTTTGCTGGCATGTGAGATGATGTAGCTGTGCAATAGTTTGAACATTTTTTGGCATTGTTTTCTTTTGGAATTGAAATGAAAACTGACCTTTTCCAGTGGCCACTGCTGAGTTTTCCAAATTTGCTGGCATATTGAGTGCAGCACTTTAATTCCTTCACCTCCACTATCTTTGTTCGTAGTGATGCTTCCTAAGGCCCACTTCACTTCACACTCCATGATGTCTAGCTCCAGGTGAGTGATCATACCATCATGGTTATTTGGTCATTATCTTTTTTGTACAGTTCTTCTGTGTATTCTTGCCATATCTTCTTAATATCTTCTGCTTCTGTTAGGTTCATACCATTTCTGTCCTTTATGCTGCCCATCTTTGCATTAAATGTTTCTTTGGTATCTCCAATTTTTTTGAAGAGAACTCTAGTCTCTCCCATTCTATTGTTTTTCTCTGGAGGTACTCAAAAGTTGATGGAATTCCAGCTGAGCTATTTAAGTCCTAAAAGATGATGCTGTTAAACTGCTGAACTCAATATGCCAGCAAATTTGGAAAACTCAGCAGTGGACAAAGGACTGGGAAAGGTAAGTTTTCATTCCAATCCCAAAGAAAGGCAAAGCCAAAGAATTTCAAACTACCATACAGTTGTGCTCATTCCACATGCTAGCAAGGTAATGCTTAAAGTCCTTCAAGCTAGGCTTCAGTAGTACCTGAACTGAGAACTTCCAGACATACAAGCTGGATATAGAAAAGGCAAATGAACCAGAGATCAAGTTGCTAACATCCAATGGATCATAAAAAAAGCAAGAGAATTCTAGAAAGTTATCTACTTCTGCTTCATTGACTATGCTAAAGGCTTTGACTGTGTGAATCACAATAAAGATTAAAAACTCTTAAAGAGATGGGAATACCAGATCACCTTACCTGCCTTCTACCAAACCAGTATGCAGATCAAGAAGCAAGAGAACCAGAGATGGAAAAACAGATTTGTTCCAAATTGGGAAAGGAGTATGTCAAGTCTGTATATTGTCTCCCTACTTATTTAACTTCTATGCAGAGTACCTCATGCAAAATGCCAGGCCAGATGAATCAAAAGATGGAATAACAATTGCTGGGAGAAATATCAATAACCACAGATAGGCAGATGATACCACTCTAATGGCAGAAAGTGAAGAGAAACTAAAGAGCCTCTCGATGAAAGTGAAAGAGAGTGAAAAAGCTGGCTTAAAACTCAACATTAAAAAAACTAACATCATGACATCTGGTCCCATCACTTCATGACAAATAGATGGGGGAAAAATGGAAACAGTGAGAGACTATTTTCTTGGGCTCCAAAATCACTGCTGATGGTGACTTCAGCCAGGAAATTAAAAGACTTGCTCCTTGGAAGAAAAGCTATGACCAACCTAGACATCATATTAAAAAGCAGAGACATCACTTTGCCAACAAAGGTCTGTCTAGTCAAAACTATGTTTTTTTCCAGTAGTCTGTAGTGTTGTGAGTTTTGGACCTTAAATAAGGCTGAGCACTGAAGAACTGATGCTTTGAGTGTGGTGCTGGAGAAGACTTGAGAGTCCCTTGACTGCAAGGAGATAAAACCAGCCAATCTAAAGGAAATCAACTCTGAGTTTTCATTGGAAGGACTGTTACTGAAGCTGAAGCTCCAATACTTTGGCCACCTAATGCAAAGATTCAATTCACTGGAAAATACCTTGAACTGAGAAAGATTGAGGGCAGGAGGAGAAGTGTGGACAGAGAAGAAATAATTGGATATCATCAAGGACTAGAGGAACAAGAGTTTTAGTCAACTTTGGGAGCTTCTGAAAGACAGGAAAGCCTGCTGTGCTGCAGTTCTTGGGGTCACAAAGAGTAAGACATGACTTAGTGACTGAACAATGAACTACAACAACAAAAATTGTTTTAGTAGTGAAAGGATAAGTGAGTTTATATATGAAAGAAAAAGCTGGAGCCAAATTTGTCTTCCCTTCTAAGCATGCTCTGTATCTTTGTACCTTATAACTTTATCATCTCCATCTGTCTTCCATGAGCTCACCAAGCAACTGAACTGAACTGAGTTGAATGAATAAACAGTTACAAAAGTGCTAAAACTTATTCAAATATTTTGCTTGAATCTAAAACACTATCTGGTACACATGGGTCTCAGTAGAGTGGTAATAAATTACCTTGTTGTGAAGTAAAATGCTTTCTTAAATCACTGCGGACTCGTCACCTCATCATTACTCCTTCCTCTCAGTTACAGTGGGACATAAAAACATGCATTTATTTGTTTATTCATTCATTCATTCAAAACAGTGCCCTCATTTAATCCTGGGCTACAAGAGATGCAGAAGATGTTGTCTTTTTCTTCAAGTCACTTCCAGGGATTTGAAGTTTGTATTGTGTAAATGAACAAAACTGTACCCACAAAAATCCACAGGTGCTCTGGGATCAGTGTCTAAAGAACCAGGAAATACATGGTAAGATTTTCCCAGAGTCAAAAGAGGATGGCGGATAACATATCCAGGCCAAAGTCAACTATAAGCTCAACTTAAAAAAACAGTTTGAGAAGGGGAAGTGATGACTATAAAGGCAGGAGATATGCCCTCCAGGCATGTCTGAGGGTTCCAGGAATTCAGGATGGCAGGAGTATTGAGGGTTAAGGAAAGGTGACAGCAACAAAGGTAGAAAGCAAGCTGTGGTCAAATCATGAGGGGGTTGTGTGTCCTGCTTATGAACCTGCAATTCTGGTCAATGCTGCCTTCATCCAGCTGCTTCAAATGCACAACTGCACTTATCAAAGCAGGTCATAGAGGCACTAAAGAGTTCCACAGAGGAGGCTCCCCTGCCACCCCACAAAAAAGGCCTGCAGAAGAGTAAGCAGAGAGCCATGTTGAAAGTGAGCTGGGACCGAGAGCAGCTAGACTAGGGCAGAAGTGGTCAGAAGGCCATAGCAGGAATCCAGAGGGCAAAGGACAGATGTGAGGTAGGGCAGAGTACAGGGGAGACAGGTGTGGGAGTCTGCGTCCAAGACTCCATGAGAAGGGAGGAGTTTCACAAAGCTTTCTGTATTTTTTCCAAGTGTTTATTCTACTCATGGTACTTATTTGACACTTCCATGTTAATATTTGTAAACTCCTCCCTGTGAATGGTAAATATTTGGAGGGCGGGTACTGTGTTTTATTCATCTATAATTATCAGCACTCTAGGGATCCCAATAAAAACATGTTGAATACATGTGTAAATGAGTCAGTGAATAAATAGTATCAAATGAGAGCTTATTTTCATTCAGTCTCTTCCTAATCTAACCATCAAGAAGCTCTTGAATTCTATGCAGACTCCGAAATCAGGGGGCAATTGATACAAACAGGGCCAGAGAAAATTCCCAGCAAGTAGGAGAAATATTTGAACGTGAAGCCAAGACAAACAATATTAAACTTTCATTGTGAGCACATAGAGGGCCAAGGTCAGACCTCACTGAGGTCTCTGCCATTTAGCGCACTCACTTTTACATAAAGGGAAATTAATACTTGTCTATTTCATGAATGAAAAATGCAGGAGTCAACGAAAATGATATGTTAGAAATAAAGAAAGTATGACAGATAAGCAGATTTTAGTAACTGTCAAAGTTTGGTGGATATATTATTAATACATGGTCACTTAAACACAACAGAAGAACATGACTTTCAAAGATTAAACCTATATGTGTTTCTGATGTATAATTTATCTTAATACATCTAAAGTCCTAAGTTCTTGAACACTGGTTCTTGTCTCAGTTATTATCTACTGCGCTATAATTAGTCCCTTGCTAATGGCCTCCCACGCACTACTCCTGTTTCAAGGAGTGGCACGTTGTGGTGAAATAGTGATGGCAAACATTGGCACATGCAGGAATGGTGAGACACAGAACATGAGATTTTGCCAAAACTGTACTAAGCCTTCTGAGGTGCTAAGAGCTGGGAAATCATTTAGTGTGTCAACTGTTGGCCCAATCACTTAATCTAAAAACACAATCTACTCGTTATACCATCAGGGAGCAATGAGAAAAAGTAGATTAGGCGTGAATTCCAATTTTGCTACTCACAAGCTGGATAATCATGCATAAGTTTAAAGACTCTGGGTCTTATTTTCTTCCTCTGAGAAGTAAGAATCCTTATCAATCTGTGAAAATAGTGTATCTATGGCACCGAGCAAAGTGTCGATGAACAAAGTATACTCAACAAATGCATCCACATCTTCAACTCTCATTTCATTGATCTGCTCTGGATCCATATACAACTCCTATAAAAGTGGGTGCTGAAAGGCAGTGACTTCAGGTTACTTCCTTCTGAACAGCCCCACACCATCATTCTGTGTGCTGGTCAGAACTCAAAAGGGTCCCGAGGTCTCCAGGGGTCCACTCCTACTTAATCAACACTGATGTAGGTGCTGCTGTGGAGGGATTTTACAGTGAAAGTAAGTTTCCACATTGGTTGAGCTTAAGACAAAAATTAGCTTTGGTGGATCTGATCTGATCAGATGAGTCCTTCAAAGGTACTGGGCTCTTCCTTGAAAAAGAGGTCCATGCCATGAGAGGAAGTCACCCTGAGGGATATCTTACCCTACTGACTTTGAAGATGTGGGTGGCCACAGGATTGAATTTTCACAACCATAATGAGCTTAGATGATCCCAAGCTCTAGATGAGACCATAACAGTGCCAACACTTTGATTTCATCTTCACAAGACTGAGTATGGCGTTCAGTCATGCTGTGCACAGACCTTCAATCAACAGAATTGTGAGTTGTATTCTTTTAAGCCACTGTTTGTGGTCATTTGTTATGCGTCAACAAAAAAATGAATGCACCCTAGTCCTTTTGCCAGTTTTACTTTCTTAAACTTTAAGAGCATTCTAATTTTAAAACTTCCATAAAAATGGGGTCTTGCAATGTGACATATCAGAACCCAACTATCCTTTAATACTCTACAAAGAATAGCTATAGTGAGGCTCAAGACAATCCCACCAAGTGAGCTGTGTCCTATCATTTTGTGATGGTCATCCTATTACTTTATTTTTATAATAGTGCTTATGCTCAGTTTTCTGAGAATTAAATTGATATATGCTTAGAGAAAACTTTGAGGACACAGAAAAGCAAAAAATAAGAAAACATAAATCATCAATAAATTCACTCTCAGAAGCAATCCTTGTTAAATGTATTGATAACAATCTTTATACAGTTAAAAATTACAAACATAGGTGAGGATATGGAGAAAGTCAACTATATATATATAATTATATATAAATATATATTTAATTATATATATATAAAGCTAAAAACATAATACATACTCTTTCTCAGATTCATTTGATTGACTATAACCCAATAACATTTTTTTTATTATTTGAATTATTCCAAAAAGGTTTTACAAAGCAATACATTTCCTTGGTGGTGATGGTTTAATAACTAAGTCACGTGACTCTTTGTGACCACTATGGACTGTAGCCCACCAAGCTCCTCTGTCCATGGGATTTTCTAGGTAAAAATACTGGAGTGGGTTGCCATTTCCTTCTCCAGGGGTTCTTTCCAACCCAGGGATTGAACCTGGGTCTCCTGCACTGCAGTCATATGATTCTTTACCCACTGAGCCACCAGGAAAGCCCACACATTTCCTTACTGCCTGCAATAAATTCTGATAGTTTCTGATCTTTATATATATATATATATATATATATATATATATATATTCTTTGCATTCTACTAAAATGATTGCAATACCCATTAATGTGTTGTTTACCTGTACTTTGAAGAACATTGCTATGTGCAATTTTGTATTCTGATTTTCTACTTCTCATCATTTTGTAAAAATTCCCAATACCATTAAAATTACTTAAGCATATTTTCAAACACTTTATGATCTTAAATCTTACTGAGGTATCACTTATTTTATATTCTTATTCTATTATATTTGAATATTGTTTCCTCAAAATTTAAATGAACATTTTTATTAACTATTCCTTAACATTAATAGCAAGAAGTGAACTCACTAGAAAGTATGCATCTCCCTTCTAAATAGTGTGGATGGAACCAGGCAAGGAAACATAAATCACACAATTACGTCATGTTATGCCCTTTCTTCTTGCACCCACCCCTCCCCTGCACTTATCCAGTCTGCTAGGAAAAATAGAGTCTAGAGAACACTGTGGTTCTCGGACATCACTGGCCTAAAGGCCAGATGCCTTGAAGGGAGTGCTATGCTGTGCTGTCTGGTCTAAGTAAGCGAGACAAGAGGGGCCTCCACCACAGACACCTGAGCAGTACCACAGTCGTCAGCTCACAGCTGCCAGATTGCTCTCATTGCTCATTAACTGTTAGCACTGTTAGTTCTAATAAACTGTGATTTTCATTGCTGCTAAAGCAAGCTGGCATCCTCTCCTCCCCAACAGACTGCTCCCCAAGCAACTGACATCCTAAGTAAGTACCCCTGCAGGAGCCAATATGCTTGCTCTACACTTTCATCTGCCTCCTGCCCTGCAGAGCTTACAGGCAGCAGAAGACCTCACCACTCTCCTCTCTCCCTCCCTCCCTCTCTCTCTCTCTCCCTCATCTCCACCCATCCCTCAATTAATTCAACAGTTAAAGCAGAAAACTTACTTCTGTCTGCAATATTTCAGTATGAGTGTAAATCTCCTGAAATAAGCAGCTGCTGGGTTGTTTCTAGGGGAACACCTGCCCCTGTGTTTGTCACATGGTGACACCAGCTGAAGGCAGGGCTCATCTTACACAATAAAGGCCTCTGCAGAAGCCCTACACATTTTCATCCAAGGCTGTAAAGGTGAGGCTCTGACATTAGGGTGCAGGGAGGATGCAGGGAGGGGGATTAGGCATGCGTGTATGAGTCCAAGTCAGCACATCTGTCCATTCACAGGAATGTTAAGGGATTACATTATTTCACCTCTCAGTGCTTTTAACTTTGTGCCATTCTTTCCTTTCTGCTGCTGCTGCTGCTGCTAAGTCGCTTCAGTCGTGTCCAACTCTGTGCGACCCCATAGATGGCAGCCCACCAGGCTCCCCCGTCCCTGGGATTCTCCAGGCAAGAACACTGGAGTGGGTTGCCATTTCCTTCTCCAATGCAGGAAAGTGAAAAGTGAAAGTGAAGTCACTCAGTCATGTTCAACTCTTCGCGACCCCATGGACTGCAGCCTACCAGGCTCCTCCATCCATGGGATTTTCCAGGTAAGAGTACTGGAGTGGGGTGCCATCGCCTTCTCCATCGTCCTTTCTACTTTAGGCTAATTTCTATTTAGGCTATAAGGCTCAGTGCAGTTGTCTCCCCTGGAAAATTTCCTCTAACTTCTGTCTTCTGGGCTTCAACAGCACCCTCATGTACCACTCACAAGGGAGTGCTGTCACTCCTTAGCTTTTCTCAAGATAGCTTCTTAATTTACTTTTGTATCTGCAGCATACATACTTTTGTATCCCCATCATGGCACTTCCCTGGTGGTTCAGAAGGTAAAGAATCTGCCTGCAATGCAGGAAACCTGGGTTCAATCCCTGGGCCAAGGAAGATCCTCTGGAGAAGGGAATGGCCACCCACTCCAGTATCCTTGCCTGGAGAATTCCATGGACAGCGGAGCCTGGTGGGCTACAGTTCATGGGGTCACAAAGAGTCAGACAGCAGACTGAGCAACTAACGCTTTCACTTTTATCCACAGCATAGTTCCTGTCACATAGGATGTGCTCAGTAAATGTTTACTGCAGTGAATTGAAAAGGTACAGAATTATCTGTTCACAGCCTTGAGGTTCCAATAGGAAAATGGACACTGTTGCTATTTCTCCCTTCATTTTGACTTCTAGGTGTTAAAGGTGTCATTTGTCATAGTAAGACACAGTAAGATTTGCTGTAAGAACCACTGGGCTTGAAACAATAAAGACCAGAAGCTGAGTTTTTACGCATTTCCTCTGCATGATGAAGAAAACTTGAAAATGGTTAAAGAATGTGAAACGAGATTCATGGGTTAAGACTAGAGATCTCTTCAAGAAAATCAGAGATACCAAAGGAACATTTCTTGCGAAGATGGGATCGATAAAGGACAGAAATGGTATGGACCTAACAGAAGCAGAAGATATTAAGAAGAGGTGGCAAGAACACACAGAAGAACTGTACAAAAAAGATCTTCATGACCCAGATAATCACGATGATTGTGATCACTGACCTAGAGCCAGACATCCTGGAATGTGAAGTCAAGTGGGCCTTAGAAAGCATCACTACAAAAAAAGCTAGTGGAGGTGATAGAATTCCAGTTGAGCTATTCCAAATCCTGAAAGATGATGCTGTGAAAGTGCTGCACTCAATATGCCAGCAAATTTGGAAAACTCAGCAGTGGCCACAGGACTGGAAAAGGTCAGTTTTCATTCCAATCCCAAAGAAAGGCAATGCCAAAGAATGCTCAAACTACCACACAATTGCACTCATCTCACACTCTAGTAAAGTAATGCTCAAAATTCTCCAAGCCAGGCTTCAGCAATATGTGAACTGTGAACTTCCTGATGTTCAAGCTGGTTTTAGAAAAGGCGAGGAACCAGAGATCAAATTGCCAACATCTGCTGGATCATGGAAAAAGCAAGAGAGTTCCAGAAAAACATCTATTTCTGCTTTATTGACTATGCCAAAGCCTTTGACTGTGTGGACCACAATAAACTGTGGAAAATTATGAAAGAGTTGGGAATAACAGACCACCTGATCTGCCTCTTGAGAAATTTGTATGCAGGTCAGGAAGAAACAGTTAGAAGTGGACATGGAACAGCAGACTGGTTCCAAATAGGAAAAGGAGAACGTCAAGGCTGTATATTGTCACCCTGCTTATTTAACTTACATGCAGAGTACATCATGAGCAATGCTGGACTGGAAGAAACACAAGCTGGAATCAAGATTGCTGGAAGAAATATCAATAACCTCAGATATGCAGATGACACCACCCTTATGGCAGAAAGTGAAGAGGAACTAAAAAGCCTCTTGATGAAAGTGAAAGAGGAGAGTGAAAAAGTTGGCTTAAAGTTCAACATTCAGAAAACGAAGATCATGGCATCCGGTCCCATCACTTCATGGGAAGTAGATGGGGAAACAGTGTCAGACTTTATTTTTCTGGGTTCCAAAATCACTGCAGATGGTGACTGCAGCCATGAAATTAAAAGATGCTTACTCCTTGGAAGGAAAGTTATGACCAACCTAGATAGCATATTCAAAAGCAGAGACATTACTTTGCCAACAAAGGTCTGTCTAGTCAAGGCTATGGTTTTCCTGTGGTCATGTATGGATGTGAGAGTTGGACTGTGAAGAAGGCTGAGCACTGAAGAATTGATGCTTTTGAACTGTGGTGTTGGAGAAGTCTCTTGAGAGTCCCTTGATCTGCAAGGAGATCCAACCAATCCATTCTGAAGGAGATCAGCCCTGGGATTTCTTTGGAAGGAATGATGCTGAAGCTGAAACTCCAGTACTTTGGCCACCTCATGCGAAGAGTTGACTAATTGGAAAAGACTCTGATGCTGGGAGGAATTATGGGCAAAAGGAGAAGGGGACGACAGAGGATGAGATGGCTGGATGGCATCACTGACTCGATGGACATGAGTCTGGGTGAACTCCAGTAGTTGGTGATGGACAGGGAGGCCTGGTGTGCTGCGATTCATGGGGTCACAAAGAGTTGGACATGACTGAGCAACTGATCTGATCTGATCTGATCTGTAAGTACCAGTTCCTGTGTAATGACCATTTTACTCCTGACTCTGTAACATCAGATGGAGTATTTACTATTTGAAATAATCTGCAATTTCAACAATATTTCCTCTGCCTGAAGGCAATCAGGAGAAAGAGTCTTGAAAAAAAAAAAAAAACCAAGTCAGAAGAATCTTTTGCATCAAATGAGCCAAATAAGCATCCAGTTAAGATGTCCTTCCTGAATATGCAGAATTACTTGTATCAGCTGCCTTGGTAAAGCCACCAGATCCAAAACCAGAAAGTGTGCAAAATAACATACTAACTCTTAGTCCAGTTAAATAAGATACCAGAAAACCAGAATTCACCTTGGAAACATTAGTTAACCATGACATGGATATAGGTGGTTTGCACACATTTTTTTAGAATCTAAATTCTACGACTATTACTTTAACAACTTCAAATTCAGAGGGTATTCAGCAGCCTTTGGAAACCCAAGAAGTGCTTGAAATAATTACCATTTATCTTGCTAACCCACGCTTCACAAATGATTCTGTGGAAATTAAGTCAGCACAGAAAAATGCATTCATATTCAGCACAATTACTCCAACAGTGAAGAATTAAACAGATAAAGAATCTGTTATTGCCATTTTTGTACCTACAGAAAATTCCAAACCTACAATTAATTATTTTATACGTGCCCAAGAAACAATGGAAACAGTGGAAATGGACATTAAAGACCTAGACATTGAAGACTCAAATAATGATATAGACTTTGAGACAGATGTTTTATGGATTGAGCATTTTTACTGCAGACCAATGTAAATAAGGAATATCCTTGGCAGAAAGTCTAAACTACATTCAAAGATAACTCCTTGAGTTACAAGAACAGCAAACTCTAGGGAGATTGAAGTCTTTGGAAGCTCTTATAAGGCAGCTAAAACAGGAAAACTGGCTGTCTGAAGAAAATTATAGAAAACCATTTCACAACATATGAAGTTATTATATAGATTAGAGACGTTTTAAAATTTGTGACTTTTACATAAGGTTTTTTTTGGCCAAACCAAATTAAATGTAAAGTGAACTTATTCTTGCTCACTTTTAAGTGAACAAGAATTTAAGAATTGTAAAATTCTTACCTTAATGAAGCTAAGAAAGTGCTCTAATGTTATGAACTTCATCCTGTCTTTGTTATGCTCATTTTTGAGAAAAACTAGAGAGTTTTTGGGTAGAAGACATTTCATCACTTCTTAACATTCCAAATTTAAAGTAAAAATGTACTGAATAAACAATATGATTAAGTCATAAACTGAGAGAACACAGATATGGTAAACAAGATCCCAGAATAGAAGTCAACTTCAGGAATCAGTCCTGGTTCTACCATTAAGATATGTCTTGGACAAGTTACTTATTGAGTCTCAGTCTCTAATTTGTAGAAGGAGGACATACCACTAAATCTCTAACATCAGTCAGTTCAGTTCAGTCGCTCAGTCATGTCCGACTCTTTGCAACCCCATGAATCACAGCACGCCAGGCCTCCCTGTCCATCACCAACTCCCAGAGTTCACTGAGACTCACGTCCATCGAGTCAGTGATGCCATCCAGCCATCTCATCCTCTGTCATCCCCTTCTCCTCCTGCCCCCAATCCCTCCCAGCATCAGAGTCTTTTCCAATTAGTCAACTCTTTGCATGAGGTGGCCAATGTATTGGAGTTTCAGCTTTAGCATCATTCCTTCCAAAGAAATCCCAGGGCTGATCTCCTTCAGAATGGATTGGTTGGATCTCCTTGCAGTCCAAGGGACTCTCAAGAGTCTTCTCCAACACCACAGTTCAAAAGCATCAATTCTTCGGTGCTCAGCCTTCTTCACAGTCCAACTCTCACATCCATACATGACCACTGGGAAAACCATAGCCTTGACTAGACGGACCTTTGTTGGCAAAGTGATGTCTCTGCTTTTGAATATGCTATCTAGGTTGGTCATAACTTTCCTTCCAAGGAGCAAGTGTCTTTTAATTTCATGGCTGCAGTCACCATCTGCAGTGATTTTGGAGCCCCCCAAAATAAAGTCTGGCACTGTTTCCACTGTTTCCCTGGCTGTCTGGGAAGGCCTTACAAATAGCTGTGAAAAGAAGAGAAGTGAAAAGCAAAGGAAAAAAGGAAAGATATAAGCACCTGAATGCAGAGTTCCAAAGAATAGCAAGGAGAGATAAGAAAGCCTTCCTCACAGATCAATGCAAAGAAATAGAGGAAAACAACAGAATGGGAAAGACTAGAGATCTCTTCAAGAAAATTAGATACCAAGGGAACATTTCATGCAAAGATGGGCTAGATAAAGGACAGAAATGGTATGGACCTAACATAAGCAGAAGATATTAAGAAGAGGTGGCAAGAATACACAGAAGAACTGTACAAAAAAGATCTTCACAACCCAGATAATCACTATGGTGTGATCACTTACCTAGAACCAGACATCCTGGAATGTGAAGTCAAGTGGGCCTTAGAAAGCATCACTATGAACAAAGCTAGTGGAGGTGATGGAATTCCAGATAAGCAATTTCAAATCCTGAAATCTCTCACATAGGTTGTTTCTTTTATAGTTTCTTCCCTTTCTAGAAGATACTTTTAATAGAACAAGTTTTCTGTATGATAATCTTATACTTACACAAGAGTAAATGCTGGATAGAATTTTGTATTATTAATTCATATTCTTCTCAATATTTATTAAATTCTGTGTTGCTTGATGTATCACTGATCATCCTGCTTGTGATGCCAATTGTCGTCTGTATCTCGCTGTGCACACTGCTCATTGAACCCAGGGTAGGCAAGGTGTGAGTGTAGAGGCTGGAAGGAGACTACAGACAGGAGTCCCACAGCTGGAAGGAGACTCCTCCCTGAGGAGGAACTGAAGACACGTTTATACTCTCCTGGCTGGCACAGCAGCCATAACACAGCCTCTCTCTTCGCTAGTGCAGCAGCCATACCACAGTTCTCTCCTCTTGTGGCTAACCCAATGGACACAGCCCTGAGATAGCAGCAACTCCCCCTGCTTTATGGGTGGAACTCACACATATGAATACCACACACAACCCATGACCAAGCAAGTACCTCGTGACATGCATGCACAGTGATACAAATGATCTCAGCTGTTACACAGTCACTATTTAGGAAACATAGGGTGAGACAGACCGAACACACCATCTTGGCTAATTTGCTCTCTCCCGCATTTGATCTTTGGGCTATAATTTTTTGTATTATACAGCTTTCGTGGTGGCTCAGATGGTAAAGAATCCACCTGCAATGCAGGAGACCCAGGTTTGATCCCTGGGTTAGAAGATCCCTTGGAGAACGGCATGGAAGCCCACCTGAATATTCCTGCCTGGAGAGTCCCATGGACACAGGAGCCTGGAGGCTCAGATCCCCTACACAGAACCCCTACAGTCCATGGGGTCGCAAAGAGTTGGACACAACTGAGCGACTAATACTCTTTCATAGTAAAGAATACTGAAAAGTTCTACTTTGTCTTATAAATTTTCTTCTTTGGTTTAAACAATAGAAATTGTTTATATTTTCTGTCTCGCAGTTCCAGAGGCTCCAAGTCTGAAACCAGGGTGTGGGCTCAGAGGGTTTCTTCTGAAGCCTGTGAAGGAAAAATCAGTTCCAGACTTCTGTCCTTGACTTGTATGTGGCTGTGTCCTCCTCTACCTCTTCACAGTGTCTTCCCTCTATGTGTATCCATCTCTGTCCAAAATTCCCCTTTAAATTAGGACCCCAGCCATATTTTATTAGGAACCTGTCTAATAACCTTGGACTCAGTTTCAAGAACCTGAGCAGTAACACAGTGTTCCTAATTACACAATTTTATCACACACATTTAATAACCACATTTGCAATGACCCTATTACTGAATAAAGTCACATTTCAAGGTACTGGAGTTAGGACTTAAACACAGATTTTTAGGGGGAAAGGACACAGTTCAACCCATAACATATTCCAAATCATGACAAAGCAAAATTATTCTATAGGTCCTCAACTCTAAATCCAGTCCAGTCAAGTGCTTATTTCATAGACAGTAGATTAATGGCGGTGCAATAGAAGGAATACTCATTTCTCTGCTTTTGAGGATCTGAGGGTGGGATAACAGAATAATAGCACCTGGCACACAGGGGCATCCTATAAGTACTTAAAGAATGTTGGTCTTTCTCTGAGAGTCAAGAGCCCTAGATTTTAGACTACTGGTTTCACCACTTGTTTACTGTATAGCATTGGGAATCCTGGGGACCTGTCTTGTAATTTAGATCAAACAAAAAAAAAATATGATTACAGTAGGATACAACGCAACTGAAACAACCCCATGCCTAAGGAAAGAGCACTCTTGCCTGTGACATTATTCAGTTTGTGGGTCATGTTTGCTAAACAGATTCTAATTTCCTTCTGCCAAATCAAGTGAGAATTACTGTTTTTCATCGCCATTTTTAGGAAGCAGAATTTCTATGATTTCTCTTAAGCTATGTTCTTGGTTACAGGCATTTTTGTATTGTTTAGCCTGAAGAATAATGTGTCAAATAATGCCCAAGGAACAAAAGTCCGTGGAGCTCATTCAGTACATGGAAAAACTGAGGCCACTGTCTCACAGGTTATGTCATGATTTGACCTTCTGGTGGTACTGGAAGCCCCATTCATCAATATGACTCACCAACACTTTTCTTGTTTTGTCTCCCCTATCATCCCTGCCACATACAATTAAGCCTCTCTCAACCATCAGGCAAAAGTACTCTCAAACAGGGATTTCACATGTGGTGGAAGAGGAAGAGATGATCACTCCAAAAGTAACATAAGAAAGACTTTCAACTCTGGTTAGCATGTACACATTCACATCATATTAGTCTTCCCCTTATAACAACTAAAAGACAATAAATTAAAACACTGTATTAGAGAGGCATTGCTGTAAAGAAGCCTAAAAGTACTATACTCTAAAAAGGGATAAGTTCTTTCTGGGGAGTAGAGACTAGTAGCCACTTGTTTGTGGTGGCATCTCTTGAGTGAGTGCATGGATAAGCAAAGGATTTGGCTTGGTTCAGGAAAAACAGTGGATGGATTGGAATCTGTAAGAGCCCAGGATGAGAATGATTTTTCCCATAACACAATTGCCAAGTGTAGTGTATAAGTACCATGATGGAAGGCTGGGTACTGAGCACATAGTAGAGAAAAGTATTGGAATTTTTAAGGTACTCAAAGCTTCTACAGGGAGGGGTCAATAATACACACAGGCCAAATCTCACTCTCAAGAAATTTAAGGAGAATTGTCGCTGCTGCTAAGTTGCTTCAGTCGTGTCTGACTCTGTGAGACCCCATAGACGGCAGCCCACCAGGCTCCCCCATCCCTGGGATTCTCCAGGCAAGAACACTGGAGTGGGTTGCCATTTCCTTCTCCAATGCATGAAAGTGAAAAGTCAAAGTGAAGTCGCTCAGTCGTGTCCGATTCCTAGCGACCCCATGGACTGCAGCCTACCAGGCTCCTCCGTCCATGGGATTTGCCAGGCAAGAGTACTGGAGTGGGGTGCCATTGTCTTCTCTGAAGCAGGAGTAACTAAAATTAACTAAATATGTATTCCAGACTTGAAACAGGTCACTCCTGATTACCCAACATGATCACCTACCTGACAAAGGAAGATATAGTTTATTCTGGAGGAAAGTAAGGCTTATTCTTATATCCAAAGATCTTTTCAATAATTCAACTGAGATATCTTTGACATACAAAAATTATATATATATTTAGGTATACAACTAGGTTTTTTGCTATATGTTCAGTTCAGTGGCTCAGTCATGTCCGACTCTGTGTGACCCCATGAACCGCAGCATGCCAGGCCTCCCTATCCATCACCAACTCCTGGAATCCACCCAAACCCATGTCCATTGAGTCAATGATGCCATCCAACCATCTCATCCTCTGTCATCCCCTTTTCCTCCTGCCCTCAACCTTTCCCAGCATCAGGGTCTTTTCAAGTGAGTCAGCTCTGCGCATCAGGTGGCCAAAGTTTTGGAGTAACAGCTTCAACATCAGTCCTTCCAATGAACACCCAGGACTGATCTCCTTTAGGATGGACTGGTTAGATCTCCTTGCAGTCCAAGGGACTCTCAAGAGTTTTCTCCACCACAGTTCAAAAGCATCAATTCTACTGCTCAGCTTTCTTTACAGTCCAACTCTCACATCCATACATGACTACTGGAAAAACCATAGCCTTGACTAGATGGACCTTTGTTGGCAAAGTAATGTCACTGCTTTTTAATATGCTGTCTAGGTTGGTCATAACTTTCCTTCCAAGGAGTAAGCATCTTTTAATTTCCTGGCTGCAGTCACCATCTGCAGTGATTTTGGAGCCCAGAAAAATAAAGTCAGCCACTGTTTCCACTGTTTCCCCATATATTTGCCATGAAGTGATGGGGCCAGATGTCATCATCTTAGTTTTTTGAATTGTTGAGCTTTCATCCAAATATTCACTCTCTTCTTTCACTTATATCAAGAGACTCTTTAGTTCTTCACTTTCTGCCATAAGGGTAGTGTCATCTGCATATCTGAGGTTATTGTTATTTCTCCAGGAAATCTTGATTGCAGCTTATGCTTCATCCAGCCCAGTATTTCTCATGAATATAAGTTATACATGATATATATATCATGTATATATATAACTCTGCATATAAGTTAAATAAGCTGGGTGGCAATATACAGTCTTGACATACTCCTTTTCCTATTTGGAACTGATCTGTTGTTCCATGTCCAGTTCCATGTCCAATTCTATGCCCACCTGTTGCTTCTTGACCTGTATACAGGTTTCTCAAATGGCAGGTCAGGTGGTCTGGTATTCCCATCTCTTTCAGAATTTTCCACAGTTTATTGTGATCCACACAGTCAAAGGCTTTGGCATAGTCAATAAAGCAGAATTAGATGTTTTTCTGAATCTCTCTTGCTTTTTCGATGATACAGTGGATTTTGGCAATTTAATCTCTGATTCCTCTGTCTTTTTTAAAACCAGCTTGAACATTTGGAAGTTCACAGTTCACAAATTGCTGAGGCCTGGCTTGGAGAATTTTGAGCATTACTTTACTAGCGTGTGAGATGAGTGCAATTGTGTGATAGTTTGAGCATTCTTTGGCATTGCCTTTCTTTGGGATTGGAATGAAAACTGACCTTTTCCAGTCCTGTGGCCTCTCCTGAGTTTTCCAAATTTGCTGGTGTATTGAGTACAGCACTTTCACAGCATCATCTTTTAGAATTTGAAATAGCTCAACTGGAATTCCATCGCCTCCACTAGCTTTGTAGTGATGCTTCCTAAGGCCCCCTTCACTTCACATTCCAGAATGTCTGGTTCTAGGTGAGTTGGAGTGATCACACCTTCATGATTATCTGGATCGTGAAGGTCTTTTTTGTACAGTTCTTCTGTGTATTCTTGCCATCTCTTCTTAATATCTTCTGCTTCTGTTAGGTCCATGACATTTCTGTTCTTTATCGAGCGCATCTTTGCATGAAATGTTCCCTTGGTATCTCTAATTTTCTTGAAGAGATCTCTAGTCTTCCCCATCCTATTGTTTTCCTCTATTTCTTTGCATTGATCATTGAAGAAGGCTTACTTATCTCTCCTTGCTATTCTTTGGAACTCTGCATTCAAATGGGTATATCTTTCCTTTTCTCCTTTGCTTTTCACTTCTCTTCTTTTCACAGCTATTTGTAAGGCTTCCTCAGACAGCCATTTTGCTTTTTTCATT
Organism: Bubalus kerabau; assembly: GCF_029407905.1. Lineage (NCBI taxonomy): Eukaryota > Metazoa > Chordata > Mammalia > Artiodactyla > Bovidae > Bubalus > Bubalus kerabau. The sequence continues at coordinate 57,027,705 of NC_073626.1, forward strand.
TCTTTTTCTTGGGGATGGTATTCCTCCCTATCTCCTGTACAATGTCAGGAACTTCTATCCATAGTTCATCAGGCACTCTGTCTGTCAGATCTAGTCCCTTAAATCTATTCCTCACTTCCACTGTATAGTCATAAGGGATTTGATTTAGGTCATATCTGAATGGTCTAGTGGTTTTCTCCACTTTCTTCAATTTAAGTCTGAATTTGGCAATAAGGAGTTCATGATCTAAGCCACAGTCAGCTCCCGGTCTTGTTTTTGCTGACTGTATAGAGCTTCTCCATCTTTGGCTGCAAAGAATATAATCAATCTGATTTTGTTGTGGACCATCTGGTGATGTCCATGTGTAGAATCTTCCCCTGTGTTGTTCGAAGAGGGTGTTTGCTCTGACCAGTGCATTCTCTTTGCAGAACTCTGTTAGCCTTTGCCCTGCTTCATTCTGTATTCCAAGGCCAAATTTGTCTGTTACTCCAGGTGTTTCTTGACTTCCTACTTTTGCATTCCAGTCCCTGTAATGAAAAGGACATCTTTTTTGGGTGTTAGTTCTAGCAGGTCTTGTAGGCCTCCATAGAGCTGTTCAACTTCAGCTTCTTCATCATTACTGGTTGGGGCATAGACTTGGATTACTGTGATATTGAATGGTTTGCCTTGAAAACAAACAGAGATCATTCTGTCGTTTTTGAGATTTCATCCAAGTACTGCATTTCAGACTCTTTTGTTGACTATGATGGCTACTCCATTTCTTCTAAGGGATTCCTGCTCACAGTAGTAGGTATAATGGTTATCTGAGCTAAATTCACCCATTCCAGTCCATCTTAGTTCACTGATTTCTAGAATGTCAATGTTCACTCTTGACATCTGCTGTTTGACCACTTCTAATTTGCCTTGATTCATGGACCTAACATTCCAGGTTCCTATGCAATATTGTTCTTTACAGCATCGAATCTTACTTCTATCACCAATCCCATCAACAACTGGTGGTGTTTTTGCTTTGACTCCATCCCTTCATTATTTCTGGAGTTATTTCTCCACTGATCTGAAGTAGCATATGGGGCACCTACTGACCTGGGGAGTTCATCTCTCAATGTCCTATTTTTTTTTTTTTTTTTTTTTTTTTGCCTTTTCATACTGTTCATGGGGTTCTCGAGGCAAGAGTACTGAAGTGGTTTGCCATTCCCTTCTCCAGTGGACCACATTCTGTCAGACCTCTCCACCATGACCCATCCATCTTGGGTGGTCCCACACAGCATGGCTTAGTTTCATTGAGTTAGACAAGGATGTGGTCTGTGTGATCAGATTGGCTTGTAGTCTGTGATTGTGGTATACATTATGCTATATGTATACATTATGAAAGGATCACCACAATCAAGCTAAATAAGTTATCCACTACTTTTACATAGTTACCATTGTGTGTGTGTTCATGTGTATTAAGAAGATTTAATTAAAGATTTATGTTTTTAGAAACTTTCAAGTACACAATACAGTATTGTTCATTATTGTCACCATGCTATACGTTAGTTCCCCGAACCTTATTGATCTTGCCTAAATGAAATTTCAGGCTTTTTGACTGGATCTCCTCAGTTCATCCTGGACCTGACAACCAGCGTTCTACCCTGTGTTGTAAGAATTTGACTGTTTTAGACTCATAATATTAATGACATCTTGCACTATTGCCTTTCTGTTTCAGGCTTATTTCACTTAGAATCATATCCTTCAGGTAGATCCATAGTGTTAAAGGCCGGAATTCCTTCCTTTTAAAATTCTGGCTAATATTCCATTGTATATACATATAAACCACATTGTCTTTATCCATTAAGCCATATTTTTGCTTTTTCATACTGCTCATGAGTTTCTCAAGGCAAGAATAGTAAAGTGGTTTGCCATTCCCTTTTCCAGGGGACCATGACATTAACCCTTTATTCATTATGTGATTTGCAAATATTTTCTCTTGTTCCATACATTTACTATGTTCACAGTTTCTGCCATGCAAAAGCTTTTTAATTCAGTGCAGTCTCACCTATCCATTTTCACTTTCTTGGCTGTGCTTTTGGTGCTATGACCAAAAATTGTTGCGAAGAAAAATGTCAGAAACATTTCCCCTATTTCCTTCTAGTAGCTTTACAGTTTCAGATCTTACATTTAAGTCTTTAATCCATGTTGAGTTGGTTTGTGTATATGGTGTGAAATAAGGGCCCAATTTCTTTCTTTCTGAAGTGAATATCAAGTTATCCCTGGGCCATTTAATGAAGAGACTATTCTTTTCACATACTATGTGCTTGGCACCCTTGTTGAAGATCAGTTCAGTTCAGTCGCTTAGTTGTGTCCGACTCTACAACCCCACGGACTGCAGCCGCCAGGCTTTCCTGTCCATCACCAACTCCCAGAGCTTGCTCAAACTCATGTCCATCGAATCGGTGGTGCCATCCAACCACCTTATCTCTGTCATCCCCTTCTCCTCCCTCCTTCAATCTTTCCCAGCATCAGAGTCTTTTCTAAGGAGTTAGTTCTTCACATCAGGTGGCCAAAGTATTAGTGTTTCAGCTTCAGTATCGGTCCTTTCAATGAATAGTCAGGACTGATTTCCTTTAGGATGGACTGGTTTGACCTCCTTGTAGTCCAAGGGACTCTCCAGAGTCTTCTCTAACACCACAGTTCAAAAGCATCAATTCTTCGGTGCTCAGCTTTCTTTATAGTCCAACTCTCACATCCATACATGACTACTGGAAAAACCATAGTCTTGACTAGACAGGCCTTTGTTGGTAAAGTAATGTCTCTGCTTTTTAATATGCTGTCTAGGTTGGTCATAGTTTTTCTTCCAAGGAGCAAACGTCTATTAATTTCATGGCTGCAGTGGTTTTGAAGCCCCCCAAAATAAAGGCCCTCACTGTTTTTGTTGTTTCCCCATCTATTTGCCATGGAATAATGGGACCAGATGCCATTTGTTGAAGATCAGTTGACTATAAATATGTGTGTTTATTTTTTGGCTATTAATTTCATTTCATTTGTCTATATGTCTCTTTTTATGCCACCACAATAATATTTTTATTATTGTATATTTGTAATATATTTTGGAATGAGGGAGTGTTACACCTCCATTTTTCTTCTTCTTTCTCAAGACTGCTTTGGCTTTCAGAGTCTTTTGTAGGTCTATATGAATTTTAGGATGTTTTTCCATTTCTGTAAAGAATGAAATTGGAATTTTTGTAAGAATTGCATTGAATCTGTAGATCACTTTGTATAGTACAGATACTTAAACAATATCAATTCTCCCAATCCATGAACACAGGATGCCTTTCCATTTATATGTGTCTTTAATTTCCTTCATTAATATTCTATTGTTTTCAGTGTATACATTCTTGTTTTCAGATCCTTGGGTAAGTTTTTTCTTAAGTATTTTATTTTCCTTGTTGCTCTGTAAATGAGATTGCTTCCTTAAATTCCACTTCAGATAATTTGCTGTTAGTGTATTGAAATTCAACTTATTTTTTCACCATCATTATTTACTTATTTTTAACTTTTTATATTGTATTAGGGTATAGCTAATTAACAATGTTGTGATAGCTTCAAATAAATGTACAGCAAAAGGACTCAGCCTTACATATACATGTATTCACTCTCTCCTAAAATTCCCTCCCACCCAGGCTGCCACATAATTTTGAGGAGAGTTCCATGTGCTATATAGTAGGTCCTTGTTGATTGTCCATTTTAAATACAGCAGTGTGTACAAGCAACCATAAATTTGTTCTCTAAGTCTGTGAGTTCCTTTCTGTCTTGTAAGTAAGTTCAGTTGTGTCGCTTGCTTTTAGATTCCACATATAAGGGAGGTCATACTATGTTTCTCCCTCTCTGTCTGACTTATTTCACTCAGTATGACAATCTATAGGTCTATCATGGTTGCTGCAAATAGAATTATCTCATTCTTTTTTTAATGGCTGAGTAATATTCCATTGTATAAATGCACCATATCTCCTTTATTCATGTCTCTGTTGATGGATACTTAGGTTGCCTTCATGTCCTTGGCTATTGTAAATAGTGCTTCAATGAACATCAGGGTGCGTGTATCCTTTTGGATCATATTTTTCTCCAGATATATGCTCAGGAATGGGGTTGAGGGTCATATGGTAGCTCTAGTTTTAGTTTATTCAGGAATCTCTATACTGTTCTCCATAGTGGTTGTACAATTCCCACCAACAGTGTAGGAGGGTTCTCTTCTCTGCACACCCTCTCCAGCATTTATTGTTTGCGGTTTTTTTGATGATAGCCATTCTGGCTGGTGTGAGGTGATATCTCATTGTAGTGTTGATTTGCATTTCTCAAATAATTAGTGATGTTGAACATCTTTTCATGTGCCTCTTGGCCATCTGTATGTCTTCTTTGCAGAAATGTCTATTTAGATCTTCTGCCCATTTTTTTTTGAGTGGGTTGTTTGTTTTCATGTGAGCTGTTTATAAATTCTGGAAACTAATCCCTCATTGCTCACATCATCTGCAAAAATTTTCTCCCAATCTGTGTGTTGCCTTTTTATTTTTCTTTTTTTTCCTTTTTTTTTAAATTTTATTTTATTATTTTTTATTATTATTATTATTTTTTAATTTTATTTTATTTTTAAACTTTACATAACTGTATTAGTTTTGCCAAATATCAAAATGAATCTGCCACAGGTATACATGTGTTCCCCATCCTGAACCCTCCTCCCTCCTCCCTCCCCATTCCATCCCTCTGGGTCGTCCCAGTGCACCAGCCCCAAGCATCCAGTATCATGCATCGAACCTGGACTGGCAACTCGTTTCATACATGATATTTTACATGTTTCAATGCCATTCTCCCAAATCTTCCCACCCTCTCCCTCTCTCACAGAGTCCATAAGACTGTTCTATACATCAGTGTCTCTTTTGCTGTCTCGTACACAGGGTTATTGTTACCATCTTTCTAAATTCCATATATATGCATTAGTATACTGTATTGGTGTTTTTTTTATTTTTAAATTTTACATAATTGTATTAGTTTTGCCAAATATCAAAATGAATCTGCCACAGGTATACATATGTTGTTTCCTTTGCTATGAAAAAACTTTTGAGTTTAAGTAGATCCCATTTGTTTATTTTTATTTTTATTTCCATTATTCTGGGAGATAGGTGGGAAAAGGTATTGCTGCAATTTATGTTATACAGTTTTCTGCCTATGTTTTCCTCTAGGAGTTTTATCATGTCCAGTCTCACATTTAGGTATTTAATACATTTTGAGCTTATTTTTGTGTATGGTGTTAAAAAAATTATCTAATTTTATTTTTAATGTGTAGCTGTTCAGTTTTCCCAAAACATTTGTTGAAGAGACTGTCTTTCAGTGTTGTGTAGTCTTGCCTCCTTTGTCATACCTTAATTGGCCATAGGTACATGGGTTTATTTCTGGATTTCCTATTCTGCTCCATTAATCTATATTTCTATTCTGTTTTGATGACTGTCACTCTGTAGGTTACTCTGAAGTCAGGGAGCCTGATTACTTTAGCTCTGTTTTTCCTTTTTAATACTGCTTTGACTATTCAGAATCCTTTGTGTCTGCATACATATTTGGATTTTTTGTTCTAGTTCTGTGAAAAATGCCATTGGTAATTTGACAAGGATTGTATTGAATCTGTAGTTGCCTTGGGTAGTATAGTCATTTTGACAATATTGACTACTCCAATCCACAAGCATAGTATGTCTTTCCATTTTATTGTGTCTTCCTTGACTTCTTTAATAAATATCTTATAGTTTTTGGAGTACAAGTCTTTTGTCTCCTTAGGTAGGTTTATTCTTAGATATTTTATTCTTTTTGATGCAGTGGTAAGTTGAATTGTTTCCTGAATTTCTCTTTCTGGTCTTTCATTGTTGGTATAGAAGTGTACAGATTTCTGTGTATTAATTTTGTAATCTGAAACTTTACCATTTTCATTGATGAGTTCTAGTAGTATTATAGTAGTATCTTTAAGTTCTTTTATGTATAGTATCATGTCATCTGCAAACACTGACAGTTTAAGTTCTTCTTTTCCAATTTGGATTCCGTTTACTTCTTTTCTTTCTTTGATTGCTGTAGCTAGGACTTCCAAAACTATGCTGAATAAAAGTGGCAAGAGTGGACATCCTTGTCTTGTTCCTGATCTTAGGGGAAAGCTTTCAGCTTTTCACTATTGAGTACTATGTTAAATGTAGGTTTGTTATATGTGGCCTTTATTACGTGGAGGACAATTGTACTCATCTCACACACTAGCAAAGTAATGCTCAAAATTCTCCAAGCCAGGCTTCAGCAATAAGTGAACCATGAAATTCCAGTTGTTCAAGCTGGTTTTAGAAAAGGCAGAGGAACCAGAGACCAAATTGCCAACATCTGCTGGATCATTGAAAAAGCAAGAGAGTTCCATAAAAACATCTATTTCTGCTTTCTTGACTATGACAAAGCCTTTGACTGTGTGGATCACAATAAACTGTGGGAAATTCTGAAAGAGATGGGAATACCAGACCACCTGACCTGCCTCTTGAGAAATCTGTATGCAGGCCAGGAAGCAACAGTTAGAAGGGGACATGGAACAACCGACTGGTTCCAAATAGGAAAAGGAGTACGTCAAGGCTGTATATTGTCACTCTGCTTATTTAACTTACATGCAGAGTACATCATGAGAAATGCTGGGCTAGAAGAAGCACAAGCTGGACTCAAGATTGCCAGGAGAAATATCAATAACCTCAGATATGCAGATGATACCACCCTTATGGCAGAAAGTGAAGAGGAACTAAAAAGCCTCTTGATGAAGGTGAAAGAGGAGAGTGAAAAAGTTGGCTTAAAACTCAACATTCAGAAAACGAAGATCATGGCATCTGGTCCCATCACTTCATGGGAAATAGATGGGGAAACAGTGGAAGCAGTGTCAGACTTTATTTTGGGGGGCTCCAAAATCACTGCAGATGGTGACTGCAGCCATGAAATTAAAAGATGCTTACTCCTTGGAAGGACAGTTATGACCAACCTAGATAGCATATTGAAAAGCAGAGACATTACTTTGCCAACAAAGGTCCGTCTAGTCAAGGCTATGGTTTTTCCAGTGGTCACGTATGGATGTGAGAGTTGGACTGTGAAGAAAGCTGAGCGCCGAAGAATTGATGCTTTTGAACTGTTGTGTTGGAGAAGGAAGACTCTTGAGAGTCCCTTGGACTTCAAGGACATTCAACTAGTCCATTCTGAAGGAGATCAGCCCTGGGATTTCTTTGGAAGGAATGATGCTAAAGCTGAAACTCCAGTACTTTGGCCACCTCATGCGAAGTCTTGACTCATTGGAAAATCTCTGATGCTGGGAGGGGATTGGGGGCAGGAGGAGAAGGGGACAACAGAGGATAAGATGGCTGGATGGCATCACTGACTCGATGGACGTGAGTCTGAGTGAACTCCGGGAGTTGGTGATGGACAGGGAGGCCTGGCGTGCTGTGAGTCATGGGGTCGCAAAGAGTCCAACACGACTGAGTGACTGAACTGAACGGACTGATGCTCCCTAAATGCTCACTTTCTGGAATTTTTTATCGTAAATGAGTGATGAATTTTGTCAAAAACTTTTCTGCATCTATTGAGATGATCATAAACTGTTTTTATTCTACACTTTGTTGATGAAGTGTATCACATTGATTGATTTGTGGATATTGAAAAATACTTGCATCCCCGGGATGAATCCCACTCAATCATGATGTATGATCTTTTTAATGTATTGTTGGATTCAGATTAGTAGTATTTATTCTGTTGAGGAATTTTACAGTTATATTCATCAGTGATATTAGTCTGAAATGCTCTTTTTTGTGACATCTTCATCTGGTTTTGGTAACACAGTGACCATGGCCTAATAGAATGAGTTTGGACATCTTCCTTTCTCTTGAATTTTTTGGAACAGTTTCAGGATAGTTGTTACCTCTTCTGTAAATGTTTGACAGAATTTGCGTATGAAGCCATCAGGTCCTGGACTTTTGTTTGTTGGAAGTTTTTAAATCAACGTTTCAATTTCAATGCTTGTGATTGGTCTGCTTATGTTTTCTATTTTTTACTGGTTCAGTCTTGGGAGACTGCATGTTTCTAAGAATTTGTCCATTTTTCCCAAGTTGTACATTTTATCAGCATATAGTTCATAGTAGTCTCTTATGATCATTTGTATTTCCATGGAGTCAATTGAAACTTCTCCTATTTTATGTCTAATTTTATTGATTTTAGTCTTCTCCCTTTTTTTCTTGCTGAGTCTGGCTAATGGTTTACTAATTTTGTTTATCTTCTCAAAGAACCAGCTTTTAGTTTTATTGATCCTTGATGTTGATTTTTTTTTGGTTGTTGTTCTTTTTAGTTTATTTCTGCTCTGATCTTTATGATTTACTTCCTTCTACTAATGTTAGATTTAGTTTGTTCTTCTTACTCTAGTTGTTTTAGGTGTAAAGTTAGGTGGTTTATTTGAGATTTTTTTCTTGTTTCTTGAGGTAAGATTGAATTGCTATAAATTTTCCTCTAAGAACTGCTTTTTCTGCATCTCAAAGGTTTCATACCATTATGCTTCAACTTTCATTTATTTAAAAGTATTTTTTATTTCATCTTTGATTTCTTCAGTATCCATTAGTTGTTTAGCAGCATACTGTTTAGTCTCCACATGTTTCTGTTTTTTATAGATTTTTTTTTGTCAAAATGCCATAATGTCATAATGTGATAAGAAAAGACGCTTTGTGTGATGTCAGTTTTCTTACATTTTCCAAGGCTCATCTTGTCACCAAGCATGTGGTAAATCCTGGGGAATGTTCCCTGTAAACATGAGAAGAATGTGTACTCTGATGCTTTTAAATGGAATGCTCTATATATGTCAGTTAAGTCCACATGGTCTAAAAGGTCTTTAAAGACTGTGTTTTGCAAATTTTCCATCTGGTTGATCTTTCCATTGATGAAAGTAACATGATAAAGTCCCCACTATTATTGTGCTACTGTCAATTTCCCCCTTTATAGTTGTGATATCTGCCTTACCTCTTGAAGTGCTCCTATTTTGAACTGACAAACTAGAATCATGTATGGATCTGAGAGTTGGACTGTAAAGAAAGCTGAGTGCTCAGGAATTGTTGATTTTGAACTGTGGTGTTGCAGAAGACTCTTGAGAGTCCCTTGGACTGCAAGGAGATCTAACCAGTCCATTCTAAAGGAAATCAGTTCTGAATATTCATTAGAAGGACTGATGCTGAAGCTGAAACTCCAACACTTTGGCCACCTGATAAGAGCTGACTCATTGGAAAAGACCCTGATGCTGGGAAAGATTAAGGACAGAAGGAAAAGGGGAAAACAGGGGATGAGATGGTTGGATGGCATCACCAACTCTATGGAGATAAGTTTGAGTAGGCTCTGGGAGTTGGTGATGAACAAGGAAACCTGGCATGCTGAAGTCCATGGGGTCATAAAGAGTTGGACATGACTGATCAACTGAACATCAATAATAATCAATATGTATGATCCTATTATAATTTTCTTAATTGTTTTTGGTTTGCTTTTTGTAGGTCTTACCCTTCTTTTGTGAGTTCTGCCTAGAGTAGTAGCTTTAGCATTTGTTGTAAAGCTGATTTGGTAGTCCTGAATCCTCTTAACTTTTCTTGTCTGTAAAACTTTTGATTACTCCATCAAGTCTGAATGAAAATCTTGATGGTACAGTATTCTTGGTTATAGCTTCTTTCATTTAATCACTTTAAATATACTGTGTCATTCCCTTCTGACATATTGTTTCTGTTGAGAAATCAGTTGATAATGCTATGAGAGTTCTCTTGTATGTTGTCATTTTCCCCTTGTTGCTTTTAATATTTTATCTTTTTCTTTAATTTTGTCACTTTGATTACTATGTGTCTTGGTGTGTTCCTCATTGTGTTTATCCTGTCTAGAACTCTTGTGCTTCCTGGACTTGGTTATCTATTTGCATACCCAATGTTATGGAAGTTTTCAGCTATTATTCCTTTAAATATTTTCTCAGGTCCTTTCTCTCTTTTCTCCTTGTGGGGCCCCTATAATGTGAATGTTGGTGAATGTAATGTCCCAGAGGTCTCAGGCTGTCTTTATTTACTGTTTTTTGGGTTGTTTTTTCTTTTAATTCTTTTTTTCTATATTATGCTTTGTGGCAGTGGTTCCCACCATTCTGTCTTCCAGGTTGCTTATTCATTCTTCTGCCTCAGTGATTCTGCTATTGAATCCTTCTAGTGCATTGTTTCAGAGAAAGCAATGGCAGCCCACTCCAGTACTCTTGCCTGGGAAATCCCATGGGTGGAAGAGCCTGGTAGGCTGCAGTCCATGAGGTTGCTAAGAGTAGACACGACTGAGCGGCTTCACTTTCATGCACTGGAGAAGGAAATGGCAAACCACTCCTGTATTCTTGCCTGGAGAATCCCAGGGATGGGGGAGCCTGGTGGGCTGCCGTCTATGGGGTCGCACAGAGTCAGACACGACTGAAGTGACTTAGCAGCAGCAGCAGCAGTGCATTGTTCATCTCTGTTTGTTTATTCTTTAGTCCTTCTATGTCTTTGATAAACATTTCTTGCATATTCTCCATTGTTTTTCCTGAGATCTTGAATCATCTTCACCATCATTTTTCTGAATCCTTTTTATGGAAAGTTGCCTATTTCCACTTCATTTAGTTATTTTTCTGGGGTTTTATCTTGTCCATTCATCTGGGACATAATCCTTTGCCTTTTCATTTTTATTAACTTACTGTTATGGTGGTTTTCATTCTGGAGGTTGCAGGATTATACTTCTTGCTTCCTCTGTCTGCCCTCTGGTGGAAGAGGCTAATGGCTTGTGTGAGCTTCCTAATGGGAGGGACTGATGATGGGAAAAACTGGGTCTTGCTCTGTTGGGAAGGGCCTTTCTCACTAATAATCTGATTGTCTGTTGATGAATAGGGATGCTGTTTTTTGGCCTGAGGTGACCCAGCCCTGGAGTCTACAAGCTCTATGGTAGGGTTAATTGAGACATCCAAGAAGGCTCATGCCAAGGGGCATGTCCCTGACTGCCTCTGCCAGTGCCACTGAATCCACAGTGAGCCACTACCAACTCACGCCTTCATAGGAGATCCTCCAAGACTAGCAGGTAGATCTGGTTCAATCTCCCACTGGGTCACTGCTACTTTTCTCTTTGTCCTGGTGTGTACAAGATTGTTTTTTAGCCTCCAAGAATTGTGGTGTGCACAAGGTTGTTTTTTTTAGCCTCCAAGAGTTGAGTCTGTTCTTCTCCCAGTCCTGTGGAAGTCCTGCAATCAAATTCTGATAGCCTTCAAAGTCAGATTCCCTGGGAATTCCTTGTCTGTTTGATGAGTCCCCAAGCTTGGAAGCCTGATGTGGGGCTAAGATTCTTCACAACAGTGGAGAACTTATTTGGTATTATTATTCTCCAGTTTGTGGATTGCCCACCTTGCTGGTATAGGATTTGATTTTATCATGGTTGTGCCCCTCTTACTATCTTGTTGCTACTTCTCCTTTATCCCTGGATATGGGGTGTCTTTTTTCTGATGGGTTCCAGCATCCTCTTGTCAATGGTTGTTCAACATCTGGTGGCAATTTTGGTGCATTCACAGGAGGAGATGAGCACATGTCCTTCTACTCCACCATCTTGTGTGTGTGTGTGTGTATATATGTTATGACAAAGATAGAGTTATTTTTCTTCCTTTATGACTTGCATGCCTTTTATTTCTTTTTCCTGTTTAACTGATCCAGCAAGGAATTCTAGTATTACACTGAATAGGAATGGTCAAAGTGGGTATCTTTGTCTCATGTCATATTAAGGAAAAGAATCCTTAGTTTTTTTCCCATTGACTATGATGTTAGCTGTGGGTTTTCTATATGCTCTTTATTGTGCTGAAGCTGATTTCTTCTATACCTATTTTGCTGAGAATTTTTTTGTTTGTTTGTTTGTTTTGTTTTGTTTTGTTTTTACCATGAATGGGTGAAGATTTTTTTTTTAATCTTGTACCTGTTGAGATAACCATATAGATTTAGTCTTTCTTTCTCTTCATGTAGTGTATTGTATCATACTAATCAATTTGTGTAAGTTAAAACATCTTTGTAGTCCAAGGATAAATCTCATTTAATCAGAGTATATAATCCCTTGAATTTGCTGCTGACTTTGGTTTGCTAGTATTGTACTAAAGATTTTGCATCTATAGTCATTAGGGATATTGGCATGTATTTTTCTTTCCTTGTGACATCTTTGTCTCTCTTTGATATCAAGGTGATGCTGGTCTCATAAAATGAGTTTGAAAGTGTTCCCTCTTCGTTTTTTCCAATAGTTTAACAAATAATGGTATTAAATATTCTTTGGATGTTTAGTAAAATTTATCCATGAAACCATCTGATCCTCAGTTTTTCTGTGCAGGGAGGGTTTTGATTATTGTTTTTTCTGCTTTCATCTCCTTTTCTGTTTTTTGTCTGTTCAGAGTTTTTCTTTATTTTTATTTAGTTTTTGTAAGTCTTACATATCTAGAAAGTTATCCATTAACTCTAAGGTATCCAATTTGTATATAATTTTGCATAATAGTCTGTTATGATCATTTTTATTTCTGAAGTGTTCATTATTTGGTTTTAATTGGGCTTTTTGAATATGGATCTCTATTTCTTTAGGTGTGGGAAGTTTTCAGCCATTATTTCTTGCAGTAAATTTTTTGCTTCTTTACACCTTTCTTTGTTTTTCTCTGGAGCTCCTCTAATACATATATTGCTTTGCTTGGTGAAGCTCCATAAGTCCTGTAAGTTATCTTCACTCTTTTTCTCTCTCTTTTTTTTTCTCCTCTGACTGGATGATTTCCAATGATCTGTCTGAATTTGCTTTTTCTTATTTCTTATTGATTGAGTCTGTTGCTGAATCCCTCTATTAAATTTTAAGTTAAATTACTGTGTTCAGTTCAGTTCAGTTCAGTCACTCAGTCATGTCCAACTCTTTGTGACACCATGAACTGCAGCACACCAGGCCTCCCTGTCCATCACCAACTCCTGGAATCCACCCAAACCCATGTCCATTGAGTCGGTGATACCATCCAACCATCTCATCTTCTGTTATCCCCTTCTCCTTCTGCCCTCAATCTTTCCCAGCATCAGGGTCTTTTTAAATGAGTCAGCTCTTTGCATCACGTGGCCAAGGTATTGGAGTTTTAGCTTCAACATCAGTCCTTCCAATGAACCCCCAGGACTGATCTTTAGGATAGACTGGTTGGATGTCCTTGCAGTCCAAGGGACTCTCAAGAGTTTTTTCCAACACCAGAGTTCAAAAGCTCTATTACTTTTTTAAACATTTTATTTTTTTAGTGAAGTGAAGTGAAAGTTTCTCAGTTATGTCCAACTCTTTGTGACCCCATGGACTATACAGTCCATGGAATTCTCCAGTCCAGATTACTATAGTGGATAGCCTTTCCATTCTCTAGGGGATCTTCCCCACCCAGGGATCGAACCCATGTCTCTCGCATTGCAGGTGGATTCCTTACCAGCTGAGCCCCAAGAGTTGGGTTATCGCCAATCAATGATGTTGTGATAGTTTCAGGTAAACAGCAAAGGAATTCAGCCGTACATATACATGTATCCGTTCCCTCCCACCCACCCCCCAAACTCCTCTCCCATCCAGGCTGCCTCATAACATTGTTAGCTCTATTTTTTTTATTTGGTACATTTTTATATTTTCTGCCTATTGAAATTCTAAATTTATTCATGTACTTTCCTAACCTTTGTGAATATCTTTATAACCATTATTTTGAATCCTCTGTCCAGTAAATTATATTATTTCCATTTCATTCATGTTGATTTCTGGAGATTTTTCTTATTCTTTTATTGGGAACATAATGTTCTATTTCTCTACTTGCCTTGACTTTCTATATTGGTTTCTGCACATTAGATAAAACAGCTACTTCTCCCTGTCTTTACATACTGGCCTTTTATAAATTGATCTCACCAATCAACCTGACCAGAGTCTGCTGCTGCTGCTGCTGCTAAGTCACTTCAGTCATGTCCGACTCTGTGAGACCCCATAGACGGCAGCCTACAAGGCTCCTCCGCCCATGGGATTTTCCAGGCAAGAATACTGGAGTGGGTTGCCATTGCCTTCTCTGCTGACCAGAGTCTGACTGCCTCGCAAATTTTTGTGCCCAGCCAAACCACTGTCTTTGTTCTTAGTGGCTTCCAGAGTACTATAGTATACCAAGCACTGTCAATACCCTGAGATGGGAAAGATAGAAGCAAGTTTCCCATGCAACAGCCAGTAAACTTGGAACACTAGAACCAATTTCTTCTCTCCTCAGGGATAAGGTGGGAACTGGAGTTTATCACTCACTCACTTACTCTGCACTGACCCAGTAATAGGAACTGCAACACACGTTTTCAAAACATACTTTATTTTATTTTATTTTTTAACTTTACAATATTGTATTAGTTTTGCCATATATCAACATGAATCCGCCACAGGTATACACGTGTTCCCCATCCTGAACCCTCCTCCCTCCTCCCTCCCCGTACCATCCCTCTGGGTCATCCCAGTGCACCAGCCCCAAGCGTCCAGTATCCTGCATTGAACCTGGACTGGCAACTCGTTTCATATATGATATTATACATGTTTCAATGCCATTCTCCCTAATCATCCCACCCTCTCCCTCTCCCACAGAGTCCAAAAGACTGTTCTATACATCAGTGTCTCTTTTATTGTCTCTTATACAGGGTTATTGTTACTATCTTTCTAAATTCCATATATATGCGTTAGTATACTGTATTGGTGTTTTTCTTTCTGGCTTACTTCACTCTCTATAATAGGCTCCAGTTTCATCCACCTCATTAGAACTGATTTCTAATGGATGAGTAATACTCCACTGTGTATATGTACCACAGCTTTCTTTCCATTCATCTGCTGATGGACATCTAGGTTGCTTCCATGTCCTGGCTATTATAAACAGTGCTGCAATGAACATGTGGGTACACGTGTCTCTTTCAATTCTGGTTTCCTCAGTGTGTATGCCCAGCAGTGGGATTGCTGGATCATAAGGCAGTTCTATTTCCAGTTTTTTAAGGAATCTCCACACTGTACTCCATAGTGGCTGTACTACTTTGCATTCCCACCAACAGTGTAAGAGGGTTCCCTTTTCTCCACATCCTTTCCAGCATTTATTGCTTGTAGACTTTTGGATCACAGCCATTCTGACTGGCGTGAAATGGTACCTCATAGTGGTTTTGATTTGCATTTCTCTGATAATGAGTGATGTTGAGCATGTTTTCATGTGTTTGTTAGACATCTGTATGTCTTCTTTGGAGAAATGTCTATTTAGTTCTTTGGCCCATTTTTTGATTGGGTCATTTATTTTTCTGGAATTGAGCTGTAGGAGTTGCTTGTATATTTTTGAGATTAGTTCTCTGTCAGTTGCTTCATTTGCTATTATTTTCTCCCATTCTGAAGGCTGTCTTTTCACCTTGCTTATAGTTTATTTTGTTACGCAGAAGCTTTTGATTTTAATTAGGTCCTGCTTGTTTATTTTTGCTTTTATTTCCAATATTCTGGGAGCTGGATCATAGAGGATCCTGCTCTGATGTATGTCAGAGAGTGTTTTGCCTATGTTCTCCTCTAGGAGTTTTATAGTTTCTGGTCTTACGTTTAGATCTTTAATCCATTTTGAGTTTATTTTTGTATATGGTGTTAGAAAGTGTTCTAGTTTCGTTCTTTTACAAGTGGTTGGCCAGATTTACCAGCACCACTTGTTAAAGAGATTGTCTTTTCTCCATTGTATATTCTTGCCTCCTTTGTCAAAGATAAGGTGTCCATAGGTGCATGGATTTATCTCTGGGCTTTCTATTTTGTTCCATTGATCTATATTTCTGTCTTTGTGCCAGTACCGTACTGTCTTGATGGCTGTGACTTTGTAGTAGAGCCTGAAGTCATTCAGTCTTTCAAATTGTTGTTTTGCTCCCTGTCATTCTGAGTGGCCTAAGAAATGCTGGAACTCATCAAGTCTCAGATATAGGCCCTTGGGCAACAATTGGAAAAGTCAGAGTACCAGATGTATAATATGACTTCAAAGCGGAAGCTGGAGTCTTGGTTTTATCATTGGATCAAGCTGGTGGGGGGAGCTCTGGGAAGTGCCCATACACCTGTTCAAGTTCCTGAAGGACCCTATCAACTTCCAGATGCAGGGTAGTTAGAAGTCAAACCTATGGGCACCAGCTGGAGAAATCAAGGTACTAGATGTGAAATCAATCCCCTTCCAGGAAGCAACTGAGAGCTATGCTTCATTTCCTGTTCTATCTGTGCTGACCCAGTGGGAGAACCATAAGAAGTACCCACAGCATGCCCATTTAAAGTTGTTGCTTGTCCTCTATGGCCCCAGAGGCTAACAAATGGCATGTCCTGTGAGCTTATGAGGTAGAGACATTAGGAGCTGGTCCCTCATGTGGCAGTCATAAAAGTTGTGGTGCTAGGGGATAAATTATGTTTTAAACAAAAAGTTTTGTTTTATCACTGGTGTGAGCTGGGGAGAGATGCCTCAGGAAGCACTAACACACCCATTCAAGTTCTCAGAGGACTGTGTTAGCTGGCAGATGCAGTGGAGTTAGAAGCCAGAACCTTTGACAAGAAAAGTCCTAAGAGTTGGGCTTAAGATTTGTAGTCTAATTCCTTCCAAGGAGAAGCTTGGAGTTGGGTTTTGCTCACTCATTCTGCAGTGAGCCAGAAGGGAGAAGCATGTGAAGCCATTTAATATCACTTCTTTGTTCCCTTGAGTCTCAGGGGACTAGTGAATGCTGGTGAGTGGGTAGCAGGTAGGAAGGCCAGAGGTCCCAAAGTGGCAGGAGGAAATAAACTGTAAGTGACAAATATTTTTTCCTTCTCTACACAAAATTAAGAGGCTTTTTAAAATTCTGTGTTGATGATACTTGGTTCTGCCTTGAGCTAACCAACATTTTCTTATGGAAATGTTTTTCTTAAGCTATGTTAATTAAACTATGTATTTGTTTTGGAATATGCTTTTTTCAAGATGGTTCCACCTAAAAATAACTTTTTTTTTTTTCTCCTCAAGCCTTTGGCTGATAATGGCTCAACAAACCAGTATTCATGTCAATTGTTTTATGACCGGGAATGACACACCTCATGCCATTCTATCTCAAAAATGCATATAGTGGGAGAGGGGCCTGGTGAAACTCCCTCAGCCTTGAGTTGTGTCTCTTATCTGATTAATAGCTTTCTAAGAGACATAAAACATCTTGCTAAAATCTAGCAAGGGGGCATTCTTTCTGCTTACTTCTGATGTCTATGCCAGAAGCTTTGTCTATCTCTCTTATAATTTAATAAAATTTGGTTACACAAAAAGCTCCAGTGGTCAAACCTGGTTTGTGGCCCCAGATCAAAATCCTCTCCTCTGGAGGTCATGGATCTCAACATAGAACAGGGTTCGCAGCAGCAACCTTTCACTAAGTTCTGTCAACTCCAAGAAATGCACAAATTAGTATCCAGTTCCTCAGGTAGCAGCAGATTAAAAGTAAAATTATACATATGCCAGACAGTCTGGACAGTCTGGACACAGTCTGTGTGCATACACAAGGCTGGACTCTCTTAGGAGTAATCAGAAAGGAGAAATACAACTTGTTTAATCACTGCTGAATATGAACCAAAAATATAAACTCCAGGAACTGTGCTGGCAGTCTCCAAATCATACATGCATCCAATGATAAAAGGTAAATATCTATCTGGTAAGGACACAAGTACAACCGTTGATCAAATAGATTTAAAGTTGGCTGAGCCAGCTGTTAGGTAACTAGGCTAAAAGATATGAAAAATAAAAGTAATAAATCTGAGCATACAAATCAGAAGCTGCACTCACTAGAATAGACCATATGGTGGGTCATAAAGCAAGTCTTAATAAATATAAAAGGTTTATAATCATACAAAGTACATTCTCCAACCACAAAACCATAAAATTAGAAACTAGAAAAAGAAATGTATGAAATTCACAAAGATGTGAAAATTAGTAAAAGCACTTCTCAAACAGGGGTTCTGTAACAATCTAGAAGGGTGGGGTGGAGAGGGAAATGGGAAGGAGGTTCGGGAGGGAGGGGATGTGGGTGTACCTGTGGCTGATTCTTGTCTATGTTTGACAGAAAATAACAAAATTAGGTAAAGCAATAACTTTCAATTAAAAATTAAATAAATTTTAAAAAATAATTTATAAGTCAAAGAGAATTCCCAATAGAATTTAAAACACAATATACTAAAACTTCTGGGATGCAGCCAAAGCATTGCCAAGATGCAAATTAATAGCTGTAAATGCCTATATTAAAATGGAAGAAAAATATAAAATCAACGATTTAAGAAACTAGAGAAAACATCAATATAAGCCCAAACCAACCAGATCAAATAATAAAGATTAAAAAACCCCAAAAGCTGGGTATTTTATGGCTCAACAACACTAACAAACATTTGGCTATATGATTAAGAAAAAAGATAGGAAACTAAACTACCAAAATCAGGAATAAAAATATATAACTACTGACCTTACAGAAATAAGAGAATATTGTGAATATATTAACAACCTTGATAATTTAAATGAATAGACAAATTCACAGAGAGACACAAGCTATTAAACTGATTTAAGAATACATGAATATTTTGAATAGATCTATAACCAGTAAGTGGAGAAGGCAATGGCACCCCACTCCAGTACTCTTGCCTGGAAAATCCCATGGATGGAGGAGCCTGGTGGGCTGTGGTCCATGGGGTCGCTAAGAGTAGGACACAACTGAGTGACTTCACTTTCACTTTTCACTTTCATGCATTGGAGAAGGAAATGGCAACCCACTCCAGTGTTCTTGCCTGGAGAATCCCAGGGCTGGGGGAGCCTGGTGGGCTGCCGTCTGTGGGGTCGCACAGTCGGACATGACTGAAGCGACTTAGCAGCAGCAGCAGTAGCAGTAGCAGCAGCATAACCATCAAGATATTTAAATAGTAGTTTTAAAAATTCTTACAAAGTAAAAGCAAGTCCCAGATGGTTTCAGTGGTGATATTTACTTAACATTTAAAGAAGCATTAAAACTAATTCTTCAAAAGCTCTCCTTAAAAAAAAAAAGAAACTGAGGGTATATCTCCCAACTGATTCTACAGAGCCACTCTTACTGCCAAATCAAAAGACATCACGAGAAAAAGAAACTGCAGATCAATATTCTTTATGAATAGAGACACAAAAATACTCTGTGAAATACTAGCAAATGAAATTCTGCAACACATGTAAAGGATTATATGCCATGATATGTAGGATTACCATGTGAAAATCAATTAAAAGTATAAAAAATAGAATGTATATGATCATTTCAATAGACACAGAAAAAACATTTGCCTAAATCCACCAGCCGATTGAAAAAGCAAACAAACACTCAACAACTAAGAATAGACAAATTGCTTTGGCTTTTCGTGGTTTTTTGTATTTCCATACAAATTGTGAAATTATTTGTTCTAGCTCTGTGAAAAATACCTTTGGTAGCTTGATAGGGATTGCATTGAATCTATAGATTGCTTTGGGTAGTATACGCATTTTCACTATATTGATTCTTCCGATCCATGAACATGGTATATTTCTCCATCTGTTAGTGTACTCTTTGATTTCTTTCACCAGTGTTTTATAGTTTTCTATATACAGGTCTTTAGTTTCTTTAGGTAGGTATCTTCCTAACTATTTTCTTCTTTTCATTGCAATGGTGAATGGAATTGTTTCCTTAATTTCTCTTTCTGTTTTCTCATTATTAGTGTATAGGAATGCAAGGGATTTCTGTATGTTTTTATACCGTGCAACTTTACTATATTCATTGATTAGCTCTAATAATTTTCTGGTGGAGTCTTTAGGGTTTTCTATGTAGAGGACCATGTCATCTGCAAACAGTGAGAGTTTTACTTCTTCTTTTCCAATTTGGATTCCTTTTATTTCTTTTTCTGCTCTGATTGCTGTGGCCAAAACTTCCAAAACTATGTTGAATAGTAGTGGTGAAAGTGGGCACCCTTGTCTTGTTCCTGACTTTAGGGGAAATGCTTTCAATTTTTCAACATTGAGGATAATGTTTGCTGTGGGTTTGTCATATATAGCTTTTATTATGTTGAGGTATGTTCCTTCTATTCCTGCTTTCTGGAGAGTTTTTATCATAAATGGATGTTGAATTTTGTCAAAGGCTTTCTCTGCATCTATTGAGATAATCATCTGGCTTTTATTTTTCAATTTGTTAATGTGGTGGTAACGATAACCCTGTATGTGAGACAGCAAAAAAGACACAGATGTATAGAACAGTCTTTTGGACTCTGTGGGAGAGGGAGAGGGTGGGATGATTTGGGAGAATGGCATTGAAACATGTATAATATCATATAAGAAACAAATCACCAGTCCAGGTTCAATGCAGGATACAGGATGCTTGGGGCTGGTGTGCTGGGATGACCCAGAGGGATGGTATGGGGAGGGAGGAGGGAGGGGGGTTCAGGATTGGGAACACGTGTACACCCGTAGTGGACTGTTGATGTATGGCAAAACCAATACAATATTGTAAAGTAACTAGCTTCCAAATAAAATAAATAAATTAAAAATAATAATAGTTACTTTCTGAAATTTTTTAAAAAAAAGAATAGACAGGAACTTCTTTAACCTGATAAAGGGCATCTACAAATACCCCACAGCTAATACCATACTTAACAATCAAAGAGTAAATGAAAGAGTAAGACCTGTAAGATTAGGGGGGAAAAAACCAAGAACGTCTAGTCTCAAAACTTCTATTCACTATTGCACTAGATGTTCTAGTTCTGGCAATTAGGTTGGAAAAAGAAGCAATGTAATTTTCATGATCTTGTTTATATAAAAGCCTAAGGAGTAGATTCAAAAACTGAACTATTAATTGAGTTTAGCAACATTGCAACATACAAGGTTAATATACAAAACTCAGCTGTATTTCTACACATTAGAAATTAATAAGACCAGGAGCTGACTGTGGCTCAGATCATGAACTCCTTAATGCCAAATTCAGACTGAAATTGAAGAAAGTAGGGAAAACCACTACATTATTTAGGTATAACCTAAATCAAATCCCTTATGATTATACAGTGGAAGTGAGAAATAGATTTAAGGGCCTAGATCTAATATATAGAGTGCCTGGTGAATTATGAAATGAGGTTCATGACACTGTACAGGAGACAGGGATCCAGACCATGCCCATGGAAAAGAAATGCAAAAAAGAAAAATAGCTGTCTGGGGAGGCCTTACAAATAGCTGTGAAAAGAAGAGAAGTGGAAAGCAAAGGAGAAAAGGAAAGATATAAGCATCTGAATGCAGAGTTCCAAAGAATAGCAAGAAGAGATAAAAAGCCCTCCTCAGCGATCAATGCAAAGAAATAGAGGAAAACAACAGAATGGGAAAGACTAGAGATCTCTTCAAGAAAAGTAGAGATACCAAGGGAACATTTCATGCAAAGATGGGCTCAATAAAGGACAGAAATGGTATGGACCTAACAGAAGCAGAAGATATTAAAAAGATGTGGCAAGAATACACAGAAGAACTGTACAAAAAAGATCTTCACGACCAACATAATCACGATGGTGTGATCACTGACCAAGAGCCAGACATCCTGGAATGTGAAGTCAAGTGGCCTTAGAAAGCATCACTACAAACAAAGCTAGTGGAGGTGATGGAATTCCAGTTGAGCTATTTCAAATCCTGAAAGATGATGATGTGAAAGTGATGCACTCAATATGCCAGCAAATTTGGAAAACTCAGCAGTGGCCACAGGACTGGAAAAGGTCAGTTTTTATTCCAATCCCAAAGAAAGGCAATGCAAAGAATGCTCAAACTATCACACAATTGCACTCATCTCACATGCTAGTAAAGTAATGCTCAAAATTCTCCAAGCCAGGCTTCAGCAATACGTGAACCGTGAACTTCCTTATGTTCAAGCTGGTTTTAGAAAAGACAGAGGAATCAGAGATCAAATTGCCAACATCTGCCGGATCATGGAAAAAGCAAGAGGGTTCCAGAAAAACATCTATTTCTGCTTTATTGACTATGCCAAAGCCTTTGACTGTGTGGATCACAATAAACTGTGGAAAATTCTGAGATGGGAATACCAGACCACCTGACCTGCCTCTTGAGAAATCTGTATGCAGGCCAGGAAGCAACAGTTAGAACTGGACATGGAACAACAGACTGATTCCAAATAGGAAAAGGAGTACGTCAAGGCTGTATATTGTCGCCCTGCTTATTTAACTTACATGCAGAGTACATCATGAGAAATGCTGGACTGGAAGAAATACAAACTGGAATCAAGATTGCTGGGAGAAATATCAATAACCTCAGATATGCAGATGACACCACCCTTATGGCAGAAAGTGAAGAGGAACTAAAAAGCCTCTTGATGAAAGTGAAAGAGGAGAATGAGAAAGTTGGCTTAAAGCTGAACATTCAGAAAACGAAGACCATTGCATCCGGTCCCATCACTTCATGGGAAATAGATGGGGAAACAGTGGAAGCAGTGTCAGACTTTATTTTGGGGGGCTCCAAAATCACTGCAGATGGTGACTGCAGCCATGAAATTAAAAGACACTTACTCCTTGGAAGGACAGTTATGACCAACCTAGATAGCTTATTCAAAAGCAGAGACGTTACCTTGCCAACAAAGGTCCGTCTAGTCAAGGCTATGGTTTTTCCTGTGGTCATGTATGGAAGTGAGAGTTGGACTGTGAAGAAGGCTGAGCACCGAAGAACTGATGCTTTTGAACTGTGGTGTTGGAGAAGACCCTTGAGAGTCCCTTGGACTGCAAGGAGATCCAACTAGTCCATTCTAAAGGAGATCAGCCCTGGGCGTTCTTTGGAAGGAATGATGCTAAAGCTGAAACTCCAGTATTTTGGCCACCTCATGCAAAGAGTTGACTCATTGGAAAAGACTGTGATGCTGAGAGGGATTGGGGACAGAAGGAGAAGGGGACGACAGAGGATGAGATGGCTGGATGGCATCACTAACTCAATGGATGTGAGTCTGAGTGAACTCCTGGAGTTGGTGATGGACAGGGAGGCCTGGCGAGCTGCAATTCATGGGTTGGCAAAGAGTCGGACATGACTGAGTGACTGAACTGAACTGAACTGAAAGTAAAATTATTTAAAAATTCCATTTGCAATAGCATAAAAGAGGAAATGAAAAGTGAAAAGTGAAGTTGCTCAGTTGTGCCCGACTCTTTTTGACCCCATGGACTGTAGCCTACTGGGCTCCTCAGTCCATGGAATTTTCCAGGCAAGAATACTAGAGTGGGTTGCCATTTCCATCTCCAGGGGATCTTCCCAACTTAGGGATTGAACCCAGGTCTCCTGCATTGCAGGCAGACAGTTTACTGTCTGAGCCACCAGGGACGCCTTATGGTGGCACAAAAGAGGAAATACTTAAGAATAAATTTTATAGAATAAATGTAAGATGTACAATGAAAACTACAAAGCATTTTTGAAACAAAGTAAAGAAAATCTAAATAAGTGGAAAGACAACCCACATTCATGAATCAAAGTGAAATTCCTGTCAGAATCCAACCTTGGTTTTTTGTTTTTTGTTTTTTTGGTGTTTTTTTTTTTTTTTTTTTTTTCTTATATTGGCAAACTGTTCCTAAAATTCATATGGAAAGACAAAAGGCCAAAAATAACTTAAAAATATTGAATAGGATGGACAAAGTTGGAAGATTCATACTTCTTGATTTCAAGCTTACTATAAAGGTATAGTAACCAGCACTATATGGTACCAGCATAAGGACAGAGATATAGATAAATGGAATAGAATTCTGAGTCCAGAAATAAATTCATATCTCTGTGATCAATTGAATTTTGGCAGAGGGTACATGTCAATGAGGTAAAAAGTGTTTATCAAATGGTGCTGGGACAACTGAATTTCCACTTGCAGAATAATAAATGTAAACCCATTATGTGCACCATACAGAAAAAGTAATTTAAAATAGATGACAGAGTTAAATGTATAAGCTAAAAATTATAAAACAATGAGAAGAATATGTACAAGTAAATCTTCCTTATCTTGGTTTAGCAAATTATTTTTAGATATGAGATCAAAAGCACAGTCAACAAAAGAAAATATATGTGAATTTGAGGACATTGGACTTCCCTGGTGGTCCAGAGGTTAAGAACCACCTGCCAATGCAGGGGACATGGGTTCAACCTTGGTCTAGGAAGATTCCACATGCTGTCGGGCAACTAATCCCATGCGCCACAACTACTGAGCCTGTGTGCCATAACTACTGAAGTCTGTGCACCCTAGAGCCCATGCTCCACAATGAGGAAGGCCACTACAACTAGAGAGCAGCACCCACTGTCTGCAACCAGAGAAAGCCTGCACACAGAAACAGACCCAGAGCAACCAAAAATAAGTAATTAAAAAAAATTAAAGACATTAAAATTTAAAACTTTTCTACTTATGATAATAACACCAAGAAAGTGAAGAAAAATAACCCACAGAATGGGAAAATGGGTTTACAAATTCTATATCTGATAAAGGAATTTGTCCAAGTACCTTTTAACTTAATAAGAAAAATGCAATAACCCAATTTTTCAAAAAACAGTGGAACTCAATAGACATTCCTCCAAATAACACATGAAAATAGCCAATAAATACATGTAAACATGTTAATAGTGTTACCATATTACACAGCAAACTTGAGCCTTGGCATATATATTCAAGATAAATGAAAGTTTATGTCCAAAAAAACTTACACACAAATGTTCACAATAGAATTATTCATAATAGACACAAAATGGAAATAACTGAGACGGCCATTGAATTGTAAATGAATAAAAAATATGATACATCCTCACACGATGAATTATTATTGAGCAACTGGAAGAAATACTGACAAGTGCTAAAACACAAATGGAGTTTGAAAACATTATGCTAAATGAAAGAATTCATCATAAGTGAACACATATTGTATAATTTCATTTACATGAATGTTCAAAATCAACAAATCCACGAAGACTGAAATTTCATTACTGATTGCCTAGGTTTGGGACAAAAGGAAAGGGAACTGACTGCTGACACAGGAGGTTTCTCTTCGGGATGGTGAAATTTTACTTAGGTTATGGCAGTGGTTGAACAACTCTGTGAATATACTAAAGTACAATGGATTATATAATTTTAAAAGATTAATTTTATGTTATATAAATTACATCTCAATTTGTTTTAAACTAATGATAATTCGATAATTATTTTGTTAATCAGCTAGATAAAACAGACAAGGTAAAAAAAACAACAAAAAACATACCATTTAACCAAAACTGTCATAAGAAGAAATAGAAAATCTGAATTAAAAATACGAAAATACAAATGACTGTTTAAGAAATTAAATTTCTAACTAATTTTTTTTTTATGAAGAGAACTCCAGGCACAACAGTTTCACTGACAAATTCAAATTAAAAAAAAAGAAATAAAAACAATACTCCACAAACCCTTTTAAAGAAAAGAGAAAGTGGAAACACTTCCCGATTCATTTATATGATTCCTGTATAACCCTGTTACAAAAATCTTTCCAAGATTCTTTTAAAAAGAAAATGTGTGTTAATTGCTCAGTCATGTCCAACTCTTTGTGATCCCATGTACTGTAGCCCACCAGGTTCCTCTGTCCATGGAATTCTTCAGGCAAGAATATTGGAGTGGGTGACCATTTCCTTCTCTAGGGGATCTTCCCAATCCAGGAATCGAACCTGGGTCTCCCACACTGCAGTCAGAGTCTTTACCATCTGAGTCAGAAATTAGAGATCAATGTTATTCATGAAAACACAGTAAAAACCCTGATAAAAACATAAGCAACAGTATTTTTAAAGTATTGTGTTTTAAAGTATAATGATAATAAAAGTTTTTAAATGTAAAAATAAATCTTACTATCAAAATAAAGAAGATAAAAAATAATTATATCAAGATATTTGAGAAAAACACTTGCTAAAATTCACTGCCCCTTCATCTTTAAACAAATAAAAAAAGCTTTTAGCAATTTAGGACCTTTCCCAATCTGTGTACCTAAAATAAAAAGATAAATAAATTATGTATATGTAGATAGTAACCAAATACACATCTGCCACAGGATGCTTTCACAATTTTCCTATGGCCTGGCATAGCTGTGTCTAGCACTTAATCACTTGGAGGGTTTGTTAGCCCACTGGTTACTGGGCCATATCTCCAAGGTTTCTGATGTACTGTATCTAAGGCAGGACTTGAGAATTTGTATTTCTGCTGGTCTCAGTACTGCACTTTGAAAAAAGCTATGATTTAGTAAAAAACAACATTGGAATTCTATGTGATGTAAAGATTAAGTAAAATACTGTAAAATATCTCTTTATATAGTGTGGAGAAAAGAGAACCCTCTTATATTGCAGATAGAAATGTAAATTGGTGCAGTCACTGTGGTGAACAGTATGGAATTTCCTTAAAAAACTAAAAACAGAACTACCAAACACTCTTCCTGGGCATATATCTGAACAAAACTATAATTCAAAAATATACATGTACCCCTATGTTCACTGCAGCAGTATTTATTATAGCCAGGACATGGAAGCTCTAAATGTAAATTGACAGATGAATGGATAAAGAAGATGTGGTGTGTGTATATATATATATATATATATATACATACACACACACATACACATATATATACACAACAGAATACTACTTAGCCATAAAGGGGATGAAATAATGTCATTTGCAGTAGCATGGATGGACCTAGAGATAGTCATACTAAATGAAGTAAGTCAGACAAGACAAATATCATATGATACCACTTATATGTAGAATCTAAAAATTTGATAAAAATGAACTTATTTACAAAACAGAAATAGACTCTCAGATACATGGGGAAAAAAAACTTATGCTTACTGAAGGGGAAAGGGGGGAGGTATAAATTAAGAGTTTGGGATCAACAGATACAAACTACTAAATATAAAATAAATAGCAAGGACCTACTGTATATCACAGGGACCTATATTCGGTACCTTGTAATAATCTATAATGGAAAAGAATCTGAAAAAAAGATATGTGTATGTATAGCTAAATCACTTTGCTGTACAAGTGAGATGTAAATCAACTATACTTCAATAAAAATAAATAAAATATCTCTTAAAGATATCTTGCTAGTTATCTTTCCAATATCTTGATTGATAACTTCACTTTTTCAAAATTACTATTTCTTTTGAAATTTTGATGTTCTGTATTTTCTAGTAAATTATCCATTTTCTCTTTTTAGTCAGTTATGCAAAATAGTCTTATAATGTTGTTTTTCATTATTTGTGATATATTTTTCTTTAATCTTAATTTTTTCCTGAACTGATCTTGTGAGAATTGTCTATTCTGTTGTTCTTTAAGAACAAGCAAGAAAAGACTTCATTTTTACCACTGTTTTTTAAAGTTTCATTTCAACTGATTTCTTCCAAAATTAATTCCTTGCTTTTTTCTCTATTTTATTTTAATTTTTAATGTGGGTTCATAGTTTCTTTATTATCAGTCTTTCTTTAATAATGAACTCAAATATAAGTTTATATCTGAGTGTAATATTATCAATATCTGTGGCTCCTGGTATACATATCCTTTATTTACTGATTTCTAGATATTTGGTCTTTTCTGTTTTATTTGTTCTTTGCATCCTGAGACTTCACAAATGCCTTTCTTCTAGCTAGACAGGAGAATAGTACCAGAATTGGTTGTAGGGTTTCTGGATTTTGACTATTTTCTTCAGTGATCTCTAAGGTTCTTCACTGTCTTTAAGTGTACACTATTGTAGATGAGAAAAAAAATTCATTTTCCTCTGCTAATAAACTGCTTTTGCTGTCTCAATGAATGTGAATTTTCTTTTGTCCTTGGGCTTCAGAAATTTGTTGGGAAAGATGTTTATCTTTCCTAGAATGCAGCTTTTTAAATCAGTAAAAAGATTTTCTGTAGATCAATGAAATTATTCTCTACTAGTTATTTAGCCATTGCCCCTTTTCCATCTGTTCTTTCTTCTCCTCCTGGATCTCTTAGTATCAATACGCTAGGGCTCCTAGGTTTGTCCTCTGCTCTTTTGGTTTCATTTGAAAAGACCTTGATGCTGGGAAAGATTGAAGGCAGGAGGAGAAGGGAACAGAGGATGAGATGGCTGGATGGCATCACCGACTTAATGAACATGAGTTTGGGTAAACTCCAGGAGTTGGTGATGGACAGGGAGGCCTGGCGTGCTGCAGTCGATGGGGTCACAAAGAGTCGGACATGACTGAGTGACTGAACTGAACTGAACTTTTGGTTTCTTCCTCATAATTTCCATGCCTTTGTATTTTTCCTCTGAGATTAAAAACACTCCTTATCCCTGGTCTTCCAGGTCACTGATTTGGTTTTCTTCACTTTGTACCAGTGAACATGATCCCAGAAATGAGATGGTGAACAGTACAGGTACCCTAGCAGGCCTCCAGGGCCAGGAACCACTAGCCGTTCTTCTAAATATGCAATCATGCATTCACGCACTCACATGTAAAACACACCAAACCCATACACTCAGATACACACACTTTTCACCCTTTACAAGCACAATCTGGGTCTCTGAAAGGCCAGTTCTATCTCTGGTACCCTAGTTCTCATCCCAAGACTTTGCTGCTAGTACCAAAGCTGTTCTCCAGGGCACAATCCTCACAATGTTCTCCCCCATGTGGATGTTCCAAGAACCCTTAGCCCAGAGTACACCTTCTCAGTCTGGCTGACACAGACAGCCATGTGTCCAAGAAATGGGCACAAAAGACCCCCTCTCACTGAAGCTTAATCTTGTTCAAGCTCAAGTGGCCTATGCAATCACAACCAGTTGTACAACAAGCCGTGGTGGGCCTGCTGGTAACACTCTGACCTCCACTAACCAAGTGCTAGTGTTAGGGGCTTCCCTGATGACTCAGATGGTAAAGAATCCACCTGTAATGCAGGAGACCCAGGTTCTATCTCTGGGTTGAGAATATCCCCTGGAGAAGGGAATGGCTACCAACTCCAGTATTCTTGGCTGGAGGGTTCCATGGATAGAGGCATCTGGTGGGCTACAGTCCATATTCTGAACTCCATTAACCAGATACTGACAGCCAATTTCCAAGGAAGTCACTCTGGGAACAGAGAGACGGGGTCAGAAAAAGATTAATCAGCCACAGAGACACTTCAATTGGCCCTTTTAGCTGAAGGGAGAATGAAAAATTGGGCAGTGAGAAAATGTAGCTGAAGTAAAAAGATGTGTGCTTGGCCCTCTGAACCAAATAGGTCATGATTGCTCGGCTTACAGCCCACAACTGCACCACATCTATCACAGGCCTATTACTTGGGCATTTCATACATCTTATCTCACTTGGTCCTTATATCACTACAGAATTAAGCTATTATTGCTTCCACTTTGTAGCTGAGTTCGGAGGAGGCAACATAATCTCCAAAGACCAACTGACTCAACCTTCTTCCTGTAGACAATGCTGAAATAGAACTGGACACAAGAAAGCTAGAACATAGTTTATGGACATAGCAGATGCTCATGAGCCCAGATATGTGGCAAGCAGGGTAAGCATTTGTTATGGCTCTTTCATTCCTAATGCTTTTCTCTAAGGTGCATGATTTTCATTAGCCTTTGGAGTTACACTTTTTCTAACCTCCTTAACTTTCCGCATGCTAAGTTGCTTCAGTCATGTCTGATTCTTTGTGACCTTATGGACCGTTGCCTGCCAGGCTCCTCTGTCCATGGGATTCTCCAGGCAAGAATACTGGAGTGGGTTGCCATGCCATTCTCCAGGGGATCTTCCTGAACCACAGGTTGAACCCATATTTTTTCATCTCCTGCATTGGCAAGTGAGTGCTTTAGCACTAGCTCTAATAGTCATCATTTCCTCTGGTCTTCTGCAATGTCTCTGAGCCAAGAAAATAACGTATTGCTCATTTAATTTGTCTACCAGAGGACTGTGAAGCGAGAGAGTAAGAGTATTTATGCAAACTCTCACAGTTAGGAGACAACATCCCTGAGGCAGGAGCTACAAGTGCCCAGCCACAGCCACAACCTTACATCCTCTAGTTTACACCCACTGGCACAGGGCCAGCAAGTGTTGAGGGCACCTCCTCAGCCATGTCAACCAACCTGACATTCAAAACTAAGGTTGTTCATGCTTCTAAGAGTTTCTCTTTAATTCTCAGATAATCAACTGATCTTTAGACTTCTTGGAATATTCATCACATGCCCTCCACATACTTGCTCTGAAGATAAGAAGCCTAACTTGGCTGGTGTTAGATCACCAAGCACATAATCTCAGCTAAGACATCAAGAGGTGTGCCCAGATTCAAAGAACTTTCAATCCAACCTTCATTATGGTATCTACTCATTTTATCTCTTTCGTTCAAAGATAACCAAGCAGGCAAAGGTGAAATTTGGCTACTTCTGTTTAATATTTAAGTTACAAATCAGTGAAAATGAGACAGTCAGAAAAACAAATAGGGATCTCCTAATGAACCATTGTCCATCAAAGATTGAAATTATATTAATATCTTTTTAACATATGAAAATAGTCCCTGAGGTGAACCACTCCCACCACCACCACCCCCACAGTGCAATGACATGGGAGCCTTTCTGTATCTCTTATAGCAAGACAAATATGGTTTATATATGGTAAATATGGTAAATAAATATGCTTTATAGATGCTAACAGCCCTCTGAGCTATGGTAGTGTCTTGTTGGAAATAATACTATATATAGATATAGATATACACACACAATATATACATAAATGCACACACACCATAAAATCGACTCTCAACTAGCAGGCCTCCAACTCTTTGCTTACTGCATCCATGTTATTTATCCAGTACTTAAGGTTTCTGAGTGACAGTTAATACAGATGGGTGCATCTGTAAGATGTATGCCCCTTATGAAAGGATACAGCAAGATTGTTTATTAGGGAGATATTAACATAAAGGAAATGAAGAAATGTTTTGCTAATTGATATGAGATGCATCCAAAACTGAATTATGAGTTTCTGTTTTCACAGGCGCCTTGGAGCCACAGTTTTGCACATGGTCTTTTGCTTTTCCTTGAAAACATGTGCTGATGATGCATGGCAGGGCTTTGGATTCAATTATCAACACTAGGAAGTAAATTGGCTTTTTAACAAAGGCAATAAATAATCTCTACATGGTTTAATATGAAGCAATGAGTATTTCACTCTTAGCCAAAAAACGTGTCCTTTCACAAACACACCAGAGAAGTCTCTATGGCAGATTATTTTTGAAAATTTTTATATTTTATCTAAAAAGGTTGGAGGAGAAACCACTTAAGCAAGGCACAGTGCAGTGGGGGCCCTGATGGTGAATCACACCTCTAATGAAGGCACTAGGCTAACAGACCATCTGTGAAACAATGTTAAGATTCAGATGAAAACGGTTTCCCTGGCACTTTGTGCAAATGTGCTTGTTTCTCCTGCTTGGAGCCAACTACCCTACTGTTTTTGCTTTTTTTTTTTTTGGAGCAGCTAACATGTATGATTGCAAACTCCTTGAACACAAAGCCATTTTTAGAATCACATGAATTAAAGCTATTTATATTCTATATTAAAGAAAATCATGTATCCAGTTCTTTCTCTTAGTGCAGGCACTAATGATGTTGACAGATGATATAAGCTGTCCTAGGAAACAGGACCAGTTACATGAGGATTGATTTGCCCAGGTCCCTTCTTTGACTGTGGCCAAGATCTAACAAGGACAGTCAAATCTCCAGGGCAAGGGAGACAGGAGCATCGGTAACTGCAATTACATGGGAACTCATCCTCTTATTGATAAAAGAAATGACTAGAAAATGCCCCAAGCAGGGGAAAACACTGAGTGGGGCTCCCCTGTTCCTATGCTCCACTGTAGATTAAGGTGCCTTGCATGGCTGCATTTGAGAGAGCGTGGCTGCCATTCCTGGCAGCTAGCCTAGTATGCTTTTCCTTCTGGTTATAAGTCCCAGTCCCATGATCACAGCAGTGGCCTAGTGGCCTAGTTCTTGACACAGTATAATATTCCTCTTCTTTGGACACAGTGATAGGTCCAGGTACATATATGCAATCTAGGCAAAGAAATAATTTTTGACAGAATTGGGAAATATTGCAGAAAATAAATCTGAGAAATCAAGCAGCTATCTCCTCCCACTACTACCTGAAACAGTTCATCAGCAGAATGAGAAAGAAAACAGCACAGAAACAGAAGAACAAGCAAGTAGAGAAATACAGGGTGAATGTGGGGTTCCTGGATGGAGCTGTGCTTGGAGCCAAACCCCTCTGTGGACTTCATAACATAGTATCACTGCTTTGTTCATGTATTTTTTTTTTTACATGTGTCTTTTTTAACGTTTTATTTTGTATTGGAATATAGCCAATTAACAATTTCAGATGTGACAGTTTTAGGTGGACAGCAAAGAGACTCAGTCATATATAAATATGTATACATTCTCCCCCACATTCCCCTCTCATCCAGGCAGCTACATAGCATTGAGCAGAGTTCTCTGTACTATACTGTAGGTCTTTGTTGGTTATCCATTTTAAATACAGCGCTGTGTACATGCCAATACCAAACTTCCAAACTTTCCTTTCCCCCTGATAACCATAAGTTCACTCTCTCAGTCTGTGAATCTGTTTCCCTTTTGTAAGTAAGTTCACTTGTTTCATTTCTTTTTAGATTCTGAATACAAGGGATGCCATATGATATTTCTCTTTTTATGCCTGACTTACTTCACACAGTATGACAGTCTCTAGGCCCGTCCATATTGCTACAAATGACATTATTTCATTCTTTTTAATGGATGAGTAACATTCCATTGTGGAGTTTGGGGTTGAGTTTTCTTCAAGAATGCACCTGCCAATGAGGAGACACAAGAGATGAAGGTTCAATCCCCAGGTCAGGAAGATCCACTGGGGAAGGAAATGACACCCCTATCCAGAATTCTTGCCTAGAAAATTCCATGGGCAGAGGAGCCTGGCAGGCAACACTTCATGGGACCCACAAAAAGTCAGAAACGGCTCAGCGACTATAAACGTACACACAAGTGTGAAAAGAGCCCTAACTAATCAAATTCTAGCTCTTTAATGCAGAGATCTGGAAGGAGGTCCTCGAGGGGCCTCTGTTTTAGACAGTACACACTTTGACACTTATCCAGGCTTTTTAACAAAATTTGGCACAAGCCCCTAACTGATCAAAATAAATTCACCACTCCCAGCCCTCCACCCCTCAGTCTATTCTATAATATTAAA